>NC_056065.1:42734552-43359552 GCF_016772045.2 Ovis aries | reverse complement strand
CAAGAAAATAAAGTCTGTTACTGCTTCAATTGTTTCCCCATCTATTTGCAATGAAGTGATAGGACCGGATCCCACGATCTTAGTTTTTTGAATGCTGAGTTTTAAGCCAGCTTTTCACTCTCCTATTTCACTTTCATCAAGAAAGAGGCTCTTTAGTTCTTCTTCATTTTCTGCTATAAGGGTGGTGTCATCTGCATATCTGAGGTTATTGATACTTCTCCTAGCAATATTGATTGATTCCAGATTTTCTTGGGCTCCAAAATCACTGTGGATAATGACTGCAGCCATGAAATTAGAAGATGCTTGCTCTTTGGAAGAAAAGCTATGACCAACCTAGACAGCATATTGAAAAGCAGAGACATTACTTTGTCGATAAAAGTCCATATAGTCACAGCTATTGTTTTTCCAGTAGTCATGTATGGATGTGAGAGTTGGATCAAAAGAGATGGCTGAGTGCCGAAGAATTGATGCTTTTGAACTGTGGTGTTGGAGAAGACTCTTGAGAGTGCCTTGGACTGCAAGAAGATTAAACGAGTCAATCCTAACGGAAAGCAACGTTGAATATTCATTGGAAGAACTGATGCTTAAGCTGAAGCTCCAATACTTTGGCCACAAAGATTGAAGGCAGGAGGAAAAGGGGACGACAGAGGATGAGATAGTTAGATGGCATCATGGACTAAATGGACATGAGTTTGAGCAAATTCCAGGAGATGGTGAAGGACAGGGAAGCCTGGCGTGCTGCAGTCCACAGGGTTGCAAAGAATCAGACGTGACTTAACAACTGAACAACAACTGGCCAAGTTCATGGTGTTGCAAAGATCAAATAAGGCCTCAGAGTGGGCAAAGCCTTGAGAAGTTGCAAAGCCCGAGCTTGCCCAAGATCTTTTTATCATATCTGTTTGTGAGAAAGTGAGAAAGATAAGCATCTGACAGAAGCCTGCTGCTCCCAGAAAGCACCTGTCCTTCAGGTACTATGGCTCCTCCTTATGCATCCAGGAGCCAGCCCTGGAAGTTGGGGATCCCCTCTGAGTATCCCCCACCCCCAGTTTCCTAGAAGTGTGAGCGGGGGATGAGCTGAAGTAGCAGCCCGTCCAGACTCACCTCTGGAGGACAGGCCCTAGAGGTCGTCCTGGCCACCTCGGAGGGAGACAGCAACCTCTCCCTGCAGGAGACCCCGTGGGAATTTGGAGAAGAGGCACACAGCTCCTATTGTCCCTTTAGGCAAGCACATCTTGATCCCTTGCCTGAGTCAGACAGGTGGGGACCCCAGGGACTCAGACTCAGAAAACCAGTCTTCTGAACAGGAAGTTCAGTGGGAAGACACAGACTAGCACAAGTGGGAGATGGGGCTCTGCATCCAAGTGATACAGATTGAGGAGCAACAGACTTTACCAGGGGATCGGGCCATGGATGTCCTAGCAGGGTTTTGAAGGAGGAATAGGAGTTTTCCAGAGGGAAGAAAAGTGAGTCTAGTTGTTTAGGTTCCTCTGTAAAATAGGGATGGTGATAGGACCTGCCTTGTTGAGTGGCTATTTTAAAGGTACAGGGAACAGGCTCTTTTTAAAGTATAGTGTCTGGGCACAAACAGAGTGCCATTTAAGGGCTGAGTGTATACTAAGTTGCTTCAACCATGCACAACTCTGTGACCCTGTGGACTGTGGCCTACTAGGCTCCTCTGTCCATGGGATCCTCCAGCAAGAATACTGGAGTGGGTTACCATTTCCTTCTCTAGGGGATCTTCCAGACCCAGGAATCAAACTCACATCTCCTAAGTCTCCTTCATTACCATTAGCGCCACCTGGGAAGCCTGATCACAATGTCTGCAAGTGACCAAAAATACAATCCCAGGAACTCACTGTGCACCAGTAGGTGCTCTTTGCACACATTAAAGCATGTAGTCCTACCAACAGCCCTCTGTGGCAGTGTTGCCACAATCTTGGATGCTCAGAGAAGCTCATTCAATTACCCAAGGTCACACAGCTGAAGTGGTGAGGGCAGAATTCAAAACCAGACCTCCCTGGCACCAAACCCTGGACTCTTGACCTCAGGCTCTGCCACCTTCCTCGGGCAGCTGAGAGCTTTCTGCCACCCTGCAGTCGCACTCCATTCATTCGGCATGTGTACAGCAAAGACACCATGCTGGAGGCTGTGTTGGGCCCTAAGTGTGGTTCCTGGGCACAGAGTGGACTCTTCCTGCCATAGAGATGAGAGACTGGGCATCGTGTCTGTTTGGCTTGCTACTTGATCTTAGCACATGGTACATTTCAGCAAATGCGCATGGGGTGAACAAGAGAAGAGGTTAGGATGATGGGCTCAGCTCATGATTTAGAGGGCCAGCAGGAGAAACCCTCAGGCTCTTTCTGAAGGTGAAAGAGAGGCAGCCAAGTCTTTTCTGCCTGGGGACCAGGAAGGGGGCCGTGTTAAGATAAGGACTTGACATTGAGAGGTCAAGGCAGCATTTAAGGCAATGAAGGGAACTTGGGACTTTCCTGGTGGTCCAGTGGCTAAGAATCCATGCTCCCAATGCAAGGGGCCCCAGGTTCTATCCCTGATCAGGAAATTGAGTCCTACAGGCTGCAACTGAGAGTGCACACTGAAGATCCCGCATGCCACAAGGAAGATGGAAGACTGTGAATGCTGCAACAAAGACCTAAAGCAACCAAATAACTTTTAAAAAGAAGAGGAAGAGGGAACTTGTCCCTTCAGCTGACACTGAGTGGGGGTCTGGGTGGGAGGGCCAGACATGCCTGGGGCAACAGGAAACATCAGGAGAGGTCGAATTCCTTTCTCCCAGCCAAGCAGACCCCTGGGCCCCATCTGCTCAAGGGTTTATCTGTTGTGCCCTGTCACACCCTGGCCTTCTGTTCATAGGGGAGGCCGGGACCCAGGCGGTTCACACAGCGTCCTGTGCTCCATAAGCCCTGGGCTGTCTGTCCCTGGCAGGCTTGCAAGAGAGTCAGTCGCATCCATATCCCTCCAAAGCCAAGGCTCAGAAGGGAGCCGGGATGGTCTGCTGGGGGCAGAGCAGGGTCCTGCCTCGCTTCACTCCACGGAAGCTCCCTCCTGCCCAGTTGGGGCCCCCAGCTCTGTACCGTGTGTCTAATGAGCAGGCTCGTTGTAACAGGCTTGGGGTAGGCTGGGGACGTAGAAAAAGCATTAAGGGACAGCACAGAGCAATAGCAAGCGTGAACATCAGAATGCCTTTGTGTCATGCCAGCGCTCTCTTACCATGCAGTCCTCTCCCTGAGGTGCAGGGTCTGAGCTCACCCCCATTTTACAGATGAGGACACTGAGGCACAGAGCAGCTGGCCACACTGCCCACACAGGCCTGGCAGGATCAGTCGGGCTCCCATACACATGTGCTCAGCTCCCACCCTCTATGCCCAGGACCTCAGAGGGTAAAGGGGACAGGGAGGACTCTTGCCTGGGGTGGGGGTTGCTGGGGTCTGAGGTGGGCATGGCTGAGATGGGTGCTCCAGGTGAGACCTGGGGAAACACCACCCAGAACAGAGTGAGCAGCCTGTGAGTGGTTCCAAAAAAGGAGAAGGGGGTCCTGGGGAGGGTGGGGCGCCAGCTAAGGCTGAAGGGTGTGGACAGGCAGAGGGCAGGGAACTAGGGAGAGATGAGGCTGGTGGTGAGGAAGATTGGGCAGGGTGCCCGCCTCTCACTCATGGGTGCCAGGTAGCTTTGCCACTAAGGAAGTGGTAAGGTCAGATCACTGGCCTTGTTGTTCAGTCCCTAAGTCGTGTCTAACTCTGCAACTCCATGGACTGCAGCATGCCAGGCTTCCTTATCCTTCACCATCTCCCAGAATTTGCTCAAACCCATGTCCATTGAGTCGGTGATGCCATCCAACCATCTCATCATCTGTCGCCCCCTTGTCCTCTTGCCCTCAATCTTTCCCAGCATCAGGGTCTTTTCCAAATGAGTCAGCTCTTCACATCATGTGGCCAAAGTATTGGAGCTTCGGCTTCAGTATCAGCCCTTCCAGTGAATTTCCGCGGGGCCTCCAGCAGTTTGCTCCAGGACACTCACCTGTGTTTTCACATCTGTTTTGGATCGTGTCCCTCGGAAGCATCTTGAAGACAAGACCAGACAGTCATCTCCAGCTCATTTGCAACCCCATGGACTGTAGCCCACCAGGCCCCTCTGTCCATGGGATTTCCTAGGCAACAATACTGGAGTAGGTTGCCAGTTCCTTTTCCAGGGGATCATCCCAACCTGGGGATCAAACCCATATCTCCTGCACTGGCAGGTGAATTCTTCACCCCAGAGCTGCCAGGAAAGCCCAGGATTGCTGCCTAGGGTGTTGGAAATGCTCAGAATGTATTTGTGAATTAATTCAGTGAATGAACGAATGGACTGTGAGGTGAGCTCCAGACACATGTCTCCTTGATCAATCACTCTTCAAGTCCAGAGAGCTGGGGTGACCAGCAGTGGCCTCTGTGCTGGGGGCAGGAGCCCCAGGACATGGCAGCTGGGTGCTTGGCAGCCCTGGGGAGGCCGAGGTTTTCTGCAGCTGCTTCAGAGGCTGGTCCTGAGCCCTGTGGTGGTCCTCTGTCCCCTCTTGCCCCTGAGGGAGAAACTCTGTAGCCCCCACCTGCCCCCCAGCCACGGTGATCTCTGCTGAGGGGCACCAGCAGAACTGCGGGCTTCCCCTTGTTTTCTCTGAAAGCACCCCCAGGTCCAACACAAACAAGGACCATTGACCTCGCTGGGTTACCTTGGTCTTCCCAGCCCAGAGCTGTTCCCAGCTTATTTTTATGAGCTGTTTAATCTGCACACTGTCTTCTGTTCTCAATAAATGGGGCTGCGCATTCCAGGATGGCCTCGAATGATAACACCAGCTGTCTAGACGGAGGCCAGCCCGCTGACACTGTCATAAATAAAAATAGCTTTGTCTTCCAGCCTCTCTCTGGAGCCTGGGGAGGGCTGAGCAGACTCCCTGCGGGTTGGCTGGGACGCAGTTCCCGTCACCCTGCCAGCCTCTGCCCCTGCCTCCAGACCCCAGGCCCACACCTGGCAGGCTGAGAAGCCCCCACTGCCTGTGGGAGGGAGGAAGGCAGCCAGGTACCCTTGGAGGGGCCCACTGGGACCCGGGTACTCTCCCCTCTCTGTCGACTGTGGTGGCTACTGGAGTAACAGACACCCAGGTGGCCACTGGGAGTTTTAACCTTGGACTCCAAGGTCAGTGGACCTGAGTCTGGGCTGGTAGAGGCTACAGGCCCAAACCCAGAACCACTTGGCGTTAAACTGAGAAAAAGGGTGCATCCTCCACCCAGCAGGGACCCTGAAATCAGCTAGGGTCCTGAGCTCTGCTCAGCATGAGAGTCACGGTACAAGGTCAGAATTTTCAGCCACTCACCCACTCATTTGTCATCACTTGTCCCACATGTCACTGGCCCTTCCGGCATTCATTCACATATTTGGTCTCTGCTTGTTCCTCAAACTCTGGCTGAGGTCTGCCCTAAGTGACCCTTGAGAGCAGCAGGTAGGTGGGGGGGCCTTGGGGACACCCCCAAGCTCAGTGGGGCTGGCCCAGCTGCATATGTGTGTGTTTTGTGTGTGTAAGAATGTGCAGGGTGGATGTCCAGTCCAGTGTTGTTGTTCAGTCACCCAGTCATGTCCAACTCTTTGCGACCTCAGGGGCTGTGGCACGCCAGGCCTCCCTGTCCCACACCATTTCCCAAAGTTTGCCCAAGTTCATGTCCATTGCATCAGTGATGCTATCCAGCCATCTCATCCTCTAACACCCCCTTCTCCTTCCACCCTCAATCTTTCCCAGCATCAGGGACTTTTCTAATGAGTCAGCTATTCACATCAGGTGGCCAAAATACTGGAGTTTCAGCTTCAGCATCAGTCCTTACAATGAGTATTCAGGGTTGATTTTCCTTAAGATTGACTGGTTTAATCTCCTTGCAGTCCAAGGGACTCTCAGGAGTCTTCTCCAGCACCGTAGTTTGAAGGCATCAATTCTTTGGTGTTCTGCCTTCTTTACGGTCCAGCTCACAACTTGTATGTGACCAGTGGGAAAGTCATAGCCTTGACTATACGGACCTTTGTCAGCAGAATAATGTCTCTGCTTTTCAACACACCGTCTAGGTTTGTCACAGCTTTCCTGCCAAGAAGCAAATATCTTGGGGTTACCAAGACGTTTCATGGCTGCGGTTACCATCCTCAGTGACTTTAGAGCCCAAGAAGAGAAAATCTGTCACTCCTTCCATCTTTTCCCCTTTTATTTGCCATCAAGTAATGGGCCAGATACCATGGTCTTATTTTTTTTAGTATTAGTTTTAAGCCAGCTCTTTCACTCTCCTCCTTCACCCTCATCAAGAGGCTTTTTAGTTCCTCTTCTCTTTCTCCCATTAGAGTGGTATCATCCACATATCTGAGGTTGTTGATATTTCTCCCACCTGTCTTGATTCCAGCTTGTAACTCATCCAGCCTGGCATTTCTCATGATGTGCTCAGCGCATCAATTAAACAAACAGGGTGACATGCAGATAGCCCTGTCGTACTCCTTTCTCAACCTTGAACCAATCAGTTGTTCCACACAGGGTTCTAACTGTTGCTTCTTGACCAGCATACAGGTTTCTGAGGAGACAGGTAAGATGGTCTGGTATTCCCATCTCTTTAAGAGCTTTCCACAATTTGTTATGATCCACACAGTCAAAGGCATTCTGCTAAGTCGCTTCAGTCGTGTCCAACTCTGTGAGACCCCATAGATGGCAGCCCACCAGGCTCCCCCATCCCTGGGATTCTCCAGGCAAGAACACTGGAGTGGGTTGCCATTTTCTTCTCCAATGCATGAAAGTGAAAAGTGAAAGTGAAGTCGCTCAGTCATGTCCGACTCTTAGCGACCCCATGGACTGCAGCCTACCAGGCTCCTCTGTCCGTGGGATTTTCCAGGCAAGAGTACTGGAGTGGGGTGCCATCGCCTTCTCAGTCAATGAAACAGAGGTAGGTGTTTTTCTGGAATTCCCTAGCTTTCTTTATGATCCAGCGATGTTGGCAATTTGATCTCTGGTTCCTCTTCCTTTTCTAAATCCAACTTGGACTTCTGGAAGTTCTTGGTTCACATAATGCTGAAGCCTAGCATGCAAGATTTTAAGCATGATCTTACTAGCATGGGAGATGAGTGCAACAGTCCAATGATTAGCACATTCTTTGGTACTACCCTTCTTGGGAATTGGGATGGGGTTTGACCTTTTCCAGGCCTGTGGCCACTGCCGGGTCTTCCAGATTTGCTGACATATTGAATGCAACACCTTGATGGCATCATCCTTTAAGGCTTTGAATAGTTCTGGAACTCCGTCACATCCACTAGCTTTATTAACAGCAGTGCTTCCTAAGGCCCACTTGACTTCGCTGTCCAGAATGTCTGGCTCTGGGTGACTGGCCACACCATTGTAGCCATCCAGTTCACTTGGATCTTTTTTCATGAGGTTTTTCAGTGTATTCTTTCTATCTCTTCTTGATCTCTTCAGCATCTATAGGTCTCTACTGTTTATGTCCTTTATTGTGCCCATCTTTGGGCAAAATGTTCCCTGGTGGCCAGTGTAGGGGCCTCATAAAGAAAGGCTCATCTGGGCCCCCAGAGTCACAGGCCTGGATTCTCACACTTGCCCACATGGTCTCATACAGGTCAGTTTATGTCTGCACTGCCAACGGTCCTCACAGGCCAGGCACCCTTGTGCAGTACACAGCCTCATCATCTAGACAAGGTAGGCCTGTGTCACTTCCCTCTCTTCCCAGCCAGACTGAGTCTCTGTAACAGAAAATCTAGCTCCTCCATGGTCAGTGGAGTCTTTATTTGGGCCTCTGGTGTGTGCACTGGAGGAGCCCTGGGGGTCAGTGGGTGAGCAGAAGAAAGATTTACACAGAACTAAGAGGCAGGAACTTCTAAGAGGCAGGTCCAGTGGTTGGGAGTCTGCCTGCCAATGCAGGGGAACACGGGCTCGATCTCTAGCCCAGGAAGATCCCACATACTGCACAGTAACTGAGTCCATGAGCTGCACTACTGAAGCCCACGTGCTCTAGGGCCCATGCTCTGCAGCAAGAAAAGCCGTAGCAATGAAAGCTTGTGCATCACAGCTAAAGAGAAGCCCCTGCTTGCCACAATTAGAGAAAGCCTGAACACCACAACCAAGATCCAGTGCAGCCAAAAATAATAAATAAATAAATGTGGCTTCCCTGGTGGCTTTAACAGTAAAGCATCTGCCTGCAATGCAAGACATCCGGGTTTGACTCCTGGGTGGAAGATCCCTTGGAGAAAGGAATGGCTACCCACTCCAGTATTCTTGCCTGGAGAAACACATGGACAGAGGTGCCTGGAGGGCTACAGTCCATGGGGTCACACAGAGTCAGAAATTGGAAAATACCCTGACCCTGGGAAAGACTGAAGGCAAAATGAGAAGGGGGCGGCATAGAATGAGATGGTTAGATAGCATCATTGACTCAATGAACATGAATTTGAACAATCTCTGGGAGATGGTGAAGGACAGGGAAGTCTGGTGTGCTGCAGTCCATGGGGTTGCAGAGAGTCAGACACAACTTAGCGACTAAACAACAACAAATAAATAAACACAAGGCAGAAGCTTTGGGATGGACCCTGGGCTCAGAGAGCTGTGGGCTGGATTCACCAAGGACACGTGTCCAAGTGCCCGGCACACCCAGAGCACTCTTCTTGTGAATGGAGTAGAGCTTCTGCTTCCATTATGGGGGACCTGGGAACTAGACCTCGCCCTTCAGACGCCTATCCTGTGCTCCAGCCCGTCCCGGAAGCCAGGGTTTCCCCAGACAGGATTCAGCACACCCATGCTCACTGGCTTCTCCAACACCCCCTCTGCATCCACACCAGGTAGGGAAACTGAGGGTCAGAGGTAGGTGGGAAGGGCCCTTGCCATGAGCTTCATGCACCTGAGCTACCCCCAACCCCCAGAGCCGCAGCCAGGGGAGTGTGAGGGTCTTTCCTGCATCTACTGGACCCGACCTATCAGATCTAAATGGCATCTTTAGACCAGAATGTTCTGTGGGTGATTTCCCAGAGCATGCCGAGCAGCTCCACAACGAGGAGGGACCACCTTCCTTGTCCCTCTGGCTGCACCCAGGCCTCTCTGCCTGGACCCCGTCAGACTAAGGTGGCCCTGAAGGCCTTCGGCAAGGAGACTGCACACTCCTGAGAGCTTTCTCCCTCCTCCCCTTCTCTCTCCCCTCACACCAACAGCGGGCACAGAACAAGGGGACTTCTGGCCCGAGCGTTTGGTAGTAACGCCACATTATAAGGGAGAGTGAGATGCTTCCTGTGGCCCCAAATCACATCGGCCTCCGGTCACGCAGACAAACTCCAACCACTGGGGCCAGAGTCCCCTCACCTAACTGGGAGGCCACCCCACCCCCAGGCATCTTCCTTCCCCAGCTGCATGGAAGGACAGGGTCCGGGGAACTTGCAAGGAGGGACAAAGAAGGGGAGACTGGCTGCTCGTCCACCTCATCGGATGGTTCTCATGCTTCCAGCTCACTGAGGCCGGGTAAGCAGGAGGCAAAGAGCAAAGGGAGAGATCACAGAGTCTGAGTGCACAGGCTGCCACTTTGTAAAACTAAAAGTGATTGAAAATCTGAGTCAAGGGCCAGGAAGGAGCAGTTTGACAGTGCACAGCCGGGAGGCAAGTGACTAGAGCAAAGTCAAACCACGGCAGGCTGTTCAATGAGCCAGCCTGGAAGCCTAAGGCTTGGGCACCAGACCCTTGCAAGGCCCTCAAACATTCTACTTCAGCATTGGAAGCACTTCCAAGCTGTCTGTGATCATTTTACAGAGAGGGAAAGTGAGGCCCAGAAGGGCATGGGGCAGGGGTGAAGGTTGGCCCAAAGCAAGATGAGTAGCTAGGAAGAGGCAGGGTCTGGGTTTGGATAAAGGCTGAAGCTCCAATACTTTGCCCACCTGATGTGAAGAACCAACTCATTGGAAAAGACCCTGATGCTGGGAAAGATTGAGGACAGGAGGAGAAGGGGGCAACAGAGGATGAGATGGTTGGATGGCATCACCGATTCAATGGACCTGAGTTTGAGCAAACTCCAGGAGATGGTGAAAGACAGGGAAGCCTGGAGTGCTGCCGTCCATGGGGTAACAAAGAGTCAGACAGGACTGGGCTGAACAGCAACAACGGCAGCTCTGATTCCAGGCCCCCTGGCCCCTCCACCTCCCCGTCCCCTGCTTCCCGTGTCACTCACTGCCTGGCACTGGGTTGGCAGAGACATGTTTATTCGATGCCCCTCTTGGAAAAAAACAGAGCTGTGTCTGCCCAGCCCCTCACACTTCAGCCTCCCCACAATGAAGGCGCCAGGGGTAGCAGGGACCACAGAGGACCATCAGCCCAGGCTCTGCGGGCCTCCCACCTGACTGGGCACAGAGTGAACAGAAGGGTCATAGAGGGGACAAGAGCCACAGGCCCCGTGGGCAGCATGACAGCCCATCACAGGCCTGGAGATGGGACTCCGGCTCCAGTGGGGACAGGGTGCTCACTGTCAGCTGAGGCCCTGCGCAAACTTCTCTGGTCCAAAGTTCCGCTTGGTTCTCTCAACAAAGGGAGTGGGCCACCTTTTTACAGCAAAGGAAACTGAGGCCCAGAGGGCAAAGGGCCAGCCCAAGATCACACAGCCAGGATGAGGCAGATGGAGTGCCGGCCTTCTCTTCCCACATCAGAGCCTTTGTGGGGCGCAGCTAGGGGCTCTGGAGCCACAGGGACAGACTTTGAAGAAGCAGCTCCATCCCTCAGCAGGGTTTATGGTGTTGAAGTCCTGTCCGTCTGCACCCCCTGCCCCCGGCAGACTGCCCACCCCCTGCTCCCTAGATCTCTGGACTGGAAGGACCCTTGAGCTAAGGATGAAGGAGCCCCAGCCCCTCATCTGCCCGCCTTGCCCTCACTGCTGTGGATGACAGATAAGACTTTGGCCCACTGAGCTCTCCAAGCTGGAGATCATTGCAACTGCCCTTTCCAGAAGTCTCTATGGTACCCTGACTTCCCTTTGGGAGGAAGTGCCTACCTGGCACGAGACCCAATCCACCAATGTCTTCCTTGGGGCTCCTGCAGGCTCTGTCGGGAAGAAAGCTCTCTCCCTGCTGAGGACCTGAAGCTGGGAGGATGAAAGCCAGCTTGGCCCTTCTCAGACAGAGTCTCTGAGGGCAGAGCTAGCACCGGGGGATGCAGAGCCAAGAGACGGAAACGTGGAAACTAGCAGATTCTGCACCATCATTTGCACATGAGAGGTGTCTCAGGCCAGGCCACTCTCAAGGGCGTGTCAGGCACATGAGTCCATAAATACTCTTTTTGCTGAAGCCAGCAAAAGCTGGGTTTCTATCATGGCAACGAAAAGCATTAGAGCAGTCCAGGTGCTCAGACCCTAACCCCTCCGCATCTTCACACCCTGAAGGATGCCTTCTGGAGGCAGAATTGGCTTTTCCTAGGACTGCAAGAAGATCCAGCCAGTTCATCCTAAAGGAAATCAGTCCTGTATATTCACTGGAAGGACCGATGCTGAAGCTGAAACTCCAATACTTTGGCCACCTGATGCGAAGAACTGACTTATTGGAAAACACCCTGATGCTGGGAAAGATTGAAGACAGAAGGAGAAGGGGACGACAGAGGATGAGATGGTTGGATAGCATCACCGACTCAATGGACATGAGTTTGAGCAAGCTCCAGGAGTTGCTGATGGACAGGGAAGCCTGGCGTGCTGCAGTCCATGGGGTTGCAAAGAGTCGGACACGACTGAGTGACTGAACTGAACTGGGATCCTGAGAGAAGGAGGATATTGCTTATGGCTGTGAAGCCCAGAGAAGCCCTACAGCCCCACCTCCCAGTCTCAAGGCTTTGCATGAGTAACAGCCTCATGGAACTTGTTTCATCATTCAAGTGGAAAATGAAAAGTCATAGCGTTAGTTGCTCAGTCATGCCCAACTCTTACAACCCCATGGACTATAACCCGCCAGACTCCTCTGTCCATGGAATTCTCCAGGCAAGAATACTGAAGTGGGTTGCCATTCCCTTCTGCAGGGGATCTTCCCCATCCCAGGGATTGAACCCAGGTCTCCCACATTTCAGGCAGATTCTTGCTCGTCTGAGCCACCAGGGAGTTATTATTAATATTATAGGACATCCCACCTGATCCCAAAAGGAGAGCTGTGGCCCAGGGACATGGAGACAGAAGCCCCGGGGACCTCAGTGGACCCCAGCTTGCCTGGGGGTGCAGGAAGTCCTGCCACCCATGTCTGTGCTAATGATGATAACTTTGGCATCTGGGCACATTACTCTTTGTCTGTTATCACCTGGGCAACTGTGAGATTTTCCAGAGAGCCACCACATGCTTTCTTCCCCATGCCTCAGGCCCAAGTCTGTGGTTGCAGATCATCATGGAATCAAGCATCAGCAGAGAGGGTCTTCCTCTGCAGTAGGGTGTCCAGGAGGACTGAGATGGGGAGGGGCATTCTCTGTTTCCTCCCAGTGATGGGTGGAGACATCTGAGCGGGAAGCATTCTGGTCATCACAGAAGCTCCAGAGTCAACTGACCAAGCAGTATAGTGCAATCTGTCATGATCACCCCCAACAAGTACTAAAGTGGCTGCAGTAAGGATGAGGCAGCACGTGGGCAGGCGGTGCTTCTATCCCTGTGGCTGTGACTCCAGCCCTTTCTCTCCCACCTGAGGAAACCAACCTCAGAACAATGAGCAGGAGATGACATCATTATAAGACTCTGAGTTGCAAGATTCCACATGCAGCGGAACAAGAAACCCATGCACCACAAGTGCTGAGTCCACACTCGAAAGCCCATGCTCTGCAACAAGAGAAGCCACTGCGATGAGAAACCCACTCCCTGCAACTAGAGGCCAGTCCCGACTCACCTCAAGTAGTAAAAGCCTCCAACAATGAAGACCCAGCACAGCCAAAGATAAGACATTAACGAATAAATTTAAAAAAAGAATGACATAGCCTAAGGACAAAAAATAAACTGATTAGAACCAAATAGGCCCAAGGTGGTAGACAAGTTGACTTTCATTAGACCTTGAACCTCAGTTCAGTTCAGTTCAGTTCAGTCGCTCAGTCGTGTCTGACTCTTTGCAACCCCATGAATCACAGCACGCCAGGCCTCCTTGTCCATCACCAACTCCTGGAGCTTACCCAAACTCATGTCCATCGAGTCGGTGATGCCATCCAGCCATCTCATCCTCTCTCGTCCCCTTCTCTTCCTGCCCCCAATCCCTCCCAGCATCAGGGTCTTTTCTAATGAGTCAACTCCTCACATGAGGTGGCCAAAGTATTGGAGTTTCAGCTTCAGCATCAGTCCTTCCAATGAACACTCAGGACATCTGAGTGAACATCTCCTTTAGGATGGACTGGTTGGATCTCCTTGCAGTCCAAGGGACTCTCAAGAGTTCTCCAACACCACAAGTTCAAAAGCATCAATTCTTCGGCACTCAGCTTTCTTCACAGTCCAACTCTCACATCCATACATGACCACTGGAAAAACCATAGCCTTGACTAGACAGACCTTGTTGGCAAAGTAATGTCTCTGCTTTTGAATATGCTATCTACTACTACTACTACTACTAAGTCGCTTCAGTCGTGTCCGACTCTGTGCGACCCCATAGACGGCAGCCCACCAGGCTCCCCTGTCCCTGGGATTCTCCAGGCAAGAACACTGGAGTGGGTTGCCATTTCCTTCTCCAAAGCATGAAAGTGAAAAGTGAAAGTGAAGTCGCTCAGTCATGTTCGACTCTTAGCGACCCCATGGACTGCAGCCTATCAGGCTCCTCCGCCCATGGGATTTTCCAGGCAAGAGTACTGCAGTGGGGTGCCATTGCCTTCTCCGGAATATGCTATCTAGGTTGGTCATAACTTTCCTTCTAAGGAGTAAGTGTAATTTCATGACTGCAATCACCATCTGCAGTGATTTTGGAGCCCCCCAAAACAAAGTCTGACACTGTTTCCACTCTTTCCCCATCTATTTCCCATGAAGTGACGGGACCAGGTGCCATGATTAGTTTTCTGAATGTTGAGCTTTAAGCCAACTTTTCACTCTCCTCTTTCACTTTCATCAAGAGGCTTTTTAGTTCCTCTTCATTTTCTGCCATAAGGGTAGTGTCATCTGCATATCTGAGGTTATTGATATTTCTCCTGGCAATCTTGATTCCAGTTTGTGCTTCTTCCAGCCCTGTGTTTCTCATGATGTACTCTGCATAGAGGTTAAATAAGCAGGGTGACAGTATATAGCCTTGACGTACTCTTTTTCCTATTTGGAGCCAGTCTGTTGTTTCATGTCCAGTTCTAACTGTTGCTTCCTGACCTGCATATAGGTTTCTCAAGAGGCAGGTCAGGTGGTCTGGTATTCCCATCTCTTTCAGAATTTTCCACAGTTTATTGTGATCCACACAGTCAAAGGTTTTGGCATAGTCAATAAAGCAGAAATAGATGTTTTTCATGAAACTCTCTTGCTTTTTCAATGATCCAGCAGATGTTGGCAATTTGATCTCTGGTTCTTCTGCCTTTTCTAAAACCAGCTTGAACATCTGGAAGTTCACGGTTCACGTATTGCTGAAGCCTGGCTTGGAGAATTTTGAGCACTACTTTACTAGCGTGTGAGATGAGTGCGATTGTGGGGTATTTTGAGCATTCTTTGGCATTGCTTTTCTTTGGTATTGGAATGAAAACTGACCTTTCCAGTCCTGTGGCCACTGCTGAGTTTTCCAATTTTGCTGGCATATAGAGTGCAGCCCTTTCACAGCATCATCTTTCAGGATTTGAACCTCAGTATACACTCATTGTTTAACACATCAGCAAGCTAAATGGCACACCCACAGGCAGCATGACAGTTCCAAAGCCCACCATAAAGGTCCAAATGTTGGCAGTGGCCCAGTTCCTGGAAATCCCCGCCCCTTCCCCAAAATGGCTGGAATACGCCTCCCCCTCATTAGCCTATGAAATAACCCACCCCTATAAAAACTGAAAACATCAGGGTATGCCCTGGTGCTCCTCTCACCTTCTGAGATAGCCCACACTCTGCCTGTGGAGTGTGTTTCTCTCCAAATGAGTCCACTTCTAACCTATCACTTTGTCTCTCACTGAATTCTTTCTGCAATGAAACATTAAGAACCTGAGCTTCATTAAGTCCTGAGACCAGGGATGTGATCTCAGTTAAAAGACCACAGGTTCAAGTCCCGATCTGAGTTACACAGTTTCGGTTCATGTGTCAGCAAGTTCAGGATGGGGCTACTCGGGGCTTGACCAAGAGGTCAGGAGGCACCTGGGCCCCATCTCAGTTCTGGGTCCTGGGTCATTTGCATGGGCTCCATCTCAAGGTGGCCCTCCCCCCGCAGTGGCGATGACTGCCAGCCCTCCCACCTCCTGTTCATCCTCAGTGATTTTTCCTTCCCCACGGTTTCTTCAAAAGTTCCAGGATGGAGACTTATCGACTCAGGCCACCTGTCCCGGGGCTGGAGAGATGCGTCGTTGTGATGTTTTCATATTCTGGTCACCTGTCCACTCAGGGGCTGGGGGCTGGGGTCAGTTCCACCCAACAGGGGGAAGGAGGGGAGGTT
The DNA here is from genome assembly GCF_016772045.2 of Ovis aries. Classification (NCBI taxonomy): domain Eukaryota; kingdom Metazoa; phylum Chordata; class Mammalia; order Artiodactyla; family Bovidae; genus Ovis; species Ovis aries. Next base: position 43,343,961 of record NC_056065.1, on the reverse strand, counting down.
CCCAGAGGAAGGTCCAGGAGCCGCCACCGGGGATGAGGAAGGAGGGCCAGGCAGGGCAGACCTCAGATGGCCTCTGTGTTAGTTCCCTGTGCTGCTCTAACAAACTGTCACAAAATGACCAGTGTGTGTATGTTTGTATGTGTGTGTTCAGTCACTGAGTCATGACTGACTCTTTGCGACCCCATCGACTATAGCCCCCCAGGCTCCTGTGTCCATGGAATTCCCCAGGCAAGAATACTGGAGTGGGTTGCCATTTCCTACTCCAGGGGATCTTCCTGACCTAGGGATCTAACCCATGTACCTTGCATTGCAGGTAGATTCTTTACCACTCAGTTCAGTTCAGTCCAGTCACACAGTCGTGTCCAACTCTTTGCGACCCCACAGACTCCAGCACACCAGGCTTCCCTGTCCATTACCAACTCCCAGAGCTTGCTCAAGCTCATGTCAGTTGAGTCGGGGATGCCATTCAACCATCTCATCCTCTGTCGTCCCCTTCTCTTGCTAGCACCACCTAAAACAACACAAATGTATTATCTTACAGTCTGGGGGCCACAGTCCTAAAATCAAGGTATCAGCAGAGCTGACTTATGGAGGCTCCAGGGCAGAATTTATTTCCTTGCCTTTTCCAATGCCTAGAGGCCGCCTGCATCCCTTGACTCATGGCTCCTTCCTCCAACTCCTCTTTCTCTCTGCTCTGGCTGCCATACGAAATAGCACTGAAGGGATGACTTGAAGAACAGAAATCTATGTGTCACACTTCTGAAGGCCAGGAAGTCCCGGATCAAGGTGCTGGCTTAATTCCTAGTGAGAATTCTCTTCCTGCCTTGTAAATGGTCACCTTCTCATTGTGGCCTCACATAGTCTTTCTTTAGCATATAAACACAAGTTGGGGGTGGAGGTGGAGAGAAGAGTAAGAAGGAGGAAGAGGAGAAGAAGAAGAAAGAGGGACTGTTCCCTGGTGGTCCAGGGGCTATGACTCTGCTCCCAACGCAGGGGGCCTGGATTTGATTCCTGGTCAGGGAACTAGCTCCCACATGCGGCAACTAAGATCCAGCACAGCCAAATAAAGTGAAGTGACTCAGTCATGTCCGACTCTGTGACCCCATGGACTGTAGCCAACCAGGCTCCTCTGTCCACGGTATTTTCCAGGCAAGAATACTGGAGTGGGGTGCCATTTCCTTCTCCAGGAGATCTTTCTGACTCAGGGATAGAACCCGGGTCTCCCGCATTGCAGGCAGATGCTTTGCCATCTGAGCCACCAGGGAAGTCCAACAGCCAAATAAATAAATAAATACTTAAAAAGAAAGAAGAAGGGGATGGGAAGGAGGGCAGAGGGAGGAAGGGGAGGGGGAGAGAGGGAATGAGCAAAGGGAACAGGAGAAGGAAAGAGTGCAACCTCTCCAGTGTCTCGTCTTCTAAAGACACTGATCCTGTCTGGTCAGGGCCCCATCCTTATGACCTCGTTTAACCTCAGGGAGTTTCTTAGAAGCCCCATCTCCAACTATAGCCACACTGGAGTTAGGGGAGTTGTTAGGGATTAAATATGTGGATTCTGGGGGGATACGACATTTAGCTCATGACTGTCTCTCTCTTTCTGACCCTCCTGCCTCTCCTTTATAAGGACCTTGTGACCATGTGGGCTCACCTGGATAATACGGGCTAATCTTGTACCTCAAGGTCTTTCATCACGTCTGTAAAGTGGCTTTTGCCAGCAAACTCATATCATCACAGGTTCAGGGGATTCGGAAGCAAACATCTCTGGGAAGCCCTTATTCTACCACCTCCCCTGCAAGGATTAGCCTTGTGTCCATCTTAATGCCAGTCCTAACTCTTGCTAGTGACAAATTATTCGGTCCTGCCTCAGAGAACCATACAGCCTTTTAGATCCTGCAGTTGGAACCCTGTCCCTGACCTTTGCAAATGGAACCTAGCACTCAGCCCAGTGGCAGACAGAAAACCTTCTCCTGATTGGGAGGGGGCAGGGCAGAGCCGAGGCCCAGTGCTGCTGAAAGCCCAGAGGACACTGGTACCTGGAGCATCACTGTCACCCATTGCCCCAGGAAGCCAACAGAAGGTACAGTGAGAGGGAAGGACCTGCTGGAAGGAGGGAGGGACTCAACTGCTCCCAAACTTTCTGACCCACCTACATGGACTCAGGAAAGAATTCCAGATCAGTAAAAGAGCATTAAGATCCCCCCAAAAGAAAAAGAAATGATACAGATGAACTTACAAAACAGAAAGAAACTCACAGACTTAAGAGAACAAACTTATGGTTGCCAGGGGGAAGGATGGGGGGAAGGGATAGTTAGGGAGTTTGGGATGGACCATGGAGAGCAAGGAGATCAAACCAGTCAATTCTAAAGGAAATCATCCCTGAATACTCATTGGAAGGACTGATGCTGAAGCTGAAACTCCAATAATTTGGGCTCCTGATGTGAAGAGCTGACTCACTGGAAAAGACCCTGATGCTGGGAAAGATTGAGGACAGGAGGAGAAGGGGATGACGGAGGATGAGATGGTTGGATGGCATCATCGACTCCATGGACGTGAATCTGAGCAAACTCCAGAAGATGGTGAAGGACAGGGAAGCCTGGAGTGCTGCAGTCCATGGGATCAAAAGAGTTGGACACAACTGAGTGACTCAACAGCAACAACAAATATTTTAAATGGATAACCAACAAGAACTTACTGTACAGCAAAGGGAACTCTGCTCAAAATTATGTGGCAGCCTGGATAGGAGATGAGTTTGGAAAATGGATGCATGTATATGTATCCATGTATATGTATCCATGTATATGTATCCATGTATATGGCTGAGTCCCTTCACTGTCCACCTGAAACTATCACAACATTGCTTGATAATTGGCTATACCCCAATACAAAACAAAAAGTTTAAAAAACAAACAAACAAAAAGATTCCCCCAAAGTGAGTGATTTACGAGAGGAGAGGGAGATGGATACCAAATGGTCACACCTCTGAGCTGGCACCTCCAGGACTAACTCCACACTCAGCAGTGTCCTGGCAGCCTCCTCTCGGCCGTTAGGCCCCCAGCAGTGGTGTTTGTGGACAAAGCTCTGGGCCTGCAGAAGCATTCTGGTCTCAGCAAACCCCAGGAAGGGGAAGGACTCCCCAGTAGAGCACCCTGGCCAAGGCTGATGCCCTACTGCTCTCTGCTACCCTCGGGGCCTCTCTGTAAAAGCCCAGCCCTGCCCCCCACATCCTGTCCAGCTGGACTCCAGGGGACTGAGGCCTCCACAGCTTAGGTCACCCTGCTTGCGCTGGGCCCTGAGGCTCCTGTCCTGGGGAGGAACAGGTCCCTCCAGGCTGGGGGCTAGATGAGCTCCTGGACCCGGCAGGCTTCTCCCCTGGAATGGATTCCAGAGTCCAGAATCCTCCGCTCAATCATCAGTGACCAGCAGCTGGAGAGATTGAAAAGGACTCTTTGGTGAAGTCAGAGGCTGAGCAGCGCCCTTGTTTGGAGTGGACAAGCCCAGGCACTGTTCAGCTGGCACAGGGCCCCTGGCCAAGGCCGGCCAGCCACACCCTTGGACAAGCCAGGTTTTTCCTGAGTGGAAGCAGGGTTCAAATCCCATGTGCTCTGCAGGACCCAGGAGTCAGGCAGGCCATCCGGGTCCCGTAGGAAAGGTGGGGAATGCTGGCCGGCAGCCGGAGGGGAGGGGAGAGGATGCGGAGATGCTTCCAGGCTGCTTCTCCACCCTCCTGAGTCACACGGGAACGTTTGAGACCAGAGGCAGGTGGCCTGGGCGGGGAAGGGGGGCAGGGGGAGCTGCAGGACAGGAACCTTCTCACATTCCCTGCTAGGATCACCGTGGTGATAGGAGGAGGGGGTGTGGAGGGGGCAAGGGAAGCTGGGAAGAGGTGGAGAGGAGGGTCAGCTGCAACTTCAGCCTGTTCGCTGCTTCCTCTCCTCCCCACCTCCCTCCTGGCCAGGGACGTGGCCCACCAAGACCTCATTCTCTGGACACACTGGCGGGCCCCACCCACAGGACAGGGGACTGGCCTCCCCACTCCCCTCGGATCCCAGGGCAGCCTGGACTCACATTCACCCCCCCCGCCCCCCCGCTCTCTCCCACCCCTGGGGACTTCTCCTTCACTCTACCCCAAACATCAAGCCAGGCAGGCCCTTGCAGGGCAGTAAACACCACTCTCATCTCTGTCTTGGCATCATGGCACAGATTCTTTCCAGTCCCCACTATGACCCAACGGGGTCGCTCACAAATTAGTAACTAAGCAACCAGCAAGAGCTGCCTTGCATGACCCCAGAAGACGTGACTAGGGATCAGCCTGGGTTCCCCCCACCAAGCCCCTGTCTGGGCTTTTAATGGGAGCCACCCTCAAGCCCCTTCCCAGAGAGTATCCCGCTGTCCCTGGGATCCACAGACTGTTTCTGGGCACCATCCTTGTTTGCCATTTGGTGCTTCAAGCAAGAAGAGCCCTGTTTTGCCAGCTGCTGGCTGGCACCTCGGTCCATCCTGCAGCTGGAGGCCCAAGCAGGGAGCCCTGAGAAGCCCTATGAAGTCCCGTCTGGGCTGACAGCCCTTCTCCGTAGCCTCCTACCAGGGGATCCCACTGCCTCTGGTGTGGACAAACACCCCCAGAGCTCCGAAAAGTGCAGCCATCTTTCCAGAAAACATGCAACCAGGCTAGGCCTCCTGGCAGCTGCTGCATGCAGTTCTTGGGGCTAGACCCACTGGGGCCGATGGCTGTCTGCAAACTGACATGGGCTTTGGGGTGCAAAGAGGAACCAGAAGACCTCAGGGTGCCGAGCTCAGCCCCACCCTGACCACCTCCTACACAGGCAGGACTGAGGAGAACCTGGCGGGGTGGGGGTGGGGGGGCAGTGTTTAGTGCCTTGTACCCAGGCTTAGAGGGCGGGCAACGGGGATTAGTCAAAGATTCCAAGTTGGGTCCGTGGCCAGCCCAATCATGGGGATCTTCTCCAAGTGAAAACTTCGGCCTGGGCTTGGATGGAAGTTGGCCTATGAGCTGGAAAGAGCCCGGTCCACCTGGCTGGAGATGTTGATGGCCCAGGCCACGCCAACCTCCAGGGGTCTGGAGCAGGGAGGAGTTTGGCTTTGCTATCTCTGCCCCTGGAGGAGAGGGGTTCCTTCCTGCCAGGACACACAAGGGGTTTGGGGACCAGCAACTGAGCCTCCAGTTCAGCTGCCCACAAACATCCCTGAACAATGCTCTCTGCCAAGCCCTGTGGATGGCGGTGAGATGCGGAAATAGACAAAACCAGTCCCTGTCTTAGAGGAATTCCCAGGAGACAGGTAAATGGCATCACAGATGTACAGAAGCCCAGAGAAGCCACTGAGAACCACTGGAGAAGGACCCCTGAGCTGAGCCTTGCACGATGGGGAGACTGGGTCAGCAGGAAGGGGTGAGGATGCTGAGAGAGGCCTCTGCAGGGGTGAGGGGGGCCAGGGCTCATTTGTTCAGCCATCCCCTCCCAGTGCCCCCCACGTGCCAGGCCCTGGGAGGCATGAGCCAGCACACAGCCCCCTACTCTGAAGCCTCTGTCATCCAGGAGGCCGGAGGCCACAGCTGCACCTGCCCGGCCGGCGGCCAGGGGAAGTGACTCGCCTCCCAGGCTCCTGCAGGCTGCATCTCGAGGGAGCCCACAGGAAAGAGTTTGCAAGTTTTATGGCCACTGAAGTCAGCTTGGGCCTGGGCCGGGCGCAGGCCAAGCCGGCCGGTTCTAATTAGAGGACTGGGCTCCTTGCAGTGGCCCTCGGGGCTGGGGGCGATGCCAGGTTTGCAAAACGGCCAGCACTGTTTTGTACTGGTATCTCCCGGCAACGGGGGCCACTCTGACGGCGGGGAGGCACCCTGGGAGCTGGTGAGAGCCAAGGCCAGCCTGCTGCACGGCCTGTGAGCAGCCAGGCCTGACTGCCCTGGGCTGGAGCTGGGCCTCCTACCCTTGCCGGCCCCTCGAGGGACTGAGCTTGGGGAGCATCAGTCCCTGTAGGGCTGAGGAACCACTGCCCTCTCCTGCCCATGGCACCAGGGCCAGGACCCAAAAGGATGAAGGCAGAGCCTGGTACTGGCAATTACTTTATTGCCTTAGGTTGCCCTGAGCTAGCATTCTAATACCATGCCTGGCACATGCATAGTAGGTGCTCAAAATAATGGAGGACAATGGGAAGTGGGAGGGAGGTTCAAGAGGGAGGGGACATATGTATACCTATGGCTGACTCATGTTGACGTATGGCAGAAACCAACATCATATTGGAAAACAATTATCCTCCAATTAGTGTGTTAGTGATAGTGCTCAGTTCAGTTGCTCAGTCATATCTGACTCTTTGCGACCCCATGGACTGCAGCACGCCAGGCTTTCCTGTCCATTACCAACCCCACCAAGTTCCTCTGTCCATGGGATTTCCCAAGCAAGAATACCGGAGTGGGTTGCCATTTCCTTCTCCAGGGGATCTTCCCAACCCAGGGATCAAATCTGAGTTTTCTGAATTGGCAGGTGTTTTCTTTACTAACAAGGGAAGCCCAATCCTCCAATCAAAAATCAATTAAAAAATTTTTAAAAAGAAGCCAAAATAATAATAATAAAGGACAAATAACTGGAACCCAATGTCCAGACAATGCCTAGCACACAGTTGGTGCTTGAAAAATATAGCCTGAATAGCCAAATCCAGTGGTTAGAACTTTGCCTGGCCTATGGCAGGAGCTCACTGTGAATGGGTTGAACGAAGGAAGCAATGAGATTTATCTTCAGCATGAGGCCATTGGCTAGAAGCAGGTACCCTGCTGTGCTTCTCCCTGCCCCCACCCCACCCTGCATCCCCAGTGCCCAAGCCGGAGGTTCCTGCCCCACTGCTGGGGGTGGGGGTGGGGGAGAGATGCCCGAAGGCAGCTGGTCAGACAGTGTGAGTCTGGCCTTTGAGTGCTATTCCCGGCAGTTCCTCTGATTCACAGCTGTCCCAGGAACAGTCATGGCTGTGTCAACAAATATTGGTGACTCTCAATGACCTCTCCGTCTCGCAGGGCTGTTTGGGCCTTCCTGCTCCAAAAACCCAGTCCAGGCCATTGTTATTCCAGCCTGTGTATAACTCCTCTGGCCAGTGAGAGGGCCTCGGAGAATGAATGACCCTGCTGAGCTGATACCAGGAAGCATGTGCCGTGTCCCAGCTTTGCCTTTTCACATACCCACAGCTCCCCAGACCGCCTGGGAATTTGTGCACCTGGATGCAGACAGTTGGGCGATGTTGGGACCCGAGGCAGAAAGATACTCAACTTTGATCCTGCCCTTCCCCCCGCACCCCTGCCTTGGGTGTCTGTTGTCTACCTTCATGATCTGAATGGACAATATCATGTCGCAGATGGACACACACGCTGGGCAGAGACAAGCTGCCCTTGTGGTTTTCAAGGTCCTCACTTTCCATGGTTTAGTCTCAAGAGTTAGAATTTGTAGTATTTCCTCTATTGCACCCTCTTTATGGGGACAGCACAGTTATGAGCACAGGGGATTTCCTGTCATCTCCTAGATTCAACTTCAAAAAATATTTATTGCCTGCTACCTATATGCCTTGAATTCTGGGGAACACAACCAAACCAAAGACAGACTCAGCCCAGGCCTCAGAGAGCTGGCAAAGCAGATGGTTAAAGAAGCTACTGCTTAGAGAAGGATTAGGGCTTTGGTGGGCAAGCTCAGATGCTACCAAAGAATCACGAAGACAAAAAGGGCCTGCGACCAACCACCATATCTGTTCTTGTCTGGATCCTGGATTAAAGCAAAATAAGGCTGGTCACTAATTTTAGGGACTATTGGGGAATAAAATTATGTATTGCATATTGGATCATATTCCTGCATCAAAGTTAAATGCTTGGGCATAAAAATGGAATTTGGGCCATGCAGGAGACTGATCCTGATCTTAGAAGGCCCTTGTTTAAATATTCAGGAGACGGGACTTCCCTGCCAATGGTTAAGACTCTGAGCTCCAATGCAGGGGGCCCAGGTTCCATCCCTAGTTAAGGAACTAGATTCCACAGGCCTCAAAGGAGATCATGTATGCTACAACTAAGACCTGGTACAGCCAAATAAATTTTATAAAGAAATATTCAGGAGTGAGGGTCATCGTGTCTGTGATTGGCTTGAATATGTGGTTGTCATCGAGGAGTCATCACCTGCAGGCTGAGCAGGAATTAGCTGAGAAAAGCAGGGAGAAAGTACACAGGACTGGGGTTAGCCTGGCAGAGGCCAGCACTCAGAAGTGGCTGCAGGGAGAACACGTGGGAGGCAGGACATCCTAGGACGTGGCAGGCAGGAGGCAGCCAGAAGGCAGGACGAGGATGGTGTTGGTGGGTGTGGAGAGAAGCAGGGGTAACTGAGGTAGAATTGACAGTGCATGGTGCTGGATTGTATGTCCCCACAATCCAGAGGAGTTGTGGAAAGGTCGAGAGACCTCCTGGTTTCTGGCATAAGATCCAGGACAATGGAGGTACCACAGTCAGAGGCAGAGACCTGACTTGGAGAGAAGCAGATTTCGAGTGGGAGAAGGTCCAGGCTCGGATCAGACTTGTCAAGTTTGGGGCTTGTCAGTTCAGTTCAGTCGCTCAGTCATGTCCGACTCTTTGTGACCCCACGGACTGCAGCACGCCAGGCTTCCCTGTCCAGAACCAACTCTCAGAGCTTGCTCAAACCCATGTCAATCGAGTTGGTGATGCCATCCAACCATCTCATCCTCTGTTGCCCCCTTCTCCTCCTGCTTTCAGTCATTCCCAGCATCAAGGTCTTTTCCAATGAGTCAGTTCTTTGCATCAGGTGACCAAAGTATTGGAGTTTCAGGTTCAGCATCAGTCCTTCCAATGAATATTCAGGACTGATTTCATTTAGGATTTCTCTGGTGCTTGTAGGGCATCTCAATTAGAGTTCCAGGTGTCTTAGGGGTAAAGAATCCTCCTGCCAATGGAGGAGATGCAGGAGATAGGTTTGGTTCCTGGGTAGGGAAGATCCCTGCAGGTGGAAATGCCCACCCACTCCAGTAATCTTACCTGGGAAATCCCATGGACAGAGGAGCCTGGCGGGCTACAGTCCATGGGGTCAGAAAGAGTTGGACATGACTGAACATGCATGCACGACATGCACTACCCCCAAAAAACCGTGAAACCAGAACTCTGACCTCGGAAATGGCCTGTGGGATGCCGTGTCCTTCAGCAATGCCATCCAGCCTGACGAGGACAGACGGGAGGACGTCTAGAACAGAAAACGTGTGACTGCCCATCCCGGGGCTGTTTTCCCAGTTTCCTCCCCATCTGCCTGGAGGGATGGGCGGGGCTGGGACCCTGGGACGGTGACATCCTCCATCCCCACAGGGCCCTCAACAGGCGCCAGGATCCCGACATGCACCCAGAGGCCACCCGCCTCCTGTCACGGGTCTGACTTCCCAGAACTCAGTGGAAACGAAGCCACACACTTCAGCCTGGACTTTCTGTGTTCCCACTTGTCTTGTTTATTTATCACCAGGGCAATGCTGTGGCAAGATCTGATCAAATGGGAGCAGGCTGGGCCAATGTCAGGAATCAGGCTGTGCGCCTGGGCTCTTCCTGGCTACCTGCAGGTGAACACCTCCCCCCACTATTTAGTAGTCACTCAGCACATAGTTACTGAGCACCTACTGTGTTTCAAGCATCATCCTTTTTTTTTTTAAACCAAAGAAGATTTTTTTTTCTCTCTTTCTTTCTAATGTTTTGAATTATGAAAGTGTAAGAATACATTTACAGAGACCTGGAAAATACAGAACAGAGTTACACGTAGTTCTACTATATATTCAAATTCTTTTTTTATATTACAATTCTTTTTAAGTAGCTAAATCAAGATTTTTAGTTGGAGTTTCAATATCAAACTGTCAAAAATTAATAGAATGAATAGACAGAAAAGTAGGAGGATATAGTAGACCTGAAAAGCACCATGAACCAATTCAACATAATTAAGATTTATACAATTTTCACACAACAGTAGGATACATATTCTATTCAAGTTCCCATTGACTATAAACTAGAAGACACTGAAACATATCCGAGGACATAAGATCGAGTGCAAAAGCTTGATGGTCTAAAGGTATTGAAATCCTACAGAGTCTGTTCTCTTATCACTGTGGAATTAGGTTAGAAAACAACATCCAAAGATATTTTAAAATTACCCACATATTTTCAAGTGCAATGTGACATTTACCAAGAGAGATCTTAGACTTAGCCATTGAAAGCGTCAATAAAGTTGGAAGACTGAAAATGGCAACATTCTTTTTTTTAAAGAAAGTATTTATTTGGCCGCACTGAGTCCTAGTTCCAGCACACAGGATCTTTGATCTTCATTGTGGCATGCAGGATTTTTTAGTTGCAGCATGTGGGATCTTAGTTCCCCAACCAGGGATTGAACCCAGGCCCTCTGCATTTAAAGTGCAGAGTCTTAGCCACTAGACCACCAGGCAAGACCCTCCAGACATCATTCTAGATGCTGGCAATAGACTAGCAGGTAAAACAAGAGGCTGAGCTATACTAATAATCATTTCTTATTGTGATAAATGAGTAACAAAATACAGATAATAATGGGTAAGCATGTGATCATGCCTACTATTTATGGAGCACTCCGTATACACCAGGCTCTATGCCCAGTGTCCTCCTTCAACCTTCCCAACCACCTATGTGTACTAGTAATGTCCCCACTTGACAGAGGGGACAACACAGGCTCAGAGAAGCTAGGTGCCAGCCGCCCTTCGGTAGGTGGGAGTTAAGAAGTTTGAGACTCGATCCTGGCCGAGGTCTGCCCTCAGAGATTCAGCCTGATGCCTCTGCGTCCTTCAGCTCCTGGGATCCTCCTCAAGGCTGCAACTGACCACCTTGCTCCAAGCAACCCCACCCAGGGGGATGGCTAGAAAAGAGGACCCAGTTCAGGCAGATGTGGGTGGCACAGAGTTGCCAAGTGTTGTGAGACTAAAAAGTTATTGGTTGTTTATCTAAAATTCTAATGTAACTGGAAGTCTTATTTCCACTAATGAATCCACTAGTCGTAGGGGTTGGGTGCAGAGCAAGGTGGGCGTTCCCAGCAGGAAAAAACATGGGAAAGGGGTTTTGGGGGAAACATCCCAGGAAGATTCACCTTCGGGCCACTTGTTTGTCTATAACTAAAGTCTCGTTGATTTATGATATCATGTCAGTTTCAGGTATCCAGCAAAGCGATTCAATTATAATAAATAACCTGTGTGTGTATGCATGTGTGCTCAGTTGCTCAGTGGTATCTGACTCTTTGCAGCCCCATGGACTGCAGCTCACCAGGCTCCTCTGTCCATGGGATTTCCCAGGCAAGAATACTGGAGTGGGTTCCATTTCCCCTTCCAGGAGATCTTCCTGACCCAGGGATCGAACATGTGTCCCTGTGTCTCCTGCATTGGCATATGGATATCTTTACCACTGAGCCTCCTGGGAAGCCCATGTACATATCTATATTATTTTTTCCCATTCTTTTCTACTATAGCTTGTTATAAGACATTAAGAAGAGGTGGCAAGAATACACAGGAGAACTATACAAAAAAAGATCTTCACAACCCAGATAATCATGATGGTGTGATCACTCACCTAGAGCCAGACATATTGGAATGTGAAGTCAAGTGGGCCTTAGAAAGCATCACTACGAACAAAGCTAGTGGAGGTGATGGAATTCCAGTTGAGCTATTTCAAATCCTGAAAGATGATGCTGTGAAAGTGCTACACTCTATATGCCAGCAAATTTGGAAACCTCAGCAGTGGCCACAGGACTGGAAAAGATCAGTTTTCATTCTAATCCCAAAGAAAGGCAATGCCAAAGAATGCTCAAAATACCACACAATTGCACTCATCTCACATGCTGACAAAGTAATGCTCAAAATTCTCCAAGCCAGGCTTCAGCAATATGTGACCCGTGAACTTCCCGGTGTACAAGCTGGTTTTAGAAAAGGCAGAGGAACCAGAGATCAAATTGCCAACATCTGCTGGATCATGAGAAAAGCAAGAGAGTTCCAGAAAAACATCTATTTCTGCTTTATTGACTATGCCAAAACCTTTGACTGTGTGGATCACAATAAACTGTGGAAAATTCTGAAAGAGATGGGAATACCAGACACCTGACCTGCCTCTTGAGAAACCTATATGCAGGTCAGGAAGCAACAGTTAAAACTGGACATGGAACAGACTGGTTCCAAATAGGAAAAGGAGTACGTCAAGGCTGTATATTGTCACCCTGCTTATTTAACTTCTATGCAGAGTACATAATGAGAAATGCTGGGCTGGAAGAAGCACAAACTGGAATCAAGATTGCCAGGAGAAATATCAATAACCTCAGATATGCAGATGACACCACCCTTATGGCAGAAAGTGAAGAGGAACTAAAAAACCTCTTGATGAAAGTGAAAGAGGAGAGTGAAAAAGCTGGCTTAAAGCTCAACATTCAGAAAACGAAGATCATGGCATCTGGTCCCATCACTTCATGGGATATAGATGGGGAAACAGTGGAAAGTGTCAGATTTTATTTTGGGGGGCTCCAAAATCACTGCAGATGGTAATTTCAGTCATGAAATTAAAAGACACTTACTCCTTGGAAGGAAAGTTATGACCAACCTAGATAGCATACTCAAAAGCAGAGACATTATCTTGCCAACAAAGTTCCATCTAGTCAAGGCTATGGTTTTTCCAGTGGTCTTGTATGGATGTGAGAGTTGGACTGTGAAGAAAGCTGAGTGCTGAAGAATTGATACTTTTGAACTGTGGTGTTGCAGAAGACTCTTGAGAGTCCCTTGGACTGCAAGGAGATCCAACCAGTCCATCCTAAAGGAGATCAGTCCTGGGTATTCATTGGAAGGACTGATGCTGAAGCTGAAACTCCAATACTTTGGCCACCTCATGCGAAGAGTTGACTCACTGGAAAAGACGCTGATGCTGTGAGGGATTGGGGGCAGGAGGAAAAGGGGACGACAGAGGATGAGATGGCTGGATGGCATCACCGACTTGATGGACATGAGTTTGGGTAAGCTCCGGGAGTTGGTGATGGACAGGGAGGCCTGGCGTGCTGTGATTCATGGGGTCGCAAAGAGTTGGACATGACCGAGCAACTGAACTGAACTGATAAGACATTGAATATAGTTCCCTGTGCTACACAGTAAATCCTTGTCATTTATCTCTTTTATATATGAAAACATGCATCTGTTAATCTCATACTCCCAATTTATCCCTCGCCCCACCTGTGGGCCTTTTATATAAAGTCTGAAAAGCTGACTTGGCTACTGGCTGACCTCGCCAGTCCCACCGGGGCCAGTCCAAACCTGCCAGGCAAGGGGTGCATGACCTGAGTCAAAAACTCACAGCACTCCATCAATTGTTAGGGTGCTCAGTTTAGTGCTCTGTGGTGACCTAAAGGGGTGGGGGAATGGGAGGTCCAAGAGGGAGAGGATATGTGTATACATACACTGATGCACTTTGTTGTGCAGCAGAAACTAGCACAGCATTGTAAAGCAATTATGCTTGTGAAAAAAAATAAAGCACCTACTATAGCAATCATCCCCACCTGCAGACTGGTCCTGCCACAGGGGACGTGCTTTTAGCTTCTGCCTGGTCAGGTCGGGGGGTGGGGGGCGTCCTTGCAGCTTTGAACCTCCCTCCTGGCTCACTCTCCCAGAATGATGCTCATGCAGGTTCTCAGACATTCGAGAACCTTTCCTTCCTGCCACCTAGAAGTTCAGGCATGAGCTTCCTGTCTCCTGATGGCTTTCATTCAACCAACATTTGCTGATGAGCTTCACTAGTACAAGAGTGACATGTGAGCCTGGCTTAGTGCTTCTTATTTACAACAGTAACTAGGACACTTCCTCATCTAGTCCCCCACATGCTGCCAACCCCACTTCCACCGATTCCAGCCACACTCTAGAGCTGCTGGGGCCTGTCCCTTCTGCCTAGAACACTGCCTCCACAAGACAAAGAAAGATACATGAGATAGATGACTAGCACCTAGCCCAGAGCTGCACAGGCAGGATGTTTTGTGAATAAATGGATGACTCAGTGTGAAGGGCTCAGTGTCTAATATTTCGCTTGCTAGGCTGGACTCACCCTGAACGTGCCCCTCGAGGTCACCCCTCACACACACACACAAGGCCATCTAGGCCACAGTCCAGCCCTTCCAGACAGCTCAGTCCAGGTTCACCTGCATTGTCTGGGTCATCTCCAGATGGACCAGTCCAAACCTGGAGGCTCCCACCCTGGGTTCTCAAATGCTTCACCTGGCCCACATACCTGTGTGCCATATAGCCCCAAGGATGCCCAGCAAAAGTGACTTGATGGGCAGGGAGTTGGACCCTCCAGGTCATGGTTACAAGAACCAGTTCCCACCTCAGCTCAGACACACACGTTACCTTCCCATAGTGCTCTGGGGCCATCAGCTGAACTGACACTGCAGATGGAACACCGTCTCTGTGTTAAGAATTTTGACATGCACACTCACATTCTGCGCTGGGCTAGTGTTTAACAACCGGCTCTCTGAGGGGGAGGCATGTCCATAAATATATGTGTATACGTTAAGTATAAACTTTACTACAAATAAACACTTGATTACTAAATCCACCTCAACAAAAGAAATCACTCATGTCATTGAAGAGTGAGTGCCATTCTGACATGAAGGTTGATTAACATTTCCATTTAGTGAGGAAGCAAGAAACAGTAAAGATGTGTATTGGAACTTCACTTTTTTGCTGAATTGCATCAGTGCTTAGGGCCTCCCGATGTCTCGGCAGTAAAGAATCCCCTTACGATACAGGAGACATGGGTTCAATCCCTGGGTCAGGAAGATCCTCTGGAGAAGGGCATGGGTACCCACTCGAGTATTCTTGCAGGACAGAGGAACCTGACGGGCTGCAGTCCTTGGGGTCACAAAGAGTCGGACAAAACTGAGACAACTTAGCACGCACGCACACATCACAGTGTTTGAACACAGGAAGAATACGTTCTTAATTTTTTTGTGCTATTCACAGTGCACATTCACCAGAGACATGACTCACTTTCAAGTTTAACCTACATTATCATATTCTCCATCACTCTCTTAAACCTATAAAATCAACAGGACAACAAAGCAAGCCCTGATTAATAGTGTTTACCAACTTCCTTGGTGTGAATCTTCCATCATAAGTGATTCCAAGCCACTGAATTGGCGTCACCAGCCGTGGAATTGACTGCGGCTGCCACTGCAGTCTTTCCAGATATAAATCAACTCAAGGGCAAAGACAACAGTAACACACAGTAAAATATTAAGTGATGACTTTTGAGTAGTTGCTTTCTTTTTAATGCAATCTATTGAATCATAAGTTGTAAAACTAAATTGTTAATGATGATCATATTTAACCACAGGCTCACAAAATTCCTGAAAAGTGACCATTCCACTGTCATGAGGCAGTACAAGTCAGTTCCCACAATCCAATGAGTACAGATCTCATTCCCCTACAGCTCTGTAGAACAGGTTTTACTCTCTCTGTTTCACTAATCAGGATGTTGAGGCTCAGAGGCCACTAGTTAAGTGCTTGGGCCCAGGATGGTCTGGTGCCAAGGTGACTTTAGACACCCATCTGTCGCTCAGCTGATGTGAACAGGGACTGAACCACAGGTGTGTTTGGGGGTTTGCTGTTGTGTCAGGAATCTGTGAACACCCTATCTCAGTCTGATGTGGCCTCAGACATCACAGCCCCAGCAGGCAGAATCCACGAAAACAAAGTTAGCAACAGCCTTCAAGAGAAGATAACATGGCAGCAGATTTTTCCCTTCCATAATATAATACAGGGGAGCTTTGCCCATTGAGTTCTAAGAAGAGAGGTCAGGGATTTCCCTGGTGGTCCACAGGCTAAGACTCTGTGCTCGCAATGCAGGGGGCCTGGGTTTGATCCCTGGTCAAGGAGCTAGATCCCACATGCAGCAACTAAGACCTGGCATAGACAAATAGATAATTTTTTTTCAATTTTTAATTAAAATTTAAAAAAGAGGGGTCAAGGGCTTTCCCTGGTCCTCCAGTGATTAAGACTCTGCACTTCCAATGCAGGGGGCACAGGTTCAACCTCTGGTCGAGGAACTAAAGCCCCACAAGCTGTGCGTGTGATGAAAGAACTAACAAGAGCATAAGCATTAAAAAAAGAGGCAGGGGTCACATCTCACAGCCCAAATGCTGAAACTCTCCAGCCAAAAACAGTTCAAAAGTGCGGGGTCGGGCCTCAAGGTTCCTCAAGCTCAAGACTACTGACCTTTGGGACTGGACTTTCTTGGTTACACTAGAAGGGAGTTGTCCTGGGCATCAGAGGATATTGAGAGGCACCCCCAGCCTCTGCCCACTATATGACCTGAGTGGGCATAACACCCCAACCTAGAGGTATGACAACGACCAGAAGTGTCTCTAGACATTGCCAAATGTCCCTGGGCAAGGGGTGGAGGAGAGGAGGGAAGAATCACCACGCTGAGAACTGTCAGGCTCAGGAAAAGAGGGGCAAGGGAACCCAGCTCAGAGTGGACATATGGAGGGACAGACTGATGAATGATCTACGTGTGCCCTGGGCCCCAGAGTTGGCCTAGGACCACTGGCTGAGCAACAAGAAGCCTTGGCCAGAGTGGAAGAGCCCAGGGAACTCTGAGAGCCAGCAAAACTCACTCCAGCGGACTGCCAGCCTTGAGTCTTGAGGTCTGGGCTTTTTCTAGAATGGTAGTCATGTGGATTTGTATGAGTGTGAGGCCCAGAACTGTGCACTTCTTTCAGATTCACCAGCTGTGTCTCTGATTAATTTCATAGCTATGGAGGGACTTCCCTGGTGGTCCAGCGGATACGAATCTGTCTACCAATGCAGGAGACATGGGTTGGACCCCTAGTCGGGCAAGATTCTGCATGCCACAGAGCAACCAAGCCCATGCGTCACAACTACTGAGTGCTGCAGCTACTGAAGCCCATGCACCTGGAATCCACGCTCCACGACAGGAGAAGCCGCCACGAGAAGCCCAAGCACCGCAACCGGAGAGTGGCCACTACTCACAGCAACCAGACAAACCCTGCTCACAGCAACAAAGACCCAGTGCGACCAAAAGAAAAGTAACCAATGTTTTTAACGTTCTTAAAAAAAATAGCTATGGAGTCCGCCGTGTGTCTGATGCTGCAGGTGCCAGGGAGACACAGTTGAGAGGGGAGCAGACCCTGCCCTCTGTCCCCTCTGGAATGAAAGCTCCGAGGGGGCAAAAACGTTGGGTTTTGCAGAACCCAGAGCAGGTGTTCCACATGTACCTGCTTAATGGAGGAATGCGAGATGGGAATTTTCAGCATGGCTGGGGGACAGATACATAAACCTACAGTCATACAGGGTCAAGGAAAACTTTGTGAACCCCTGAGTTGAAAGGAAGCACTGGCAGGAGCCAGCCTGCCAGCTAAGAGTGCCAGGCAGAAGGCACAGCACATGGGAAGACATGAAGGTGAGAGAGTGAGAGTGAGAGAGCATTGCTGGTCAAGTATATTATTTTCTGGACTGCTGCTGCAACAAATGACTCACAATAACATAAGTTCATCCTGTTACAGAACTGGAGGTCAGAAATATAAAATCATTCTCACTGAGTGTCACAGACTAACTTGTGTTCCTCCCCCCAAATTCCTATGTGATGTGTGTGTGTGTGTGTGTGTGTGTTCAGTCATTCAGTCCTGTCCAACTCTTTGCGACCCTTTGGACTGTAGCCCACCAGGCTCCTCTGTCCAGATTTCCCAGGCAACAATACTGGAGTGGGTTGCTGTTTCCTATATGCTCAGGGAAAAGGTCAGGTGAGGGCCCAGCAAGAAGCCAGTCACTACAAGCTGGGAAGAGAGCCCTCCCCCAAAATCGAATTCTCTGGTACCTTGAACTTGGACTCCCAGCCACCAGAAGTATGAGAAAATAGATCCCTGTTGCTTAAACCACCTAGACTATGACACTTTGCCACCCAGTAGACGATACACAAGGCAAAAAGCACAGCGTCATGAGGGCTGCTCCTTCCAGAGGCTCTGGAGGAGAATCCTCCTTGCCTTTCCCAGCTTCTAGAGGCACCTGCATTCCTTGGCTCATGGCCTCTTCCTCAATTCGCTGCAGCCTCTGTTCCTGTTGTCACATCGCCTTCTCTGACTCTTATCCTTCTGCTTCCCTTTGATAATGATGCTTGAGATGACAGGAGGCTCACCTGAATAATCCAGGATTGCCTCCCTGTCTTGAGGTCCTTAACACTAGTCAAGTCTGCAAAATCCCTTCTGCCCATGAGGGCACACAGTTACAGGTTCTGGGGACTGGGACCTGAACATCTTTGTTTGCTCAATCACTAAGTTGTATCCAACTCTTTGTGACCCCCATGGACTGTAGCCTACCAGGCTCCTCTGTCCATGGGATTTTTCAGGCAAGAAGACTGGCAGGGCTTGCCATTTCCTTCTCCAGGAGATCTTCCCAACCCAGGGATTGAACCTGTATCTCCTGCTTGGCAGGTGGATTCCTTACCACTGACACACCAGGGAAGATCATTTTTGGAGGGCCCCTATTCTGTCTAGTGGGCTTCCTCAGTGGCTTAGCAATAAAGAATCCACCTGCAATGCAGGAGACCCCAGTTCGATCCCTGAGTTGGGAAGATCCCCTGGAGGAGGGCATGGCAACCCACTTCAGTATTCTTGCCTAGAGAATCCCATGGACAGAGGAGCCTGGCGGGCTACAGTCCATAGGGTGGCAAAGAGTCTGACGTGACTGAAGTGACTAAATATGCATGCATGCATTTGGCCCAGCATACTAAGTTTGGGCAAAGAGAAGCTCTGTGTGTGTGTGTGTGTGTGTGTGTGTGTGTGTGTGTGTGTGTGTGTGTGTGTGTGTGTGTGTGTTGGGGGCTGTACCAGGTCTAGTTGTTTAAAAATCTACTTGAATTGGTTCCTCCTGAGGACCCAAGCCATATCCTTCAGGGTGGAGCAAGCAACAATAACCCCTGCGGGCTTCTCTCTTACTTAATAGTACCAGAAGCCAAATTCATCCCCACTTAAGGGGAAAAACTATGAGCCTTGATCTGAAAACTGGGCCAGCTTCAGGTTCAGGTACAACAAGATCAATGAGGTCAAGTGATATCATCAGGCCTCCATCTTTCCCAAAGATAAAGTCTCCTCTAGGATCAGATTAGCTGGGGGGTGGGGGGTGGGGCAGGTCACCTGAAACCTAAAACTTGCCATCCTTACCACTCACCTGCCCCCCAAGGTCATCTACAGGAAAGAGAGTACCTGCCCAGCAAAAATGCCTAGGAGGACTGGTGTCAGAGGTGTGAGTGGGTACCCTGATTGGCAGGTTCTGAGTCATGGGCCCACCCCCAAGAAGAGGAGAGCATGCTTAGAAATGCTGAGAACAGCCTCTTGTGTGATAGTGGGTGCTGCTATGGGAGGGGAGGTGGTTGCTGGTCCTGCAGAAACAGCAGTGCCCCCTGGTTGTGGTGGCCTGGTTGAGGCCCCTCCCAGCTTTAGCTCTGCAGTGATCCTTCCAGCGGACCCTTAGTCTCTAAGGACCTTTCTGTCCCTGAAACCAGAAGAGTCCAATCACAACACAGAGGGTGGTTCAGGCCTCCTTCCTCTGCCTCCAGGTCACCATTTGTCCCAGGCAATCAGTGACTTTGTTGGTTCTGCCATTGATTCTGGGGCACCCTGGTGTCTGAGGCCCCCTGGTACCATCCACAAGGATGTTAGAAGCACAATCTCAACCTAAAATGAATGTCTAATATATCAAAGGAAATGTGGTAAGAAGTTTCACTTGAGTTCCAATGCACCAGGTCTAGACAGAAGGCCAAGAGGTGAGAGACAGCATCACTCCAAAAGTCTGGGCTGGAGGTAAGCAGTGGGGTGATAGAGGCTTCCTCTGAAAACAAACCATATACTCTGCACCGAGTGGGTGATTAGCAGACGTTTTTTGATGTATGTAGGATGTTAGAGAATTGAACCAAAATAATTCCCCTTGTTGAAAAATAAAAACATGACCATATCCTGTGCCACGTCCCCTTAGGCCTTGGGAAAGAGCACCTATGCTACAAAACCAGTGCCTCTGCGTGGTGGGTTCTGGAGGGCAGTGCAGATGGCAGGTCCTGGCCATCGTGTCCCCCACTCCCAAGCCTGCCCTGATCCCTGGTCCCAAGCCCAGCCTCCCCACCCTGTCCTTGTCCTGACCCAGCAAGCAGAGCTTGGCTAGCCTGACCTGTTTTGCCTTTCTAAGTGGAAACAGGCTGCTGAAAAAGAAAGTCAGCTCAGGGCAGAACCTGGTAACTCTTGATTCATGTTCACCTCTGACCAAGACAGAAACCCAGCTGTGGTTATCAGAAAGCAACTGAGAGGCTGGGAGTGGCGGGGTGGGAGGGGAGCAGGAGGAGGAGGAGGGGGGCAGGATGGGATGTTGGGGGAATAGAGAAGTTCTGAATCACAGGATCTTATTCACGGAGCCCATGTGGCCACAGGGTGGGATGGGGTGAGGGTGGGGAGTAGGAGTCCTCTGCAGGGACAGGCTGCACAGAACAAGGCTTCCATATCCCCCACCTCCCTCATGCCCCCCAGTCCCCAGAGTGCATAGCATTTCCATGGAAGAGTAAGGGCAGCAACTCTCCCAAGATCAAGGGCGTGGAGATGGTCCCAGGCCTGGGAGGGGTGAGCTGGCCCGGTCTGTTGGGGGTGAGTGAGTCAACAGTCACCTGAATCTTGCTAGCAGATTCCAGGGGACCAGGGTGGTGGCCTTGACAGAGCCCTGGAGCGAATGTCCCCACCTAAGCAGGGTGAGGCAGGGCAAGGCCCAGCAAGCCCAGGCCCCACCGAACCTCCAGGGCCAAACCTGCCATTGATTGGCCAACCCACGGAATGGAGGTGGAAACCCCACTGCCTGTGGACAACAACTGCCAGCACCACTTGAAAAGGGAAAGTCTCTCACTGATTAGGGACTTCAGACTTTGGAAAGGTCAGGATTAATTAGCAAATTGGTTGCTTCAAGGTGCTTAGAAAGGCAGTGGAGGGGATGGGACCAGGATTAAGAGGCCAGAATGGAGAACGTGGGTCTCGGGGCAGCCCATCAGCAAGCTGGTTCCCCGGGGTACGGGGCAGCTCTCAGGTTGACAGTGGTGGGCTCACTCTGACCTGAGACTCCATGCAGGGAGCAGCTCTCACCCCAGGAGCCTGGGCCAATGCTCTACCTTTTCCCACAACCACAGGGAAACTTCCAGCGAAGTGGGACCTCCAAGCCCAGAGAGAACGCCTCCAACATTCCTTGGGATTTTTTCTTTTCTAGTCAACTACATGTCTATTTATAGATGTGGAAATATGCGTGGAGAAAGGACTGGAAGGAAACACACAAAATGTTAATTAACATGCTTATTTTCTTCTTCTTGGTGTCATTTTATTATTTTTTTAAAAAAGACTCTCAAGATAAGGAAAAAGATATTTTTAAGTATAATTAATCTTGATATAAGTGTTCATGCTTGTTAGAGGAAAGTGGAAAGGAGAAATCAGAATCACCAAAGCACTTCAACCATTAACATCTCATTGTGTTTTCTTTCACTGTTCCTCCCATGCAGACATTTTTGATGCAAGGCTGTTTGTTTAACATATCCGTGACATCTTAGATTACTACAAAACTTTTCCATGTGACCGCAGAATCACCATAACCATCTTTCAAAATGTTTATCTAATATTTATGCAGTAGATAATGTTAATACCATTATTCATCTGGCCATTCTCCCATGTTAGCAAATCTAGGTAGTTTCCAATTCACGATTATAAATAACACTGCTGTGAACATCTTTGTATGGAAAAGTCTTTCATTTTTTTTTTTGGCGATTATTGTCTTCAAATTCTCACATTTCCAGATATCAGATTACGGTGTGAAAGGCGGCCACCTGTGAAGCAACAGAGTGAACCCGAACCAAGTTAGTCTCACTCTCAATTCCCCAATCTTTAATCCTAACAAAGAAAAATGGGAATGGGGCTCCTCTGGGGACATGGCAGGAATGCGACGTCTCCTGCCTCCACCACAATCCCCCTACCTATCCCTTCCACCCAACATGCATGGTTTTTACTATTATTATTATTTTTGGCCATGCCACATAGCATGAGGGATCTTAGTTCCCTGACCAGGGGTTGAACCCACACCCTCTGCAGTGGAAGCATGGAGCCTCAACCACTGGAACTCCAAGGAAGTCCCGCATGCATGGTTTTTTATTGTTAGCAGTAAATAAAACCCTGTGAGTCCAGCCCTGCCGCTTTTGACACGTTGTCACAGAGGGTGAGGAGAATTGAAAGACTCCCCAGCAGAGTTGGGGAGCTAAGGTCTTAGGAATAAGCTGCCTGGACCACGAGGGAGAAACCTTTTGTGCCACAAGTGGGAAGGCTTCTCAGCCATGAAGCACCAGCTACGTCTTCCAAGATGGGCAGGGTTCCCGCTGACAGAGCAGAGGGTGGCACACTCCCAGAGCTGGGGCCCCAGGGTGTGAGTTGGCAATTAAGGTGCATGGACAGGAACCCAGGAGGTAAGAAAGCTGTGAGAGGCCAGGCTGACAGAGGGGCAAGTCAGTTCCAGGAGGGCAGGGACTTAATTTGTCCCCCAGTGAATCTCTAGGGACGTAAGACAAAGCCCTCCCCTCTTTCTTCAGGGTTTTGGAGCACTTCCAAAGTTTCTTCACCTTTCAAGCATCCCATCCCCTGGACTCCCCCGTCCTCTCCAGGCCTATGTCCCATCCACCCTCTCAGCCACTGCCTCCTCTACTGCCTCCCTGGTTCCCGTTTTTCTGCAGAGACCACAGCATCCTGTCCCCGCCCAGGAGAGCTGCTGCATACACGGAGGGTGAGCAACTTCCTGACCCTGCCAGACTCCAAGGGGCTCCTGTCTCCTGGCTGGTCCAGCCCCAGAACAGAGGGCCATTCCACACTCACACACCTCACAGTGGCATGCTCACATTTACCCACACATACTCACTCCCACTTTTACTCACACTCCCTTGTCCACCCTCCTGCTGACTCAGAATACCTTACCATGCTGCCCCACGAGAGAAGCAGGGTCCTGGCCAATGGGACCAGCTGGCTGGCATCCACTGTCCCCAGAAGCTGCAGCCCCCACCTCAGCTCCTGCCCCCTCCATGGACACTGGGTGACATGCCCAGAGGAAAGACCCAGGTCCCTGGACAACAAGTGACACGCCCAGAGGAAAGACCCAGGTCCATGGACACCAGGTGACATGTCCAGAGGAAAGACCCAGGTCCATGGACACCAGGTGACACGCCCAGGGGAAAGACCCAGGTCCCAACACTGGTCCCTCCACTCGCTACCTGGGAGGAGACCAGGGTCGTGGCCTCTTTCCCTGTCTGCAGGAGGCTTGGGTGATTGAATGACATAACACGTGCTAAGGGCTGAGTAGGTTGAGTGCTATGCAAGTCATATGGACTGTAAGCAGACGGTTAAACATCCTCACCACCAAACACCTCAGACGTCTAGCTGCTAGGCCAGCGCTGGGGCTCTGGGGCTCAGCGCCCTGCAGCTGCTCTCTGTGCCCACAGACACTAGAGCCAAAACCCAGCACCCTGGCCCTACCTCATTTCCTGCCAGCCAGACATACCCAGACAGCACTTATCCCCAAACTGGGGCATCTCCGCCCTCAAACTGGGGACCCCTCAGCCCCTCCCACCCAATGGCTTTGATCAATAACCATACTATAACTATTTTATAACTCCCCTCAGGCTTCCCTTGTGGCTCAGAGGGTAAAGAGTCTGCCTGTAATGCAGGAGACCTGGGTTCAATTCCTGGGTCGTGAAGATTCCATGGAGGAGGGCATGGCAATCCACTCCAGTATTCTTGCCTGGAGAATCCCGTGGACAGAGGAGCCTGGTGGGATACAGTACATGGGGTCACACAGAGTTGGACACAACTGAGTGACTAACACACACACACGACCCACTCGGCTCTGCTTCTCTGCTCTAAATATTCTGATGCTTTTCTTCCCTCCAGTCCGGGGATGCATGCTGCCCGCCTCCCTTTTCTGGCCTCAGAGCCCCTTTGTGCTCCATCTTTCCCTATCCTGTCTGTCCACACCACCGCCCCCCCCCCGACCACTTGGCCACCATGAACCCCCACTCCTCCATCTCCCTCCACACCTGCAGCCTCTTCCCCTTACCTCTTCCCCCTCCCCCATCCTCGCCACCCAATCAGACCAAGCCAGCTCCCTGGAACCCAGCCAAAATTTCAGCCCAGGCAAGACCTTCCTTGAGCAGTCCTCCTGTGGACAGGGTGGCAGTGGGGAAGGAGGTGATTCCAGTGGGAGCATCAGGGGACTGGACCTGAGCATGACCGGTGTGAACGGGGCACAGGAGCCACACCTGTGTCCATCCTGCAGGGAGCCCCAGATGTCTGTGGAGGTCTTGTTGGCTCAGCCCTTGCACTCTCTGGGGCCAGGCAGTCATCTGAGGGGCACACTCCTGCTTGTTCTGAAATAGCTCTCCTGTCACTCTTGGAGAGACGCCCACAGCCAGGGGAAGACGAGCGCCCAGCTACTCCTGCAGAGTCCTGAGCCCATTCCAGGCTGATCTGCAGCTGGGAGGCCTGCTTCTGCCCTCAGCAGTCTCCCAAGGACCTCCCCATGGGCTGCAGGTGGGGATCCATGCCAGGGACTGGGAAATCTCCACCCTGGCCACTGCCCAGGGAACACTCACACTGGCGGCAGGCATTTGATATCCATCTGCCCAGGATGGCTCACCTTGTGTGGGCCTGCTGATTATGAATTCAGTGTCACCAGGTGCGAAAGACAAATGTCATTTACGTTGCTTTGCACTCTGTACAGCTTGGAAGCCAGGTATGGGACCAGACAGCCTGAGTCTTAAGCCCAGCCATGCCTCTCCTTAGCTGTGTGACCCCTGCAAGTGACTTAACCTCTCTGAGCATCAGCTTCCTCAGCTGTATGATGGCGATTGCTAAGAGAACTTACCTTCAGGATTTGGGGATGAAGTCATCTCCTGCTTATGGAGTCAGTCATGGGGTGGGCACTCAGATGGTCTCCTAGGAAAGAAGTAGAAGTAGCTGCTGTCATTGATATTATTTCTTTTTTAAAAATATCTATTTGTTCATTTGGTTGCTTCAGGTCTTAGATGGGGCACACAGGATCTTTGTTGCGTCTTGTGGGATCTTCCGTTGTAGCGAGTGGACTCTCTGGCTGTGGCTCACGGATTTCAGTAGTTTCAGCATGCGGGTTTAGTTGCTCTCCCGCATTTGGGATCCTATATCCCAGATTAGGGATTCAACTGGAGTCCCCTGCATTGCAAGGCGGATTCTTAACCACGGGACCACCAGGGAAGTCCTGACACTATTTCTTAACTCCCCTCAAGACTAAGCAGGCAGTGTGGGAAACAGGATGCTGTCCCAGGTGCTCAGGAGGGAACAGCAGCCTTAGGGCCCTGAGCCAGGACCCAGGGGTGGGATTCAGGAAAGAGGCCTGATCCAGGCTTTTCCTTATTTGCAACCTGGAGCTCACCCTCTCCCATACCCCAGAGACAGAAGAAGAGAATGAGCTCATAGGAGTTTGTTTCAACTCCCTCTCAAAGGACCAGCAGGTGAAGTTCTGCTGGGCTGCCCGTTTGCTGTGGTCACATTGCTGCTCTGTAAGGCTCTTATCACTGGATGAAGGGTCACGGTAACTTGGCAGGTTTCCAGGGCTGGCGGGAGATAGAAGACGCAACTTCAGTTCTGCTTCTCCCCGCTTCAAGAGGGCTGTTTCCTTCCATCCTTCCTTCTTCTTCTTCTCTAAGAGGTCCCAGGTGGTAAATGGTGGTGGTGGTTCATGGTTTAGTCACTCAATCATGTCTGATTCTTGCAACTGTAGCTCGTCAGGCTCCTCTGTCCATGGGATTTTCCAGGCAAGAATACTGGAGTGGGTTGCCATTTCCTTCTCCAGGGGATCTTCCCAACCCAGGGATTAAACCCACGTCTCCTGCATTGCAGGGGTCTCCTGTATTGTAGGTGTATTCTTTGCCACTGAGCCACCAAGGAAGACCCTGGTAAATGGATGGGTGGGTAAAAATCATGGTAACAGGTGGAAGCAGGAACCAGCTGGTGTGAGTTACAGAACCATCCTTCTGGTTTCATCTTCTTTTCCTATCTGAGTCTTTACCTGGCAGAATTAGATAGGAGAAAGCCACTCCCACCCACCACACACATACACCTCTTTTTTTAAATTTGTAGCATCTTAACTCAGAGAAGGCAACGGCAACCTACTCCAGTACTCTTGCTGGAAAATCCCAAGGACGGAGGAGCCTGGTAGGCTGCAGTCCATGGGGTCATTAGCAGTCAGATATGACTGAGTGACTTCACTTTCACTTTTCACTTTCATGCATTGGAGAAGGAAATGGCAACCCACTCCAGTGTTCTTGCCTGGAGAATCCCAGGGGCGGGGGAGCCTGGTGGGCTGCCGTCTATGGGGTCGCACAGAGTCGGACACAACTGAAGCGACTTAGCAGCAGCAGCAGCAGCATCTTAACTGAGATATAATTTACTTACAATAAGATGCACGCACTCAAAGTGTATAATTCAGTGAGTTGTGGCAGATAAATACACCTATGAAACCACCACCACAATCAGGACAAACACCAAATCTGTTTAATTGGCTATGGGTGACCCATATGTATTATTCATGGCATTTTTATTGACAGTTGGCAGGAGCTCCACTCATGCTACCTAGACAAAGAAAGAGGAATATTGATCTGTGTAACTGGAACATTCAGGAAAATATCAGCTTCAGCTATGGCTGGATTCAGGCATTCAAGTGACATCATGAGTGTCCTTTGCTCCCTTGATCTCTAAGAAATTCTCTCCCTGTGTCTGGCAAGATGACTACTGACATCCTACCTCTTTAACAATGCCAAGGGAAAGAAATGGTCTTCTCTGACAGCCCTAAGAACACAGCCCAAAAGCCTGTGACCTGCTTTATTGTGCTATTTGCTTTATTGTGGTAGTCAGGGGGTGGGGGGAAGCCCTGCAATATCTCTGAGGTCCACCTGTGCTCCCACCACGGCCAATTGCAACCAACATCTGAAGCAACTTAGCACAGAGTGGAGACACAGACATAAAGAACAGACTTATTGACATGGGGGGCAGCGGAAGAAGAGGGTGGGGTGTATGGAGAGAGTAACATGGAAACACACACTGTGGTTTAGTTGCTCAGTCGTGTCAAACTCTTTGCAACCCCATGGACTGTAGTCCACCAGGCTCCTCTCTATCCATGGGATTTCCCAGGCAAGAATACTGGAGTGGGCTGCCATTTCCTTCTCCAGGGGATCTTCCCAATCCAGGGATCAAACCTGGATCTCCTGCATTGCAGGGAGATTCTTTACCAACTGAGCCACCAGGGAAGCTCTAACATATACACTATTATATATAAAATAGATCAGTCAGTTCAGTTCAATTGCTCAGTCATGTCAGACTCTGCCACCCCATGGACTGCAGCACGCCAGGCTTCCCTATCCATTACCAACTCCCGGAGCTTGCTCAAACTCATGTCCGTTGAGTCAGTGATGCCATCCAACCATCTCATTCTCTGTCATCCCCTTTTCCTTCTGCCTTCAATCTTTCCCAGCATCAGGGTCTTTTCCAATGAGTCAGCTCTGTGCATCAGGTGGCCAAGGTATTGGAGCTTCAGCATCAATCCTTCCAATAGATGGCCAATGGGAAAATAGATAGCTAATGGGAATTTGTTGTACGACTCAGGAAACTCAACTGGGGCTCTGTAACAACCTAGAGGGGTGGGATGTGGAGGGAGGTTCAAGAGGGAGGGAACAGACAGTATACATATGACTGATTCATGTTAAGGTATGGCAGAAAATAACACAATATTGTAAAGCAATTATCCTTCAATTAAAAATAAATAAATTTAATTAAAAAATCTTTCTGGGGGGGTGGTGGGAAACACCTTCTGTTATGAAAGAGGGGAAGGAAGTAGAGACTGGTCAGACAGAAAGAAGAGAAGAACTCCACTTTATACAAAGCTGCCTGAACAGATTTCAGAAAGCAATCTTCCAGGATTTCCTCCCACCTGAAACTCTGGTCAAGGGAACCCAGGTCAAGAGAACACTGACCCTGACAAGGCTGGACCCCCTCATAGAAACAGTCCAGTCAATATGCAGGACAAGGGTCCAGGCTGTGTTCCCCCCCCCTCCCTACCCACACCCCGCCCCCCCACTGCCAGTCACATTCTACAGAAAATTCAGGAACTTTCTGAGCCCACCACTTTCTGCAAAGCCATTCCAACAACCAGACCCGTGATTTTCAGCTTGTTCAGCTCTTTTAAAACAACCCTTTCAAAGCAGCCCAGAAAATGGGGACTGTGGCTTGATTTGAGGTTAAACAAATAAGTGCCATTTATCCACCAACACTCGAGGAATGAGATTTCTCGAGGCGAATTCCCCAGCTACGTGCTCCAGAAAAACTGCTGCCCCAAATTGCTGGGTTCCAGTCCAGCGTTCTCCATTTCCGAAGATATTTGGGTTGCTTTCAGCTCCGCTCTGCGCAGAGCACTCCGAGGAGGGTGGGGCTGGCAGCCAGGCACACCGCCTCTAGGCTGTGTCAGCCTCCCACCCAGCGCCCACAGGAGCCTGGGAGCTCTGGGGTATTTCTCAGCCTGCTGGGAGATGGCTCCCCTCCAGCCCAGGGAGCCAGGCCAGACTGCTGGCTGCTCAAGGCAGACTACTTCTCTTCCCATGTTTTGAGGGCAGGCAAGAATGAGAAAAAGGAAGAAGAGAGAGGGGAGAAAAAAAAAAAAAAACTACTACATTCTCAAGCAGATAAAACTCGGCTTTACCAGACAGGAAAGCTGAGCTTCTCAGCATATAGCGTGCAGAAGCAACTCGACAGAGAAATCGTCCTTCCTTTTCTCTCTGAGAAACATTGGTCTTTGTGCCCTTGCTGGAAATCTGGGCCAAGAGTTTTCAGATCTCCCTACTGGACGCAGGAAGTACCCTGCAGCAAAAACAATGCTGCTGTCGTGGCCGCCGCTGTTTAGTCACTAAGTTGTGTCCAACTCTTTGTGACCCCAGTGACCGTAGCCTGCCAGGCTCCTCTGTCCATGGGATTCTCCAGGTAAGAATACTGGAGTGGGTTGCCATTTCCTTCTCCAGGGGATCTTACCGACCCAGGGTTTTAACCCACATCTCCTGCTTGGCAAGTGAATTCTTTACCACTGGGCCACCTGGGAAGCCCATAACTTAGCCTCGCCTACCCGAAATGTGCTCATAACACTTACATTAGCCTACAATTGGGTAAACAGTGCTCCCCAAACATGCCATTTGCTCCCCTGCCTTTCCCAGCTATGCGTCTGACTAGTTTCAGCTGATGAAATTGAGCAGAAGGGATGCATGCCATGGCCAGGCTGAGGGAGTAAATCGCCCAGGCCCCCATCTCTAGTCCACTCTGATGATGGAAGAGTGTTCCAGGTGGCACACTTCTGCCCAACATCTTCTGCCTGGGTCCCTGCATGAGTTTGTGGAGCAGAACTGACTGCCGATCTGCTGGGATATACAGCGTGATCAAGAAATAAACCCTTGGGACTTCCCTGGTGTCCAATGGCTAAAACTCCGAGCTCCCAATGCCAGGGTCCCAGGTGCAGTCCCTGGTCAGGGAACTAGATCCCATGTATGTTGCAACTAAGAGTTCACATGCTGCAGCTAAAGACTCTGTATGCCACAAGGACTGAATATCCCACATGCTGCAACCAAGACCTAGCCCAGCCAAATAAATAAATTAAAAGAAATATTAAAAAGAGAGAGAAAAAGAAACCCTTATTGTGTTTAGCCACTGAGACCCAGTGTTGGTTCGTTACTGCCCCATTAGCTGGAATGCCCTGACTGATTCAGGCTCTGGTGCACTTTGCCATGTTATTCACTGGGAGAGACTAGTGTAGGAGAGGTGGAAAAGCATACTTCCTCCCCTTCTGGCCAACAGCCTTCACCAAAGAAGTGATTACGCTCAGGGGCCCACAGTTCCCTGTCTCACCAAAGATTTAAGGAACTTCTCTGAGGTTTGGGCCTGGGTCTGTGCCTTCCTTTGAATTTCTCCACGGCACGTGGTTGAGCATGAACACAGAAACGGTCACCACTCACATTCTCCCACTGCACAGGGAATGAAGCACTTTCACTGGTGGTCCCCCATGAGATGGGTGGGATTGGCTTAATTCCTATTTTAAAGATGAGAATATTAAAGCTCAGAAGGAGTCAATGTCCTCCTAAGGTTGCACAGCTATTTAAGGAACTTGAACCTAGGTCTGCGCCTCTTGCCACAACACCAGTATTTCTCAAAATGTATTTTGAGAAAATACATTTCTCACAGACTCTAAGGTGGGGCTTGAGAATCTGCATTTTCAGAGCTCCTCCAGCAATAATGATGCTCACTAAATCTGAGCATAAGACTTCACACCATATTCCACTGCCTCTTCTGTCAGATGAAGCCACCATCGGAGCAATGGGATAGAGGGGCACAGAAAAGGACCACCTCCCCAGCCAAAACCACCACAACAAAACGTCTTCCTGGCCAGGCTGCTATTCGTGAAATTCTCCCCCAATGAGCCATTTATTTGATTATTCCCAGCTAGGCACAACCATCTGCAAGACATCACTCTTCAAGGTACATTTCTGCAGGGAAGCAAGACCTTTCTCTGAAAGCAGGGATGCAGCTGGAGGCTGCAGGCAGGGAGGTCTGCAGGAGGAGGCTGGGCCTTGTGTGGTGGGGGTGGGAGGAGGGCTCCCAGGAGGAGATGAAAAAAATGCACCTGCAGGAGGCGGTTAAAACCTCACACACACATGCACACACAAGAAAGAGTCAGACAGAACTGGAGAGGAGTCTCAGTCTTACTATTCACTACCTCGGTGAACTTGCAAAAGTGACTTCATCTCTCTAAGCTTCAGTTTTCTCATCTGTGAAATGGCACTACTCACAGAGCCTACCTGTAGTTAGGTTGCTGTCAGAATCAAATGCAATCGAACACTGATGACAGTAATATTTATCTATCCCTTAGTAACTGCCAGCAGCCATTCTAAGTGATTTACATACATTAACTCATTTAAGCATCGCCATTATCTTATGATGTGGTGATGATCTTTAGTGAAAGTGTCAGTGGCTCAGTTGTGTCCGGCTCTTCATGACCCCATGGACTGTAGCCTGCCAGGCTCCTCCATGGAATTTTTTGTCCATGGAATTCTCCAGGCAAAAATTCTGGAGTGGGTTGTCATGCCCTCCTCCAGGGGATCTTCTCAACCCAGGGATCAAACCTGGCTCTCTTACATCTCCTATATTGGCAGGCAGGTTCTTGGCATATTTTTGGCAATAGATATTACTGTCTCCATTTTACAGATGAGGAAAATGGGCCTAGAGAAGTTAAATGACTTGTGGTAAGTCAGTAGCACAGTGCTGCTTCAATCCGTTGTCAATTTGAATCTAGAGCCACTTATGACACATGATGGTGAGCCAGGACTTTTAAATTCAACCCCAAAGTATTCAATCCCCAATAATTTGGCCACCTGATGCGAAGAACTGACTCATTGGAAAAGACCCAGATGCTGGGAAAAACTGAAGGCAGGAGAAGGGGACGACAGAGGAGGAGATGGTTGGATGGCATCACTGACTCGATGGACATGGGTTTGAGCAAGCTCCGGAAGTTGGTGATGGACAGGGAAGCCTGTGTGCTGCAGTCCATGGGGGTGGCAAAGAGTCGGACATGAGCAACTGAACTGAACTGAACCCCAAGATGAAGTTCCCTGTCCCTCATTCATTCCTCCATGTGCTGTTTCTGAATGGTTATTCTATGCCAGACACTGGCTTAGTGCATGTGGCAACCCACTGTCATTCTATTCTATTCTGCAGCTTCATTCTATTCTGCAGCAATGCAGATCTATATCATTAGTATATTTGGAGAGATTTCTATTGTCCCCAGGATCTAGCCGACCATCAGCACCAGGGTTGCTCTGCAGGGCTAGGGGGACTCAGCCTCCTCCTGGGAGAATCCAGGCTCTGGGTGTTTCAGGAAATGTCTGACCTGCCAGGTTTCCGTGTGACTGATCAGTTAGAGCTGAGGAAGGGGGTGGGCCGAGAGGGGAGGTTTC
The DNA here is from genome assembly GCF_016772045.2 of Ovis aries. NCBI lineage: Eukaryota > Metazoa > Chordata > Mammalia > Artiodactyla > Bovidae > Ovis > Ovis aries. The sequence continues at coordinate 43,311,812 of NC_056065.1, read as the reverse complement.
CCGTCAGCCCAGCTTTTGTCTCTCACATGAGCCCGAGACAGACAAACCACAACCACAGACTCGACCAGCTGTGGAAGCATCGAACAGGAAACCCAGAACATCTGGTGCTTCACTTCCTCTGCAGGCTCTGTGTGTGTGTGTGTGTGTCCGCCTGTGTGCATGTCTGTTTTCTCTCCCTCTGTTGTTTAGCGGGACGGGGATGCAGACAGGGTTGGAAACCACAGGGCTTGTGGTGACAAGGGAGCCAGACACTCGCTCCCCAATCCTTATGGTGCCTCATCCCTCCCCGACGGTGACCCAGGATCTGACCTAACCTCACAGGCCGCCCTCCAACACCTAGTGTCAAGCCTCCACACACTTCAAGAAAAGGATTTGTTTTTCTTCTTTTGGATTTGGGTGGTTTAAGAGGAACTTGTTTGCAGATGAAGCGGAAGAGGTCTGCTTAAATCTAACTTGGCCTCAGCATGACTGTGTGTGTTAGTTGCTCAGTCATGGCCTCAGCGTACAGACCCACAAAAAACTGCGCCTGGATGAAAGCTGTCTCCGAAATAACTTGAGCAGAATCTGTGGATGGCCTCCGAGGCTGTGTGCTGGTCAGGGGGCTGTTTTCCCACTAGTGGTGTTGTCCTATGTATAAGGCCTGTAAAGACAGGCACTGAGAAGGGGAGAAACATAAAGAAGTGCAAAGAACAGCCCCCTCAGCCAAACCATAGCACGAGGTCTGCCTCGTAGGCCTATTGTCTTTAGGGGGTAGGATTATGCTCATTTTTACAAATCATAAAATTGAGATGCAGAGGAGGCTTATAACTCACCCTTGGATCATTCAGCAAGTCAGGAGCAGGGCCAAGTTTCAATCAAGTCTGACTCCTGGCTGCACCATATCTAGCACACAACTGGTGCTCAAATTCATGTTTCTGGAATGAGTCAATGAAATGAGCTATCACTGATGGCAAGGGCTGTCATCATCATTGTATCCCCTGGGGCTCAGCACCCCTGGGTGCTTCCAAAGTTCCTGAACAGTGACATTTCATTTACCTGAGGGTCATTTACCTAGCCAGGTCGACTGCTTAGATCCTGGCTAAAAATCTGAAAGAAGGTAGAAGGAACCACAAGCTGTCAACAGAAGTCACAAATTCTTAAAAGTTCAAATACTTAATTCAAGAGAACTTTTCAGGCTCTCAGTCACAGTTGGGTTACCCTTAATTTACCTATTTCCAAAGGAGGCTGAGCACCAAAGAATTGATGCTTTCAAATTGTGATGCTGCAGAAGACTCTTGAGAGTCCCTTGAACAGCAAGGAGATCAAATAAGTCAATCCTAAAGGAAATCCACCCTGAATATTCACTGGAAAGACTGATGCTGAAGCTGAAGCTCCAATACTTTGGCCACCTGATGCGAAGAGCTGACTCATTGGAAAAGACCCTGATGCTGGGAAAGATTGAGGGCAGGAGGAGAAGGGGGTGACAGAGGATGAGATGGTTGGGTGGCATCGCTGACTCAATGGACATGAGTTTGAGCAAACTCTGGGAGATGGTGAAGGACAGGGAAGCCTGGTCTGCTGCAGTCCAAGGGGTCAAAAAGAGTCAGACATAACTGAGTGACTGAACAACAAGTGTTAAACTTGTTAAACTGTTAAAAAGTCTGCTTGCTGACCTTACAAAGCACTGGCTTAGGAAGGAGATAGTCTGCTAGAGGAAACCTGCTGGAAACACAATCTGGGAATTCAACTAGAATTTTCAAGACTAGTAGGTGTCATTAAGGATGCAACGGCACCAGGGACACGACTGAGCGACTTCAGTTTCACTTTTCACTTTCATGCATAGGAGAAGGAAATGGCAACCAACTCCAGTGTTCTTGCCTGGAGAATCCAGGGACGGGGGAGGCTGGTGGGCTACAGTCCGTGGGGTCACAAAGAGTCGGACACAACTGAGTGACTAACACACACACACACACTCACACCAGTGTTCTTGCCTGGAGAATCCCAGGGACAGGGGAGGCTGGTGGGCTGCTGTCTATGGGGTTGCACAGAGTCGGACACGACTGAAGCGACTTAGCAGCAGCAGCACCAGGAGCGGTAAGAGACAGGAGAGACAAACTGTCTGATTCTCAGGTATCTGCCCTTCAGTTCAGTTCAGTCGCTCAGCCGTGTCCGACTCTCTGCGACCCCACGAACCGCAGCATGCCAGGCCTCCCTGTCCATCACCAACTCCCGGAGATCACCCAAACTCTTGTCCATCGAGTCGGTGATGCCATCCAGCCATCTCATCCTCTGTCATCCCCTTCTCCTCCTGCCCCCAATCCCTCCCAGCATCAGAGTCTTTTCCAATGAGTCAACTCTTCGCATGAGGTGGCCAAAGTACTGAAGTTTCAGCTTTAGCATCATTCCTTCCAAAGAACACCCAGGGTTGATCTCCTTTAGACTGGACTGGTTGGATCTCCTTGCAGTCCAAGGGGCTCTCAAGAGTCTTCTCCAACACCCTTGCTGCTGCTGCTGCTGCTAAGTCGCTTCAGTCGTGTCCGACTCTGTGCGACCCCACAGATGGCAGCCCACCAGACTCCCCCACCCCTTAGGCCCTTAGAAAGCCAGATGGAACTGAAGCAAATCTCTGATGGTTTCTCTGGCTAAAATTAAAGGCATAGCAGCGCAGGCATGCAGACTTTAAGAGTGCTCGCTCACAACTTGCTGTTTAAGAACTACACAGGCGCCAACCTGAAATGACACGTGCGCAGTGTCCGAGGTCTTGCTCGTTTTCGTACCTGCGGGCAGGCTGAGCCCGCTTCTGCGCTGGAGTTGATATCACGCAAGCGCCGGGGGTGCATGACGTCATCCGAGCGCGCCTCCCACGGTACACAAGCCCTGGGCTCAGACAAAGACGTTGCTGTGGAGACGGGGCGTTGAGCCCCGTCCCCGATACGAGATTGGAGGAGAGCCGGTCAGTTGATGTTGGTAAGCTTTCCGAAAGCTTGCGGGCAGCGCTGTAGGTCTCTGTGTGCGTGGGTTCCCCTGGCAACTCAGACGCCGTCTGGAAGTTCGCGGCGACTTCCAGGAACCCCCCAAAATTAGTCAGAGTCCAAATTTTAATTTGAAGGGTTTCTTGACTTAAGGTAGTAAATTTCGGTTGTACCTCTGGTCCAAGTAAAGTAAAAATTCAAACTGCCCTAGATCCTATTGGGGGCCGGGCAGAGAGACCCCAATAAGGCTTAAATTTATCACTTAAGCAGCGTAGGGATGGGAAGAAGAATCTGGACCAGAGGACTTAGTCCTGGGGGGCGGGGTAACCTAACCTTTTGAGCCTCAATTTCCCATAAGCATGAAAATATTTTTTCCTAAGAAACTCTTTGATTCCTTTCTCCCTCGGACTCACAGGGCCGCTTTCTACCTTTCTCCAAATATCAAAGCTCCTTAAAAGAGTGTTTGTAGTCCCAGTGGCCCCCTCTCCCCTCTCTTTGTTGAATCCTTTAACTGCACAGTTTCTTCCTGTTGTTTTCTCACCTGCCCTGTCGGCAACATTTGAAACAGGTTATCACCTCACCTCCAAGAAACACTTTCCTCACTTGACTTGCAGGCCTGCCCAGTCTCGAATTTCTTCTTCCTACTGGAACTGAATAGGACCCTATGGTCCTTGTACCCCTCGTCCTCTGCCTGCCTTTTGTTGGGGGGGGGGGGGACTTTAGCCAAAGAATAAGTTTAATCAGAGAAGTGAGAAAACACAGAAACAAAGAAAAACAGTCAAAGAAGAGTAAATAATAATAATGTACCATTAAGCATGGTTCCTTCTTAGTTCCTTCTCAAGGGCTATAGATAATATTCTGAGCCTTATCTTGTCAGCTGTCTTACAGACACTGAAACCCCAGGTGGAAGAAGTTAACTACATCATGACCAGACTGTACCCATGATATAAGCCGCTGGAATTCCGAGAACTGGATGCAAGAAATGGAAACAAACTGACCCTGGAACTGAATATTAACTGTACTTAAAACTGTCGAGATGATGCTGGTCAGACCACTGATGACCAGTTTCAAGGTGACTGTCAGCTGATAGTTCTGTTTCTGTATGTAGCCCCCTCCCTCAGCCTCTAAAAGCTCTTGCCCACTGACTATCAGTGACAGGGAGTTGGCCTTTGGACAGGCGTCCACCCTCCTTTTGGTTGCTGGCATCCAAAATAAAGGAAACACCCCTTTCAACCAACCTGGCCTCTTTAATGGCTTTTGAGCAGTGAGCAGCCAAACCCCACTTTCGGTTACAATACTTCTCAGTCTCAATTGTTAGTTCTTCCTCATTCCACTGAACTTTAATGTTGCAGTGTCCAGAGTGCTGGTTCCCTGAATTTCTTTCTTTCCACTTACTATATCTTGGTGATCTCATGTAGTTTCGGGACCTTGGAGACCATCTATATGCTGATAAGAGCCTCTCCCCTGAACCCTAGTACTTAAATATACAACTATCTATTTGGAATCAAAACTTGAGTTCCAGTCAGCTACTCAAACTCATCCTGTTGGAACAGAACTCCTGAGCCTCTTCACCAAAAGGTGCTCCCCCATGCTCTTCCTTCTCTCAGGGAATGGAACACCTGACCTTCGAGCTCTCAGACTCCAAACCTTGTATTCTTCATCCTACATCCAATCTGTCAACAAATCCTATTGGTTTTTTCTTAAAAATATACCTAGAATCCTACCTCCACTTACATCATCTTAGACCTAGCCCCGCATGTCTCATAGATTATTGTAAATGGGTTATCGTAATGGCCTGCAAACTGTTCTCCCAGAGTCTACCGTTACCCATCTCTTTCTCAGTCTATGTCTCACATGAAAACAGCCTGAGTAATTCTGTTCAAAGTCATACCACATGGCTTCTTTTGTGCGAAACCTTCCAAAGACTTCTCTCTCACTTGAGTAGAAGCCAAAGTTTGACCATGGCTACAAATGTCCTCCGGGGCTTCCCTGGTGGTTCAGTGGTAAAGAATCCTCCTGTCAACCCAGGAGACACAGTTTGGTCCCTGAATCAGGGAGATCTCCTAGAGGAGGAAAAGACAACCCACTCGAGTATTTTTGCCTGGATAATCCCATAGACAGAAGAACATAGTGGGCTGCAGTCCATGGGGTCTGCAGAGTCGGACACAACTGAGCAACTGAACACACACGCACAAATGTCCTCAATCACCTGGCTCCTGGAAGCTTTCTGAGCCCCTCTCCTAATTTCAATTCACTTACTTCCTTTTCTCCAGCCATATAGATCATTTTGCCTGGCTTCCGTCTGCCTCCAGGACACTGAACTTGCTTTTACCTCTGCTTGGAGCTTGTCCTCAAATAGCCCCAAGTCTCCCTCTCTCACCTCCATCAAGGCATGACTCAGACAGTCCTTATTCAGATAGGCATTCTCAGACTTCCCTGGCAGTCCAGTGGTTAAGACTTTGTGCTTTCAGTGCAGGAGGAGTGGGCTTGATCCCTAGTTTGGGAACTAAGATCCCTCATGCCTCAAGGCATGGGAAAGAGAGAAAGAGAGATGGAGAAAAGAAAGGCGTTCTTTAACCTCTGATTTTCAGTTACATAATCCCACACTTCCACTGGGCTTCATGGCATTTATTGCCTACTAAAATACCATATAACTTCTTCATTTTATTTGACATCCCTCTTAATGTGAAGGCAGCGATTTTGTCCATTCCATCATGGCTGCATTCCAAGTGCCTAGATAGAAGTCAGCAAGTGATGGGTGCTCAGGAAGCAATGAATATGCATTTCAAGCCAGAGGGTTCAGTAGTGGTTACCAGTCAGAGCTTTAGGGGCTTGCAAGAGTTCCAGTCCCCCTTTGCTGCTTAGCTGCTTTAGGAAGCTTAACTGAACCTCCATGTCCTCATTCTTAATGTCAGTGAAATAATACTTCAGACTTTCATTAAGCAACAGGGAACACCTCACCCCATGTGTCCAGCAAGCACTGTGCTTGCTAGTTGCTGGAGACTCTATGGAGAACCTAAACACACATTTCCTCCTGTCCAGGTGTCTGGATCCTGAGGATGGGATACAGATGACATCCAAGTAGTCTTCCAAATAAGTGACTATGAACAAAGCTAGTGGAGGTGATGGAATTCCAGTTGAGCTGTTTCAAATCCTGAAAGATGATACTGTGAAAGTGCTACACTCAATATGCCGGCAAATTTGGAAAACTCAGCAGTGGCCACAGGACTGAAAAGGTCAGTTTTCATTCCAATCCCAAAGAAAGGCAATGCCAAAGAATGCTCAAAATACCGCACAGTTGTACTCATCTCACACACTAGTAAAGTAATGCTCAAATTTCTCCAAGTCAGGCTTCAGCAATACGTGAACCATGAACTTCCAGATGTTCGAGCTGGTTTTAGAAAAGGCAGAAGAACCAGAGATCAAATTGCCAACATCCGCTGGATCATGAAAAAAGCAAGAGAGTTCCAGAAAAACATCTATTTCTGCTTTATTGACTATGCCAAAGCCTTTGACTGTGTGGATCACAATAAACTGTGGAAAATTCTGAAAGAGATGGGAATACAGACCACCTGACCTGCCTCTTGAGAAACCTATATGCAGGTCAGGAAGCAACAGTTAGAAGTGGACATGGAACAACAGACTGGTTCCAAATAGGAAAAGGAGTACGTCAAGGCTGTATATTGTCACCCTGCTTATTTAACTTCTATGCAGAGTACATCATGAGAAACGCTGGGCTGGAAGAAGCACAAGCTGGAATCAAGACTGCCGGGAGAATTATCAATAACCTCAGATATGCAGATGACACCACCCTTATGGCAGAAAATGAAGAGGAACTAAAAAACCTCTTGATGAAAGTGAAAGAGGAGAGTGAAAAAGTTGGCTTAAAGCTCAACATTCAGAAAACTAATTATGGGACCTGGTCCCATCACTTCATGGGAAATAGATGGGGAAACAGTGGAAACAGTGTCAGACTTTATTTCTTTGGGCTCCAAAATCACTGCAGATGGTGATTGCAGCCATGAAATTAAAAGACGCTTACTCCTTGAAAGGAAAGTTATGACCAACCTAGATAGCATATTCAAAAGCAGAGACATTACTTTGCCAGCAAAGGTCCATCTAGTCAAGGCTATGGTTTTTCCAGGAGTCATGTATGGATGTGAGAGTTGGACTGTGAAGAAAGCTGAGCACTGAAGAATTGATGCTTTTGAACTGTGGTGTTGCAGAAGACTCTTGAGAGTCCCTTGGACTACAAGGAGATCCAACCAGTCCAGTCTAAAGGAGATCAGCCCTGGGTGTTCTTTGGAAGGAATGATGCTAAAGCTGAAACTCCAGTACTTTGGACACCTCATGCGAAGAGTTGACTCATTGAAAAAGACTCAGATGCTGGGAGGGATTGGGGGCAGGAGGAGAAGGGGATGGCAGAGGATGAGATGGCTGGATGGCATCACCGACTCGATGGACATGAGTTTGGGTGATCTCCAGGAGTTGGTGATGGACAGGGAGGCCTGGCATGCTGCGATTCATGGGGTCACAAAGAGTTGGACACGACTGAGTGACTGAACTAAACTGAACTGAATTACAAACTGTGATGTGCATGAGGAGAAGCAATATAGTGCTGAAGGCGGGGGGTGGGGGCAGGATGTCTCTGAAGAAGTGACTTCTTAATAGTATTAGTCAGCTTGGGCTGCTGCAACCCAATACTGCAGGCCAGGTGGCTTCAACAACAGACGTTTATTTTCTCACAGTTCTAGAGGCTGGAAGTCCAAGATCAAGGCGCAGACAAGTTTGGTTCCTCCTGAGGCCTCTCCTTGGCTTACAGACTAACACCTTCTCCCTGCATCTTCACATGGCTTTAAAAAAATTTTTTTAAGTTGTCCATACTGCACAGCATGTGGGATCTTAGTTCCCAGAAGAGGGATTGAACCCACACCCCTTGTGGTGGAAGTGTGGAGTCTTAACCACTAGACCACCAGGGATGTCCCACAAGGCCTTTCTTCTCTGCACTTGCAACCAACTGGCTTCTCTCCAGAAGTCCGAATCTCTTCTCATGAAGACAGCAGCCAGATCGGATTAGGGCCCACTCTAATTTTCTCATTTTAACATAGTTAACTTATTAGAGGCTCTGTCTCCAAAAGCAGTCATATTCTGAGGTGCTGAGGGCTGGAAATAACATCAATCAAGGCCCAAAGGATGCATAGGAAGGAGAGATGGGACAAGGGGAACCCCAGGGATAGGGAAGAATATGCACAGAAATTCCATGGCTGGAAAGAGTATGACAGCTTGGAAGAAACGATAGGTCTATGTAGCTTGAGCTTGGAGTGAGAGATCTTGGTAAGAGAAACACTGGAGTCTGGAGGCAGCAGGGCCCTGGAGGCCACCTAGGCCTGTGATTGGTGATGTGATAAGTGTTATCTTATGAAAAGATTCCTCTAAGCACAATGAGTGGAGGGAGGCTGTCCCCAGCTCCAAGGTTGTGGGCTAATGAGGATTATCTGATAGATTACATGATGAGTGTCTCATTCAAGGGCTCAATGAAGGGTCAACCATGAGTATTTTTAAAAACAATTGTATTTATGTATTTTATTTTTGGCTGTGCTGGGTCTTCATTGCTTCGTGGGCTACTCTCTTGTTGCGGTGAGAGGGGGCTATTCTCTAGCTGAGGCAGGCGGGGGCTACTCTCTAGTTGCAGTGCATGAGCTTCCCACGGGGGTGACTTCTCTTGTTGAAGAGCATAGCTCTAGGTATACGGGCTTCTGCAGTTGCAGCACGTGGGCTCAGTAGTTGTGGTGCTTGGCATTAGTTGCTCCGCTGCATGTGGGGTCTTCCCAGATCAGCAGTCAAACTCCTGCATTGGCAGGCCGATTCTTTACCACTGAGCCACCAGGGAAACCCCAACCACGAGTATAATGCCCCCCGACACAGTTGATAGCTGAAAAAGAGACCAGACACAGGCTTAACAAACTGAAATGATAAACACAGAAGCATAGTAAGGAGAAGCATCCAAAAGAAACCAGTCCCCACATTCGGGGGTGTTGTATACAACATAGCTAAGACAGATGTGATTTGTGATTGAAACTGAACGTTTTAGATAAAACTAACACAAAAGAGAAAATGTGTAGATAGAGCAGATGAACACTCAGCCCTGGAAGCCAAAATACAGTGGAAATGATTTGGTGAGAGGGAGCACTCATCTTTATTTTTTTCAGGCCCAGCTAAAAAGCCTCCCTTAGGTTTTACCTTTGGTGAAATGGATACACAGCATGTAGTCCTAAAAGACTTGGGGTAAAGGGGGTGGTCATCTCCCACAGACTCTCAGTAATGGTGGGGACAGAGGGTTCTCAGCTCATTCCTAGAATTTGTATCAGGAAGTGAAACCTGGTGTCATCTCCCTCCCACCTTGGTGAGTGGAGAGTGGTGAGTCTACCCCCTGATGACTCTATGCAGCAAAGTTTGTTGCTTCTTTGCGTTAGAGGAAAATAAGATGAGCATTTCATCTCAGGGGCTAAGGAGCAATAACTATCCACTTTGACAGTCTGGACAAGGGCCCATCTGCCAGTGACTGGAAATCTACAGGACAGCCCATCCTAACTGGGGGCCAAATGAACTTTGAAATCTGCTTTGCTGCTCCCCTGGTGGCTCAGATGGTAAAGAATCTGCCTGCAATGTGGGAGACCTGGGTTCGATCCCTGGGTTGGGAAGATTCCCTGGAGAAGGGAATGGCAACCCACTCCAGTATCCTTGCCTGGAAAATCTCATGGACAGAGGAACCTGGTGGGCTACAGTCCACGGAGTCGCAAAGAGTTGAACACGACTTAGCGGCTAAGCATGTGTATCACATATATATATTACCTCTTGTAAGTCCTGGTCTGGCCTTGAGCTACACAGACCCTAACGCCTCCTCTTTATAGAGTCAAGTATTGATAATAGCTGTTTGGTACCCTTCTTAGGCCTCCAAGACTGATACCAAAAGCTCAGTTTCTCTGACACCAGTGCTAAATTGAATCTCAGAGACAGAGTTTTGGGTAAAATAGAAAAAAATAGCTGTATTGCTTCGCCAGGCAAAAGGGGACACAGCAGGCCTTCAAAACCATGTGTCCCAACTTGGAGAAGACAGAAGTTTTCTAGCAGTTGTTCAAAGGGGGTGATTAACTCATGGACATTCTTCCAATGGGTTGGTGGTGAGGTAGGTAGGATTCCACATCATTCAACCTTCAGGTCCATCTGCTCTGGGGTCTGCATGCTTGTGAGCAGCATGCTATCGTTAATCATTAACTTCTCCCACCTGGAGGGGGTTTCAGTGTCTGCAAAATAGCTCAAAAATATTATTGTGTGTATACATTGATGGGGAAATGGGCCCTTGCTCCAAGGCTGCTCTTGACTGTTTATTCCTCCCTGGTCTCACATCCCCTCCCTTCCCTAATTAACAAGGGCTTGAATCTGCCCATTGGAATTTAGAGAAGGCCATGGAGGCTGAATGAAGACTCTTTCCTATAATCAAAAAAATGGGGGGACTTCCCTGGTGGTCCAGTGGTTAAGAATCCGCCTGCCAATGCAGGGGACACAGGTTCTACATGCCGCAGAGCAACTAAGTCCGTGCGCTGAGCCTGTGATCTACAACCCATGCTCCATAACAAGAGAAGCCGCTGCAATAAGAAACTCAGGCTCCACGACTGGAGAGAGCCCACGTGCAGCAGCGAAGACCTAGGCCAGCCAAAATTAAATACATAAGCAAAGTTATTTTTTAAAAAGAAAAAAGAAATGGGGGACACAAAAAGGCTTTGTGCCCAGGAGCTCCACAGGGCCCTGCATGGTGTTGCAACTTCTGTCCCCAAACTGAATACCAACCCCCTCCCCAAAAAGTGTTCTTCTCTTAACAGTAATTTTATGACTCTCCTTGTACATAAATCTTAACATAACTGCCTTTGGATTCATTCTGATAAGAGAAACCACTGGGATAAGTGGTACATTTTATAGTTTCTGCTCTATGTTTCCAGATCACCCTCCAGAATGGGTGGTTTCTGTTTGTATGCCCAGAGTCAGTTTATAGGAGAGCCTATTTCCTCACTCCCTCGCCACCAAACGGGAATTTTCACTCTTTTAATTGTTGCCAATCTGATAGGGAAGAGTGATTATCTCACGCTTGCTTCCATTTCATTTCTTTGATTACGGGTGAAGCTGGACATGTTTTCCAACCACATCCTATACTTTTGCAATCAAGTTTTGGAGCTAGATGCGGGAGCTTACATGTATTCCAGTTACATTTTATCTTGCTGGATTCCATCAATCATTCCTTCCTGTTGAGATAATTTGGATCCCAATTCTGTGATTCCGACATATTGGCCTTCCCACACAGCCCTGCGTTATTTGCACGGTTGATAAGCAGTTATCTTTGGCTTCATCCGAGTTGTTGATAGATGTTGAAGAGTTTAGGGCCAAGGATAGGACTGTTGGGCAGGCCACTGGAGAACGCCTTGGGAGGACACTGTCCCGGGTGCTGTTTGGATTCCACCTGACCACACCCAGGAGCCACGGGGAGGAGGGAGATGGGAGCAGAGCCTGCAACAGGGACAGGGGCCAGGTACAGATTCCAGCCTGAACAATGATTAGCTGTGTGGCCTGAGCAAGTGGTGTCACCTTAGAGGGAGATGTGACACGTGATTATCTACTGTCCCTTCGAGCTCTTGAAGGCTGTTGGTCACTATTTTGTCCATAAAGATTTCATGAGAAACTTTCAAACTATAGTCAGAAGTCATCACTCTGGGATTTTCCTGGTGGTCCAGTGGTTAAGACTACACTTCCAATGCAGGGGTGCAGGGAATGTGGGTTCAATCCCTGGTTGGGAAATTAAGATCCCACATGGCATGTGGCATGGCCAAAAACTAATTTAATACATAATACACAAAGTCATGTGTGACTCTTTTGCGACCCCGTGGACTGTAGCCTGCCAGGCTCTGCTCTCCATGGAATTTCCCAGGCAAGAATACTGGAGCAGGTTGCCATTTCCTTCTCTAGGGTATCTTCCTGATCCAGAGATCGAACTCCAGTCTCCCACGTCTCTTGCTTGGCAGGCGGATTCTTTACTGCTGAACCACCAGGAAGTCCAAATAGATAGTTAAATAAGATTTTTTTAAAAAATCAGACAAGATTATTCTAAGGAAGGAACAGTAAACACCCCCATGTAACAGATAAAGAAACTAAAAGAGAAATTAAGTAACTGGTTTAAGTGACATAATGAGTCAATCCTAACTCTGGCCACCTGGCTTCTTATAGCCATGTCTGCGAACTAGTTATTGATTTTTCACCTTGTAAATTTACCACCAGCTTACGTAAAGATGGCCATTCCTTGCTGTGTGATCTTGCTCATTCATACTAATAATAACCGTAAGAATGATAACAAAGGCTGCTACTTAGCTGTCCTGTTTGTGTGCCAAGTGCAGTCCTGAGTGCTTCACACAACTTAACCCTTTAATCCCAACAGCACCTCTGCAGAGTCAGTGCTGTTTTCACTTCCCCCCCCCCCCCCCCCCCCCCCCGCCCCACACACACAAATGATGAGCTGAAGGCACAGAGCAGAGTTTAAGTGACTTGCCCGAGGTCACCCGTCCTAAAGGGCAGAGGAGCTGGGCTTGGGACTCAGGCAGTCCAGCTCTCTCATTTACTTCCCTCAGGAAAGAGAAGTAAATGAGGACAAAAATGTAATACCCGTTAGAAGTTAGTGTTAGTCGCTCAGACGTGTCTGACTCTTTGCGACCCCGTGGACTGTATGTAGCCTGCCAGGCTCCTCCGTCCATGGAATCTCCAGGCAGGAATGCTGAAGTGGGTTGCCATTCCCGTCTCTAGGGGATCTTCCCAACCCAGGGATTGAACCCAGGTCTGCTGCATTGCAGGCAGATTCTTCACCCTCTGAGCCAAAATGTGGCAAGGATTAAAAGTAATTTCTCCCCCCCCCCCAGTTATGAATATTTTGCAAAGAGTGGTCTCAGCTGTTTATGGAGGAGCAAATGGATTCTTTCACCCCCTGAATGAGCTGTGGGTAAAAGGGAGAAGGAGCCAGGTGGAAATGGGAAGTCAGGGCATGAATAACTTCTCAGGTGGGTGCACAGGCTTAGCAGAATCCCGAGTGGACGGCAAAAGCTGACAGTGAGTGTGACCTCGACGTGTGACACGTGATCACCAGGACCCAGGAGCGCAGCCAAGCCTGATCATGAGACAGGTCCCTGCTCTATGACCCCCACCTTCCAGTAACAAGATCCCGAGCACAGCGGCCACTGGCACAGAGGAGGGAAGGGCTGCAGACCCGGCCAGGACTGGGCGCCAATCCACAGATTCCCAATCTCGTCTTCCAGTTGCTAGACTACGCTGCTTTCCAGTACATTATTTGGGATATAAAAACGACAACGTAAGGAAAGCATTTTCACATAAATAATTTCAACCGCAACGAGGCAAACTGGCTTCTGATTCCTTTGGCAGGAGCAGGTGATGAACTCACTCCGATTGACATATTGAGAGCTGCTCTTCCCAGATCCAGCTGGCAGCTTCGTAATTATGGAAACATCTATGTTGTTCCCACTTACCCAGGGCTAGGCCTGCTGGTATCTGATTCAGTGTTTACTTCATGAATGAGGTCAGTTCCCAGCACAGCTGGGCTTTCAGCAAAGAAACCAGAGTGGTCAGCAGACCGCGTCCTCACTCGCATCTGACCGGGGATGTCAGGGCCGCCTTCTCACAGCTCACCCACATTAGCAACTCGCTCTGGCATTTTCTGGGGCTTGGCTCTCCTCCTCGGTTCGCTGACACTTCCCTGTAGAAGCAGACAGAGCCCGCGCAGCAGCCTGGGCTCGATGAGATCACGTCCAAGTTTCCCACAGTACAACGGTTCACTCTTCAACCTGCCCCCCTGGTATTGCAACATCTTGCCCCTTATGAGTTTCAGAACTGCCAGGAAACTGGGTAGGTTTTGGGGGTTTTTTTATGTGTTTTTTTTTTTTTTTTAATTATTTATTCCAGGATGGTTCCACTTGTGTGGCGTGAGAATGACTCAGAATGCCTTGGAAGCCACCTCCAGAGGTAACTATGTCCCACAGGCCAGAGTGTCCTCTGGGCCAACTCCCCACAACAATGAAAACAAGAACAAAAGCTCAGGAGGGCTCAGACACTCGTTTATAGAGTGACATCCCCAAAGTTTGTGGAGGCGACTGGGAGAACTGTTGAGGGCAGAGAGGAAAGGTGATGATGCTCCAGGGGAAGGCAGGGCTAAGCTCCCAAGGCTGCATGGGCAGCAGTAGACTTCAGTGTCGTTGACCCACTCCCCTTCTTCTTGACTTCAGCCACGGGTCGGCCTCAGGATAAAGCCTGGAGTCTGAGTCTGAAGCAGCTATTTCTCAGCTCTGGAGTATGTGTGTGTGTGTGTGTGTTTAATTGCTCAATCATGTCTGACTCTTTGCGACCCCATGGACTTAGTCAGCCAGGCTCCTCTGTCCATGACTATTCTCCAGCCAAGAATACTGGAGAGGGTTGCCATTCCCTTCTCCAGGGGATCTTCCCAACCCAGGGATCGAACCCAGGACTCTCGCATTGCAAGCAGATTCTGTACTGTCTGAGCAACCAGGGAAGCCCAGAATGTCTTTATCTCAATGAGATAAGGTCCTAGGAAGGTTAGAGATAGCAATTTGTTTTGGATTCCACAGTGATCATGGGAATCATATGCTGAGATGGTTTCACTTAAAATCTGGGGCAGAGTGGAGGGGAATCTGGAGTAGAAAGTGGTTTAGGAGCTGCAGGCAAAGGCAGATTCAACAAGGAAGCTTCCTCTTTCTCAGCCTTGACAAGCCAGAGGACATGCCACAACCCACGTTCTCACCTCCTGACAGAGCAATGAGACCGGTGGCTGCTAACACACATGCCGGAAAGCAGCGTGGAGGAGCCGCAGTCCCAGATGTAAAGACGTAAGCACTCTCCTCCTTTGACCTCAGCACGGTTGTTTTAGGAATACTCTGCTTTCTCTCTCATCCAAAGGGTCAGCCCTGGGGCCGCAGGAGACCTCAGAACATCCCTGCCCACTGGAGGATCTAAAGAGCCCGTTCGAGTTGAGTCGGATTCAGATCACTTCCCTGACATCCTCCCTCTGGAGTACCACCTGAGACTTCTCTGGTGGTCTAGTGGTTGCAAATTCACCTGCCAATGCAGGGGACACGAGTTCAATCCCTGGTCCAAGAAGATCCCACACGCCAAGGGGCAACTAAACCCGTGCACCACAACTACTGAGCCCGAACACAGCCAAAAATAAATATTTTTGAAAAAAAAAAAAATAGTACAACCTCTGTCAGCCCCAAGATGCTCTATCCACTCATTCCTGTGACCCAAACCCCCATGACTTGCTGTCAGTGCTGCTGTCTGTTCTAGCCACCATTGTCATGTCACTTTCCAATCGAAACGATCTTTTCCCTTGCATGTGCTTCTGGGAATTTTTGAACACTAGACTCTAAACAAAGTTCCTTCCTTCACCCCCTCTGGCCTCATCACCTCAGCTCTCTGTCCACTCAGTTGCTGCCACCCCAGCCATCCTGCTGATTTTTGAACTTATCAGACACGTGCAACTGGAGTCTTGGCACGTGCTGCTTCCTCCATCTGGAACACACTCTTGGGGTCATCTACGTGGCTACCTCGATCCCTTCCTTTAGGTCTTCATCCACATGCCTGCCAGCCAGTGAGACCTTCCCAACCACTCTCCTCCCCGGACCGCCCCAGCCACCCACCCCTGTGTGTCTTCCTTCCACACAGATGATCCCTGGAGCTTTCATCCATATCTGTAACAGCAGCTGCTACCTGTCTGTTCTCTGCCTGCCTCCCTCATTGGAACACCAGCTCTGTGCGGGCAGGGATTTGACATTTTTTTGTTTACTGTCACAGCCCAATACCTGTAATAGGGCTTACATTTCCTCCATAAAGGAGGCTGAGTGCCGAAGAATTGATGCTTTCAAACTCTGGTGTTGGAGAATACTCTTGAGAGTCCTTTGGACAGCAAGGAGATCAAATCAGTCAGTCCTAAAGGAAATCAACCCTGAGTATCCATTGGAAGGAGTGATGCTGAAACTGAAGCTCCAATACTTTGGCCACCTTATGTGAAAGGCCAATTCACTGGAAGAGATCCTAATGCTGGGAAAGACTGAAGGCAGGAGGAGAAGGGGGCGACAGAGGATGAGATGGTTGGATGGCATCACTGACTCAATGGACATGAGTTTGAGCAAACTCTGGGAGATAGTGGAGGATACAGGAGCCTGTTGTGCTGCAATACATGGGGTCACAAAGAGTCAAACATGATTTAGTGACTGAAGAACATTAAATACACATTGAAAGATTTCCTGAGCATTCCCTGCACACTGGGCACTAGCTGAGACACTGGATGTTTTTGCAAAGTCTATTCAGTGATTAGGCATTCACTCTACTTTAAGAAATTCACTTCATGGCAAATAGAAGGAGAAAATGTGAAAACAGTGACAGATTTTACTTTCTTGAGCTCCAAAATCACTGCAGATTGTGACTTCAGCCATGAAATTCGCTTGCTCCTTGGAAGGAAGGCTATGAAAAGCTCAGTTCAGTTCAGTTCATTTCAGTCACTCAATCGTGTCAGACTCTTTGCCACCCCATGGATAGCAGCACACCAGGCTTCCCTGTCCATCACCAACTCCCGGATTTTACTCATGTCCATTGAGTCAGTGACGCCATCCAACCACCTCATCCTCTCTCATCCCCTTCTCCTTCTGCCTTCAATCTTTCCCAGCATCAGGGTCTTTTCAGATGAGTCAGCTCTTTGCATCAGGTGGCCAAAGTATTGGAGTTTCAGTTTCAACATCAGTCCTTACAATGAACACTCAGGACTGATCTCCTTTAGGATGGACTGGTTGGATCTCCTTGCAGTCCAAGGGACTCTCAAGAGTCTCCTTCAATACCACAGTTCAAAAGTATATTTGGCACTCAGCTTTCTTTATAGTCCAACTCTCACATCCATACATGACTACTGGAAAAACCATAGCCTTGACTAGATGGACTTTTGTTGACAAAATAATGTCTCTGCTTTTTAATATGCTGTCTAGGCTGGTCATAACTTTCCTGCCAAGGAGTAAGCACCTTTTAATTTCATGGCTGCAGTCCCCATCTGCAGTGATCTTGGAGCCCCCCAAAATAAAGTTTGCCACTGTTTCCCCATCTATTTGCCATGAAGTGATGGGACCAGATGCCATGATCTTAGTTTTCTGAATGTTGAGCTTTAAGCCAACTTTTTCACTCTCCTCTTTCACTTTCATCAAGAGGTTCTTTAGTTCTTCTTCACTTTCTGCCTTAAGGGTGGTGTCATCTGCATATCTGAAGTTATTGATATTTCTCCTGGCAATCTTGATTCCAGCTTGTGCTTCATGACAACCTAGACAGTATATTAAAAGCAGAGACATCACTTGCCAACAAAGCTCTGTATAGTCAAAGCTATGGTTTTTCCAGTAGTCATGTACAGATGTGAGCTGCTGCTGCTGCTAAGTTGCTTCAGTCATGTTGGACTCTGTGCGACCCCATAGACGGAAGCCCACAAGGCTCCCCTGTCCCTGGGATTCTCCAGGGAAGAACACTGGAGTGGTTTGCCATTTCCTTCTCCAATGCATGAAAGTGAAAACTGAAAGGGAAGTCGCTCAGTCGTGTCTGACTCTTAGAGACCCCATGGACTGCAGCCTACCAGGCTCCACCGTCCATGGGATTTTCCAGGCAAGAGTACTGGAGTGGGTGCCATTGCCTACTCCGACAGATGTGAGAGTTGGACGTAAAGAAGACTGAATGCTGAAGAATGATGCTTTTGAACTGGGGGGCTGGAGAAGACTTTTGAGAGTCCACTGGAGAGCAGGGAGATCAAACCAGTCAGTTCTAAAGGAAATCAACCTGAATATTCATTGGCAGGACTGATCCTAAAGCTGAAGCTCCGACATTTTGGCTACCTGATGTGAAGAACTGATTCACTGGAAAAGACTCTAATGCTGGGAAAGATTGAGGCAAAAGGAGAAGGGGCGGCAGAGGATGAGATGGTTGAATGGGATCACCAACTCAATGGACATGAGTTTGAGCAAACTCTGGGAGACAGTGGAGGATAGACGAGCCTGGCGTGCTGCAGTCCATGGGGTCACAAAGAGTCAGACAGGACTTGGCAACTAAACAACAACAGCAAAGGAACTCAATAGTTCTAGAAGCTGAAGGAAGCTTTCTGATTCCTCAAAGAGATGGGAAGAGTTGGACAAATAGTTTGCCTCTCTTCCTCGCTGCCCCCTTGATTCTGTATATTCTGCTTTTCCAACAGACACAGGAAAGGGGAGGTCATTCCAGAGGAAAGGCAGAACCTTCGATGATTTAGGAACACAGGTGTTCGCTCTGCCGGGGCCAACCGGCTCTGCTTTTTATGAGCTCCTGAGGAGGAAATGCATCTGACGTGTTGTCACCTCCCCGGTTGCTAACAGAGCCCCGGGACTGGCGGAGCGGCGGGTGCGGCAGCCACAGGCAGGCGGACGGCCGTTACACAAGCTTTCCAGAAAGATCGCGCGAGCTGATGCCCCAGCCACAGGAGAGGGACGGAGCCTGCAGCCAGCAGCCAGGCTGGAAAGTCTGTGTAAAGGACACCTGGAGGAAACAGGGCCTCCACCCCTCTCCACCCCCCCCCCCCCGGAACCCTGCCTTTCTCACCCACTCCCCACCCAAGCGGTTCACAGCCCCGGAGGCTCACCACGTCTTCATCATTTGAAAGCTCACTGGTTTCTCCCGACACATCAGAACTTTTTTTTCTTTCCTCCTTTTTGAAAAGCCTTTTTGTGAGGTTGGGAGTGACCCAAAAGTAACCTCTCTATTCCTGTCTGAAGGGAAAATATTTCCAGATCAGAGGAGCAGTCTGCAGTGCTAAGCCTGGGCATATATGAATACTCGATTATGCCTCTTAAGTCCCGAGTCAGTCACAGTTTCAGAAATGAACCATAAGCAGAGCAAAGGCGTTGTGAATCAAGAGGTTTATTATTTTCCCCTATGAAGTATTTTGAAACTGATGTTTCCACATTTTTAAGGGTTTGATGTCATAAATTCCCATGTAGGACTGCATTTTGAAAAACAGGGTCATTGTATGTGTGTGTGTCCGAATGTGAGAGGTTTAGTACCTAACTTAGAACCAGGAATTTGAGATGCACAGGCAGGCCAGGCCACTGGGCCTTTGCTGTCATGAGTTCATGTGATGGTAAGACTGTTCCGGAACCGTCTGGAAGTTAAATGTTAGTCTTCTGAAAAGAAGTAGGACCTCCCAGCCCAGCTGTTGTTATGGCAAGTGCAATGTAAGCAGGTTTCTATTTAAAACACTCACACCTGGTACTTGACTATTTCTTGTTTTCCAAAGGGTACCCTCTCTCCCCTGAATTTTCTTTTCCACCTTCCCTTTTCCGTGCTAGTCTGGCTTAACCCAACCTGCTGGGTTTGACCCAACCCAAAGGCATAAAGAGGAGGACATTTTTAAAAGGAGCTGAAAAGCTGTGGTCTTGCGCTGCCGGAACTGGGCTCGGATGGAGACAAGACAGCCCTGGAGACAGTGATGAGGGTGAGGGATAGAGAGGCACGGGAGACTGGAAGAAGAGGGTTTCCCTGGTTTCGTGTGAAAGAGTTAAAGGCAGATCCTCAGTACTTATGCCTTCACAGCCTGTCTAGTAGGCCCTTGGAAGCCCCCTGGGATCCAGGGCACCTTGTCTAAATAAACTCCAGATCTGTGGACAGTCAGTTGCCTGTAGGAGGGGCGGGGAGCAGGGGACACTCAAGAGAGGAAGAAGGAGAATCTAGAAGGGGAGTGAGTGGGGCTGGGAATAGAGGGATGTGCAGCCCAGGCAGAGCCTGTGGGTGAGCTGGGTGTTAGGAGTCTGCATTATCACCTAGAGCCCAAATCTTCCTCTGGTTCATTAGTAAAAAGCATTAAGGCTTGGGTACTCAAGGACCAGGGGGTTTAAGGCTGTGGGTTTTGTTCTTATATTTTCTCAGCTGTGTAGGACTTCTCACTTCTGATCTTCAGAGGGTCCTCCTCCCTCCTCCCTCTTCAATCCTCCTCCATCCTCTCCCTTTTCCCACCTTCATCCTGCCTCATCCATCCTCCTGTCTTTCCTCCATCCTCCTCCCTCCTCCTCATCCTCTCTCTTCCCTCCTCCCTCTTCCATCCTCCCTCTTCCATCCTCCTTCATCCTCTCCCTCCTCCCCCTCCCTTCTCCATCTTCCCTCCTCCCTCCTCCTCTCGCTCTTCTTCCTCTTCCCCTTCCTCCTCCTGGACACAACATGTCTCAGAGGGACAGGGGCAGCTCGGAGTGACGCTGATGGGGATCTAGGTGTCCTGGAGCTGGGCCTATGGTGGCCAGCCCCAGAACAAGGCAGCACTTGTATACACAGAGGCTTTTCCAGGCGGTCTCACAGATACAGGGACGCAAGACTGAGAGGAACAGAGAAATTCCAGAGATTTTTCACGTGCAAGCAGATATTTCCTCTGAGAGCTTGTAGACTAAATAATACTCCTCGTGTCTGAGGGATGGTGCATACTGCTGACCTGGCAATGTTCTCTGTGCTCAGAGCAGGCACCGGGAGCCCCACAGCGGGCTGGAGGGAGGTGGAAGCGGAGCGAGGTGAGGCAGCCTGAATAAATGTCTTTATGGAAGAATATTGGGGGTGTTCTCCCACCGCCAGACACGACATCCATCTCAAATATGGAGGAAGGACTTGTTGGCAGGCCTTGGGAATGCAATGGGTTAGGCTTCTAAAAATAAATATATCCAGGCCTCTCTACTCACCATTTTCAAGTACGTACATATACTTTATTTCATTTAAAAATTTTTGGCTGTGCTGGGTTCATTTGCCGCTCCGGTTTTTCTCTAGTTGCAGCAGGCAGGGGCTACTCTCTAGTTGTGGTTCGTGGGCTCCTCTTTGCAGTGGCTTCTCATTGCAGAGAACAAGCTCCAGGGCTTGCGGACTTCAGTAGTTGCAGCACGTGGGCTCAGTAGTTGCGGTTCCTGGGCTCTAGAGCACAGCCTCAGTAGTTGTGGCGCACGGGCTTAGTTGTTCCACAGTATGTGGGATCCCCCTGGACCAGGGATTGATTGTGTCTCCTGCATTGGCAGGTGAATTCGTTACTACTGAGCCACCAGGGAAGCCCTGTCCTAGAGTTTGATAAACATTTTCATGCCTTGAGTCTATCCCTATCATTAATCCAAAGAAGACAACTGTACTAGTAAAACTAACTGCTGGCCTAGTACCCTCAGCTAATACAAATGGAGTGAGATATTAAAAAGTGATTCTGTTTCAACTCTGGTGAAGGTCCTGAGGCAGAGAACAAACCAGTAGGTACCAACCACTCCTATGTTCCAAGGAGGCACTAGACCATGTCTGCATGGCCTGCAAAGAGCTGTGACCAACCACAGACCAGAGGTGGCAAGGCAGACAGGGAGAGATTGAAAATTAGATGATTTCTGTTTTCTCTATTGGAATATCAGTAACATTGGATTACAGTGTTGCATTAGTTTCTGCTGTACAGCAAGGTGAATCAGCTATCTGCACATACATATCCCCTCCCTCTCGGGTCTCCCTCCCACCCCACCCACCCCTCTAGGTCATCACCGAGCACCAAGTTGAGCTCCCTGTGCTATGCAGCAGCTCCCACCAGCTATCTATTTTACACATAGTAGGGAATATATGTCAATCCTAATATCCCAGTCTGTCCCACCCTCTCCTTCCCCTGACCCCCAGCTGTGACCACATGTCCGTTCTATACATCTGCATCAAAATTAGAAGACTTCAATTAGAAGTCTTCAAAGAGAGATGTTGGAGGCTGTGGCCCCACCCATGGATGGGAGCAGGGGGCCTAGTAAAGAGGACTTCAAGGATGCCATTCACAGGGCTGACATACGTACCCAGGAGCTTGGAGTGAGTTGCATACTGGAGAAATCTTAACAGCAAGGAGCCCTAAAGTCATTACAAGGAGAGCTGGCTGCACAGTTAGGGACAGAGTTCTACCTCCTGCCTTTCCCATGGACCAGATATGGGCCATGAGAAAGAGCTGACCCCAGACGGCTGCCCTGAGACGGAGGCTGAGCCATGAAGCTAAAACCCCAGTTGAGTGAGGCTCCATCCCCCTCAAGGCAACCACAGGTGAGCCGTCCCCCAGCTCCTGGGAGCCTCTGAGGGATCTCAAAGCCCCTCACAGCTTTAAATGTCTGCCATGGCCAAAGGAAACAATGGCTGATGACATGGGAGCCCCCACCCACTTCACCCTGGAGGAGCCTAGTGAGTGGGAAGGAAGAAAGTAGACAGACAATGTGGAGAAACCAAGTGTGGGGGTCCATTCCATGTGTCAATTTGGCCAGGTGCAGGGGGCCTAGGGACTGAGCCAAACGTTATTTCTGCTTGTGTCTGTGGATGAGCTTAGCATTTGAGACCACAGACAGAATGAAACCAAAAGCTCTCTCCCCACCCCCACACCCTGTGAGTGGGCCTCTCCAATCCACTGAAGGGCTGAGTAGGAAAGAAAGCTCTCTCTCTGCCCGACTGTCTTCAAACTGGGACATCATCTGCTTTCTGCCTTCAGACTCTAGCTCCCACTGGAATGCATGCCTTCGTCTCTCCCAAAAAAGAAGTGAGGTCATTCAGTCGTGTCCAACTCTTTGGGACCCCGTGGACTGTAGCCTGCCAAGCTCCTATGTCCATGGGATTTTTCAGACAAGAATACGGAAGTGGGTTGCCATTTCCTTTTCCAGGGAATCTTCCCAACCCAAGGATCAAACCCAGGTCTCCCGCATTGCAGGCAGACTCCTTACAGTCTGAGTCACCAGGGAAGTTCATCTCTCCCAGGTCTCCAGCTTACTGTCTCTAGATCTTGAACACATTCACCTGCATGATCCTTGAAGCCCAATTCTTGAGTAAAAACATACCTCTATCTCCTAACCGTTCTCTGGAGATCCCAGCTGAAAACACAGAGGGGACTTCAAGAAGGGGACTTCCCTGGTGGTCCAGTGGTTAAGAATCTGCCTTTCAATGCAGGGGACACGGGTTCCATCCCTGGTTGCATGCCTTGGGGGAACTAAGCCCGAACGCTGCATCTAGAAAGAAGCCTGCATGCCGCAAGGAAGACCCCACGTGCTGCAACTAAGACTTGATGCGGCCAAAAATAAAAATAAATATTAAAAAAAAGAGGAAGTAATAGAAGAAGAAAGGCACATCTACCATCTCCCATCGCAGGGTCTTGGCTGGGTGCAGCCAGAGCTGGGGGTCGGGGAGAAGAAATTGAACCTCTGCCCATCTGCCTTGTGGAGAGACCCTGTAGACTTGAACTGACCAGAGAACTTTCTACCACCCAGTGGCTGCTCAAAGGCAAGGGCTGCTGAGAGTGCCCTGGTTGGGGGTGGGGGGGAGGGATGATATTAGAAAGAAACCAGCCCCCCAGGTGTGTGGGGCGGGCCCTGAAGAGTAAAGAAGAGGCTTTACTCTGCTGTACCCACAAACCAGGCAGTTTCACAAACAGGGTGCGTGATGCCTGCAGTGGGCTTGTGTTTGCAGGAGGAGCTGGAACATACCCCAGGTCCCTTCTCCCAAACACTAGCCTCTTTTTTGCCTCCTTGGCAATCTGTGCAGGTTTTAGAGCACAATACCTTGTGGAATGGAGGTCTTTCGTTTGTTAAATGTAAAACGGAGCTTCGAGGAGCATAGAGTTACACAACGCCGTTTGAAATGTGCTTGAAAAGCAACTCCTTTCAAAGCCATATCATTTCCCATCCTGCAGGAATCCCACTGGAATGGGGAGGGTTGCCTCAAATTGAGTTCCAAGCTGTGTCTCAGCCGGTGAGAGACGCGGCAGACAGTGTGTTGAAAACCACCAGACCAGGAGTAGCTGATGTTTATCTGTCTCTGCCGGATTCCCAGGAATATTTTGGGGGTTTCCAAGCCCACGTGAGAAGTGTTGTCAGCCTGTGGCTGGAGATGCAAAAAGTGCGAGATTGGGCGATTTCTGCATCTTCACTCCCACCGCCCTCATCTCTTTTGGTGTTCATTCCCCTCAAGTCCTCTCAGCCGCTGTGCCAAGGCAGGCTGGATCCAACAGGATATTTATAGACTGGGCAGCTAGTGGGAGCAGATGGCTTCTGATATGGGGAAAGGGAGCTATTTATACCGGGAGTTGGATGAAAATGAGTCAGAGGGCAGGCTGCAGCCATAGTTGCTGTTCCTTGTCCTACTGATGCTGGAGAAAGTTCTCGGGATCCTCAGGTGAAAATATCTCTCAGCCTCACTGTCCAGACAGTTCAATGCTGATAGAGCACCAGGTGCCATGTGGGCCCTGAGATGAGTAAGACTGGTCCCTCTCCTCTTTACCGCCCAAGAGGGGAGACCCTATGAAAATGGATCATGATAATGCGGTCCATCTTGGCCCATGGAGAGCACCATGAGAACACAGACACCAACATGGTGGAGGCTGCTGGGCCCTGGGGAATGGAGAGGGGTTGGGGAGAAAGGAAGGAGTGGTCAGGAAGGACCCCCAGCCATGACCTGGCTTGAAAAGATAGACAGGAAAGGTCCAGGGAAGAAGGAATAGAATCTGGTGTGTGGAGGGTTTGTAGCCTGACCTGAGGCATCCTGGGAATATCCAGGAATCAGCCATGAACTGAGAGCGAGGGGCTTCCTGAGGGATTTCAGAGGAGGAGGCTGAATAGGTGAACTGGGGCAGGGCCCGAAGGGATCATCGGCCACACTGGGGAACATGTGCTAATGCTGACATCACTTCCAGGCAGGAGGAGCTGGCAAAGCTTTCTAAGCAAGGAAGCGAGCTTTATTCCAAGGAGCAATGGAAACTGTGGACCGATCAGCTGGTTCCTCCTGTGTCTCCTTTGGAACTGTGCCTGCCACACAGTCGGTGCAGCATAAATGTCTATTGAAAGTGAAGACTCACCAAACTCTTAATATTAACACCTCCCTGTCTGGAGGTGGCATGCAGACCATCCACAAGATGAGTCCAGGCAGGCTTGTTGAGTGCCGGATGAGGCTGCAGGCAGGATGAGGCTGCAGGCACCGTCCCCTCCAGCCCCTTAGGCAGGTCCAAGCCTCCCCGAGATTGCTTCCCATCACACTTCTCTGCCCCACAGTCCAGTCTGCCCTGCTCCTGCTCTGATTCTGCCTGTTGCTTTATCTCCAGCTTGGCATCAACTCTGGCACGGGTATGACCTCATGCCTTCTGAATGAAAACCAAGTAAGGATAATAATAACGTCAAAAGACGTTTCTGCATTCTTGCTGAAGGTTTGGGGAGTTGAAACAAGTTTATGAATGCTAATAACAGAATATGAGCCTTCTGCTTGTTCTTAAACATCCATCAACCATCTCTTCCTTCATAGCCCCACCTCTTGCTTCTCTCTCTCCCCCCAGATACCTGTCCTTTGACTATGCAGAAGAGTTTAAAGTGGTTGGGGTTTGGTTTGGTTTCCTGTCTCCTTTTCTGTGGTTTTCACCTTTCACCCCTTCATGGGGTATTTTCCTAAACAAAGACCTTTTGTTCCCTGAGGAGAATGCTGATCTCGTGGGTAAGAAAGTCATTTTTCCCACATCACAGCTTTATGGAGAAGCTGTGGGATACACTTAATATCTGGCACCGCATGGGGACAAGAAAAATCGGTATTTCCAATAGGCAAATATCGGGAAAGAACAAAGATTCTTTGCTTGATCAAACTTTTTCAGACTCCTGAACTTTCTAGGCTCATCTGTGCCCTTCCTTACAAAATCCAGTTTTAGCAAGAAGTCTCCACCCTCGAAATCTGATCAGTTTCTCATCCCCCACCAGCCTCCAGGGGCTGTCTGCCCACCCTGGCCTGCCTTTAGCAAAATTCCTGTGAGGTTGGTTTAGCTCACCCCTGATGTTTCCTCTTAGGAATTTTCCATCCACCAACCCCACCCAACCCTGGTCTCTGGCTGTAAACCCCCACGTGCCCACCCTGTGTTCGGAGTTGAGATCATTCTCCCACTGCAAGATCCCACTGCAGGGGTCCCTGCACCCATTGCCATGACCCCTGTTTAAATAAAAGTCTGCTCTCCTGCCCTCAGCAAACGTCATTACAGACTTCCCTGGTGGTCTAAGACCCCACGCTCCCAATGCAGGGGGCCCGGGTTCCATCCTTGGTCCAGGAAGTAGATCCCATGTGCCACAGCTAAAAGATCCTGCGTGCCCCAAATAAAACCCAGCACAACCAGATAAATTTAAAAAAAATTTTTTGTTTAAGTGTCATTGAATAGTTTTTTCTTTAGCAGGAGACAAGACAACCTAGAGCACGTCAACTTAGTATTTAATCACATGCTCCACGGGTGACCACCCTGTGTAAAGTGTAGAAAGCAAAGGTGGAATAGGCCTGTGGGCTGGGAGCAGACAGAAGAGAAAAAGCGCTCTTCCCCAGGACCTTGTAAGGGAAGAATGTACAGTCCAGGACAACTGATGGAGCTCATGGAGGGAAGAGGAGCAGCTCACAGGGTCAACTCTGGGGATGAGGAAGATTGGGGAAGGGAGATGACAAAACAGGGAAGATGAAAGAGAAGCTGTTTGGGGGAAGGAGAAAGTATGTTTTGCACGTATGAGAGACAGAAGTTGAAAGGCACCCCCCGGGCTGAGACCATTTTCTGAGCTGTGAACAAGAAGAGCCCAGTGGCATCAAGGCCAGAGCTGAAGGATGCTCTGGACCAGCCGGTCTGGGCTGTGCTCCTAAGGGAGTATCTCCAGGGGCATCACCTGGTCCTCAGCCCCCAGGGGTGATAAATTCTCAGTGTGCCTTTACTCTATAGAGGGATTATGAACTTACTGAAAGTTCTGGTAGGTTCCTGACCCTTCAGTGTTTGACTCAAACTTGGTTTCTTCATGGAACGCTTCAAAGGTTTTCAATGCAAATCCAAACTTTCTCCCTCACCTGCATATTTCTGTCCCATACCCATTTGGTCACAGGTTACTAGAAGAAGCTGGGAAACTTCCAAGTTGGATGCCACTGGTTTAGCCACTCTGAGCAGCACCCCCACCCACTGCCATTCAAGGTAATGAGGCTGGTTTGGAGGTGCCATGGGGAGACGTGCTAGGATAAGCACGCAGAGACATGCAATGCAAGTAAGTGTCTTGGTGAAAAACCAATGCCAAGTCCTACCAGAGGTAGACATAGGACCCAAGGGAGAGGAGGAAAGGTGGAAGAGAGGCCCCAGGTCTGCAGGGCACACAGGGGCCTGACAACAGGGTCACAGATGAGCAGGGAAATGCAAAAATACCAGGGGGAATGTGCCAAGTGTTTCATAAAGCAAGCTGTATTTCATTTAAAGGCCATCCAGGGATTTCTCTGGTGGTCCAGTGTTTAAGACTCCAAGCTTCCACTGCAGGGGGCATGGGTTCAATCCCAGACTGGGGAACTAAAATCCTACAAGCTGCACCACCAAGCCAAGAATAAATTTTAAAAAGACACACACACACACACACTGGTCATTCATTCTGAGAGTAAACAATTTCCTGGGAAGAGCTTTCCTTTTAAAAAATGATAAGAATAGGGAATTCCCTGGTGA
The DNA here is from genome assembly GCF_016772045.2 of Ovis aries. Taxonomy (NCBI): domain Eukaryota; kingdom Metazoa; phylum Chordata; class Mammalia; order Artiodactyla; family Bovidae; genus Ovis; species Ovis aries. The sequence goes on along the minus strand of NC_056065.1, from coordinate 43,284,257 downwards.
TCTGATGGTTAAGACTCCGTACTTTCACTGCCGAGGGCTCAAGTTCAATACCTGGTTGGGGAATTAAGATCCCATACACCTCACAAAGTGGAAGTGTTAGTCGCTCAGTCGTGTCCGACTGTTTGTGACCTGATGGACTGTAGCCCACCAGGCTCCTCTGTCCATGGAATTCTCCAGGCAAGGTTACTGGAGTGGTTGCCATTCCTCTCCCCAGGGGATCTTCCCAACCCAGGGATCAATCCTGAGTCTCCTTCATTGCAGGCAGATTCTTTACTGTCTGAGCCAACAGGGAAGCCCTGTGCCTTGCAACAGGGCTAAATTTAAAAGAAGGAGAATAGTATGTTGCTGTTGCCCTTAAAGTTCTTATTTGGCGAACATGAGAAGTGGTTCCATTTAAAAAGGAAACCATGGGAAGCCATGAATTGGAGAGCACCTCTCCATCACCCAGTTTGGCAGCAGCACCAAGGAGCCAGGCCCTCTGCGGGGGTGGGGCTCCAGAAGGATGGCCTGTGGGAGAAACAAGTTTTTCTGATGTCTTTCTGAGAACCTCCACCCCTACAACAACCACCACATGAATTCTCTGTTGTAAAAATGTCCCAGGACAGGCTCTTCCCTGGTGGTCCAGTGGCTAAGACTGTGCTTGCACTGCAGGAGGTGCAGATTTGATCCCTTGTTGGGGTACTAAGATCATGCATGCTGGACAGCGTGGCCCCAAAATAATTTCTTTCAAAAATTATTTTTAAAACTTGTGGGGCCTCCCTGGCCCCAGGCGGTAAAGAATCCACCTGCCAATGCAGGAGACATGGGTTCAGTCCCTGACCTGGGAAGACCGCACGTGGCTCAGAGCAACTAAGCCCTAGCACCACAACTACTAAGCCTGTGCTCTAGAGGCCAGGAACCTCAGCTACTAAAGCCTGCAGGTGCTCCACAACAAGAAAAGCCACCACAATGAGAAGCTCGTGTACTAGAGAGTAGTCCCTTCTCATTGCAACTAGAGAAAGCCCACATGCAGCAACAAAGACCCAGCACAGCCAAAAATAAATTTTAAAAATTCTTTTTTTAAAAAAGTTCCAGGGCAAAAACTTGCTTAAACTAGGCTGAGGGACATGGCGTGCCTCCCAGCCAGGGTAGTGGTGGCCAGAACACAGACCCCAGGGGACCAAGGCGAGCTGACCTGTAGAGGCCCTGGATGAAACCAGAGCTGCTTTTCCCATCCAGGGCCCCCAGCCATCCCAGGAGAGGCCCGGAGGGGCTCTGCAGTTAAAGTATCTAGGCTGTGCGGCCTGCTGGGCTGCCCTCCCCAGCGTTCCAGGCTCCCTGGAGCCCATGTGCACTGGGCCAGAGGGGAAGGCCACCTTTATTATCAGTGACACAGAGCCTAGTAAGGCCAGAAACACCCATGGATGGAAGAGGCACAGCGAGACTGGCCACCTGGGGAAACAGAGCAGCACAGATCCCCAGAACAAGAACAGAAGCATCTCTAGGACCCGGCTTCTGCATCCTGAGTGCAAACTGCACCGATGGGCAGAGTCAGGGGAGGGACTCCCCCAGATTGCACCCCTGTAACTTTTACATACACATACACACCTCACCATGGCACAACGCCTCTGGTTTCTCCCTGGTGGGAGAGTTAAGATCCATCTCCAAGGACTCCTGGGCTGGGCTCCCCCAGGTAGTATTCTGAGCAGCTTTTCACTCACCCATGGACAGTGAGAGCTGTGCTGATGGAAGGTCTGTCCTTGGACCCCCGTCCAGTCCATGAGGAAGAGGATAGTGGTCCAATTCCTGTGTGGCTGAGGGCTTCCGTCCTGCCCTCCTTTGAATGACCAGCAGCACCAAGAAAGATAAATGTCTTGGTGCATTTTCTTGGTGTAGTACAGCTGCACCCAAGATTAATGTGGATCCACTTTTTCAGATGCACTTTTTTTTTCCTGGATCTCTATGCCACAAAAGATCCCAGATGGGGTGGATGCTGTCCTCGGAAAAGGAGGAAATTATTTTTGAGTCATAAAATGGAATAGGAATCAAGAAGGAAACTCTTGCTTGCCGTCTGTGGTTCAGTACAAAAGCTGGTCATTTGATCAAAGAGCCTTTGTCAGGTCAGCTGAGTTTTCGCTCCTAAAACCATCAAGCTCCCCAACAGGCAACGTGATGCCTCTGAGTCATTTGCCAAGCGGCGATTGTGAGAATCTAGAAAGCGTCCACCCCCTCTACCTGAGCCTCTGAAATCTGGAAGCAAGACTGGGGGAACAATAAAGGAGTGCGGCGCCCTCTGGCGAGAGTGGATCAAAACATCCCAACTGAGCTCCCAGAGTGGGCGTCCAGGGCAGTGGACTCGAACCTCCATCTCCAGTCACCCAACAACATCTTCTCACCTTTGTGCAAAACCCAAGATGACTAGCTTTACTCATGATCCTTCAGAGTCTGCATCCTCAGACAGTGTGAAGCTGACGTGGTTCGATCTGGGAAAACCTAGTTAAGATGTTAGCCAAGTGGGGACGGAGGTGTTTATCCCAGGGAAGATGCAGAGACCATTGAAGGACTGAGATCATGGAAAGCCAGATGGGACCAGAGGGGTCCAGGCTCCTGGTCCCAAATGCAGACCGACCCAGGAAAAGGAGCCATGGCCAGTCAGCCGTCACTGCTGAGGCCTCAGGGTTCTCCATGGTGAGGAGGGACCAGGCAGACACCAGGAAGCCTCTGAGTTGAACCAAGCGTCTCTGTCCATCTGGGATAAAAGCACTTGTCAGCTTTGATTACAGAAATTCCAAGGAAAGATTCAAAACAAAGACGATATGCTTATAAAAAGGCCTGGTCTCTGAATAGCCCAGCAGCAGGACTCATCTTCTGGGTCAAGAGGAAAAGTCTGTGAAAGGCTAAGGAAAATGAATTTTGTGCTTTCCAGGCCTCAGCTTGACACCTAGAGGAAGCTGTAGGTGGACGCAGGCCTGACACTGCAAGAATCTCTCCAGGCTCAGATTTACATGTGTGATGTTTCCAGGTCCCACACCAAGATACCACAGGTGGGTGATTTGATTTCTGTAAATCATATATGTGACTGTTCAGGGTTAATCAAGGGCTCTGGGCATGAACCCTGAGGAACTGGGAAAGAAACAGGAATTTCTCTCTCTGCTATATGTGCTATTTGGGAACCTAGTTCCTTCCATGCATTCTGTTATTCCTTGGAAGGATCGGCCATGGACTCGGAATCAGACAAGAGGGACTTCATTGCAGGCTGACACCAGGAGGAGGCAGGTGGCCACCGCCTGGAGAGGGCACGAGGCTGGGCTCTTGGAAGGCTCAGCAGGGAACCTGAGAAAGAAACTCAGAAGATCCCTGTATGACATCACGGGCACACCTAGAGAAGAGAGGAAACTTGCATGCACTCTTTGGCCTTAACATGCCAAATTACAGATAGATTTTTTTTTTTCCCCTGGAAGTACAAGAATACCAATGAGCAAACCTGAAAATATCTTTGTGTTTTCAGCAGGAAAGTAAGAGCTTTCTTAGGTTCAGCGTCTTGGCAGTGGTACTGAGGGAAGCAGTCTGACCTCCAAGTAGGAATGTAGGTGTGGGAAGGACTCCACAGTCCCTCCCTCCCTCTCCTGGGTCCATCCATCCTTTACCTTTGTGATGCTGACAACGCTCACCCCCGTTCACATTTTTTTTCCTTAGTTCCCCGACTAAGAATCTAACTGGCACCCCCTGCACTGGAAGCATGGAATCTTAACCAATGGACCACCTGGGAAGTCCCAATTGTTTTCTTACTCTTCCCTTTGTAACATACCCATTTTTTTTTCTGAGATATAATTCACATACAATACAATTCATCCTTTTAAAGTTATACGATGCAGTGGTTTTTAGTATATTCAGAATTGTGTAACCACCACTACATACACATGGAAATTCTATCTTTAATCTTTCCAGGAATTGCCAGGCTGCTTCTATCCCTTTCGTCTAAGAATTGGTCGGTCATGTTTGGGCAAAACAATAACAGTATCACTGGATCTTTCCAGAAAGATTCTAAACAAGAATTTTTCTTTCCTTGGAGGTTAGGCTGCACATCTTCAAGGATCGCTCATCTATTCACTGACATTTTTAAATTAAGTATAGTTGACCTACAGCTTTCCTTGTGGCTCAGTAGTAAAGAATCTGCCTGCCAATGCAGGAGGTGTGGGTTCAATCCCTGGGTCAGGAAGATTTCCTGGAGGAGGAAATGGCAACCTACTCCAGTATTCTTGCCTGGAAAATCCCATGGACAGAGGAGCCTGTCAGGCTCCATGGGGTCACAAGTCAGACATGCCTGAGGGACTAAACAACAACAACATAGTTGATCTACAGTACTGTGTTAGTTTCAGGTATACAACAAAATGATTTCGTTACACATCGCACACACATATATGTATACATTCAGATTCTTTTCCACTTTAGATTATTATAAAGATATTAAATATAGTTCCCCATGCTATGCTACAGGTTCTTAAAGTGAAGCGCTCAGTCGTGCTCAACTCTTTTTGACCCTATGGATAGTAGCCTGCACCAAGCTCCTCCGTCCATGGGAGTTTCAAGGCAAGAGTACTGGAGTGGGTTGCCATTTCCTTTTCCAGGGAATCTTCCCAAACCAGGCATCAAACCCAGGTCTCTCACATTGTAGAGAGATGCTTTACCATCTGAGCCACAGGGAAGTCTAATAGGTTCTTAAGTGTTTATTTTGTATATAGTATATGTATCTGTTAATCTCAAACACCCAATTTATTCCCCTCTTCCCTCCACCCCCCACCTCACTAACACTAATTAAGGGCCAGTTGCAGGTCAGTCCTGGGGGCTGGGACTCCAGATCCCCAGGTGAACAAAATAGATAGTCTCTGCCCTCCTAGCTAAGTCGTAGTATCAGAGAGAGTCAGACAAAACAGACAAAATTACTGCTTTGCTGTAACTGAAGGGCTGAGAGAAAATTACAAAGTTGTTGGGTGGCTGGGGGTGGGGGCTGCTGCAGACGGGATGGTCAGGGAGTCTCTCTGAGGAAGTAGATGAGTTTTGCTGCCATAACAAGTTACCACACATTCAACAGTTCAAAACAACACCCATTTATTCGCTCTCAGTTCTATAGGTCAGATGTCTGGGTTCTATGCTCAGGGTCTCACACAGCAAAAATCAAGGTGTGGCCTGGGCTGGAATCTTCCCTGGAAGCTCTTAGAAAGAATCCACTTGCAGACTCACTCCAGTTGTTCACAGAATCCAGTTTCTAGCATCCACAGAACTGTCTTAATCCGTTGGAACTACTATAACAGAAAACTATAGACTGGGGACTTTCCTGGTGGTCCAGTGGCTAAGACTCCACGTTCCAAATGCAGCAGGTGCAGGTTTGCCCCCTAGTCAGGGAACTAGATCCCACAGGCCATAACTAAGACCCAGGGCAGCCGAATCATGCAAACATGAATATTTAAAATATACATGTGCACGTGCGCAGTTGCTTTCCCTCATATCTGACTCTTTTCAACCCTGTGAGACCCTGTGGACTGTATCCCACCAGGCTCCTCTGTACATAGGATTCTCCAGGGAAGAATACTGGAGTGGTTGCCATGCCCTCCTGCAGGGGATCGTCCTGACACAGGGATCGAACCCATGTCTCTTTCATCTTCTGCATTTCAGGCAGATTTTTACCTACTGAGCCATCTGGGAAGCCTGTGAAAGTAAAAGTGAAAGTCGCTCAGTCATACCTGACTCTTTGCAATTCTCCAGGCGAATAGCCTTTCCCTCCTGCACAGGATTTTCCCAACCTAGAATCAAACCCAGGTCTCTTGCATTGCAGCCAGATTCTTTACCAGCTCAGCCACAAGGGAAGCCCAAGAATACTGGGGTGGGCAGCCTATCCCTTCTCCAGCAGATCTTCCTGACCCAGTAATCAGGGTCTCTTGCATTGCAGGTGGATTCTTTACCAACTGAGCTATCAGGGAACCCTGGGAAGCCCATAAATAGAAACTGGAAAGTCCAAGATCAAGGCACCAGCAGATTCAGTGTCTGGTGAGAGATCACTTCTGGGTTTGTAGACAGCCATATTTTAGTTGAATCCTCACTTGGCAGAATGGGGCAAAGGCACTCTCCCAGGTCCCTTTTATAAAGACACTAATCCCATCCGTAAGGGCTCCACACTCCTGACCTAATCACCTCCCTAAGTCCCCACTCCCAAGTGCTACAACACTGGGGACTAGGTTTCAACACTTCAATTTGGAGGAACATAAACATTTAGTCTATAGCCGGGACTGAGGTTTGTTGCTTGCTTCTTGGAAGAAAAGCTATGACTAACCTAGGGAGCATTAAAAAGCAGAGACACTGTCAACAAAAGTCCATCTAGTCAAAGCTATGGTTTTTCCAGTAGTCATGTACTGATGCGAGAGTTGGAATATAAAGAAAGCTGAGCACCAAAGAACTAATGCTTTTGAACTGTGGCATTGGTGAAGACTCTTGAGTCCATTGGACTGCAAGATCAAACCAGCAAATCATAAAGGAAATCAGTCCTGAATATTCATTGGAAAGACTGCTGAAACTGAAACTCCAATACTTTGGCCACCTGTGAAGAACTGACTCACTGGAAAAGATCCTGAGACTAGGAAAGATTGAAGGCAGGAGAAAAGGGGATGACAGAGGATGAGATGGCTGGATGGCATCACCAACTCAACGGACATGAATTTGAGCAAGCTCCGAGAGTTGGTGACGGACAAGGAGGCCTGGCGTGCTGCAGTCCCTAGGGTCACAAAGAGTCGCACACAACAGAGCGACGGAACTGAACTGAACTGAACTGAAGGACTGAGGGACTATATTCTGGCTGGTGTCAGCAAGGGTGGAGGGATTACTCTCAGCAACTCAAGGGCACCCACATTACTTCTCATGTGGCCCTCCATCTTCAGAGCAACAATTGTGTCTAGTCTTTCTCACACCCTGCATCCCTCCACTTCTTCTGTCACTAACTGGAGAAAGCTCTCTGCTTTTAAGGGCTTGTGTCCTCCCATCTTAAGATCAACCGTGCCATACAACATCACACAACTGCAGGAGTGGTGTCTCCTCCTAGTCACAGGTTCCAAGGATTAAGACATAGCATGTGTTAGTTACTCAGTCATGACTGACTCTACCAGCCCATGGACTGTAGCCTGCCAGGCTCCTCTGTTCATGGGATTCTCCAGGCAAGAATACTGCGGTGGGTTGCCATGCCCTTCTCCAGGGGATCTTCCTGACCCAGGGATTGAACCCAGGTATCCTGCATTGCAGGCAGATTCTTTACCATCTGAGCCACCAGGGGAGCCCAAGACAGAACGGAGAAGGGCATTTTTAGAAGTCTGTCAAGACAGGGTTTTGTTTGTTTGTTTTTGACCTGTGTGTGTCTCGTGCTAAGTTGCTTCAGTCGCGTCTGACTCTTTGTGACCCCTAGGACTGTAGCTGCCCAGGCTCCGTTGTACAAGGCATTTTCCAGGCAAGAATACTGGAGTGGGTTGCCATTTCCTACTCCATGTTCTTGACCTGGAGATTAGTATATACGTTTTAATTAATTTTTATTGGAGTGTAGTTGATTTACAATATTGTGTTAGTGCCTGCTGTACAGCAAAGTGAATCAGTTATACAAATACACACATCCACTCTTTTCTTCAATTCTGTTTCCATATAGTCATTACAGAGTATTGAGTAGAGCTCCCTGTGCTAAACAGTAGGTTCTTAGCAGTTATCTACTTACATACAGTAGTGTGTATACATCAGTCCCAATCTAATTTACTCCTCCCCACTAATTTCCCCCTTGGTAAGTGTGTTTTCTCCATCTATGACTCTTTCTGTTTTGTAAATAGGTTCACTTGTACCATTTCTTTTGTTCTCATTGCTCAGTCACTAGTCATGTGCAAATCATTGTGACTCCATGGACTGTAGCTCACCAGGCTTCTCTGCCCATGGGATTTCCCAGGCAAGAATACTGGAGTGAGTTGCCAATTCTTTCTCCAGGGGATCTTCTGGACCCAGGAATCCAACCCGGGCCTCCTGCATTGCAGATGGATTCTTTACCGCTCAGCTACCCAGGAAGCCACTATATTTTTAGTTTCCACATATAAGCAACATCATATGAGATTTGTCTTTCTCTGCCTGATTTACATCAGTTCAGTTCAGTTCAGGTCAATTGCTCAGTTGTGTCCGACTCTTTGCAACCCCATGGACAGCAGCACCCCAATCTTCCTTGTCCATCAGCAACTCCTAGAGTTGCTTAAACTCATGTCCACTGAGTCAGTGATGCCATCCAACCATCTCATCCTCTGTCATCCCCTTCTCCTCCTGTCTTCAGTCTTTCCCAGCATCAGGGTTTTTTCCAATGAGTCAGTTCTTCCAATCAGGTGGCCAAAGTGTTGGAGCTTCAGCTTCAGCACCAGTCCTTCCAATGAATATTCAGGATTGATTTCCTTCAGGATTGACTGGTTTGATCTCCTTGCAGTCCAAGGGACTCTCAAGAGTCTCCTCCAACACTGAAGTGACTTACTTCACTCAGTATAACAATCTCTAGGTCCATCCATGTCTCTGTACATGGCATTGTTGCATTCTTTTTTTCACAGCTGAGTAATATTCCATTGTATATACGTACCACATCTTCTTTATCCATTCCTTCAGCAATGGACATTTAGGCTGCTTTTATGTCTTGGCTACTATAAATAGTGCAACAATAAACATTGAGGTGCATATATCTTTTCAAATTATGGTTTTCTCTGGATATATACCCAGGAATGGGATTGCCAGAATGGAGGTTGTCACTGAGACCTGGAGTAGAAGGAAGAGGTAAGGATGTAGCCAGTAGGGAGCAACATCCTTCCTGGGGGAGGAGGAAGCTTGGTCTGTGGGCTGAAAGCAAGTGATATGGAGCCTGGCCTGAGTCAAACGAGTGGTTGGGGGAGAGCCCCTAAATCATCATGGTCCTGGTACCTATCCATGAGCTGGAAGTAAACCAAGTCCAAGACACTTGGAGGAGACTGCCTTTGAAATTTTAGCCCATGAAATTTCTTTTTAAAAAATAACTTAATGGACTTACCTGGTGGTCCAGTGGCTAAGACTTTGGGCTCCCAAAGCAGGGGGCCCAGGTTCGATCCCTGGTCAGGGAACTAGACCCCAAACACAGCAGCTAAAGATCCTACATGCTGCAACTAAGACCTGATACAGTCAAATACAGTTTTGCTAAAGTTTTTTTTTTTTTTTAAGATTATGTAGGGACATCCTACATTTAAAAAAGGTAATGTAGAGTTGGAAACCATAAAGAAAGCTGAGCACCAAAGAATTGATGCTTTTGAACTGTGGTGTTGGAGAAGACTCTTGAGAGTCCCTCAGACTGTAAGGAGATCAAGCAAATCAATCCTAAAGGAAATCAGTCCTGAATATTCATTGGAAGGACTGATGCTGAAGCTGAAGCTCCAATAATTTGGCCACCTGATGTGAAGAACTGATGCATTGGAAAAGACCCTGATGCTGGGAAAGATTGAGGGCAGGAGGAGAAGGGGATGACAGAGGATGAGATGGTTGGGTGGTATCACCAGTTCAATGGACATGAGTTTGAGCAAGCTCCAGAAGCTGGTGATGGACAGGGAAGCCTGGTGTGCTGCAGTCCTTGGGGTCGAAAAGAGTCAGACACAACTAAGCTCTGAAACTGAACTGAACAGGTGTGTAGCAGCATCTCACTGTGGTTTTAATTTGTATTTCCCTAATGAGTAATGATTTTAGCATTTTCTCTTATGCTTATTGGCCATCCACTAAGAAAAGTACAAGCTTATTAAACAAAATAATCATTCTGTATTTGTTCAAATATTTCACCCATTTTTAATGGGTTGTTTTCTTAACTTCTAGAAGTTCTTTACATATTTTATCAGATGTATAGCTTGTAAATATTTTCTACCAGTCTATGGCTTGTCTTCAGTTCCTTAACAGTGTCTTTCCAAAAAAAAAAAACAACAACAACAACCAAAACTTTTAAATTTGGATGAATTCAGTTTATCAATTTGTTCTTTTGTGGGTAGTACTTTTCATTCCATGTTTTATAAATTTTTGCCTGCAGAGAAGGCAATGGCACCCCACTCCAGTACTCTTGCCTGGAAAATCCCATGGACGGAGGGCCTGGTAGGCTCCAGTCCATGGGGTGGCTAAGAGTCAGACACGACTGAGGGACTTCACTTTCACTTTTCACTTTCATGCTTTGGAGAAGGCAATGGCAACCCACTCCAGTGTTCTTGCCTGGAGAATCCCAGGGACGGGGAGCCTGGTGGGCTGCCATCTATGGGGTCACACAGAGTCAGACACGACTGAAGTGACTTAGCAGCAGTAGCAGCAGCAAGCCAAAGTTACTAGATTTTCTACTGTGTTTTCCTATAGAAGTTTTATAGTTTAAAGGCTTACATTTAAGTATGTTTGGGGTTAATACTCTTCTATGATGTAAGGATGGATCAAGATTCTTTTTTTTTTTTGCATATCGATATCCAGTTGTTTCAGAATATTTGTTGTAACAACTATTCTTTTATTGAATTGCCTTTGAAACCCTTTTGAAAATTTTATTGCCTATATGTGTTTCCCATATCTTTAGCAATCTTTAGTTTCCCATCTTTAGATTGTGGGATCTAGTGTTTGGGTCAACTTCTGGGCTCTCTAATCTGTTTCACTAACCTGTTTGTCTTTATGCTAATACCACACTATTTTGCTTGCTGTAGCTTTACACGCCTTAAAATCAGGTGGTATAAGAACTCCTCCTTTCCCCTTCATTTTCAAAGTTGTTTTGGGTATTCCTTGTCCACTGCATTTCCATTTGAACTCCAGAATCAGTTTGTCAATTTCTACCCCAAAAACCTGCTGGAATTTTGACTGAGAATGCATAAAATCTATAGACCGATCTGAGAATTGACAACTTAGCAGTATTTTTTTTAAGAATTTTTTTTATGGGGACCTTCTTTAAAGTTTTTGTTGCATGTGTTGCTGCTGCTGCTGCTGCTGCTGCTAAGTCACTTCAGTCGTGTCCGATTCTGTGCGACCCCATAGATGGCAGCCCACCAGGCTCCCCCGTCCCTGGGATTCTCCAGGCAAGAACACTGGAGTGGGTTGCCATTGCCTTCTCCAAAACATGAAAGTGAAAAGTGAAAGTGAAGTCGCTCAGTCGTGTCCGACTCTTAGTGACTCCATGAACTGCAGCCCACGAGGCTCCTCTGTCCATGGGATTTTCCAGGCAAGAGTACTGGAGTGGGGTGCCAGTGCCTTCTGTTTTGGTTTTTGGCCACAAGGCATGTGGGATATTAGCTCCCCAACCAGGGATCAAACCCACACCCCTTGCATTGGAAGGCAAAGTCTTAACCACCGGACAGCCATGGAAGTCCCTACAGTATATTTTTAAGTTAAGACGTAATTCACATACCATAAAGCTCACCATTCTCAAACCATGTTCAGGAGTCCCTAGTATACTCACAACATTGTGTAACCATCATCCCTAGCAAATTCCTGAACGTTTGCATCACCCCAAAAGAAAGCCCTGTACCCATCAGCAGTTTCTCCCCATCACTCCTTCCCCCAGCCCCTGGCAACCACTAATCAACTTTCTGTCTCTATGAATTTGCTTATTCTGGATGTTTCATATCAATGGAATCATACAGCATGTGACCTTTTGTGTCTGGCCTCTTTCACTAAGCGTATTGCTTTCCCTGTTCCTCCAGGTTAGAGCAGGCATCTTAACGACCGTGAGTTCACAGCAGCGCCTAAATCAACAGAGAAATAGACTGGCCTGGGATAGTTTGCAGAAACCACTTTAAAAAAAATCTCATTAATTTATCATAAAAGAGAGACATGAAAATTATTTACATGATGAAAAGATTTCAGAACTTCAGTGGAATGGGCAACATCACGTGATGTCATTTCAGTAGTGACTTGTTTCTGTCTACACGTTTTCCAAGAAGGTCACCACCTCTGAATAAGAAGTAATCCTTGTTATCTAGAACAACTCTGGTGCCTCCATATTCAGGGAGAAGAACTTTATCTCCAACTTTCACACTAGCTGGTTCAATCTCTTTACCCTTTTCTTCAGAGTCCAATTCGACAGCTCCTGTTGTTGCTTGCAATAATTTTCCCTGAGATTTTTCTGGAAACATAATGCCTCCTTTGGAAAAACTTCTTTTTAAGTATTTATTTATTTCACTTGTTTGGCTGCTCCAGGTCTCAGTCACAGCACATGGACTCTTTAGTTTCCCATCTTTAGCATGTGGGATCTAGTTCCCTGACCAGGGATAGAACCTGGGCCGCCTGCACTGGGAGCACAGAGTCTTAGCCACTAGACCACCAGGGAAGTTCTGAGAAACTGCTTTTTAGAATGAACCCTTTGGAATCAGCTTTGGTAACATCTATGTCTGCTTATTCTTACTCAAAATAAGCCATGTGATTCATTTCCAGTTAACAGAGGAGATGGCTGGCTGGAGGTTGTAAAATTGTTAAACTTCAGAGCTGACAGGAAACTTAGAAACTGTGTAACCAAGAGGTTGCAAACCAATTGCCCAGAGGCCAACTTGGTATCCAGAGGTATTTGTTTGGCCTATAGAAGATGTCCTTTATATGTGAGCCAACATTTCTCAATTTGGGAATTTCCACACAAAAAGAATTCTTTAAAAACTCAGATGCGTGGCAGCCCAGGGCTCACATTTTTGCATGGAAGTGATGGGTTGGGGAAGAGGAGAAGCCTCTTTTCCAGGTCTCCTTGGTACCACCACCCCACAGGCCACCTGTGGCCCACACCTGTCCCCTTCACTGTCAGGTTACCTGCCTGGCCTGTAAAGAGTTGAACTGGCTCCTCCCACTAATAGTCAGAAAAAAGGTCAGTTTTCATTCCAATCCCAAAGAAGGGCAATGCCAAAGAATGCTCAAACTACAGTACAACTGTGCTCATTTCACAGGCTAGTAAGGTTATGCTCAAAATTCTTCAAGCTAGGCTTTAGCAGTACATGAACCAGGAACTTCTAGACGTGCAAACTGGGTTTAGAAAAGGCAGATCATATTGCCAACATTCGTGGATCATAGAGAAAGCAGAGAATTTTGCAGCTCCAATATTTTGGCCACCTGATGCAAAGAGCCAACTCACTGGAAAAAACCCTGATGCTGGGAAAGATTGAAAGCAAAAGGAGAAGGCGGAAACAGAGGATGGGTTTCGGCCATGGGGTGTGGCCAAAAACTAAAAATAACATGACATAACATAATAAAGCGACCTAGGGGTCGAGCCTGGGTCTCCTACATTGCAGGTGGATTCTTTAGCATCTGAGCCAAACATAATCAAGTGAAGGTTTGTTGACCTAAGATTTCATCTTTCCTTGGGCCATCTTGCTGGGCCGGACATGTGGTTGTCAGCACCACCAGCCCTGGCTTCTTCCTGGTCCAAGCGGTGTGCAGTGCCATCCTGACCTCAGTAGTTTGGGGTGGGGGACACTCTGGGCTTCCTGGGGCCTGGCAGCTGACACCGGGCCTGGGGAGGGAGGGCACTGGGCACTGCGGGGGCCTGGGCCCCAGCTGCCAGCAGCATTCTCACTCCTGCTGCCAGATGCAGAGCACACCCCTGTTTATGATTAGGGGGCTGACTGCACTCAGAACCCGGGAAGCCGATGATGAAAGCTGTGAAGAGAACATTGTTATATGACTTTTCATAGTTTCCCAAGTAAATATGACACTCGCTGCTGCTTGAATTACTAATGCCTTGGAAGAGGAGGCCGAAATCTGTTCCCAAACAGACTCCTCTTTTTTTCTTTCCGTCACCTAGGCACTCAGCATTGTTGTCGAAATGTTTTCCTGGGCTCGCCTGTCCTCCAAGCTCAGTACATTCCCTGGGAGGAGAACCTGGAGCCCAGCAGCCTCACTCCCCTGCTCCTCTGCGTCAGCTCCGCATCCAGTAGGCAGCTCGCCGCAGGCAGGTGACCCCATGGTCCTGGATCACAGCTGCAAATAACAGCGGTGGGGAGGTAGCCACAGCTGGTTTCCAAGGAGATGCAGCTTTGAACAGGCGACTTTAGGCAGAAAGGACCTTGCCGGACACGCGACCTCCAAGCCCCACTCTTGGGCCACCTGGGAACAGCCAGAGAAGGAGCCTGGACCCAACAGGCGCTCGGGTCTCCATTGTCTTTATTACCACTTAGAAAAGCTAGTAAACAGATGGTTTGGTTTACAGAAAATATGCAGCCAGGGTTATTAAAAAGGGGGTGGGGGAGGAGCAGAAGAATGAGGAGAGGAAAGGGAACAGCAGGAAGGCTTGTACGCAGCAGGACCGGTGACAGCTTATAAATCTCAACCAACACCCCTGGATCTGCCTGTGTCTCTAGCTGGGGCTACTCGGTCCTCGCTAAACACATCTGTCCCTAAAGAAGCCCAGATGAAACCAATCTCAAGTAGAAAACGCAGTCTGCCCCGCTCATGGTCTCACATATACCCATGGTCAGATGGGTCTGGGGACACTTAGGGCCAGAGAGCACATGTGGGTTGCCCTCCAGAGGGGCCGGACACACCATGGATGGCTGCAGAGGAGCTGTCCCTCCTGAGAGAAAGGAGCCAAAACTATGGGCTTCCTATGGGGACAGAGAAGATGCAAGGGGTGGAGGGCTTGGTTACATCCCTGGTGGTGACCTCAGCCTGGAGGAAGCTGCCAGCCCACTTGGATCCTGAGAGCTTTCCCCCCAGGAAAAGTCCAGGACACGAGGGCTCAGGACTGAACCACAGGATGGAGTCTCTTAAGCAAGGAGAGGGCAGAGGAGCCTCAAACACCCTCCAGGAACCCTTCCCAGCTTCTCAGCATCTCCTGGAGAGTGACACCATGATGCCAGAATGCAGTGGGCAGAAGGGGATGAAGGGAGGAGACAGGATTGGCACCTTTTGTCAGCTGTATAATATTCCAACCTGCCTCCAGAGGAAACTTGTCCCACATCTAAGACAGAGAAGTCACAAGAAGCCAGGTGCAATTCCCAAAGATAAGAAACTGAAAAGAGCAAGGCTTCTGAGCTCAGGGCCTCATGTGTGTGCTCTGCTAAGTTGCTTTAGTTGTGTTCATCTCTTTGTGACCCCATGGACTGAAACCCACCAGGCTCCTGGCTCGTGGGATTCTCCAGGCAAAAATACGCCACCTGGGAAGCACTCAGAGTCTCATATAAAGTCCTAAAGTAGATGGGTAAATGTTTCTCTTGCTTTTATTCCTGCTAAAGCAACATGCATAGAAATAGGAAGACAAACCCTGCGAGGAGCTGGGAAGGGGGATCACAAGCAAATGCAGACTGTAGAGACCAGTCACGGTCTAAGGTGAGGCTGCTCCAAGTGTGGTCCTCAGACCTGTATTGGTCAGCTAAGAGCGGATCACAGACTCCACAAAGTATAGAAATCAAGAGAAAGCACCAAGAAACGTCTATATACCTTTCACTCCTTCTTAGGCTTGTCCTATTATATCTGAAATAAAATAATAAGAAAAGAAATGTGGGCTTGTATTTTGTACAGCTTTTATTTCTTTCATTGCTTTTTCCCATCTGTGACAAGGTTATTGTATTTCGCAAAGGCAGCAGTCTGTGATGGCTTGGAAATGTGGAAAACAAAACATTCTTCCCTGCAGATACTCACTGGCCCAAGGGATGTGAAGCGCCAAGGAAAGAACTCCTCCTCAATCTTGGGAGAAAGTGAAATCCATGCAGCGGCAGCCATGGGAGGATGCATGGGGGCGCTGACCAGGCAGCCGGGAGCCCAGGCCCACCATCCCCACTGGGACACACAGATTAGGGTAAACCCTTGTCCTGCCCCGACCAGGCATAAAAACAGGGGCCATCAGAGCCAGGCCTGCAGTGACAAGGTATATTGGCCAGTAAAGAAGATGTGGGTGCCCCAGGCATCCTGCCAGGAGAAGTGAGGACTCTGGGAATGGGCTCTCTGGAGACCTCCTGGGCAGGCCATTTTTGGCAGCAGGGCGGGGGTTGTGTCAGGTCTTAGTTGCAGTACATGAGCTCTCTAGTTGCAGCACATGGGCTTAGATGCCCCAAGGCATGAGGGATCTTAATTCCCTGATGGGGTACCTGAGTCTTCTGCATTGGAAGGTGGATTTCTAGCCACTAGACCATCAGAAAAGCCCCTGGGCAGGCTTTGTTATGACTTCGAGGACCCCCTCCTTTCTCTGATGATGCACGTCAGGTGGGGACTTGAGACACACATCAAAAGAGGAAAGGATGCTGTGGCTTTTTTTCTGAAAGCAGAACCACTCCCTGGCCCACTCTCTACGCCTGAGCCTGAGAACACCCCCACGACCTGTGGAGCAGAGAAGGCGCATTCTGCTCCTCTGTGCTCTTCCCTCCGGTGAAAAGGACCAAGGAAACCTCCCAGAATCTACAAATGCTATTGGCTTCAATCCAAGATGGAACGCAATGTATGCTTCCCTCTAGGTCAAAAGCAGGCAAAAGTGTGAGCAGCTAGGATCCTGGTCACCCTGAGGTATGGTGATGAGGGAACAGGGAAAATTGGGGGTGCTGCTCTTGCTGGGGGTGCTGGGGAAAGGGAGAGTTCAGGTTGCAAACATAAAATTGTACCCTTACAACTTGTCCACTTTCTTTGTGTACCTTAAGCTTCAATAAAATGTTTGAAAAACCTCTCGTCTCCAACCATTACTGCAAAAACAAAATAAAATATAGGGACAGAGGTCTTGCTCGATTCTGTTCCTCTTGTGTGAGAAACACTGAGTCGTAGACCCATGGAAAAGACCAATTACCCCGTGAGAGAAGCTGGGATCTGATTTTTGGGTCACTGTTTTCCCAGGTGGTCGCGGGGTGGGGAATGGTTGACTCATTTTCCTTACTCCCCTCCTGCCCTTGTCCCCACCATGTGGAGGTGGATGGGGGCCAAGGGCTGGGAGATTTGGGCTGTTGCCTTGGTAATGCTTAAATATTGGCTTCAAGTTATGATGGTAAAATAAATAAGCAGGAGCCTTGGGGAGCTCAAAGTGGCCCTGCCCGTTGTTCCAGATGCTTGTCAAAGCCCGTGCAAGGATTTGGCTCACCCACAGGGAAGCGTGGGGGGCAGAGTCCAGGTTAGGGGCTGCCTGTGCCCTGCATACTCTGACACCTGACCTCCATCTAGCATGGAGAACAGATCCCTGAGTCTTGGTAGATTCTCAAAAATCCTTGCTCAGTGTCATCTGTTGAAACTTTAAGAACTCAAAGCCAGAGTCTCAAGAAAACTCTCTCTGAAGGTGGGGTGGACACAGAGGGCATTCATGGGGCTAAAATCAATGCTAAAGGTAGATATACTCACCTCCAGAAGGTGTGCATGTGTGATCAGACACTTAGTTGTGTCTGACTCTTTGCAATCCCATGGACTGTAGCCCCCCAGGCTTCTCTGTCCATGGGATTTTTCCTGGTGGCTCAGTGGTAGAGAACACGCATGTCAACACAGGAGACTCAGGTTCAATCCCTAGGTTGGGAAGATCCCCTGGAGGAGGAAATGGCAACCCACTCCAGTATTCTTGCCTGGAGAATCCCATGGATAGAGGAACCTGGAAGGCTGCAGTCCATGTGGTCACAAAGAGTCGGACATGACTGAGTGACTAAACCACCACCACAGGAGGATAAGTCCACAGGAAGACAAGTCAGGAGCTTTCAGAGGTCAGAAGGTGAGGGCCAAGGAAATAAGAGTGCTTTTTAGAAACCAGGAACCACAGCTCCCTGACTCGGGTGGAAAACACCCTCCAGGATCAGGGGAGCTGAGATTTGCAGCAGTGGCTGAGAAGACGACAACCCTGGTCCAGGAGATAGACAAGAACTTGGTCCAAGATAAATTCTCCATTCCAGTCCCAACTCTGTGGCCAAGAAGCTTTGACTTGGAGGTGTGTAGCAGGTCCTTAGCAGCTCTGGGCCTCAGTTTCCCCAACTGTGAGCCATTGTTTATATAGATGGAGGCAGGAGAGGCCCGGACTCCAGCCCTGGGAACGCTGGGAACGGTCCCCGTGAAACCCATCACACCCTCCCCCAGCAGCTGTGGCAGATGTGCGGGTGCGTATTCCAGGATTTACGATGTGGCTGCCCTCGGGGAAGTGGAAACTGCTGGCCTCGCCCGTCCCGGAGCATCCAAATTATAAACCTCCACTGAAGCCTTGGCTCGGGCGGTGTGCTTGTCCTGCTGTGTGTGCAGGGGAGGGACGAGCACACAAACTTGGGCAGGGTGGGGTGGGGTCGGCTCCCTCTGGGCAATGCTGAGGCATCAGCAGTGCTGGGAGGGGCCCCAAATGTTTGACACCAGCATGAGGTCACCGCTGTCCTGCCTCTGGGGTGTGATGTGTCAGCAGGCAGCCGCTGGCCCACGTGCCATGATTCCTCACAGCAGCCTGCATTCTTCACCCTGAGTCGGCCGCTGCCCTGCCCAGCCTGCTCCTCGCTCCCACTCCCTCCCAGGGGCCTCCCGGGGCTCCAGCCTCTGGAAGCCAGGAGGGCGTGGAGTGAGGCAATACATCAGCAGGGCGGGTGCCCCCTGGACTCATTGGGATGCTCTTCTTGGCAGATTGGTCCTCTCCAGAGCTACAGGCTGACTGCTGAGAGATGATCAGGTTCTCCTTCTGCTCCCTCTTGCGAAAGACAGCACAGTGTAATGGTTGTTGTTGTTCAGGCCAGAGATCAAACCCCGGGCCCTTGGCAGTGAGAATGTGAAGTCCTAACCACTGGTGGCTCAGTGATGAAGAATCTGCCTGCCAATGCAGGAGACATGAGTTTGAGCCCTGGGTCAGGAAGATCTCCTGGAGAAGGAAATGGCAACCCACTACCGTATTCTTGGTGGGGAAATCCCATGGACAGAGGAACCTGGTGGGCTACTGTCCGTGGGGTCGCAAAGAGTCAGACACAATTTAGCGACTAAATAACCACCACCACCACTGGACCACGAAGGAATTCCCCGGGGGGGGACCCCTGTTTAGAGATGAGGAAACTGGGGAGCAGGGAAGCAAGCAGTTAGTCCAGAAGTCCCCAGCTGGCAAGTGGTGGAGTCAGGATTCAAACCAAGGTCCCCCAGTCCTGGGATCCTCTCTAAGGTTTCTGCCTGAGCCCAATATCTGGGAGAATTCCTATCCTGCACTCCCAGGCAGGAGGGAAAGCAAGTAGGAAATCCTCAGCTTTCCAGAGCAAAACGTGGTCCCATCCTCTAGACACTCTCTAACTTCAGTTGGTGTATGAATCCCTGAAAGAAGTCTGTAAAAAATCCCTCTCAGAGGTTCTGACCCAGTAGGCTGGTGGGGGAGGGGAACCAGGGTCGGCTTTGAAAACAGGACCCTGAACCCCAGGTGACTAAGTGCAGGAGGCTGACTGAGAACCATGTCCTGAGAAGCCCTGAAGCATCACTGAGATCAGACTCTGGGGTTAAGTTCAGCCGGTGTCGCCAGCTCAAGGCAGGAACAGGCAGCACAGCTCAGCCAGAGTCCAGGCCAGATGAGTCCAGCGGGCCGGGCCTGCTGGGACCAGAGGGCCTCACCCTGGCGCAGCCAGCTGGTGCCCAGCAACCCAAGGAGGAGTTTTTGGATTCAAACTTCCATTCCTGAAGAAGCAAATGCAAGCTCATTCTGGGAGAGCCCCAGGGCGGCTCTGGGCTCTGCCCAAACCCTAGCACAGAGGATCTGGAAAGGCCCAGAGAATGAGCCAAAACCCTCTT
This sequence comes from Ovis aries, assembly GCF_016772045.2. Taxonomy (NCBI): domain Eukaryota; kingdom Metazoa; phylum Chordata; class Mammalia; order Artiodactyla; family Bovidae; genus Ovis; species Ovis aries. The sequence continues at coordinate 43,264,583 of NC_056065.1, read as the reverse complement.
TCCCCTTTACAATTCCAAGCGCCAATAGCTTGTCCCCGAGACCCGCCCTTTCGCAGTGACGTCATCTGCGCATGCTCAGTGCCAAGAGATGATGGAAATCCGGCGTTCCAAGTCCTCCTGGCCAGCTGGAGCTGCAGCGTTAAGTTCTGTGGAGTGCAGCTCCCGTCCACCACCCAAAGCCGGGAGGAAAACAGGTACAGCTAGTGAACAAGACGTCCTTGGCATCTCACTGGAGCCCGCTCTACCAGGTCTCATGATAAGCTATGAGCTCAGTTTCTGGACCAAGCATCCAGGTCTCCACGGCCGCGGTGGTGGGCAGTGGCTCTGCCAGCGGCCACACCCAAAATCACCTCTGGCTTCAACTACACTGCAAGCCCCAACTCTCTGAGGTTTAAAACGGAAAAGAGAAGGACGGGAAAGCCTTCCTACTCATGCCATCCAGGCGGCCCTGTGAAACAAAGAGGTGTCCCAGGATGCCTGGGAGTTGATATCATGGTGTTCTGGGTTTCTTTTTTTCTAACAGATCTTTTAATTGAGGTAAAATGGGTATATAACATTATGTTACAGATGTACAACATAGTAATTAATTATTTGTGTACACTGCAAAATAGTAGACCATGATAGTCTAGCTACCATTATTACCATACAATTACCCCCGCCTTCTCCCATCTCACGCATCCCAAACCCATTCCCTTCTGATAACCATTTATTTTGTATTAAGACACTGACCATCTATATTCCTTTTTTACCCCTCCCCCTTTGGCTGAGTAGTGAAAGCACTGAGTCCTAACCACTGGACCACCAGGGAATTCCTGATATAAACCATCTAAAAGCAGTGATGGGACTTCCTTGGTTGTGCAGTGTATAAGAATCTGTCTGCCAAGGCAGGGAACATAGGTTTGATCCCTGGTCTGGGAAGATTCCCTGTTCAGCAGAGCAACTAAGCTTGAACGCCAGAGCTACTGAGCCCGCCTGCTGCAGTTACTGAAGCGCATGCCCCTAGAGCCTGTGCAAGCCATCGAAATGTGAAGCCTGTGCACCACAGAGAAGAGTAGCCCCCGCTCACAGTAACTAGAGAAAGCCTGAGAGCAGCAAAGAAGACCTAGCACAACCAAAAATAAATTACTAATTTTTTATTTTAAAAAAGCATTGATTGTGTGTCCAAACCAAGTTTCTTCCTCTTCCCCATTGCAATTAATCTTTTCATAATTTTCTTATTTCTTTTAGCATATTCAGGGCATACCATATTATCTTCTAGGTCTGAGGATGGGAAAGTGCAGGCAGGTAGCAGGAAGAGACAGAACATCTCCTGGGAGTGTCAGGGACTCAGGCCTGACCTGCATGGAACTGCAGGTGAACCCAACCTTCTGTGTCTGCTAGGAACAGTCTACCACGGACCACACACTGCTGGGCACCTGAACCTTGTGGCAGAATGGGCTAAACAGAGATAGGAAGGGGCCATGAATTCACAGCCTTAGGTCGAATGGCTTGCAGCAATTTTTTTTTAAACATCTTTTTATGCATTTATTTTGGCCAGGCCATGGGGCATGTGGGATCTTAGTTCCCTAACTAGGGATAAACCGGTGGCCCCTGCACTGAAGTGCAGAGTCTTAACCACTGGACCATCAGGGAAGTCCCTCAGCAATTCTGACCATGCTACCAGCATGGCTTCCTGAGCTGAAGTTATCGCTTCAACCATATTAGTTCCTTCCTTGCTCTCACTTATCCTACTTTTCCGAAAGCTTGCGCTCTTGGTCACCATCTTGTGTTTCCTTCAACATGACTGCAATCTGGCCTCCTGAGATGACTCAGGAATTTACTCATCTTTTTCAGGATAAGCAAGTTTCTGGAGTCTCAAATAATCTCTATTTTCTGGCCACTGGCACTCAAGTTGTTGGCACCAGTTCTGCAAAGTGTCCTGACGAACCTTATCAATTGGAGGCATCATGGTCAGCAAGGAGAAATTGGTTTACTGCAACTAGATTTGGGGCAAGCTTCGAACTGTTCATTTGTTTAAGGAGGATGAACTTGATCACTTGTACTCAGCAGATCCACATTGATTCTCTCATTAACTGGAACCAATGTAATAATCATTTTTCCTTTATCTAATGCCTCTTCAAAGGAATTCTCATAATATGGGTGTGCCATTTTTCTGTTTTGTTTTTTAATTTTTTACCGAGGTAGGATTCACATTTGTTGTTGTTGTTCATCACTAAGTCGTGTCCAACTCTTTTCGATCCCATGGACTGCAGCATATGAAGCCTCCCTGTCCCTCACCATCTCCTGGAGTTTGCCCAAGTTCGTGTCTACTGAATCAGTGATGCTATCCAACCAGATTCACATACCATAAAATTAACCTTTGTTGGGACTTCCCTGGCAGTGCAGTGGTTAAGACTCTGTACTCCCACTGCAGGGGCACAGGGTTCAATCCATGGCCAGGGTAACCCATGGCCAAATAATAAGAATAATAATACATTAACCACTGTAAAGTGGTTAACATCTCAATGGCATTTAGTAGTACATTCACAGTGTTGTGCAAATGCCACCTCTGTTTGTTTCTAAAACATTTTTATCATGCCAAAAGGAAACCCCCTACCCGTTAAACCACCATCACTCCTGTTCACACTCTATCCAGCCCCTGGCAACCACCAATGCACCTTCAGTCTCTGGATTTATCTCCTCTAGACATTTCATATAAATGGAGTCACACAATATGGAACCAGACATCGGTTGTTTTTAGCTGCCCAGAACACCATTTCCCCTTCTGCTGACCATAGCACCCACATTTTACTTTGGGAGGCCATCCCACCCTTCCCTTCAGTCCACTTGAATGCCCTACCCACTGTGTGCACATGACCCAAGTCTGGCAAATCAGCCACCCTGACTGGCTCAGGGATGGGCTTGTGACTCAATCCCAGGCAATGAGAGCAGTCACAGGACTTCTGGAGTAAGGTGCTCTCTGCTTGGCTTGCTGAATCAGCAAAATGGGAGGCTGGGGTTACTGGCAGCCACCTTTGCCATCATGGAAGGAGTGCCCATCTGGGAAAGATACCCACCCAGAGGGTGCATCTAAGCAAAGGGCTGCATCTAAGCAAAGGGCTCTTGTGCCCAATGCAAAGAAAGGCAAACTCTTGAGAGTGGGGATTTGCAACAAAGCAAGGATTTTGCTGCAGGTCTCCAAGCAAGGGGATGGGAAACAAGTCTCAGATCCACTCGAACTTGGTCTCTGAGTTAGAGATTTCTCAAGGGGAACATAGGTGCTGGGGTTAATCTTCTGAATCGTCTGTGGTATATGTGTCTTTGAACCCATGGTCTGTGAAGCCAACATAGCGTGCACAGGTCATCTTGACCTGGAAGATAACCTAGAACATCACATCAACTGTGATGCTTATTGGAAAACTGTGGCTCACAGCACCTGATGTTCACTACTTTTTATTGATTCAGCCAACAAATTCTGCAAACAGATTTGGGCTAGGACAAAGAGGAGTAGGAAGATCAAGAACAGAAACCGGGGGCTACCCTGCTGGCTCAGTGGTAAAGAATCTGCCTGCCCATGCAGGAGACATCGATTTGATCCCTGATCCAGGAAGATCCCACATGCTGAGAAGTAACTAAGCCCATGCACCACAACAACCAAGCCAGGAGCCGCAACTACTGAAGCCTGGGTGCCCTAGAGCTGGTGTTCCACAACAAGAGAAGCCACTGCAATGAGAAGCCTGTGCACAGCAACTAGAGAGTAAGTAGCCCCTGCTCACCACAGCTAGAAGAAAGTCCTGGCAGCAATGAAGACCCAGCACAGCCAAAAATAAATAAATAAATTTTTTTAAAAGAACAGAAACCCAGATATTATTTTAATTATAAATTAGCCAGAAGACTCAGCAGGAAGTTTCAGCAGGAGGCTGATTCTTGTCAACATTGTGTGAGCACCTGGATCCAACTCTGCCTGAAGGCAGAACTGTCCCCAAGACATTTCACTTTTGAAAGGCCATCAGGTTCATTTGTGCTCAAGCTGATTGCAACTGGGCTTCTGTAATATGGGACTAAAAGAGACCCAAACAATACATGTGGCATTTCACTCACTTGCCTTTGCATACCTCCATCCCTAATAAAGTAAAATACAGCTCCTTAGCAAGGAACATACAGCCTCCCTGATCCAGCCCTGTCTCCCTCCTCCTTCATCCCTTGTACCACTGCCCCCCATCTTGTTTACTATGCCAGCCACACAGTTCATACACACACAGACACACACATACATGATGTTTTCCTTCCTTAGGATCTCTGCCCAGAATGCTCTCATCACACCCCCACCCCCGACCCCCAAATGCTTACTCATTCTTTATCACTCAGTTCAGGCATTACCTTCTCTGAAAAGCCTTCCCTGACTCAGTGCCCTGCCTCTCATCCTGCAAAGAGCCACGTCCCTCAGGCTCCCCACAACTCTGCGGGTAGTTCAGTCACAGCACTTGCCTGCACATTGTTAATTATCTGCCCACATCTCAAACATGAATCCTCAGGGCCGAATATGCACCTGGCTCCCTGCTGACAGTAAGGTGCTCAGGCCACGGTGAGGCTTCAAGACATATTTAAATGTCACTTGAATGTCATTCAAGTCTATTGACTGAATGAAGTGAACCGCTTGAAAAGAGAGCTTATTTCCCAAGATTTTCCCCAAAGATAGTTTAAATTTATCCAGCAGCCTTCATCCAGACAAGCATTTTGTCCTGTACAAGGATGCAATGTCTAATATTTCAATGATTGATCTTTGCTTTGACTGAAGTTGGACTCTGGGGCCCTTCCCTCCCTACAGCCCCACCCCAATCCCGCTCGTGGTTGGGTAAGGGGAGTGGGCACTCAGAGAGATGTGACCTGCTCGAAGGAAGGCCTCCGACTCCCACTGTTGATGTGGGGAGCACCGAGGTCTCTCCCCCAGCATGGGACACCACCCAAAGCCTGTCTAATGCTTCTCATAGTGACCACATTCATGACTTTAAATGTGAGAGCCTGGAGGCTGCCAGAGGGGGTCGTCTGCTGTCGCCCTCCCTCACTGATGATTCCGACTTGCAGCCAAGGCAGTGATGTCAGGTTTCTCCTGCCTCTGGTCAGCTGGCTCCATGCGCTCAGAGGCAGCGTCTGGGTCTCCCATGAGCAGAGAAGGGCTCAGGAGCTGACATTGGTGTGATGGAGCCAGGAGCCTCCCAGGCATATCTTTCCTTATTTCTGGGTGTCCCAGAAGGGATCACCCCTCTGGACGCCAGTTAAGATGTGAACAGATGGGGTGGGACTTCCCTGGGTACCAGGGACTGATTGTGCTGTGGGGGCTTAGTTGCTCAGTCGTGTCCAACTCTCTGCGACCCCATGGACTGTAGCCTGCCAGACTCCTCTGTCCATGGGGATTCTCCAGGCAAGAATACTGGAGTGGGTTGCCGTGCACTCTTCCAGGGGATCTTCCCAACCCAGGGATCGAACCCAGGTCTCTTGCATTGCAGGCACATTCTTTAACATCTGAGCCACCAGGGAAGCCCAAGAATACTGGAGTGGGTAACCTATCCCTTCTCCAAGGCATCTTCCTGAACCAGGACTTAAACCAGGGTCTCCTGCTTTGCAAGTGGATCCTTTACCCTCTGAGCTACCAGGGAAGCCCCACTGTCCTGAGTCAAAGGATGAAGGTGTGCATGTGCCTTTGCCCTAATGATAAGCAACATTAGTTTGTTCCCAGGGTTCTTCTTCCCTAGTCTCTCCAGTTGCCTGTCAGGGAGCAAAAGTCTTCTCTCTGGACACTTGGTGCCTCTTGGAGCTGCTGGTCTGACTTCCGCAGATAGACCGCTCACCAGGACTCTAGCATTCTAATAACCTGGCCCATCCTAGGACTTGATCAGGCAGAATCGACCCCACTGTTCCTGGCAGTATGGGGAGAGCCTGTTGTTGAATTCTCTCCTGGGGTCAGCAGCTTAGGGCCTGGCAGGCTGGAAGCCTCCTCCTCTCGTTACCAAAAGAGTGTGTGGGATCTGGCTCCTCACCATTCAGAAGCCAATAGACAGGCCAGGTTGGTGGAAAGGAAAGTTTGCTTACTTTCAGATGCCAGCAACTGTTGGGGGAGGGTGGTGGACACCTGCCCAAAGGCTGACTCCCCACCCCACACTGGCAACCAGCGGGGCAAGAGCTTTTATAGAGAGAAGTAGGGGGAGTGCTACATGCAGAAGCAGCACAGTCAGCTCTGACAGTCATCTTCAAATTGGTCATCAGTGTCTGAGCAACGTCATCCTGGTTGTTTTAGGTACAGTCAGTCTTCAGTTCCAGGGTCAGTCTGTTTCCATTTCCTTGTGGCTGGTTCTCGGAAGTGTGGCAGCTCATGTCCTGGGTGCAGTCTGCTCATCATGCAGTTTTCTCCACGTGTTGTTTCAGTCTCTGTAAGACAGCTGACAGGATATGGCCCAGAATATTAGCTGTAGTCTTTGAGAAGGAGCTGAAGGTCCTTGATGATGCTTAGTGACTACCCTATCATCATTTGGTCTCCTGTGACTATTTTCCTTTGTTGTGTTTCTCACTTCTCTGATTAAACTTATTCTTTGACTAAAGTTTGTCCACAGACAAAAGACAGGCAGAGGGCGTAGGGGACAGGACCATAACGTCCTGCTCCATGTCACTCTGAGAAGCCAAGCCACTCACCTGGCACCTGCCTGGATTTGGAGCACCTGAGTGGCTCATGCACTCCCACTGAGGTCATACAGTGACCCTACAAGTTCCCAACCAGACCCAGATGCCCCCGCAGACAAGTCAAAGGTTGTTTCCTGGTGATTCATTGTTCCAGGAACAGTCTATTAATGTGGAAGAAGGGGGATGTTCCATTTGCTGATTCATTCATTAATGCTCATCCAGAGCTGCTGTGACCCAGATCCTGCACCAGATAGTGTGTGGAGCCCAGATATTTAAGGCAATGTCCACCCTGGGTCCAATAACAATAATATAAGTTACAAATAGCCAAGTACCAGCGTATTCCCTGGTGGTCCATTGGCTAAGACTCCAGACTCTCAGTGCAAGGCGTCTGAGTTCGATCCTTGGTCAGGAAACTAAATCCGACATGCCACAACTAAAGATCCCACAGCTGCAAGGAAGATTGATGATCCCAAATACTGCAACTAAGACCCAGTGCAGCCAAATAAGTAAATAAATAAGGAACTAATAAATAGCAGAACTCAATTACACCGAAAATAGGAAAACAGTAGAGAAATTCAATGGAAGAAACTGATTCCTCCCCACCACCCAAAAGAATCAATAAAATTAACAAATCTTCTCTTTTAAAAAATAGCTAAGTGCCAGAGGATTCCCTGACAGTCCAGTGGTTAGGACTTGGTGCTTTCACTGTAAGGGCCTGGGTTCAATCCCTGGTCAGGGAACATAGATCCCACAAAGACAGGCAGCGCTACCAAAGAAAGAAAAAATTGCTAAGCACCAGAAGAGCACAGTGACAAAGTACCCTGGAACCTGAGAGAGAGCCAGAATCCTGCTGAGGATCACCCTCTTTGCTTCAGTTTATGTGACAAGAACTTACAGAATCTTTTGTGCCAGTCATTGTCCTAAGAGCAGCTACCAAACCATTTCATTCTCATAAGAGCTTGGTGGAGTTGGTGTTATTATTACCACATGTTTTGGAAGCTGGGGGCACAGTGCACAGAGAGGTTGAGTAAGTTGCCCAAAGTCATACAGCTGCTAAGTGGCAGGGTGACGTTTGTATCGCAGCAGTCTGGCTGTGGTCCTACCCTTAGCCAGCCCATCTGCCAACAAGCCAACTCAGAGGTCAGAGGTCAGAGGTCAGCCAATCCAAGGGCTCTGTGCAGGGTTGTGGGGCTCCCAGGATGGACAGCTTCGTCTCTGTCCACTAGCCATCAGGGGTGACTCCAGGAGCCAAATGGGTTCCTCCAATGGAGCAGTGAGAGGTGGCCTTCCCGACCCACAAAACAAAGTTTTACACTCGCTCTAGATGAACTGTTTATTCCTGAAGGAAAAGCAGCACGAGGAAACCAGATACTAGGTGAAGAGCGTCCAGTTCTGCCAGTGAGAGGGGATGGCGGCTCCAGGGCCCGCGCTGCCCCTTCCATGCAGACCACTGACCGCAGTGCGGACACCAGCCAAAGGGAGCTGTCCTGAGGCCCCTGTGGCCACACCACCAGCTCAGAGTTTGCTGCCTCCCTAGTGAGAGCTGACTGGCTCCTGGGAAAAAGAGCAGGCAGAATTCTAGACACAGGAGTGGACCACATTCCAAATGGTCTTTGCTGTCAGAAAGGGGCAACTTCTGGTGGTCCAGTGGCTAAGACTCCGTGCTCCCAACTCAGGGGGCCCAGGTTCAATCCCTGGTCATGGAACTAGATGTACATGCTGTAACTAAGACCCAGCGCAGCCAAATAAATAAAAAGAAAGAAAGGGGCAACTTCTGGATCAGAAAATTAAATAAATATATATTTTTAAATCTTCAGTGTACATGGGCAAACACAGTAAGTCTCTCTCCAGCCCCTGTCCACCCTCAGCCACCCATTTCTCTTCCCAGAGGCAACCTTCTGGAGTTCACCAAAGCGCTCTTCTCATACGTGTCACACGCGTGGTTCCAGTGTTCCACACGCAAGGTCTGGAATCACCAGCTACCTCAGATCAAGTCACTTGCTCTTTGGGGGCCCCAATATTCTCAACAGCAAATCAGGGGAACAGACAAGATGATGCAAATCCTTCTGCCACTCGAAGGGTCAGCTTCAAATAGTAAGGACGATCAAGGAGGTAATGGACATGAAACTGCCTTGTCAACCAGAAACGTTGAGGCATCACAACCCAGTGGGCAGAGGAACCATAGAAATCAAAGAAACTGGCCCGGGTAGGACCGTTCCAATATCTGCTTGGCTCAGGCCAGAGGCCAGAAGCACATGTGTTGTTTACCCCAGGATTCCAACAGCACCCTCCATCCTCTTCTCCCTGGGTAGATAAAGATGCTCTCCAGCCAGCTCATCTATCTGCTCCTCCTTGCTAAGCTCTCCTCTGAGCCTGTGCTCACGGCCCAGAACTCCATCCACCACCCTGAAGACCTGGGTTGCAAACCCACACGGCACTTCCAAACTTGTGAAAGAGACAAGGGGCGTGGAGATGAAGCATCTGAGTTGGGGAGGAGGTGGTCACTCCCAACAGAGCAGCTTCTAAGACTTTGATCTTGCCAAATGTTTGCCTTAACGAGCCATGAGGCACGTCCACCGCCCTTCGGAGGCTATTTGTTTCTTAAACAGGCTCTTTGCCCAGAAACCATCTTATCCACAGCCTATCGCTTTCTTTTCATAATATCACACCATTACTCCTACTTATACCCTCCCAGACTCCTCCAACCTCTCCTTCCATCTGGGACCCTTCGCATCTGCCAAATGGAGGCCATAACTCCCCGAAACCCATGCTATGGCCAAGCTGTCGTTTCATCTTCACTCATAATCAGGCCCTCCAACCTCTTCATCACATTTATTGCCTTCGTTCCTCAAAATTCCCTCCAGAGTCACTGGTGAACTATGTGAAGACCCAAAAGAAAATTCTCCTGGTAAGAAACATCTTCTTATCTCCAAGGGTGCTATTTTTGTGCAAGGACTTCTCATCGGCCTGATTGCAGACACGATCTTGGCTGGATTGAGCATATTTGAGATACTCATGGAATCACATGTTCTATCTGAGCGTGAGTTTTCTTCCTGTTCCTGGCCTGCTTTTCTGCCCTCCTTGGATCCTCTTTATCAGGCTGTAAGAGGAAACTGCTTTGTGTCGTGATGTTTCTGCCTAAAGCACATTCAACCTGAGAAGCAAAGCCATGTGACTTAGCGGGTAATCCTGGAGCTCTGGGACCATCCCGACCCCCTCCCCTGGTCATTCCAGCATCCCAGGTCCCTGCAAATGCCCATAGAGAGGAACTTCCCTGGTGGTCCAGTGGCTAAGACTCCAGATCCCCGATGCAGGAAGTTCAGGTTTGATCCTAAGTCGGGGAGGTAAATTCCACATGACTCAACTAAGAGTTGAGTTTTTTTTTAATTAAAAAAAAAGAGAAATATCCAGAATAGGTATATCTATAGAGGCAGAAAGCAGACAAGTGATTTCTAGGGGCTGGAGGGAAGAAAAAACTGAAAAGAAAGTGAAGCCGCTCAGTCGTGTTTGACCCTTTGCGACCCCATGGCCTGTAGCCTACCAGGCTTCGAGGTCCATGGGATTTTCCAGGCAAGAATACTGGAGTGGGTTACCATTTCCTTCTCCAGGAGATCTTCCCGACCCAGGGATTGGACCCGGGTCTCCCGCATTGTAGCAGACGCTTTACTGTCTGAGCCACCAGGGAAGTCTGAAAGAACTGAAAGCAGCTGCTTAATTGGTGTGGGGTCTTTTTTTGGGGTGATGAAAAAGTTCTGGAACCAAACAATAATGGTGGTTGCCCGGCATGGTGAATGCCTTTAATGCCACTGAAGTACATACTCTAAAATGGTTTTAAACGGCAACATTCATGTTACATGTATTTTGCATGCATGCACGCTCAGTCAGTCATGTCTGACTCTATGCAACTTCATGGGCTGTAGCCCACCAGGCTCCTCTGTCCATGAGATTTTCCAGGCAAGAATACTGGAGTGGATTGCCGTTTTCTTCTCCAAGGGATCTTCCAGACTCAAGGATCAAACCTGAGTCTCCTGCATTAGCGGGTAGATGCTTTACCACTAGGGCCACCTGGAAAACTTATGTGTATTTTACCACAATAAAAAAATTAAATGGGGCTGCAGTCTGGCATTGCAGACTCCTCTTTGCTGACACACAGCTCAATCATCCTTCCCTGGGTAAAGTGGCTGGAAGTTAATCACTGTATAGATGGTGCCCATAAGCTTAAATTATACATAATAGCCCAGCTCTGGGAACCCTACTTCCCAGGTAATGAGCATTAAGCTAAAACACCTTTGTTAGCTCACAGGGAACATCCTGAGCAGGTCCATCAGTCAATGACTGCAGCCTTGTTGTTGTTCAGTAACCAAGTTGTGTCCGACTCTTTGCGACCCCATGGACTGCAGCATGCCAGGCTCCCGTCCTTCACCATCTCCCAGAGTTTGCTCAGATTCACGTCCATTGAGTCGGTGATGCTGACCGTAAGGTGATGCACAGAAATGAACACGTCCCCTCCAGAGTCTGAGTGGAAGCAGATTGTTTGAGTTTGCTCCCTCCCCTTTTAGTATAGAAAGAGCCAGAATTCTAACTCGGGCAAGATGGTTCTTGGCAGCGTGAGTCCACCATCTTCTCAGTTTGCTTGCTTTCTGAATAAAGTGATTCCTTGCCCCAACAACTCATGTCTCAATTATTGTCCTGTCAGGCAAGCAGTACAAGCTTAGACTCGGTAACAGAACAAACTTCAGCTTTTTCCCCCCTCAGTGAAATGGGGGCCTTGGGAGGTTTCGAGCAGAAGAGTGACATGATCTGATTCATGATTAAAAGGATCAGTGTGAGGCTCCCCTGGATCCAATCCCTCATCTGGGAACTAAGATCCCACATCCCACAACTAAGACCCGATGCAGTCCAAAATAAAATTAATTATTATTATTTTTTAAAATGATCAGTGTGGCTGCTATATTGAGAAGATTCTGGAAGAGCAAAAGGGAGACTCCCCAGGGGGTTATTACAGTAATTGGTCGAGAGAGGAAGCAGGAGAGGTGGTGAGAACAGTCAAATCCAGAGCATCTTCTCACGTCACCAAACTGAAAGAATTTTTCCGAAAGACTGGATGTCGAGTGTGAGAGAAAGAGCCAGGGATGACCCCAGCGTCTTCTGCCTGGGCCACTGGAAAGATGGAGTACAGATCACAGGGGTCAGGAGCAGACTGGGATGGGGAGGGCGGAAGCGGTTGTGCAGAAGTTAGCTTTGAACTTCCTGTTGGGCATCTCAGCAAGATGGAGAGGCAGGTGGACGAGGGAGGCTGGAGGCAGGGACAGTTCAGGCTGCACTGATGTCTGGAGACACTTGGGAGGCAGAAAAGGAGGGACCAGCAGAGGAGGCTGAAGATCAGCCCTGAGAGAAGCAGGAGAAAACCAGGAGCATATCATCCGTGACCCAGACAAGAGCCATTTCAGGGGAGCAGTGAGGGCAATCGCAGCCCATGATCTGGAACATTTCAGATTTTGCTCTGCACTGCAGTTCTAGAAGGAGTCTTCAGACCTACTGCCCATCTCCCTGACTGAAAGACGGCCCCTTGGGTTCAGTCTTTTTTTCTCCGCTCACCATTTTAACCATTCTAAAGTGTGAAATTCACTGTAACTATTTACAGGGTCATTCAACCATCGCCACTATCTGACCCCAGAACATTTTCATCTCCCCCCAAAAACCCCATCCCCATTAGCAGTCATTCCCAGTTCCCTCTTCCCCCAACCCCAGGCAGCCACTTATCTACTTTCTGTCTACATGGATTTGTTTATTTCCTTTCCTGCAAATGGAATCATGTAATATGTGACCTTTTGTGTCTGGTTTCACGCATTGACCTTCATGTTTTCAAGGTTCATTCGTGTATCAGTACTTCATTCTTTTTTATGACTGAATAGTATTCTGTTGTACACATATGCTAATTTTATCTATTTCTTTGTTGATAAACATCGGGTGGCTTCTGGGCTTTTTTGCCATTGTGAATAATGCTTCTAAGAGCATTTGTGTACAAGTCTGTTGCAGAGATGTACAGTTTCAATTCTCTTGGATGTAAACCTAGTTGTAGAATTACTGGGTCATGTGGTGACTTTGAGTTTTTGAGGAACCGCCAACTCACTTCCACAGGGGCTATACAGTCTCCCTGGCCAGCTATGAGGGCATTCGGAGTCTCTCTGAACTGAAATTGCTCTTTAGCCCACTGTAATTCCTCCCGTGTGCACACGTGTGTACTGGGGTCTGTGATCCAGTGGACCCCAGCCTCCTCAGAGTCTAATTTTGGAGAAGCCAGTTTCATTGAGCAGTCTAGAGGCGTCACGGCAACCTGCAACTTCTGGACCAAGCTTACCGAGAGGGAGGGACAGGAGGCCCTCGGGGAGGGGGTCCCCATAATGCTCTCACTTCCAGGATGAGAGAGAAAAAAGCCTCCTCACTCATCAAAACCACAAGGGAATATCCAGTGTGGGGAAATCTACAGACAGAAAGTAGATCAGTGGTGGCTTAGAGCTAGGGGCAGGGGTCAGGAAGGTAGTCAGGAGACAGCCAGATGGCCCGCAGTTTCCTTCTTTTCTGTTGTTGGCCGTGTTGGGCCTGTGCTGCTTCGTGCAGGCTTTCTCTAGCTGCAGTGAGCGGGGTCTACTTGTTGCTGTGCAAGGGCTGCTCAATGTGATGGCTTCTCTTGTTGTAGGCTTCCCTTGTGGCTCAGCTGGTAAAGAATCCGCCTGCAGTGCAGGAGGCCTGGGTTCAACCCCTGGGTTGAGCAGATCCCCTGGAGAAGGGAAAGGCTACTCACTCCAGTATTCTGGCCTGGAGAATTCCAGGGGCTGTATAGTCCATGGGGTCGCAAAGAGTCGGACACGACTGAGCGACTTTCGTTTTCACTCGTTGCAGAGGAAAGGCTCAGGAGTTGTGACACACGGGCTTAGTTGCTCGGCGGCATGTGGAATCTTCCTGGACCAGAGATCGGATCTGTATCCCCTGCGTTGGCAGGCGGAGTCCCACCTACTTCACCACCAGGGAAGTCCAGCAGTTTCCTTTTGAGGGGATTTAAAACACAAACAAACAAAAAACTAACATTGAAGGAGGTGGTAGTTTCACATATCTGCGAATATTCTAGAAATGATTACTCTGTACACTTTAAATGGGTAAACACTATGATATATGAATTGTATGTCCCCCTCGAACAATTAAAAAAATAAAAAACCCACAATGGAGACTAGAGAAACTCAGGGATAGAAGCCAAAGAAATAAAATTCTCTCGAGAAATCAGCAGGAAAGCCCAATTTTCATCCACAGGTTTTCAGCAACATTCCTGCTATCTCAGCCCTTGCCTTGACCCTCTGCACATCTTTAGGTATGTGTCCAAACTTTCCCCACGGAGTCTGAAATTTCAGCACATTTCAAAGGGGGTCCAGAAAATAGCACTCCAGCCCCTCGGCTCTGGGTCAGTTAAACATGGTCTCAGTCGCCCCCTGGCGGACACTGGATACTTAGCCTTCATACATGCTCACTTGCTCAGTCATGTCTGACTCTGCAATCCCATGGACCTCAGCCTGCCAGGATCCTCTGTCCACAGAATTCTCCAGTCAAGAATACTGGGGTTGGTTGCCATTTCCTCCTCCAGGGGATCTTTCCTGGGATCAAACCTGAGCCTCCCATGTCTCCTACATTGACAGCAGAATTTTTTACCACTGAGCCACCTGGAAAGCCCTACTGAGCCTTAGGAAGGGGCATCTGGAGGGAGTTGGTGGCTGGACCAGTCTGAATAGCCTCTTCCCAGCAAATATTCATTGGAAGGACTGATGCTGAAGCTGAAGCTCCAATACTTTGGCCACCTAATGCAAAGAGCTGACTCATTGAAAAAGACCCTGATGCTGAGAAAGATTGAGGGCAGGAAAAAGGGGTGGCAGAGGAGGAGATGGCTGGATGGCATCATCAACTCAATGAATAGGAGTTTGAGCTAACTTTGAGAGTTAGTGAAGAACAGGGAAACCTGGTGTGCTGCACTTCATGGGGTCGAAAAGAGTCCGACATGACTTAGTAACTAAAAAACAACAAAGCCCATGGGGTACCTCTCAGTGGCTGAGTCCCTTTGCAACAAAAGGTCAATCCTAGTCCCTGTGTGTCCTTTTTTTAAAAAAAATTTTTTTTTTACTTTTTTATTATGGGGCATTCATTATGAGGAATTGTAAACATTTTTTTTTGCAAACATATTTTTTGAAAAATAGAGAAATAGGGAATTCCCTGACATTCCGGTGGTTAGGACTCCATGCTTCCAGTGCAGGGGGCACGGGTTCAGTCGCTAGTAGGGGGACTAAGATCTCACATGCCATCAACATGTTGTCAAATTTATCCTCATTTCATCTTGACCTCTACCCTCTCCTTCCAACTGTTATTATTTTAAAGCAAATCCCAGAGAGTATATTATTCCATCTGTAAATATTTCTAAATGCACAAAAAGTACAGAATCTTTTTAATCTCACCACACCTAAAAATAAACTTCAACATAATTAAATCATCAGTGCTGTATTATGAATAGTCTCCTTGATGCCAAAAATACTTTTTTTTTAAAAAAAAAACAGTCTGTTTGAATCAGGATCCACTGATTGGTTAACTTGACATTTAAATTTTTTTTTATCTATAGGTTCCCTGATCATCTTGCAATTTATTTGTTGAAGAAATCTGCTTTTAAATTTTTCCAACTTTATATTTAATTGACAGCAATCATATACATTAAGTATACAAAGAAAAGATTTGATACAGGTATACACTATGAAATGATTGCCATAATCGAGCTAATTAACACACCCATATCTTCACATAATTGCCTGTCTGTGTGTGTGTGTGTATGTGTGTGTGTGTGTGTGTGTATTAAGAACACTTAAGACCTACTCTCTCCATGTTTTGCTATCTTAACACATAACTTAGATTTTCAAGTGACCTGGGATTGTAGCCATGTTCATGAACAGAGGGAATGGAACCATGTGCCAACCGTGTTTTATGATAGAGCCACAGGGGTTTTACTTGCTTTTCATTCCCAGTTTCCCCAGCTCTCTGTGGCTCTACTAGTTTGATCACAGAAAAATGAAGTTTAAAACAGAAAACGCACATGAAACTCTGTCAGAGAAAAATGAAAAAATGCTGCACAACTGATGTCTTTCAAATGACCAGAACCTCAAATTTTTCCACGTCCTTTTGAGATTTCTGAGCCTGTGAAAGAGGTGGTAAGAAACACTGGGATCTGTGAAACCCTGAGTGCAGGTGGGGACAGGCGAGGCCCCCACCTAGTTCCTAGCTTGGCCACAGTCCACATGGGAGCCTCAGACCCCTCCTTCTTCCCTGAGCTCAGAGGCCCTTCTCTTCTCCTTGCAGAACTGTCAGCCACCCTCCAGCCCTGGCAGCCTGATCACAGAGCCTTTTCCTGGCAGCATTCTTACATCCAAGGCAACATCAGTGATATTAAACTAAATGTGTCACTTTGGGCCAAACTGGCCCTTAGAAATTTCAAAAAACATGGCTCAAATGCCCTTATTTCACAACCTGCTCAGGTCTAGACTAAAACCCCAAACACGGACGCACGGACACAGAGTTCTCTACTCCCTCCCCCACGGTTCCCACTCTGCTATCCCAGCTGGGCAGGGGCGGGGGGCGGGGGCTCCACTCAGCTTCTGGCCTGCAGAATTGTGCCCTTGGCCAGTTTCCTCTAGAATCTAATAATACTCAGGCTGTCCTAGGATGGGCACCTAGATACCAACAGTCAGGCTGGTGGGGGTCCACTCTCATCAGAGGGCTCGAGGGTGACCCTTCAAGGGCTCTAGCCGGGGACTGAGGGCACACTGACATGAAAGATGTCATCTGAGGTGCCAACTGAGGACAGCACCAGAAAATAATCCAGAAAGATGTTATTAATAAATATTTTATCCCTGAGTCTTCCCTGGTAGTTAAGACTCCGAACTCCCAAGTCAGGAGGCACAGGTTCAATCCCAAGGAAATAAGATCCCTGCACTCCACATGGTGCAGTCAAAAAATAAATAAATAAATTTAGGTACACTTAAAAAAAAAAAACTTTATCCTTACAAATAAGTTACCTAATAGAGTTTTTTAAAGTAGAATCTAGAATTTTCCCCTAATGACCAATCAATTACTTCACCAGTACATTATTGTTTTCTCTTAATTTCTTCCTTTGATGAATTAAACAGTAGTCCCATCAACTTGGGAATTTGAAACACATATTTTGCCAATTTTTTTTTCCTTATTTGTGGTTGCTGGGGGAGATGGGGTTCCCAGATGGCTCAGTGGTAAAGAATCTGCCTGCCAATCCAGGAGACTTGGGAGACACGGGTTTCATCCTTGGGTCGGGAAGACATCCTGGAGAAAGGGAATGGTAGCCCGCTCCAGTATTCTTGCCTGGGAAATTCCATGGACAGAGGAGCCTGGCAGGCTACAGTCCACGAGGTCGCAAAGAGTCAGACACGACTGAGCGACTGAGCGCACACCCAGCAGGCATGCACAGGGGAGACAGGAGTGTCTAAAGCCCCTCCAAGTGGTAGCACTCAGCGTCCCTTAAAAACCAGGGAGCAGGGCCCTTCCCTGGATTTCCTGCTCCTTGACAGACAGTCCCTGGAGAGGACCTGTTGGTACATCCATCCCTACCAGTCCAGCTTAGTAGGGTGGGCTGCCTGGGGCTGGTACATGGTTTCCAGAGAGGAAGGGGTTGGCTCCTCCACCTCTGGGGTTGTGTTCTGGGAGAGCCCAAGGGGGAGACACAGGACAAGGGGTAGGGGCTTCATCCTGGATAGAGTTGGTTATCGGTTATCGGTGGGTGAAAGCCTTTAGAGCACACTTCTACGAGCATCCACCAAACCTGTCCTGGGGATGGCGACCCCAGGACCCGAGAAAGAGGAAACTGGGAGAAAACAGCATGGCTACCTCTAGGGACGCTTGATTAATGAAGGCATACTAACCCACTCCAGAATTCGCGCAGGGAGAACTCCATGGACAGAAGGAATCTGGTGGGCCACAGTCCATAGGGTCGGAAAGAGTCGGACACTCCTGAAGCGACAGGGCACGCAGGCACGCAATGCTCACTGCTGGCAAAGCAAGCCGCGCACAGCCGCAGGAGGGAGCGTGGCTCTGCCCCAGGCCGCCGGCCAGTGCTGCCGCTCCCTATGCGGCCACCAGGGGGCGCAGCGGCGCGTGCAGGAACGCGGAGATCTTACGATTGCCTCCTGGCTGGTACTGCTGTCCAGCTGTCCGCTCTAGGCCATCAGCCTGGGTTACTCCGGTAATTTTCATCGGCACCCACAGTAGATGCACTATTGTGAATGCACTACGCCCATTTTACAGACAGGCGTCCACTTGGCAAGTTTCCCAGCTGAAAAGTGGTGGAGCCAGGACCTCTGGAGCCAGAGTCCAGAGGCAGTTTGCCCAGAGGTGACTACCCAACCCTTGGATTTGGGGGTGGGAGTTGGTTTTTGTTGTTTTGGTCATATGGGATCTTAGTTCCCCAACCAGGGATTGAACCAGTGTCCCCTGAAGTAGAAGCACAGAGTTTTAACCACAGGACCGCCAGGGAAGTCCCCACTCAGCCCATGTTTTACAGTCACCATCAACCCCCTCAAGTGTCCCCTCCTAGGCTGTTGAGGCCTGGGAAGGTAGGGATGACCTGAGCAGGCCTGGATGTGGGACTGCTGGGGTCCTTTGCTTCTTCTGGAGCCCCTCTCCTGTGAGCTCCCTTCTCTCCTTCCTCCCCCAGCTCAGGGACTGATGACAGGAGTAGGAAGGGAGATCGACTCAGTAATTTGTAATGGACTTTATCTTTTAGAGCAGGTTTAGGTTCACAGCAAAACTGAGCAGAAATTTCAGAGAATTCCCTTTTACCTCCTGTCACTTCACACTCACGGGCTTCCCTGGCAGTAAAGAATCCGCCTGCCAACGCAGGAGATGTGGGTTTGATCCCTGGGTCGGAAAGATCCCCTGGAGAAAGAAATGGCAACCCACTCCAGTATTCTTGCCATGGAAATCCCATGGACAGAGAAGCCTGGTGGGCTACAGTCCATGGGGTTGCAAAAGAATCGGACATGACCCAGAGACTAAGCTACAAGTCTCACACCATAGCCTCCCTCACCCTGCCCCACAGAGTGACACTTTCACTACAATCAATGAGCCTATGCTGACACATCATCGCCCAAAGTTCATGCTCCAGGTGGGTTCATTCTTGGCGTTGTGCATTCTGTGGGTTTTGACTAATGTATCAGGACACGAATCCGCTATTGTATAACTAGTATCTTACAGAGTAAAACGTCACGGCCTAAAAAGCCTCTGTGTGTCTCCTGTTGATCCCGCTCTCTCCCCTGGCAACCACTGATCCTTTCCCATCTTCAGTTTTGCCTTTTCCAGAATGTCATATATGTGGCTGGAATTATAAAGTGTGTAGCCATTTCAGATTGGTGTCTGCCACTTAGTAACATACATTTGTATTCCCTACATCTTTTCATGGCTTGAGAGCTCATTTCTTTTTAATCTTGAATAATATTCTTTTTTAAAAAAACAAGCTTCAGTTCATTTCAGTTCAGTTCAGTCTCTCAGTCATGTCCAACTCTTTGCAACCCCGTAAATTGCAGCACGCCAGGCCTCCCTGTCCATCACCAACTCCCAGAGTTCACCCAAACTCTTGTCCATCGAGTTGGTGATGCCATCCAGCCATCTCATCCTCTGTCGTCCCCTTCTTCTTCTGCCCCCCAATCCCTCCCAGCATCAGAGTCTTTTCCAATGAGCCAACTCTTCGCATGAGGTGGCCTAAGTACTGGAGTTTCAGCTTTAGCATCATTCCTTCCAAAGAACACCCAGGACTGATGTCCTTTAGAATGGATTGGTTGGATCTCCTTGCAGTCCAAGGGACTCTCAAGAGTCTTCTCCAACACCACAGTTCAAAAGCATCAATTCTTCGGCGCTCAGCTTTCTTCGCAGACCAACTCTCACATCCATACATGACCACTGGAAAACTATAGCCTTGACTGGACGGACCTTTGTTGGCAAAGTAATGTCTCTGCTTTTCAATATGCTATCTAGGTTAGCCATAACTTTCCTTCCAAGGAATAAGCGTCTTTTAACAAGCTTCAGGGTTATTTATTTTATTTTTTGGCAGCACAGCTTGTGAGGGTCTTAGATCCTGGGCCAGGTATTGAACTCAGATTCACATCAGTGAGAGAGTGCAGTTGTAACCACTGGACCACCAGGGAATTCTCGTAAATAATATCCTATTGGGTGAATGTTCCACAGTTCATTTATCCATTCACCTTCCGAAGGACCTCTTGTTTGCTTTCGAGTTTTGGAGATTATGAATAAAGCTGCTCTGGGTATCCAAGTGCAGGCTTTTGTGTAGACATAAGTTTTCAGTTCATTTGGGTAAATACCAGGTACTGAGATTGCTGGATTACATTGGTAAGAGTATGTTCAGTTTCATAAGAAGCTGCCAAACTGTCTTCCAAAGTGGCTGAATCATGTTCCATTCCCACCAGCAATGAATGAGAGTTCCTGCTGCTCCACACCCTCATCAACATTTGGTGTTGTCAGTGCTCTGGATTTTGACCATTCTGTTAAGAGTCTAGTGGTATCTCATTGTTTTAACTTGCATTTCTCTAATGACATATGATGTTGAATATCTTTTCATATGCATTTTGCCATTGGTATATCTTCTTTGGTAGGGTGTCTGTTCAAATCTTTCGCCATTTTATTTTTTTCTTTTGCCATGTTATAATTAAGTTGTTTGATGTCTTGTTGAGTTTTAAGACTTTGTTGTGTATTTTGGATAACAATCCTTTATCAGATATGTCTTCTGCAAATATTTCCTCCAAGTTTGTAGCTTGTCTTCTCATGCACTTGACATTTTTTTTCACAGAGCAGTTTTTATTTCAATGAGGTTCAGCTTATCAGTTCTGCCTTTCATGGATTTTGCCTTTGGTGTAATATCTAAAATGTCATCGCCATACCCAAGGCCATCTAGATTTTCTCTGATATCATCTTCAAGAATCTTTACAGTTTTGCTCTTTATGTTTAGGTCTGTCATCCATTGTGAGTTAATTTTTCAGAATGTACGATTTATGTCTGAATGCTTCTTCTGCATATAGTTGCCCAGCTGTTCCAGCACCATCTGTTGAAAAGATTCTCTTTGTTCCTTTGTATTACCTTTGCTCTTTTGTTAAAGATCAGTTAACTGTATTTATGTGAGTATATTTCTGAGCTTTCTATTCTGTTCCATTGATCTATTTGTCTGTTCTTTTGCTATTAATATACTGTCTTAATTACTATAGCTTTATAATAAGACTTGAAATTGGGTCAAGTCACTCCTCTGATTTTGTTCTTCCCCTTCAATATGGAGTTGGCTATTCTGGGTCTTTTGCCTCTCTAAGTAAACTTTAGAATCAGCTTATCAATATCCATAAAATAAGTTGCTGCCATTTTGATTTGGATCACATTAATCTGCAGATCAAGTTAAGAACTGACATCTTCTTGGGCTTCCCAGATGACGCTAGTGGTAAAAGAATCCACCAGTCAATGCAGGAGACATAAGAGGTGCCGGTTCAATCCCTGGGTAGAGAAGATCCCCTGGAGGAGGGCATGGCAATCCACTCCAATATTCTTGCCTGGAGAATCCCATGGACAGGGGAGCCTGGCAGGCTACAGTTCATAGGGTCACAAAGAGTTGATCATGACTGGGTGACTTAGCACACACAACATCTTGATACATGGACACCTTCCTATTTATTTGGTTCTTTGATTTCTTTCACCTGAATTTTGTAGTTTTCCTCATATAGATATGGGGGGGTGCTAATGTAAATGATGATATGTTTTTAACTTCAATTCCACTCATTTGTTGCTGGTACAGGAAAGCTACTGGATTTTACGTATTAACTTTGTATCCTACAGCTTTTCTAAAATTGCCTATTAATTCCAAGAGCTTTTGTTGTTGTTGTTGGTCCTTTCAGATTTTCTACAGAGAAAATTGTGTCATGTGTGAATACAGTTTTATTTCTTCCTTCCCAATCTGTATAACTTTTACTTCCATTTCTTGTCTTATTGCGTTAGCCAGGACTTGCAGCGAAATGTTGAAAAGGAGCAGTGAGAGGGGAGATCCTTGCCTTGTTCTTGATCTTAGCAGGAAAGCTTCAAGTTTATCACCGTTAAGTATGATGTTAGCTGTAGTTTTTTTGTAAATGTTTTTTAAGTTGAGGAAGTACCCCTCTTAATGATTTGCTGGAAGCTTTAATCTTGAGTGAGTGTTGGATTTTGTCAAATGATTTTTTTGCATCTGTTGATATGATCATGTGGTTCTTTTTCTTCTTTAGTCTGTTGATACAATAGATTACATTCATTAGTATTTAAATGTTGAACCAGCCTTACACACTTGGCATAAATCCCACTTGGTCATGGTGCTGAGTGAATAGTTTTATATGCTAGCCCTGTGACAGGTTATGTTTTCCAAATGTTACCACACCCAAGTTGACCCAGGAGACTATGGTGCTCTTCTTGACTCATGCCTCTAAACTGGAGAACTCTCTCTTTCCCTCAGTGGGACTGTCTCCATCTTTTTCCTCCTTTTGACCATGCCACATGGCTTGTAGGATCTCAGTTCCCCACATTGGGATTGAACCCCAGGGCCTTGGCAGTGACAGTGGGAGACCCTAACCACTGGACCATCAGGGAATTCCCCAGTTTTCATCATTTTAGAGCAAGTAGATATGGCCAGGAGCCCACAGCCCCAACACTTTCCTCCTCTCTCCTCCGTTATCTCAAGGCTCTGCCCACTTGGCCTGGTGCATACGTACTCAGTCATATTCAACTCTGCAACCCTATACAGGCTCCTTTGTCCATGGGACTCTCCAGGCAAGAATACTGGAGTGGGTTGCCATTTTCTCCTCCAAGGGATTTTCCTGAGCCAGGGATCAAACCCAGTCTCCTGCAACTTCTGCATTAGCAGGCGGATTCTTTACCACTGAGCCACCCTTGAACTGGAGGCCACCTCAAACCTTTGGCAACAGATCTGGTGACCTAGGCAGGTCTGGATCACCCTTCTGTTGACCCCACATCCCCAACACAGTGAAACATGGGCTCCATGGCAGAGCCCCCAGGACCACACAGTGTCTCCAGCTGGTCTTCTCTGCCTTGTTTCCTCCCACCTCCCCATCCCAATTCCCAACCCCTTAAACTCTGGCTGCAACAGCTAGTCAAACAACAGGGGGTACATTCTTCCTGCACATATTTACCAAGAGCCTGTTTATGCCAGGCCATAACCTGTTCTGAGATACGAGCAAACTAGACTCAGTCCCTGCCCACAAGAGCCTGCAGTGCAGTGGGAAAGCGATGTGGCAAACCACTCCTGTAACACAGAGTGGGTCAGTGCCAGACAGGGGTGACCCAGGGGTCTTTTGAAATCCTGTAGTCTCCTGCCTCTCTGTTCCTTCTCTTCCACACACCTTGTTTAAAACATAATAATTTTATTTCTTTATTTTTGGCTCCGCTAAGTCTTCACTGCTACATGGACTTCTCGCTACCCACGGTGAGCGGGGGCTACTCTCTAGTTGTGGAGTGCAGGCTTCTCATTGTGGTGGCTCCTCTTGTTGCGGAGCATGGGCTCTAGGGCACCTGGGTTCAGTACTTGCAGCTCCCAGCTTCTAGAGCACAGGCTCAGTAGTCATGGCCCATGGGCTTGGTTGCTTTACAACAATGTGGGAATCTTCCTGTCCCAAGGATCAAATCTATGTCTCCTGATTTGGCAAGTGGATTCTTTACCACTGAGCCACCCAGGAAGCCCTACACACTTTTTAAAATGTTCTTCCTGGATTCTTGGCACAGTGAACTCCTATTTATCCCGCCAAAGCCCAGCTCAGATGTTTCGTCTTTCATGAAGCGTTTCTTGGTTGTCCTTTCTGCCCCGGCAGACGTAATTGTCCCTTAGTCTTTGCCTTTGTAGAACTCGGTGCATGCTCCAAGGCCCGCCTTTGGTTCATGCAGGGCTAGATGTTCCTGACCTCAAGTACAACTCCCCATGTGACCATCAGGCAGCCAAGATTTCTGCTTTCAACTCCAACTGCAGCCCCCAACCCCTTCTTGTGGAGCCAGCCTGAGACCTTTCCCCTGCCCCCCCCCCCCCCCCCCCCCCCCACCTCTCTGCTGCAAATGCTTTCATCTCCAGCCTTCTCCCAACACTGGCCTATTATCACTTAAAGCATCCTTGAAAGCGGGCATTGGCACCAGGGCTCTGGGAGCTTGGCCAGGGCCACCCTGTCTGGTTGGGCAGGATGCACACGTCACACATTACAAGGGGCCCCATAACAAACATGTTGCACATCATAGATCTGGGTGTTTAATGCACCAGTTTCCTGGCAATCAAGGGTCTTGAGGAAGGGACGCCTTTTACTAATTTTCACAGGGCAGTGGCCCTGGGTCTGAGGCAGTCAAGGCCAGACAGAGCCAACTGCCTCGGGTACTGAACAACACCGAGGCCACTGGGCCCAGGGATGTCCAGGGAGGTGGGGAAGGGACAGCTTGGCTCCAGACACAGCCACACCCCTGTGGTTCCCTCTGCCTGGACCTTCTATTCCTGGTAGCATCTCACTGGGCCAGAAGCAAGTGGCTATTGCCAAGTGGCCTCCAGGAAGCATGAACTGTGGGCATGAAAGCTTTTTGAAGTCAAATGTGGGTGAAGAGGCATCTAGCGTGGAAGTTGAGGATGAGGCAGTGGGTGCAGCCCCAGCTGTGCGTGACCTTGGACAAGTGATCTCACTTCTCAGCTTCCCCATCTGTGGATGTGGGGTAGGGAGGCTACCTTCCCCATGGACTTTGCAGAGAAGAAATGGGACTTTGCATGTAAATCACTTAGCACAGTAAATCTGAATGTGGGTGACCATCAGAGAATAAAACAGCTCTGGCAGGGAGGCCCAGCAGGAGGCACTCACTGGACCGGGGCACTTTAAGAGCCCTCAAAAAGGTTTTAATTATTTCCCCAGTGGGCACAGTGGCAAAGAACTCTCCTGCCAAGAGCAGGAGACACAAGAGACTCAGGGTCACTCCATGGGTGGAGATGATCCCTTGGAGGAGGAAATGGTAGCCCACTCCAGTATTCTTGCCCAGAAAATCCCATGGACAGAGGAGCCTGGTGGGCTACAGCCCCTGGGGCCACAAAGAACTGGACACGACTGAGAGCATGGCACACACACAATTTACAAAATCAAAAGGAAAAAGTGAATACATTAATAATGAATATATAGCAGCAAATCCATCCTGAATCATGTCTGCTTTGTGTTCAGTTCAGTCGCTCAGTCGTGTCCAACTCTTTGCGACCCCATGAATCGCACGCCAGGCCTCCCTGTCCATCACCAACTCCGGGACTTCACTCAGACTCATGTCCATCAAGTCAGTGATGCCATCCAGCCATCTCATCCTCTGTCGTCCCCTTCTCCTCCTGCCGCCAATCCCTCCCAGCATCAGAATCTTTTCCAATGAGTCAGCTCTTCACATGAGGTGGCCAAAGTACTGGAGTTTCAGCTTTAGCATCTTTCCTTCTGAAGAAATCCCAGGGTTGATCTCCTTCAGAATGGACTGGTTGGATCTCCTTGCAGTCCAAGGAACTCTCAAGAGTCTTCTCCAACACCACAGTTCAAAAGCATCAGTTCTTCAGTGCTCAGCTTTCTTCGCAGTCCAACTCTCACATCCATACATGACCACTGGAAAAACCATAGCCTTGACTGGCCAGACCTTTGTTGGCAAAGTAATGTCTCTGCTTTTGAATATGCTATCTAGGTTGGTCATAACTTTTCTTCTCGCGTCTTTTAATTTCATGGCTGCAGTCACCATCTGTGGTGATTTTGGAGCCCAAAAAAATAAAGTCTGACACTATTTCCACTGTTTCCCCATCTATTTCCCATGAAGTGATAGGTTGGCCAAAATGTTCATTCAGGTTTTTCTGAAAAATGATATTAAAATACCCAAATGAACTTTTTGGCCAACCCAATACCAATTTTTAATTAAAAAAATTTTATCATTATTTTTTTAATGAAGGATGAGACAAAAAAAAAAAAAAAAAACAGAAGTGCTCAGGGCCTGTGGAAGTCACAGTGCAGCCCTGAGCCCTACATTATGCAAATAAATACTCTGAATATCCTTTCTTCAGGGACATCAATCTACTTGGTAAATAACAACAAATCTCTGACATAGCCCTCTCTAAAAAGGACACTGCAGTTTAGTTGCTAAGTCGTGTCTGACTCTGTGACCCCATGAACTGTAGGCCGCCAGGCTCCTCTGTCCATGAGATTCTTCAGGCAAGAATACTGGAATGGGTTGCCATTTCCTTCTCCAGAGGATTTTCCCAACCCAGGGATTGAAGCTGGGTGTCCCGCATTGGGAGTCGGGTTCTTTACCGCTAAGCCACCAGACATACTCAAGGACAAATTCTAGGCAGGTGCTCTTGGAAGTACCCCCCAACACACACACCCAGCAGCCCCACCATCATTCCAGGGGAGAGTGGGTGATAAACCATACATTTGTAACTTTGAGGCCTTGACAGTGGGTGTTGAGCAAGTATTGATCCAGTGATTTATTCTGGGTTTCTCCGGCAATGTTCAGATTCAGATGCTCACTGGGAAAAGAAAAAAAAGGAAAACACTTGGCACCAGAGACTCAAACAAACCAGCCTGATCCAGGACGGCTGGCAGCAGCCAGAGCTTATAAATAACTGCACCGTGGCCCCAGCCCCAGAGGAGCCATTGCGTACAGCCCGTCCCGCCTGGGCCTCAGCTGGCACCTAAGGCATCTGCAAGCTGCTATTTGCTGCTGGAGGAAGAGGGAACAGCAGGAGGCAGCTTGGGTGACTTTCACAGGTGCACTTGTTCTGGCCCAAGAGGTGGACGAGCTCCCAGCCGGCCAGCGTGGGAAAGGTCACAGGGCTCATGTTACTTGCCTTGAACACGTGTCCTGCAGCCTGGGACCCAAACTTGTTTACTTTATTATGAAATGTGTTTTAACAAACCACGCTGCTTTCTTCTGAGGCTAAAGGATGACAGATGAGGGGTGCCTGCGGGCAGCCTCCTAGGAGCCATCGTGCTTAGAAGCTGTGGCTCTAGGAAGGGACAAGGGGTCCCCACCCTTGAGGGTGGGGGGCTCCCAGTGAGCCCACTTGCCCTGTGCACTGTGACCATGACTCTTCTCACAGGCCCTGTCTCTGTCCTGCCAAGCCGTCAACATCTTGCCATGACTCCTACTTGTTGTTGTTGTTGTTCAGTTGCCAAGTTGTGTCCAGCTCTCTGTGATCCCGTGGACTGCAGCATGCCAGGCTTCCCTGTCCTTCAGTGTCTCCCCGAGTTTACTCAAATTCTTGTTCACTGAGTCCATGATACTAGCTAACCATCTTACCCTGTCCTACGCCTTTCTCCTCTTGCCTTCAATCTTGCCCAGCATCAAGGTCTTTTCAATGAGTCAGCTCTTCACATCAGGTGCCCAAAGTATGGGAGCTTCAGCATCAGTCCTTCCAAGAAATACTCAGGGTTGATTTCGTTTAGGATTGACTGGTTTGGTCTCCTTGCAGTCTGAGGGACTATCAAGAGTTTTCTCCAGCACAATTTAAAAACATCCATTCTTTGGCGCCCAGCCTTCTCTATGGTCCAACTCTCACATCTGTACACGACTACTGGAAAAATCATACCTTTAAAAAGTGATGTCTCTGCTTTGCTGTCTAGGCTTTTCATAACGTTTCTTCTAGCTAGCAGGCATCTTTTCATTTCATGGCTGCAGTCACGGTCCACACTAGCACCAAAATGAAGCAACAGGCCAACCTGCCTGTCACCACCCAGGTTGGACTCAGTGTCTCTCTGGAAGAGGAGAGGATGCTCTTTGGGAGGACTTCTGGGTCTACTCTGTTTCCCAGCATAAGCATTCCTCTCCAAATCAGGGTACATTAGGGCTCGGCAGGGATGGGAAGAGCTGCTGAGAGGACCTTCTGGGCAGAGCAATAGGAGAACCCCAGAACCACTTTTTACCTTTTCATGCTATTCATGGAGTTCTTGAGGCAAGAATGTTGAAGTGATTTGCCATTCCCTTCTCCAGAGGACCACGTTTTGTCAGAACTCTCCACCATGACCCGTCTGTCTTGGGTGGCCCTACACGTCACAGCTCATGGTTTCACTGAGTTACACAAGGCTGTGATCTATGTGACCCATTTGGTTAGTTTTCTGTGATTGTGGTTTTCATTCTGTCTGCTCTCTGATGGATGAGGATAAGAAGATTGTGTAAGCTTCCTGACAGCGGGACTGGCTGTGGGGAAAACTGGGTCTTGCTCTGGTGATCAGGACCATGTTCAGTAAATCTTTAATCCAATAATCCAATTTTCTGCTGATAGATGGGGCTGTGCTCCCTCCCTGTAGTTTGGAGAAATGGACAGAGGATGAGATGGTTGGATGGCATCACTGACTCAATGGACATGAATCTGAGCAGGCTCCGGGAGATAGTGAAGCACGGGGAAGCCTGGTGTGCTACAGTCCATGGGGTCACAAAGAGTTGGACATGACTTAGTGACTGAACAACAGCAATGGGACCACATCAGAGGCCTGGCCACTGAGGTTTGGGTTTAACCCTTTAATCCCCCGGTGGCCCCTCAAGTCCCTGCAGTGCTTGCTGGTGCACAGAATGGAAGATCTCAGGAACAGGCCAGGCCAGAGGCTATATGAGTTAGACTCCCAGTGCTTGAGTGTTAGGGAGCCAAGGACAAAAGCCCTGGGGGAGGTGACCACACAGCAGGTCCTGCCTGTCCACGGCACAGTCACAGCCTCCTGTTTCACCTCCTTCCAACGTGGCAAAATGGGAATACCAGGAATTAGATGGCATAAGTAGGTTAAGGCTTAGCCTACGTAATCCCTGGCACATGGTCCATGCTGTTTTGTTTTAATACATCTTATAGATGAAGTTCAGAGACTCAGGGATGTATTCATTTCCTCAGGCGGCCATAACAAATCCCCACCAACTTGGTGACATAAAACAATAGAAATGTATTCTCTAGAATTTCAGGGGCCAGAAGTCCGAAATCAAGGGGTCAGCAGGACCCAACTCCCTCCAAAGACTTTCAGGGAGGAGGCTTCCTGGCTTCTAGCAGCTTCCAGCAGCTCCAGGCCTTCCTCGCCTTGAGGTGCACTGCCTGGATCTCTGCCTTCGTTTCTCACAGCCTTCCCCTCTGTGTGGCTTCTCCTATTCTGTCCTTCATGAGAGTATCAGTCATTAGATTTAGGGCCAATGACAGATAATCCAGGATGATCTCAAGTAGAGAATCTTGACTTAATTACATCTGCAGAGGACTTCCCGGGTGGTCTGGTGGCTAAGACTCTGGGCTCCCAGTGCAGGGGGCCGGGGTTCGATCCCTGGTCAGGGAATTAGATTCCACTTACCAGAACTAAGAGTTACCCTGCTGGATCTAAAGCTCCCAAGTGTTGCAGCTAAGACCTAGTGCAGTCAAATACATAAATAAATATCTAATTACATTTGCAAAGACCCTTTTTTCCAGATAAGGTCATGTTCACAGGTTCTAGGTAGATCCATGGGGGCAGGGGGTTGGGGACCATTCAACCCACCACAGAGGGTAAGACCAGGTGAGTTAGTGGTGAAAAGGAAGACAAACCAGCTCCTTCATTGCCTGCCCTCTGGTCGTGGACAGGGAGACCGATCAGCAGGAAATACACAGTGTCCAGATTTCCTACTGACGAACATGCTGGGAGGTTTTGAGCGAGACCAACAGGTCAGCAAGTAGAGCTGGAACTGGAGGGAGAGCGAATTCTACGTAATTGCTCTGACAATCCACCTGATCTCCGTCCCCCGTGACAGGTCACTCCCATTGAGAACAGATGCGTATGACTCTATGTGTGACACTCCCTCTCAGATTAGATTCTGGCACCAATTTCTTTGGCTGCTTTGTTGCTGTGTGAGCAAGCTCCAGGAGGCAGTGAAGGACAGGGAAGCCTGGCGTGTTACAGTCCCTGGGATCACAAAGACTCGGACATGACTGAGCAACTTAAACCAACCTAACCCTACTGCTGTAATCACGTCCACGTTTGATCTGGCATCAGAAAGTGGTCCCCCCCACCCCACCCCCACCCTGGAGGTGTGGGCCACAGTCCTACAGACAGGGCTCAAATTCTGTCACTTGCAGAACTGTCCCAGGTTCCAATCCCAATTCAAGCCCTAGAATGGAGGGAAAGGAGGGTCCAGAGCTGAAATGACCCTGACAGTGTTTTTGTTCACAGCCTGCTCCATCTCTGGGACCGCATAGCCAAAGAGGCTTCACAGGTGTGCATGGCCAGCTCCTGCATAAAGCAGTTCTGAGCACCTTTGAATAAACCTCCCTGGCTGGTCCTGGGTCGACCTGAAGCCCAACTTGGGGCTGTCATGAAAATAACCCTGTAACCCTGAGTCATCCTGAGAATTCACAGAGTATGACTCATCTCAATGGATATCGTCTTAGCACAAATCAGTGAGGGAATTGTTTTGTGTTGTTTTGTAACAACTTTATGAAGCTGTAATTCACATACCATACAATCCACCTATCTAAAGTGTACAATTTGATGGTATGCAGATGACACCACCCTTATGGTAGAAAGTGAAGAGGAACTGAAAAGCCTCTTGATGAAAGTGAAAGTGGAGAGTGAAAAAGTTGGCTTAACTCAACATTCAGAAAATGTAGATCATGGCATCTGGTCCCATCACTTCATGGGAAATAGATAGGGAAACAGTGGAAACAGTGTCAGACTTTATTTGGGGGGGCTCCAAAATCACTGCAGATGGTTGCTGCAGCCATGAAATTAAAAGATGCTTACTCCTTGGAAGAAAAGTTATGACCAACCAAGACAGCATATTCAAAAGCAGAGACATTTCTTTGCCAACAAAGGTCCATCTAATCAAGGCTATGGTTTTCCAGTGGTCATGTATGGATGTGAGAGTTGGACTGTGAAGAAGGCTGAGCGCCGAAGAATTGATGCTTTTGAACTGTGGTGTTGGAGAAGACTCTTGAGAGTCCCTTGGACTGCAAGGAGATCCAACCAGTCCATTCTGAAGGAGATCAGCCCTGGGATTTCTTTGGAGGGAATGATGCTGAAGCTGAATCTACAGTACTTTGGCCACCTCATGGGAAGAGTTGACTCATTGGAAAAGACTCTGATGCTGGGAGGGATAGGGGGCAGGAGGAGAAGGGGATGACACAGGATGAGATGGCTGGATGGCATCACTGACTCGATGGACGTGAGTCTGAGTGGACTCCGGAAGTTGGTGATGGACAGGGAGGCCTGGCGTGCTGCGATTCATGGGGTCGCAAAGAGTCAGACACGACTGAGCAACTGAACTGAACTGACTGAGTATAGTCACAGTCTTGTGCAGTCATCAGCACAATCAATTTTAAAACATGTTGATCACCCCTTAGCCATTGCCCGCTAATTCTCCCTCCCCTCAGCCCCTCACAACTGCCAGTCTTCTTTTCTTTCTGTCTATGGATTTGGCTGTTCTGGACATCCCATATAAATGGAATCATAGTAACATAAGACAGGGCCTTTTGTCTCTGGTTTCGTTCCCATAGTGCAATGTTTTCAAGGTTCATCTGCGCCGTAGCCTGTATCAGCGCTTCTTTCCTGTTTCTGCTGAGTAATATTCCATTATGAGCACAGACCACATTTTGTTTATCCACCCATCAATTGATGGAAATTTGGATTTTTATGCTAATTAGTTCTCAAGGATATGCTGCTATGAATATTTGTGTAAGCAAGTTTTCAGATTGCTTTCTTTTTGGCATCACCAGCCAGCAGATGTACAAATGTCCTTAAGGGAACCACATGTACCATCTAGCTGGCCAAAAAGTTCATTCAAATTCAGGGCAAATGTGGAGTTTGTGTCTGAGAGACAACAGGTGATGTCATAGTAGGAGGTACCCAAAGTGATTAGAGAGAAGGATTTTCAAGGATGATAAATGCTGGTGGGCAGGAGTCCATGGAGAAAGTGGAGTACAGTTAAAATGCATTTGCAGTAACAGAGATGGACCTAGAGATTATCATTCCAAGAGAAGTAAGTCACACAGAGAAAAACAAGTAACATATGATATCACTCATAGGTGGAATCTGAAAAGAGGATACAAATGAACTTATCTACAAAATGGAAATAGAGTTACAGATGTAGAAAAAAACCTATGGTCGCTAGGGAGAAGCGGGGGAATGGATACACTGGGAGATTGGAACTGACATATACACACTACTTTGTATAAGATATGGAGAAGGGAATGCAACCCACTCCCATGTTCTTGCCTGGAGAATCTCATGGATGAAGGAGCCTGGTGGGCACCAAGTCATGGGAGCCTGGTGGGTGCAGCTCATGGGGTCACAAGGAGTCAGACACGACTGAGCGACTCACACACACATATATATATATAAGACAGAGATAACTAATAACCACTGTAGAGCACTGGGGGCTCTACCCAACATTCTGTAATGATCTGTTGGGAAAAACGAATCTAAAAAGGGGTATGTGCATATATATATTACATATAGCTACTCGGGTGGCTCAGTGGTAAGAATCCTCCTGCCAATGCAGGAGATATCAGAGATGCAGGTTCAATCCCTGGGCCGAGAAGATCCCCTGGACAAAATGACAACCCACTCCAGTATTCTTCCCTGAGAAATCCCATGGGCAAAGGAGTCAGGGGGGCTACAGTCCATGGGGTTGCAGAGTCAGACATGACTGAGCGACTGAGCATGGCACAGCACATGTATTAATGTGTGTGTGTGTGTGACTGATTCACTTTACTGTGCACCTGAAATTAACACAACATTAAACCAACTACACTCCAAAAAGAATTTTTTAAAAAGGAAATGAGCCGTAAAGCCATGAAAAGACAAAAATAAAATAATAAATAAAATGCAGGAGATAGAAATTGAAAACGGATCAGTGGTTGCCAAGGGTTGGAAGGAAGGCACAGGAGAATTAGGGGGGTGGAATGAAACGGTTCTATATAACACTGTGATGATGGATGCACGACATTGTCCACTGTCAAATCCCCAGAGCTTTACAGCACAGAGCAAACCTTAATGGAGACACATTTTTTTAAAAAATTCATTTAGGAGATAGTGGGGGAATCCCAGGATAGAGTGCAGACTGTGAACAAAGAATGTAACTGTATTAGAAAAGTCGCATAACCTCCCTGAAGGAGATGGGGGAGAAGAGGTGCTGATCTGAAGTTTCTTAAGCAACTGTGGGAATGACTGGTGGCCATAAGACTTTGTTGTTGCTGTTCCGTCACTCAGTCGTATCCAACTCTTTGTGACCCCATGGACTGCAGCACGCCAGGTTCCCCTGTCCTTTACTATCTCCTGGAGCCTGCGCAAACTCATGTCCACTGAGTCAATGATGCCATCCAATTATCTCATTCTCTGTTTCCCCTTTCTCATCCTGCCAAAGTCTGTTGACAAAGGGAGCTGCATGTAGTGCTGTTCTCTTGCTGATAAATTCATTGCTCATGGTGAGCAAGCTAACACCGCTGAATCACATGGACAAATAAATAAGTAAAGGGATGATGGGTGGTGGGAGCTGAGTCTCTCCCATTTGCAGAGGGAAGTTATAGATGAGCAAGGGAAAGGCTGGAATGAACCACGTGGTACTGGTTTAAAGTTGGAGATATAAGCAGCAACTCATTTATCTTATAAAAATATAAATGGGTAAATACAGAAATGCTGTTGTTGTTGGTCAGTCACTAAGTCATGTCCAAGTCTTTGTGACCCCATGGAAAGCAGCATGCCCGTCTCTCCTGTCCTCCATTATCTCCCGGAGTTTGCTCAAATTCATATCCATTGAGTCAGGGATGCTATCTAACCATCTCATCCTCTGCCACCCCCTTCTCCTCTCACCCCCGGTCTTTCCCAGCATCAGGGTCTTTTCCAATGAATTAGCTCTTTGCATCAGGTGGTCAAAATATTGGAGCTTCAGCTTTAGCATTAGTCTTTCCAATGAATATTCAGGATTGATTTCCTATAGGATTGACTGGTTTGATCTCCTTGCAGTCCAAGGGACTCTCAAGAATCTTCTCCAGCACCACAATCCGAAAGAATCAATTCTTTGGTGCTGAGTCTTCTTTATTATGCAACTCTTACATCCATACATGACTACTGGAAAAACCTTAGCTTTGACTAGATGGACATTTGTCAGCAAAGTGGTATCTCTGCTTTTTAATATGCTGTCTAGGTTTGTCATACCTTTCCTTACAGGGAGCAAGCATCTTTTAATTTCACAGTTTCAGTCACCATCTGCACTAATTTTGGAACCCAAGAAAATAAAATCTGTCACTGCTTTAACTTTTTCCCCTTCTATTTGCCATGAAGTGAAGGGACTGGATGCCATGACCTTAGTTTTTTTTAATGCTGACTTTCAACTCAGCTTTTTCACTCTCCTCTTTCACTTTCATCAAGAAACTCTTTAGTTCTTCACTCTCTGCCATCAGAGTGGTATCATCTGCATATATGAGGTTGTTGATATTTCTCCCAGCATCCTAGTCATGTGTATTATACACAGGTTATCTATATTTCCACGTAAATTTCCAATTTTGTTCCTTTAGAAGGCACACAGCACCCAGACCTAGGTTCCTTAGCCTGTTCTCCTTAATAACAGACACCAGGGCTCCTGGAAGAAGTGTCTGATTCTAGCCTGGGGGAGGAGCCTGGAGCATCTTGGAAGCTGGGAAGGAAGGAAGGAAATGCTTCCAAAACAAAGGGATGGGGCCACATCAAAGGACCACAGAAGCTACTAAAATTGACTCAACCCAAAGTCAAAGGTAGGAACAATGTGAACAAAAAAGAAATAACATATTTGATAACAACTCAAAGGATAAAATAAATATCTGTGAGTCTGTATTGATGCAAATAAATGATTGAATAAGCAAATAAAAGAGGGAGAGAGGTCTCTGTATGGGAAAATTGTCAATAATTGATGTAAATATTGACCCCTCAAGGAAATGAAGCTTGACTCCCCACCCACTAAGCAGGGGCTACACCTACTGACTTCTTCCAGGGAGCACAGTATGGAATGAGAGACAAAGAAGACCTTTACAGACACCACCTCAGCCAGGTGATCAAAGTCAACACCCACGGCAGTGAGCATGTTGACATCAGGCAGCCTTGAAACGTTGTGATGAGGATGACATTTCGTTTCTGTGGTCTTCCTCCCAAGAGCCCTTAAACACCAGTCTAGTCATGAGAAAAACAAACAAACCACCACAAGAACCCCAAATGAGGGACAGTCTACTGACAACCATACTTCCCCAAACCATCAAGATTCTCAAAGACAAGGAAAGTCTGAGAAACTGTCCCAGCCAAGAGTAGCCCAAGGAGGCATGACAACAGAATGTCACGAGACATCTTGGGTGGCGCCCTGAAACAGCAGAAGGACATTAGGTAAAAACTAAAGGAATTTGAGTGAAGTGTGAACTTAGTTAGTAGTGTACAACTGGGTGAGAGGGTTGTATATGACAAGTCTCTGTATACTTTTCTGTAAATCATCAATGTTTCTAAACATAAACAGTAGAGGAGACCAGGGTTCAATCCCTGGGTCAGGAAGAAGGAAATGGCAACCAACTTCCAGCATTCTTGCCTGGAGAATCCCATGGACAGAGGAGCCTGGCAGGCTACAGTCCATGGTGAGGTCTCAAGAGTCAGACAGGATTTAGCAACTAAACCACCACCAAACATAAAACTTTATTTTAAAAAAAAAATCTAAAAGAGGGGCCACTGATGGAGCTGGAGGAGAGTGGGGAGCACTTGGCCTGGGGCCGGAACTTTCCACCTCCCAGGGAAGCAGAGGAGAAGAGATGGTGCCATGTGCAAGGATTGCTGGCAGGAAATCACAGGAGTTCAAGGAGGCAGACAAGCTGGCATCATTTAAGGTCAGCCGGGGGTGGGGGTGGGGGGGGCATGGAGGAGGGTGGCAGAGGGTGGTTCCAAGCAGAATAGAGATTTGCAGAAGCCACTGCTGAGAGAGAGCACAGTGGAGGACAGAAAGCTTGAATGTGCCAGCATCATCTACTAAACTATGGAATGTGAGCATTTGGTTTCCCTACTCTTGGAAAAAAGAACCCAGCTATTTGTTACTCCCTCCCTTCCTCCTTAAGACATACCAACTGGGTTTTGAGGCTAGACACTTAGAATTCTCTGCTCTGAGGCCAAATTCGGAGTCTTCTTAGACTCAGAAAAGAATTGAATTGCCTGCGGCTGGGGGCTGAGGGAGGGGCTGGCAGAGAAGGAGCAAACTGAGGGCTGGTCTGTATCCTTGGGGGGCTCTGGGGGAACAAGCACCTGGAGGATGTGGGGGCAGGTAGGAGTGGGGCTCCCAGTTTCATCTGGAAGTGGGCAGCTAGGACGAGGGCATATCAGCACCGACCAATGAGGAGGGAAGTTCCAAGGGTCTTGCCCCCTAGGGTCTCAATGGCCTCCAGAGACCCTCAGCATCTCTGCAGGTGGGAAGGCAGGAAGCCAGAGCTGCCTTCCTGAGAGTGAATTTCCCTTCCATGCTGCCTGACAGGGTTCCAGAACAGTTACACTTTTAAAAAATAAAATTTTTAAAAATAAAATAATTTATTTGCTGGTGTCAAGACTTAATTGGGGCTGGCAGAATCTTTTTTTTTAATATTTATTTATTTTTAATTTTTGGCTGTCCTGCAAACGTTTCTCTAGTTTCGAAGAGTGGGGGCTACTCCCTAGCTGCGATGCACTGGCTTCTCATTGCTGTGCCTTCTCTCATTGCAGAGCACAGACTCTACAGCACACAGGCTTCAATAGTTACGGCTCTCAGGCTCTAGAGCACGGGCTCAATAGAGGTGGTGCACAAGCTTAGTTGCTCTGAGGCATGTGCGGTCTTTCTGGATCAGGGACCGAACCCATGTCTCCTGCACTGGCAGGCAGATCCTTTACCACTGAGCCACCAGGAAAGCCCTTGCAGAATCTTTCATTGTAGCACATGGACTCTCTAGTTATGGTGCCCAGGCTTATTTGTTCCCAGGCAAGTAGGATCTCATTTCCCCAACCAGGGATTTAACTTGTGTCCCCTGAATTGCAAGGTAGATTCTTAACCATGGGACTACCCGGGAAGTCCCCAGATACACTCTGATTTAAACGAAATTAAGAAAATTAAGTGACATGGGTTGAATCACATCTCCCCCAAAACTCACGCTGAAATTGTCAAACCCATGTCCGTGTGCTTGCTGCATAGTTCATTTCAGTCGCTCAGTCATGTCTGACTCTTTGCAACCCCATGGACTGCAGCAGGCTAGGCTTCCCTATCCGTCACCAACTCCCGGAGCTTGTTCAAACTCATGTCCATCAAGTCAGTGATGCCATCCAACCATCTCATCCTCTGTCATCCCCTTCTCCTCCTGCCTTTAATCTTTCCCAGCATCAAGGTCTTTTCCAGTGAGTCAATTCTTTGCCTGAGGTGGTCAAAGTATTGCAGTTTCAGCTGCAGTATCAGTGCTGCACAGTGAGGCCAAACAAAACAAAACACCGAGTTTCTGGAGAAAGAAAGATTTATTTGCAGAGCACCAAGAAGAATGGGCAGCTCATGATTAAAAGACTCAAACTCTCTGATGGCAAGGATTTTTAAAGACATTGGTGGTGGTGGTGTTCAGTCGCTAAGTCACCTCCGACTTCTTGCAACCCCACAGACTGCAGTGCACCAGGCTTCCCTGTCCTTCACTATCTCCCAGAGTTTGCGCAAACTCATGTTCATTGAGTCGGCGATACCATCCAAACATCTCACCCTCTGCCATGCCCTTCTCCTCCTGCCCATAACCGTTCCTAGCATCACGGTCATTACTAGTGAGTTAGCTCTTCCCATCAGGTGGCCAAAGTACTGGAACTTCAGGTTCAGCATCAGTCCTTCCAAAGAATATTCAGGGTTGACTTCTTTTAGGATGGACCTCCTTGCAGTCCAAGGGAGCCTCAAGAGTCTTCTCCAGTACCACAATTCAAAGGCATCAGTTCCTTGGTGCTCAACCTTCTTTATGGTCCAACTCTCACATCTGTACACAACCACTGGAAAAACCACAGCTTTGACTACATGGATCTTTGTCGGCAAAGTTTTGTCTCTGCTCCTTAATACACTGCCTAGGTTTGTCATGGCTTTCTTCCAAGAAGCAAGCATCTTTTAACTTAATGGCTGCAATCACCATCCACAGTGATTTTGGAGCCCAGGAAAATAAAATCTGTCACTGTTTCCAATTTTTCCCCTTCTATTTGCCGTGAAGTGATGGGACTGAATATCATGATCTTAGTTTTTTGAATGTGTGATACTAAAGACAGTGTTTAGGGGGTAGGATGGCTGATCATGGACCTTCTTCTGATTGGTTGGTGGTGTGACAATAGAGTGATGAATGGTAATCTCAGGCTTTAACCTTCTGCTTCCAACCAGCCTGGGGTCTGGTGCTTGTGGTCAGCATGTCACCACCATCCTCCACTAGGTGGGGTCTAAGTTTATGCAGAACAACTCAAAGAGTTAGATCAGATAGTTATCTCTGTCCCTTCAGGAGGAACTAGGAGTCCTGGGACTTTATTGTCCTAATCATTAACTGCTGGATCTGCTCTTTGGAACTTGGGGAAAGCCTAGGAGACTAAAGTCTTTTTCTACAAACAAGAAACAAGAGACAGTGGAGGTACTGTTGTTCCCGGGGGGACACCGGAGAGTCCTGCTTAGTTCCAATTCCCCGCTTTTCTTAGATACTCCTCAATCCTGAGGGGAATGGAGAACAGACAAGAAAGAGAATAAAGTTTTGGAAAGAGAGGTTAATCATAAACTCGGCAGGAATACTTGGTTTCAGTTCTTTCAGTTTTGAGGTAGACTCAGTTTCAGGAGCCATAACTGGTAGGACCTCAGCACGTGACTGTATTTGCAGTCAGGGCCTTAAAAGACGTGACTGAGGTTGAATGAGGTCATACAGATAGGCTCAAAGCTAAGAGAGAGAGACGCCAGGGAGGGAAGGCCGGCTGAGGACACAGGGAGACGGTAGTGTCTGCAGGCCTAGAGAGAAGCCCCAGGAGAGACCAAACCTTCAGCACCTCGATCGCAGAGTCTCGGCCTGCAGAGCTATGAGGAAATCCCTCTCTGTGGCTGCAGCCGCCCAGTCTGGTACTTTGTGCAGGGAACCCAAGCAGACTGAGACATTAGGTAATCTGGCATTTGAGAATAAGGAGTGGCATTGACACCCACCAGGCAGGCAGGGTGAATTCCTGAGAAGGGTGGGCGGGTTCCTGGGTGACTGGCCAGGGTGCAGTTTCCTGACGCGGAGAATCTCATCCTCGTTGTCCAGAAGTGTGTGGGCTTCTGGAGGCCATGACCACCACATCTCCCTTCAGGGTTTGATGCTGGTGCAGCCTGGATCTGAGGTGAGTGGGTCCGACTCAGTCGTGTCCGACTCTGTGACCCTATGGACTGCAGCCCACCAGGGTCCTCTGTCCATGGAACTTTCCAGGCAAGAACACTGGAATAGGTTGCCATTTCCTACTCCAGGGGATCTTCCCGAACCAGGGTTTGAACCCATGTCTCCTGTGTCTTCTGCATTAGCAGGTGGATTCTCTATCACTGAGCCAGCTGGGGAGTGGGGGGTGGGGGGAACCTGGATCTGGTAACAAGAACTTTGAAACCTCCATGTGAGACCAAGTGATCTTGCTCATCCCCAGCATCCATTCCTTCCTTCCTTCAGTGTAAGTTATGCTTAGTGTAAGGGGCATTGTACCGGGTGTAGCAGTATCATTAACTCCTTTATCTCCAATATCACAACCCGAGGCTCAGTGAACTTTCCGCACCAAATAGTAACTATTTTCAGCTTTACAGCCACCACATTTATGTCTCTACTACACAGTTCTGCCTACATAGGGAAAGCAGCAGCCATGAGCACTACATAAATGAATGGGCAGGGCTGTGTCCCAACAAAACTTGAAGGACACAGAAATTTAAATTTCTGTAGTTTTCACCTGTCATGAAATATTATTACCCTGGTGATTCTTTCCCAATCCTTTAAAAATGTAAAAACCAGGACTTCCTGATGGTCTAGTGGTTAAGACTCTGTGCTCCCTATGCAGGGGACATGGGTTCAGTCCATAGTCGGGGAACTAGGGATTCCCAGAGAATCCTAGGGAACTTGAGATCCAGCAAACCACATGATGTGGCCAAGAAAAAAATACAACTTAAAAAAAAAATCAAAAAAGTAAAAATAAAACTTCCCTGGTAGTCCAGGGGTTAAGAATCCGCCTGCCAATGCAGGGGACATGGATTCAATCTCTGGTCTGGGAAGTTTCCACATGCCAGGGGGTGACTAAGCCCATGTACCACAACTACTAAAGCCTGGGCACCAAAAGTCCACGCTCAGCAACAAGAAAGGCCTCCACAGTGAGAAGCTCAAGAACTGCAACTAGAGAAAGTCCTCTCACAGCAACAAAGACTCAGCACAGCGCCCAAAATTAAGAGTATAAAAAGAATTTTTAGCTTCTGGGCTATACAAAAACAGACCTTAAGGTTACAGTTTGATGACCCTTATTCTATTTTTTCAAAAAATTCATCAAGCCAAATATGTAATAAAATGACCCAGAGTCTAACAGATTCATCAGGGTTCCTCTGTTTCAATGCCTTCTTGATGGATATGAGTCTTTTTTTTTTTTTAAGATTTATTTAATTACATGTTTCTTTCTTTATTTTTGGCTGGGCTTCCTGGGTCTTCCTTGCTGCACTAGGGCTTTCTCTGGTTGTGGTGATCAGGGGCTACTCTTTGTTATGGTCCTCAGGGTTCTCTTTGCAGTAGCTTCTCTTGCTGTGGAGCATGGGCTCCAGGCACCCGGGATTCAGTAGCAGTGGACACAGGCTTAGTTGCCAAGTGGCATGTGGGAATCTTGCTGGAGCAAGGGTCAAACCCATGTCGCCTGCATTGGCAAGCAGATTCTTAACCACAGGACCACCAGGGAAGCCAGATGGATATGATCCTTGATGTCATATCTGAGCTACAAAATCGAAGTTGAGATGGGTTCCTCCCAATATTTGCAATAGCCAAGATATGCAAACAACCTAAATGTCCACTAACAGATGAATGGATAAAGAAAATGTGGCAGACGGATGCAATGGAAAACGACTCAGCCATGAAAAAGAATGAACCAATGCCACTTGCAGCAACACAGATGGAGATTATCCTAGAGATTATCATATTAAGGGAAGTAAATCAGAAAGAGGAAAACAAATACTATATGATATCACTTAGAAGTGGAATCTAAAATATGGCACAAATGAGAAACAGAAGCAGACTCACAGACTTAGAGCACAGACTTGCTGTACTCTTGTTGTCAAGGGGGAGGGAGAGGGTGGGAGGAATGGACTGGGAGTCCAGGATTAACAGATCTGAACTGTTATATATAGGATGGACAAACAACAAGGTCTTGCTGTATAGCATAAGGAGCTATATTCAATATCCTCCAATAAACCATAATGGGACAGAATATTTTAAAAAAGAATACACCGCAGAAACTAACAACAGGAACATCTCTGCTGTTCCAGTGGTTAAGAATCCACCTTCCAATGCAGGGGACTTGGGTTTGATCCCTGGTTGGGGAACTCAGGTTCCACATGCTACAGGGCAACTAAGCCCACTTGCCACAGCTAGACACTACAGAAGCCTGCTTCCTGCAATGAAGACCCAGCACAGCCACAAACAAAAGCAAAAAAAAAAAAAAAAAAAGAAACAAACACACATTGTAAATCAGCTGTGGTGGTTGGTGGTTTAGTCGTTAAGTCATGCCCACTCTTTGCAACCTCACGGACTGTAGCCCTCCAGGCTCCTCTATCCATGGGATTTCCCAGCTGAGAATACTGGAGTGGATTGCCATTTCCTTCTCCAGGGGATCTTCCTGACCCAGGGATCAAAGTTGGGTCTCCTGCATTGAAGGCAGATTCGTTACCAACTGAGCCACCAGGGAAGCCTAAAATCAACTTCATGTCAATTTTTTTTTTAATGATGACAGAACTTCCCTAGTGGTCTAATGGTTAGGGCTCTGCATTTCCACTGCAGGAGATGCAGGTTCAATCTGTGGTCAGGGAACTAAGATCCTGCACGCTGCACAGCATGGCCAAAAAATAAAGAAAACGTAAGATGGGCTATTTATGCAGGATGGGTATCTCCACCTCCACCCTGGAAAGTTGATTCTGGAATGGAAATATTCACTTATATTCACTTTCCCAGTTTACTCATCACTCAAGACTTGTGACTTGTGTGACCCAATCTGCTTCTAAAGTTCTGGGAATGGAAATCTGATCCGTGACTGCACGGGCTGCCTATAAGGGCACAGACAGGAGCCACGTCCCAGCGTGATGTCCCTAACAAGCAGGCGTGAAGTGCCAGCTCTGCTCCTCCATTGGAAGCCTGGCTCATCCCTGTGGTTGCTAAAGTAGTGCTGGCAACCCCAGGCTTATCCTAGAGCATCAGCCAAGTTCCTCTGTGCTCCCCCAAGGAAAGCCCTAGGAGTGAGAGGGCAGATCTAGAGGAAGGAAACATCTCCAACCTCACAGTACAGCAAGTACCTGGGACCACTGCCAGGACCAGCCAGTCTCCCAGGGATGCACAAACAGAGAAAGCAGGGAAGCGGCATCAAGTCGGCCGGTGCATGCCCCAAACCAAGAAGTGTGTTTAAAACCTCTCTCTATGGATAAACAGGGGCTTCCCAGATAGGTAAAGAACCCACCTGCCAATGCAGGAGACACAAGAGATGCGGGTTCAATCCTTGAGTGAGGAAGGTCCCATGTAGAAGGAAATAGCAACCCACTCCAGGATTCTTGCTTGGAGAATTCCATGGACAGAGGAGCCTGGGGGGCTACAGGCCATTGTGTCGCAGAGAGTCGGATACAACTGAGTGACTGAGCACATGGATAAACAGCAAGATCCTACAGTATGGCACAGGGAACTATATTCAATACCCAGTGATAAACCATAGTAGAAGAGAATATGAAAAACAAGTCTGTGTATGTATTGAATATATATGTGTTGACTATGTATGTAATGAACATAACTGAATCACTTTGCCGTACAGCAGAAATCAACACAACATTGTAAATCAACTATACGTCAATAAAATAAATTAAAAAGCAAAAACCTCACTCTACACTAAACGGGAGGTGAATTTCACCTCAATTTAAAGCCAAAACCAAAACACTTTAAAAGGAGATCTGGTCTAAAATTCATAGACTTTTTTTTTTTAATCTTATGGCAGCACAGAACAGCACGTGGGATCTTAGTTCCCTGACCAGGGATCAAACTGGGGAAGTCCCATAAAATTCATGGACTGT
This sequence comes from Ovis aries, assembly GCF_016772045.2. Classification (NCBI taxonomy): domain Eukaryota; kingdom Metazoa; phylum Chordata; class Mammalia; order Artiodactyla; family Bovidae; genus Ovis; species Ovis aries. The sequence goes on along the minus strand of NC_056065.1, from coordinate 43,221,545 downwards.
TTTAAAGAAGTAAGTGTTATTATTTTCATGGGTACAGAGTTACTTACTGAAACTAAGTGGACCAACTTTTCCATAGCAAGGCTCACCCTTGCTGAGGTGATGGATGAGAAGGAGGTCGAAGCAGGTCAGTATCTTTCACAACTCGGTTATCTACTCATTTTACTTGTACTTCCTGGGCTGGGCACAGGGTGAGCTGTAAACACTGTAGCAGGAAAGATAACTGTAAACAAATGCTTCTCCCTGGGACATCCGGCTGAAATGTCCTAGGGAGTCCCTGGGGGTGCAGAGGAAGGAATGCTGAGTGGGGGTGGGGGAGGACAGCAGCAGGGCTCCCCCAGGAGAGGAGGTGACGTTTAAGGTTACTTTACATCAGCAAAAGGGGAAAGAACCCCAGGGAGAGGGCATGGCATGTACAAAAGCAAGGGGACATGAAAGTGTCACATGGAGGAAGGACTGGTGATAGTCTCAGGGAAGATTCTGCTTTTTTTTTCCACCACACTGCGAAGCATGTGGGAGGGCTTCCCAGGTGGCTCAAGTGATAAAGAACCCACCTGCCGATGCAGGAGGCACGGGAGACATGGATTTGATCCCTGGGTCAGGAAGATCCCTTGGAGGGGGAAATGGCAACCCACTCCAGTATTCTTGCTTGGGAAATCTCGTGGACAGAGGAGGCTGGCAGGCTACAGTCCATGGGGTCACGGAAGAGTTGGACACGACTGAGCACACACACACACACTGCACGTGTGATCTTAGTTCCCCCGCGAGAAACTGAGCCTCGTGTCCCCTGCAGTGGGAGCGTGGGGTCTTAACCACTGGACTGCCTGGGAGGCCCCGGTGAATTTGGGCTCGCATTCAGCTGGGCACCTTAGGATGGGAATTCTGCAGAGTCAGGGTTGAGGGTATGAGGCCTCTGCCAGACCCTCCAACACTGCTCCCAGGAAGACTGAACTTAATGGATTAAAACATTGTCCGGGATACACCGCTTCTCCTCAACCAGCCCCACGTCATGGTGGACACTTCCCAGTAGGCCCCCATGGCTTCTGGAATCCTCTGTGAGGACAAGAACATTTCCAGGCTGTGGGGACATATGTTCAGAGTGAACCAGGAGCTGGTCCCCTGAGAGTCACTTTGATGGAGAGATGCCCAGCCCCCACCCCCCGCAGGGACATTCTGAGCTTCATTCCACTCAGTCTCCCTGGGGTCCCTTCAGGGTCTGGCCCCACATCCCCACATGAGTAACAGCTCATTGGCACCCCATTATCCTTCTTCTCCCTACTCACCTCCCTGCCCCACCTATGAACACCTCCCACACAGACTGGCCCAACCCAGGGCCTTCTCACAGGCCCTACTTTGAGGAAAAGCAAAGGCAAACATGTATGGATGTGAGAATTAAACTATAAAGAAAGCTGAGGGACGAAGAATTGATGCTTTTGAACTGTGGTGTTGGAGAAGACTCTTGAGAGTCCCTTGGACTGCAAGGAGATCAAACCAGTCAATGCTAAAGAAATCAGTCCTGAATATTCATTGGAAGGATTGATGCTGAAGCTGAAACTCCAATACTTTGGCCATCTGATACAGAGCGCTGACTCATTTGAAAAGACCCTGATGCTGGGAAAGATTGAAGGCAGGAGAAGGGGATGACAGAGGATGAGATGGTTGGATGGCATCATGGCCTCAATGGACAGGAGTTTGAGTAAACTCCGGGAGCTGGTGATGGACAGGGAGGCCTGGCGTGCTGCAGTCCATAGGGTCACAAAGAGTCAGACATGACTGAGCAACTGAACTAAACAAAAATAAAGGCAAACGTAAATTTCCCCTTTAGTTTTTTTTTTTTTTCTTTTCTTTCTTTCTTTTTTTTTTTGGCTGTGCCAGGTCTTGGTTGTGGCATGCGGGATCTAGGTCCCTGACCAGGGATTGAATCTAAGACCACATGAGTTGGGATCACGGAGTCTCAAACACTGGACCACCAGGGAAGTCCCTCCCCTTTGGCTCTTTCTGGATCACAAAGGTGGTATAAATTCAAACTCCAAACACATGAAGGCAGGCCTGTGGTCACAAGTTTTCAGAGGAGCTCTTTTGTTCTTCCTCCTTGTGTCCAGATGAACAGACAAGTTTCGTCCCCTGACTTTACGGGCAGTTATGTTAAAATCCAGGCTTCCCAGGTGGCTCTAGTGGTAAAGAACCTGCCTGCCAATGCGGGAGATATAAGAGATGCAAGTTCAATCCCTGGGTTGGGAAGATCCCTTGGCGAGGGAAAGGCCAGCCACTCCAGTATTCTGGCCTGGAGAATTCCATGGACTTTGTAGTCCAAGGGGTCACAAAGAGTCAGACACTACTGAGTGACTTTCGCTTTCACTTTCCCTGGTGGTCCAGTGGTTAATAACCCACCTGTTAATGCAGGGGACATGGATTCAATCCCTGGTCTGGGAAGTTCTCACATGCCACGAAGCAGCTAAGCCTGTGAGCCGCAACTACTGAAGCCCAAGTGCCTAATAGCCTGTGCTCTGCAACAAGAGAAACCACTGCAATGAGAAGCCCACGTACCGCAACAAAGAGTAGCCGCCCCACCTCACTGCAACTAGAGAAAGCCCATGCACAGCAATGAAGATCCAGTGCAGTCAAAAATAAATAAATAAAGTAATAATGTGAAATTGTAAAAGTATTTGTTAAAAAGACCATATACAAAAATATAAATAATTTTTAAGGGTATATTAAAAATTTTTTAATAAATAAATCAGAGAAAAACTGATTTTGTGTTTTAAAAGTTCTCCTTTGTGTCCCATCTTGATGTGGAGGAGTTTTGCAGCAAGGGTGCTTTTCAGGATCTCAAATCAGTCGTATTTCCAGAAACACAGGCTCTGGTACCAAAGCGTGAAGGGCCTGCAAGATCCCTCAGCGTCCCCATCAGCATCCCCTTCACAGTCTTGTAAATGCCATCAGAGAGCCTGCTTCTCCCTGAGTGTGTGGTTCAGCCATGTTTGCACTGCTACAGATTCATGAGGCTTGAATTAGTGAAGTTCTAGGATGTATTCAGAGTGTAGGTTGCTGCAAGACAATCCCCAGACTAGGGGTGTGGGTAGGGTAAAACCAGATCCTGAAGTCCATGTCTGTGCACACAGCCTGTCTGGCCTGGTGCTGAGCTGGCATCTCCCCTCCCTCTCTGACAAGGCTCCAGCCACCCAGGCCTCCTTCTTCCAGTTTCTCACAAATCCAAGCTCACTCCCACCTCAGGGCCTTTGCACCTGCTGTGTCACTGGTGGGGACACTCTCCCCAGGCTCTTACACATCTAGCTCCTTTGCATGCTCCACATCTAGCCTAATACCACTTCTGCAGACAGGCCTTCCCTGACCATCCTCTCTGAAATGAATGTCAGGTACTTTAAAACAATTTACCATCACAGCACCCTACTTACTTCCTTCATGGAGTGGCACATGAGGTAATAATTTAACTTCACAGACCATTTGTTCCTTTGTTTATTGACAGTCACCTCTGCTGGAATTTGAGCTCTGTGATGGGCGGGGACCACTTATTTTTCTTACTTGAGTTCCCAGTGCCCAGATCAGAAGGAATTCAGGTAGAAGTTGTGTAAAAACAAAAACAAAGACAAATCACAATGACTCCATTAAGCCCTTGAACCGAGCTTAGACCTAGAAGACAACCTGTGGGTGAGGCTACGCTGGGTCTCCGTTGCCGTATGCGGGCTTTCTCTAGCGGTAGGGAGCAGGGACTACTCTTCGTTGCGGTGCTCAGGCTTCTCATTGCAGTGGCTTCTCTGGGTGCGGAGCACAGGCTCTAGGATCTGTGGGCTCAGTAATCGTGGCTCCCAGGCTCTAGAGCACAGGCTCAGTAATCGTAGCCCACAGGCTTTGTTGCTCTGCGGCCTGTGGGATCTTCCCAGATCAGGGATTGAACCTGTATCTCCTGCATGGACAGGCAGACTTTCTAACCACTGAGCCACCTATGAGAGACAGTATGTGTGGGGGAGATTCTGAACAACCTGGTGAAGTAAGCACTATAAGCATCTTTTCATAAAAGAGGAAAGTCAGGTAACTCAACCCAAGTTATACAGCCCCATTAAGTAGCGCAACACATAGTGATGTGCTCAGCTGTTATTAACTTGGATGGTCATAGCCATAGCAGCCAAAGTCCTTCTGGTAAGAACCCAGTCTGTCTTCCTTCCCTACCCTTGTGTTCCTCCCCCGTCACTGGTAACAGATTTACCAGTCAGCACAAAGAGGAGTGATCAGTGGGAAGGTGCCTTACAGGTCAGGGAGAAAGAATGGGAATGTGTTCTGCTGAGAGTCCCTAATCCAGCGCTGGGAGGGTTGGAACATGGTTCGAAAACTCTGTGCCTTGGTCTCTTCCTCTGTAAAATGGGGACAAGAATAGCAGTCTTCACCTCACAGGATCTAGGAACAGTTGAATGAGTTCACACAGGTACAGGTGCTCTATAAAGGTTAGCTAGAGGACTTCCCTGGAGGTCCAATGGTGAAGACTCTATACTCCCAATGCATGGGGCCTAGGTTCGACCTGTGGTCGGGGAACTAGATCCCACACGCCACAACTGAGACTTTCATGCTACAATTTAAGATCCCACATGCCACAACTAAGACCCAGCATAGCCAAATAAAAATTTTAAATACATATTGAAAAAAAAAAAAAAAAAGGTTAGCTAGGATCCTGGGTCGCTCTTTTAGAACAGCCACCTCCCCTTGACCTGGGCCCAGGGCAGTAGCCTAGCTCAGCCCCTGCTTAGACTGTGAGACTGCCAGGCTTGCAACCAGAGCCAGCTCCCTGGGAGGACTGCAAACATGGGATAATTTCCAGGAGCTAATGAATCCTTCAAACCCTGGAATTGCTGGCACATCACCCCTTCAGCCCTCTGAAGCATGCCTTGGTTCCGCCTCCCTGGGTGAGTAGGCCCAGGACAAAAGCCCATTGAGAAGTGACCATCAGAGCCTGAAGGATAATCCAAGGATACGCAGGCACCTGTGCCCCTCTGCACGTCTGCAGGGATCTGCTGGGACTCCCAGCCCTGCTCCCATATCCCCCAGCTACCAACTACCTGAGGTCCCACAGGAGGCCAGAGAGAGCAATTTTCCCCCCAATTTTGTCAACTACAACTGAGCTGAAACTGCCCTGAGATAAAGAGCTCTTCTCTCAGCTTCCCCAAGGCGAGTTCTCAATGCATTTCTCCCTGTTTGCTAACATGGGTGAAGGATTTCACAAAAGGATGACGGGGGTTCCCACTGGGCTCTGACATTTGTGGTCATCAGTGTTGATATTGAGATGAGCACCCAGGCTCTACGTCATCTACGTTGGGTCTACACTTTTTTTTGGCCATGTCACACAGTTTGTGGGATTTTAGTCCCCGGACTTAGTTCGTTACCCATTAATCGTCAGGTCTCCAAGAGACTGAAGTCCCAGGCATGCATGACCCTCTAAAGTTTAGCCCCTAAAGATGCCTTCTGCTATGCTCAGCTCTGCAACAGAGTAGGGGGCAAATCAGTATTAGTTGCATGAATGAATGAATTAGTGTCTGCCTTGTCTCTCCTTCCTGCGTCAGCCCAACTCTTCAGTGGTTAGAGGTTGCTTTGTGTCTAGACACAGTTGTGTCTCCCTGGGATAGCTGCATCTATGTTGATACTCCTGGCCCAGCATCCCATAGAGGTCAGCACAGTCAGCCTCAGGTACCAGGTTGAGGAGAACAAGGCCCTCTCCCCAGTTCAGAGCCCCAACTTGTGGGCAAGGACCCAGACCCCACTTCTCAAAGTCTCTCTCTCGCCTAATAGCCTTGGCAAATGCCAGCCGACCCCACCAATCAGTGTAGCTTAAATCTTTATGGGTTTATAGTCTTACTGGTGGCTCAGACGGTAAAGAGTCTGCCTGCAATGTGGGAGACCCAAGTTTGATCCCTGGGTAGGGAAGATCCCCTGGAGAAGGAAATGGCAACCCACTCGAGTATTTGCCTGGAAAGTCCCATGGACAGAGGAGCCTGGTGGGCTACAGTCCAGGAGTTTGCAGAGTTGAACACAGCTGAGCCACTTCACTTTCAGGGGTTTCCCTGGTGGCTTAGAGTCTGCCTGCAATGCAAGAGACCCAGGTTTGATCCCTGGGTCGGGAAGATCCCCTGGAGAAGGAAATGGCAGCCCACTCCAGTATTCCTACCTGGAAAATCCCACGGACAGAGGAGCCTGGCAGGAGTTTGCAGAGTCGGACGTGACTGAAGCGACTTAGCATGTATGCATGCGTGTTTACTGGCAGCTTCTATGATCAAGGGACAATTATCTTATGTAATCCTCACCACAACCCTGAAAGGCAAGCACTATCATTATTTTTTATTTGTTCATTTTCTTTTTGGCTGCACCACTTGCCATGTGGAATCTTAGTTTCCTTACCAGGAATCGAACCTGGGTTCCCCTGAAGTGCAAGCACGGAGTCTTAACCACTGGACTGCCAGGGAATTCCCAGCAGGCACTATTATACTGTCCATCTCCTCTTTATAGTTGGGAAACAGATGCTCAGAGAGGTTAAGTGACTTGCCCAAGGTTCTGGCCTTTGAACCCACATGGCCTGACTCCAGGGTAAGTACAATTATCTTCTGCCCCCTCTTGGTGATAAAGCATTCCCATTCTGCAGGCAGGGTAGCTTACTTAACCTCTCCTAAATTCAGTGTGCTCAGCTATAAAATGGTATAGTAAGAAGACATGGCTTGATGGGATGATTAAATTAGGTAGCACTGGACCTGACTGGCATTTCAAAGAATAGCAAGGAGAGGAAGAAAGCTTTTCTCAGTGATCAATGCAAAGAAATAAAGGAAAACAATAGAATGGGAAAGACTAGAGGTCTCAAGAAAATTAGAGATACCAAGGGAACATTTCATGCAAAAGAAAGTGAAAGTGAAGTCGCTCAGTCATGTCCGACTGTGATCCCGCGGACTGTAGCCCACCAGGCTTCTCCATCCATGGGATTCTCCAGGCAAGAATACAGAGTGGGTTGCCATTTCCTTCTCCAGGGGAATCTTCCCTACCCAGGGATCAAACCCAGGTCTCCCACATTTCAGGCAGATGCTTTAACCTCTGAACTATCAGGGAAGCCCAAGAAAATTAGAGATACCAAGGGAACATTTCATGCAAAGATGGGCTCAATAAAGGACAGAAATGGTATGGACCTAACAGAAGCAGAAGATATTAAGAAGAGGTGGCAAGAATATACAGAAAAACTATACAAAAAAGATCTTCAAGACCCAGATAACATGATGGTGTGATCACTCACCTAGAGCTAGACATCCTGGAATGCAAAGTCAAGCGGGTCTTAGAAAGCATCACTATTAACAAAGCTAGTGGAGGTAACGGAATTCCAGTTGAGCTATTTCAAATCCTAAAAGATGATGCTGTGAAAGTGCTGCACTCAATATGCCAGCAAATTTGGAAAACTCAGCAGTGGCCATAGGACTGGAAAAGATCAGTTTTCATTCCAATCCCAAAGAAAGGCAATGCCAAACAATGTTCAAACTACCACACAATTGCACTCATCTCACATGCTAGCAAACTAACACTCAAAATTCTCCAGGTCAGACTTCAACAGTACATGAACTGAGAACTTCCAGATGTTCAAGCTAGATTTAGAGAAGACAAAGAAACTAGAGATCAAATTGCCAACATCTGTTGGATCATAGAAAAAGGAAGAGAATTCCAGAAAAACATCTACTTCTGTTTTATTGACTAGGCCAAAGCCTTTGACTGTGTGGATCACAACCAACTGGAAAATTATTAACGAGATGGGAATACCAGACCACCTTATCTGCCTCCTGGGAAATCTGTATGCAGGTCAGGAGCAACAGTTAGAACTGGATATGGAACAACAGATTGGTTCCAAATTGGAAAGGAGTATGTCAAGACTGTATATTGTCACCCTGCTTATTTAACTTATATGCAGAGTACATAATGAGAAATGCTGGACTGGAAGAAGCACAAGCCGGAATCAAGATTGCTGGGAGAAATATCAACAACTTCAGATATGCAGATGACACCACACTTATGGCAGAAAACAAAGAGGAACTAAAGAGCCTCTTCATGAAAGTGAAAGAAGGGAGTGAAAAAGCTGGCTTAAAACTCAACGTTCAAAAAACTAAGATTATGGCATCCAGTCCCATCACTTCATGGCAAATAGATGGGAAAATAATGGAATTTCTTGGGCTCCAAAATCACTGCAGAAGGTGACTGCCGCCATGAAATTAAGATGCTTGCTCCTTGGAAGAAAAGCTATGACCAACCTAGACAGCATATTAAAAAGCAGAGACATTTGCTGACAAAGGTCCGTCTAGTCAAAGCTATGGTTTTTCCAGTAGTCATGTATGGATGTGAGAGTTGGACTATAAAGAAAGCTGGACTGTCAACTGGCTGGTGTAAATGATCTTGCCATTGTTACACTCAAGACTCTGTAACTTCAGGCAAAGTCCTCACTCAGCCTGGCCACTCGGGTGGAAGAATACCCACCTCCCAACCCTGATGGAAGGATGAAGTGAAACACTACTCCACTATCCCTTAACCACCATTCTAAATTCCAAAATGCCCTGAAAATCGGAGGCGAACTCCCTTGGCAGCAGAACCTGACCTGGATCTGGATCTGCCTCATTTGGTAGCAGAATCTGACCTTGCTGGATCACAAGACTATTTACACAATGTTTGTTTTTTTTTTTTCTTTTTTTAGTAAACTTTATTAAAATATAATTTAAAATAAAATGTATATATCTAAAGTGTATACTTTGATAAGATTTAATCAAAGCATATACCAATATAATCACCATACATTCACAATAGAGGGCATTTCAGTCATCTTATTTGTTTTAATATTTATTTATTTGACTGTGCAGGATCTTAGCTGTGGCATGAGGGATCTTTAGTTGGGGAATGTGAGATCTAGTTCCCTGACCGGGAATGGAACCTGGGACCCCTGTATTGGGAGCATGGAGTCTTACCCACTGGACCTCCAGGGAAGTCCCTCTGCCCTCTTAAAAAGTTCCATTTACACAGTGTTTTTTAATCCCACACAGTGTGGCTGCTGATGGACTGCTGCCCTGGGCCTGGAGTGTCATCTAGCATGCAGTTTATGGACTGTCCGATGTCTCTAAAATCGTCAGAATAACTCAGACTTGTGAAACACACCTGAGATTTTAGATAAGGAGCTGTGTTTATAGCATCCTTTGCACAAGGCTGGCATATAGCAGGTGATCAACAAATAACCCTCCTCTCTTTTTCATGTCCTTAACCCCTCTTTCCAGCCCACTTTACTCTTCTAAATCAGAAACAAGAGTTCTTGTGGCTTTCAATGGATGCAAATAGATAGTGGTGCAAATTCTGGTAAAAACTAGTTTTCAGTGTTGATCATGGGTAGGGCTCTAAGCCCATCATGTGTTCTACCTCTGACCATGCAACTGGGTGATTAAGCGCATTCTCTTTGTTCGAATTCCAGCTCGGTCAGTTACTAGCAAGGCATGCTGTGTGACCGCTCTACCCCATGACACAGTTAAATGGGGATACAAATCATAGCTCCAACCGAAAGGGTCCCAGAAAGACTCAGGACTGCCGGGGGCCAGCGTGAGGAATTCCGCCCATGGCAAAGGTCATGAGGAAGGAGGCTTGGCATACGCAAAGGCGTGATCAAGCCTCAGGAAACCCCCTGTTTCCGAGCATCTAACCCCAAAACCAGAGTCTGTTTTATGCTCTCACCTACACCTCTGACTTTACGGGGGCTCTCCCCCATAACCGTTTCTCTCGGAGAAGGAGTAAACGTGCAGCTCCAAGACAATAAAAACTCTTGGGCGTGACAAGAGTGTTTCAGCTTACGGACTCCTCTGAAGGTTATCTAGCCCACTTGTATAGGTTTGTCCGGCCACATGTGATTGCTTACAGCCTCCCAACCTGAGAGGCACGAGATGTTTTAGACTTACTAAAGGCAAATTCTTTTGGGGAGTTAGAAATTATTAGTATAGTTGGTTAGGAATTATATTGGTGAAGGGTCTCTTCATTTGTTGTGTCAATAATTGCTGCTAATTCCCTGCTCTGGGTGGGACAAGGATGTCTCAGGTCAAACCTCTCTGCTGACAAACTAGCTTGTGTGACAGGATTATCCTTACAGCACAGAGAGTTTTGGAGTATTTTGAGAGTCTTAATTAGCATAGGACTTTTTCTTCTTGTTGAGTCAATGATCACCACCAGGCCTCTATATCCTTAGGCACCTGGGAATATATTAATCAATGTATTTGGAATATAGCAAAGGAAATATAGTAGTTTTTGATGTTAGCAATACTAGACCTTTTGAGTTAATGGATTTTCTCTTTTGTAATATATCACTGTACTTTGTTATAAATCACTGTGTCCTTGCTATGTAAGAATGTAACTTTATCATATCTTAAGACTAAATAGATCTTAAGGGGAGCATTGGTGAAAGGATTTTCATTTGTTGGGCTGATGTTTGCTGCTAAATCTCCATGTTCCCTACCCTTATAATGAATATAACTAACATATAGGAGAAATAAGTATTAACCTTTAAACATATAGGAGAAATAAGCATTAACCTTTAAGATTAATCATGTTAACCTTGGGTTAAATAAATTCCTTTCTTGATTGTAACTCACTACACCCTCACCCTATAGGAATGTAACTTTATTTGGAGGGTGGTGCCTGGTTTAAGAAAAAACACCCTTGGAAGAAATAAGTTTTTTGGTTATCAGAAAGAAAGGATCATAAAATGTCAGCAGGTCTCACACTCATGGCCAGAAGATGATGTACCTTTTTTATATACATTTATGTGAAGCACCTGATTTTGATAAAGGTCAGGACTGCTGACCCCCGCGTGACTCTGTATTCATCCCTATGTGTAACAAAAGGTATATAAGCAAACCCAAAAAAAAAAGAAATCGGATCAGTTTCCGGAAAGACTGATTCCCTCATGTCGTTCTTTTCTGCTCCCCATTTTTCGGGCTGAATTCCCATCTGGAGCGTGGGTGCCCTCCAAGTCTACTTATTCGCCCCGGTTTTCAAGACCACGTGAGAAGGAGCCCAAGGAGGGGCACCTTCTGATATTCAAGTGGCACCGGTGGCCCAACGGAGATGGTGCAAATTCCTTGTCTTGGAATTTTATTGGTATCCCACGTAAACCAAGTTATTCAGCCTCTTTTTCTCCGCTAATCTTCTAATCCCTTTCTATCTGTAATTAAATAAGTTATTTCCAGAGATGCCGACTCCGTCCCCACCTTCGAATCACCCTGGATCCACCAGGGCTGGACCCCGGCACAGGACAATGTCTGGCACATAATAAGTGTTAGCAGAATTATTATTACTATCATTATTACTTTAATATTTATTTATCTGACCACGTCGGGTCTCAGTTTCTGCACTCGACATCTTTGTTGCAGCACGTGAGCTTCTCTAATTGTGGCACAGGCTCAGTAGTTACAATATGTGGGATCTTAGTTTCCAGACCAGAGATGGAACCCGAGTCTCCTGCGTTGGAAGGCAGATTTTCAACCACTGGGCCACCAGAGAAACCCTCAGAATTATTGTGAACCCTCACTCTGAAGTATGTCCCTTAACTAGCCTTGTTGAATAGGTGGGGTGACATGGGGAGATTAAGTAACTTGGCAGTTGGGCAACACAGCCCTATGCTCCACTGCCTCTCAGAATTTGGGACAAAGGAAAGAGTGGGAGAGGGGGAGGAGTGAAGAAAATGGGCATTATCCACCCCAGCAGTGCCTGCCCAGCCGGACAGACCGTCCAGTCAGTTTCCAAGTTTTATTCCAAACATATCGGGAACACGAGTCTGGGCCTCCCAGAACTGACCTTTTACCTAAGGTGCTTGCCTTCTAAGGAACTGTCAGGAAAACGTGGGGGTAAGGACAAAGCTTACAAACGTTTGAAAAAACAGGTTCCAGACTGGTGGACTAGGAGAGAGAGACCCGCTGGCAGTGGTTTATTCTTGCCAGAGCCAGAACAACACAGCCTTTCATCAACAAGAAGGCTTGGCTTTGCAGAGCCTCATTAGGACTGTAACCAGAAACCGGCTCAGGCCGGGTCTAGTAAAGAGAAAGGAGGGAGAGAGGCCTGCTGGGCGTGTGTCCTTTGCCCCCAGTCTCATCACCTGCCCCTGTTTCCTTCCAGCCACCAGGCAGGCACAGACCTTTCAGCATTTGTGGTGATTTGGGGCCTCCAGTATTCTTGCCTGGAGAATCCCATGGAGAGAAGAGTCTGACGGGCCATAGTCCATGGGGTGGCACAGAGTCAGATACGACTGACGCGACTTAGCATGCATGCACGGGGTCTATCCCAGCCTTAGGCTCTGCAAAACGAAAATGCTCCTTACAATTTCCTGCAAAGAAATGAAATCCCAGCCACAGTCATCAAGTCCAACTGGGGTTGGTGCAACTACTGAAGCCCTTGCGCCGAGAGCCTGCGCTCTGCAATAAGAGAAGCCACGGCAATGAGAAGCCCTCCCACCGCAACTAGAGAAAAGCCTGCGCAACAGCGAAGACTCAGCACAGCCATACATAAGTAAATAAGTAAAAATGAAATCCCAGCCCCTGGAGGGTAGGGTGAGTGGTGGAATGTTTTTCTAATGCTATCCCTTTTGCAGAAAAACAAGGATTAAAGAAGCAATTAGAGGTTTGACAGTCAGAGGAAGAAAGCAAAAACAAAACAGGTTCATAAGTCAGCAGGAAGGTTCAGGCCCTTTAATGCCAAAAACCTCAGGTTTGGTTACCAAAAACCCAAACAAGCCTCTCCTCCAGACCCAGCCAAGTCTGGGAGTAGTTCACGTCTTCTGAAATTCAGCAGTGTCTAAGTGGATCTCTCAGTGTAAACATCCGTCAGCCCTTTCTCATGTCTAAACTTGATATGATGTTCACATATGCATATATGTAGCCTGCCTTACTTTGTTTTTCTTTTTGATTAATATTATTCACATATAATTTACACACAATAAAATGCACCCATTTTAAGTAGAAGTTTTATTGAGTTTTGACAAGTGTATATACCCTGACCAGAATACAGAACATTTTCATCACCCCAAGAAGTTCCTCTGGCCTCTTTGTCATTAATCCCCTTCCCAACCCCCAGTTCAGCCCCAGCCCCAGGCATCTACTGATCTATTCTCTGTCACTAAAGTTTAGATTTTTCTAGAATTTCTCATAAATATAGAATCCTGTGGCCTTCCCTGGCCTGTGGCTCAGATGGTAAAGAATCCTGTGGCTCAGATGGTAAAGAATCTGCGTGCATTGCAGGAGACTAGGGTTCGATCCCTGGGTTGGGAAGATCTCCTGGAGAAGGGAATGGCTACCCACTCTGCTATTCTTGCCTGGAAAACTCCTTGGACAGAGGAGCCTGGTGGGCTACAGTCCATGGGGTTGCAAAGAATTGGACACTGAGAGACTAACACTTTCACACTTTTCATAGAATCATGTACTCCTTTATGTCTGGCTCCTTTATTGTTGTTGGGGTTTTCTGATACTATTATAAATAATTTTTTAATTTCATATTCAGATTGTTTGTAGCTAGCAAAAGAAGTATTTCTTTTTTTGTATATTGACCTTGTCTCCTTTGATCTTGCTAAATTTACTGATTAGTTCTAGCAGATGTTATATAGATTCCTTAGGATTTCCTAGTAAACTATTACATCATCTATGACTAAAGACAGTTAGTTATACATCTTCCTTTTTAATCTTTAAGCCTTTTCCTTCTTTTTCTTGTCTTACTGCACTGTGACCTCAGGTACCACTTTGAATAAATGATAAGAGTAAATATCTTTCCTTGTGGCCCACCTTAGAAGGACAGACATGCAGATTTATGCCAAAAATTATGATGTCAGCTGTAGGTTTATTGTGACACCTTTCATTCCTTGCTCCAGTTTGCTAAGAACTTTTTTCAGGAATGGGTATTCTGTGTTATCAAATGTCTTTTTTTTTTTTTTTCCTAAATTTTTGGCTACACTCGGAGGCATGTGGGGCCTTACCTCTCCAACCAGGGATTGAATCCATACCCTCTGCATTGGAAAGCAGGGTCTTAATCACTGGACTGCCAGGGAAGTCCCTCAAGTGCTTTTTCTGAACAGAGTCAATGCTCAATAAAAATGTATTGAAAAAATGAACCAGATAGCTTCCTTTCCTTGACATGGGGATCAAACGATGTGTGCATACATGCATTTCAACATATTGTCAGAAATTCATTTCTCTCTGAAAATGTCCCAGTCTTCACTCCCACCAACACATACACCAGGGAATGAATGCTGGTGTGTTGTTGTTCAGTCATGTCCTACTCTTTGCAACCCCATGGACTGTCACACCCCTGCCTCCCCTGTCCTTCACTATCTCCCGGAGTTTGCTCAAATTCATGTCCACTGAGTTACGGATGCTGTCCAACCATCTCATCCTCTGCTGCCCCCTTCTCCTTTTGCCTTCATCTTTCCCAGCATCAAAGTCTTTTCCAGTGAGTCAGCTCTTTGCATCAGGCCAAAGTATTGGAGCTTCAGCTTCAGCATCAGTCCTTCAGATGAATATTCAGGGTTGATTTCCTTTAGGATTGACTGGTTTGATCTTCTTGCAGTCCACGGGACTCTTAAGAGTCTTTTCCAGCACCACAATTGGAAAGAATCAACTCTTTGGTGCTTACCCTTCTTTTTGACCCAACTGTCACATCTATACATGACTACTGGAAAAACCATAGCTTTGACCATAGGTACCTTTGTCAGCATTCTAGGCTGAGCAGTGAAGGCCAGGAGAAAGAAGCACTCCATGGGGTGACTTCACAAAGAAGGTGATTTCTGAGCTGGTTTCAGAGAAGGTCCAGAAGGAGTCTGGCCAATTGAGGAAGAGGACATCGTAAGCAACAGCATGGCCCAAGTCAAGGAGGCATGAAAGGTTGTTGCATCATCCACTAACTAGTTGAGTGACCTTGGCCAAATCTACCCTGCTTATCCATAAAAAGGAAGGAAAACAAGAGGGCTGCCAAACAGTGTGAGTATCCAATGAGATTAATACAGAAAGACCTTGGAAAAACTCTAACATGAAGGCAGCATTACTATTAACAAGGGGATGGGGGAGACTGCTTATGTGTTGCTAGTGGTAAAGAATCTGTCTCCAATGCAGGAGACATAAGAGACGTGAGTTTGATTCCTGGGCCGGGAAGATCCCCTGGAGAAGGGCATGGCAATCCATTCCAATATTCTTGCCTGGAGCATTCCCTGGACAGAAGAGCCTGGTGGGCTACAGTCCATAGGATCGCAAACAGTCAGACACAACTAAAGCGACTTGGCACACACACACACACTTATGTGTCCGGCACAGACTAGACTGACAATGCTTAGGGAAAGAGGAGGAGGGGGGCTGCTGCGTGGATGAGAAGCCTGGGTTCCAGCCTCAGACACCTGTGTGAAAAAGCAGCCAAGATGGAGGGTTGTGCTCCAAGAGTGAATCTCCTTGGGTTTGGAATCTCACCCGATGGGAACAGCTTTCTCCTGGTTAACATGATTGCATTACTCTCTCCTGTTTTCTACTCACGCCTCATAAACCATCTTCAGCTAAAACAAACATTGACTTTCTGAGCAACTGAATCAAGGGATTTGAGAGATCCAGGAAGCAGGAAGAAACAGCTTTCTTTTTTTCCTGGCCACCTCATTTCCTTCTTCCCTTATTTCTCCCCATATATGGAGCACTGATGTGACTTTTCCTGCTCCTAGGGGGAGTAATGGCTTTAATATACAGTAGTCACCATATTTGTATTTTGGATGACTGCGCTGAAGACTTGTTTTTAAAGAGCCCCAGCAATCAAATACCTAGCTCCTGTGTTTGCACACAATTTCCCTTCTGCCTAAGCTCTCACTGTGTTTACACACGGGACAGCTAGCAGCCTGGTCTGGTTGAGGTACTGCTTTTAGCAGAGATTGAAAACAAAGTGTTGGTATAGTCTGTACCTGGTGCCTCTGGAGGGGGATGAGAGTGGAGGGCAACCAACTAAAGGGATGAAAGGGTGGCTTGTGACAGGTGGAAGATTTTTGCTGCAAAAGACAGGAAGACTTGAAACCAGCAGCCGCAGTGGAAGGAACACAGAGAGGGGGATGACTCCGGGAGAATTCCAAGGACAGAAGTGCCTGGTGGGCTGAGGAGAGAGAGAAAGAGAGAGTCGAAAGTAATAGGAAAGTTATTGGCGTTGGTGGCTGTGCAGATGGTGGCATCATCTTCTTCCAGGACAGGAAATACAAGAGGCAGACAGGTTTGGGGGAGGGGAAGAATGCAGTGAGGAGTCCTATTCAGGGCATTCATTCATTATTTTCTTGGGCCTATACCTTGGTATCTGCCAAGGGGCAGACACCTTCTCAGGGAAAACCCTGAAAGAAAGGAACAAAGTCCCTGCACTCTTGAAGCTTACACTCCAGGGGCGGAAGGACAATTTACACAAATAAAACAACAAAAAACCTGCAGCAGCCTATGTGAGGAAATTAGATAAGAGTCACGTGGTAGAATGTACAGCAAACGGGGGCAAAGGAAGGCCTGCGTGAGCGTGGAGACTTGGAGTTAAGTTCCCAGGTTAAGCTTGACGATGACCCAAAGACACACAAGTAGAGAAACAGCTCGGATACAGAAACTTGAAGCTCAGACGTCTGGGCTGGAGATGATCAGGAAAGAGACCAAAAAGCTATTTCTGGAGAAATCAAAGAAACACAAAATGATACCACTGGGAGTTAAAACTGTTTGGATCTTGTTTTTGCCCTAAACTGGGTGGTAAGCACAGAGCTTGAGTTGTCATACGTAATTTATATACTTTTTTACACACTTTAAGTATCACAAAGTAAACGGCTATAAAAATGAATAAAGGCCAGGCGCACGGTCTCGCTAGGCTCCACCAATCCCAGTTTCTAAGCCTCCCGGATCAGGGACCGGGCAGCTTTAGCCGGTTCTCACTCTAAGCGCATTGGCTCCCGCGGCTCCCACCCGTCTCTCCCTACAGGGCTGCGCAGTGGCTCCGCCCAGGTGCGCCCTCTGACCAATAGGCGCGCGGAATCCGGGTCCACACCCCCGTCGCGCACCGCCCCGAGCCCGCGCCGCCGAGTGACGTCACGACCCGGCCCCCGCACGTGACAGCCGCGCGCTTGGTTCCCTCTGGCTGCCGCGCTCGCGCTGCAGTGGCCGGTGAGGCGCCTTCAGCCACGCGGCCGAGGGCGCGAGCTGAGGGAGCCGGTCGCGGGGTTGCGCGCGCATGGAGGCGGCACCGGAGGCCGCCTGAGGGCAGCCGGGAGAGCGGAGCGACTACCTCGCTACCCCGTCGAGCCGCCTCGAGCCCGCGGCACCCAGCGGCTGCGGGCCGCGGAGCCGGCGCGGCCATGGCGACGGGGACTCAGCAGAAGGAGAACACGTTGCTTCACCTCTTCGCCGGCGGGTGAGTTACCGGCCCGACCCCGCGCCCCCGCCCTTCTGCCGCGCCGCGCACCCTCGGTGCACCGGGGCCGGTTACCAGCCCTTCCTGGGCTGAAATGCGGGCTCTCGAAGGAGGAAGTCCGGGCGATGGGGCAGCGGGGAGGCCTGAGGGGCGCGAGGCCTGTCCCCCTCCAGACCACATCCCCCGACGGTGGTTTTACGCGGCGCCCACGCCCATCCCCATCCCCGCGGCGTCTCCTCCTTTTTCCTCTCTTAAACAATTAGTGGCTGGTCTGACGAGTGTCACTCGGCGGTCCTGTCTGGCCACGCTGCACTTAGCGACCTCAGAGTTCTCCCCCAAGGCCTTTTCCCGAAGGCCCTAGGCGGGCTTGGAGATGCTCAGTGTGGCCCAGAGTTCCTCAGTGTAGCGCAGGGACGAGTTGATAAGGTAGAGATGCCGGTATTGGGCATCAGCAGGGGCCTGGGAAGTGCTGGTGAACCGTGATGCTGGGGTCAGCAACCGGTGTGAGGGCTGATGGGGGACCGCAGGATCAAGTGAGAATGGGAAGGTGTGTTGAAATGCTTCTTACCTGCTGGTTGGAGCGTCAGAAACAAGGTAATTCTAAGATGTGCCCTGTTTTGAAAGCATCATTTGGCGGGTCGTCATGGCATCTTATGTTTCAGTGGCGGCAACGTATTTTTAGGGAGGTTAGGAAGGGAGCTGGTGTTTTTGTTTTTCGGTAGATAGAAGTTAAAATATTTTGTATTAGTGATTTGTTTTCTTTCAATACAGCCTTTGGGTCCTTTTGGAGTCTTCTAGATGTTTGGAGTCTTGTTTAAGGACCTCATAGCCCTGGCACAGCCATTTTTAAGTGTAAGACAATTCTACAGAAAGTAGCACTTATCCTGTTGTTCTGATTTGAGTATTTTAGTTGCAGTTTTGTGTTTTAGTTGCTACCCAGATATGTTCCTTATTACAAACAAGCAGTGCTTAAGAATTTGTCTGCAAAAATACCCTTGATGAGAGTGTTCCTGAGTTTTTTTGTACTTTTTATTGTAGTTGTTTACCTAGGTACTCTGTCCGGTCAGAAAATTTGATTGTTCTTCAGACATAGGCATGATTTCTCATTCATCTCTTTTCTGCCCTTCCCTCTCATTTTGCTTCATCTTTCCATTGAGATTTATTTTGAGAGTAACACAAGGTTCAGGGAGGGGGCCGCGTTCCTAAATTAAGACAAAATATTGATTTGTCATTCTGGAGGATTTTAAACAAGTTGGCCATGTTATTAAAGTAATTTCTTAGGCTAACAGGGATTTTTTTAAAAAAATTATTTTATTCTCAGTGATTTTGATTTACTGTTTCTAGTGCGGTGGTCTTTTTTTTTAATGCATGTATTCTGAACCCAGAGAGTTCCTTGCTCTGGAGCAGCCTCTGTGAGGCTCGCTGCGTGATCGATTCCCCTGTCGACTTGACTCTCCCAGCGCGCCCTTCACAGTGCCCTCTGGCTGCTGATTCTCCTGCTGGAGCACCAGCCTCTTGTGATGGAGGAAAACTGCATTAGCCAGCACAGCTCCGAACTTATTAAAACGGGGGAGGTTATTAGGCTGGTGCCTGGGGCCATTGTATTTAACAGGTTTCTATTCCTTCATTAGCAGTTCAAGATTCCTTGCTGATCTGCAAGAAAATAAGTGTTTGAAAAGGATGCTTTCAGAGTAGCTAATTGGATTTTGACTCATTCCCACCAGCCTAGAATACAGTGCCTCCAGTTCTTTTAGGGAAGAACATTAAAGGAGCTAAAATATCAAATGGGTGGGTGTATCCTGCAGTTAAAATCAGGCAGTGCAGTGGTCCCATCCTGTCTGTTGGAAGGCTGTGTTGCTTTGCTCAAAGTAACTAGCTTCCATTATTAAGCTGCCCTCTTTCCAGAGAACTGAGTTTACTGCTTTTGAAAAGAAGTCAGAGACCCTACTTTTTAGACAGTCACATTTCTCCTATTTATTGAATAGCTGTTGGAAACTAACATCAAACAAGTTTAATGTTATCACTAATTGATGATACTGAGTTAATATTTTTACCAGGTCTAACAGACTTATGAATAGTTGAAAATCAATTTTAGATCCTAGAAAATAAAAACCTCACCCAAAACAACTCATATAGTCTTTTAAATTTCCTACATTATTAAAAGCAGGGGTTCTTTGCAGAGGCAAAAATGCTCCTAAATTAACCTGTAATAGTCAGGTTTTTATTAATAGTCATCTTTTTAGTATAGCATTGCCCTTTAAGAAAGAGGAGAACTGAAGAGGAAACCACCCACAAACCAATACCTAGAAATAAGCACTTCAGAATCAGGTCTGTGTGCATATATATATGCAGCAAAGGTAATTTCATAGTTAATTTTAAAATAGGCTCCCCTTCTTTATGTGTTGCTTCCTCCTTAGAAATATGTTGAGTCTTGATGGCAGCATGGTAATGAATTCTCTGAATAGGCTTCTAATCAATCCTCACTGTTCCGTGGTTGCGGTGAGGAATGTAAACATTTCCAAGCCCAGTGGCAGTTCAGTGAGGCTGTTACCATCATTTATGACAGGGCTACCTAATTTATTCTGATTACATAATTTCTTTCTGACCTCTCATTGCTTATTTTTTTGAAATTCTTTTTATATTTGGCTCTGCCGGGCCTTCATTGCTGCGAGTACTTTCTCTAGTTGCAGCAAGTAGGGGCTACTCTCTAGCTGTGATATGTAGGCTTCTCATTGTGGTGGCTTCTGCTCAAGGGCAGGCTCTAAAGCTTGGGATCCGTAGTTGTGGTCCTAGGGGTTTAGTTGCCTGCAGCATGAGGAATCTTCCCAGACCTGGGATCAAACCCCTGCCCCGTTCATAGACAGGCAGATTGCTACCCACTGTATGACCAGGGAAGTCCTCATTGCTAATTTTTGCCATTATAAAACTGGACATCTTTATGTGTACCTGTGTAGTCATCTGATTATTTCCTGAGGGTAAACTGTGTTAATGGTATGTAAAATTGCTGAGTCAAAACACAATTTTAAGACTTTTGATCGCTATCAGCACTTTCATTAGCCATCTCCTAGGGTGGGTTCTTTGTGTGAGCAAACCTTATTCATTTATGTTGGTTTTTAGTGTCTCTGGCCACCCTGGTGGCTCAGACGCCAAAGAATCTGCAATTCAGGACACCTGAGTTCGATCACTGGGTCAGGAAGATCCCCTAGAGAAGGGAATGACAACCCACTCCAGTATTCTTGCCTGGAGAATCCCATGGACAGAGGAGCCTGGTGGGCTACAGTCCGAGGGGTTGCAAAGAGTCAGACACAACTGAGCGACTAACACTTTCACTTTAGTATCTTTAGGGATTCTGCTGTTTTCTGCTTTCTTCTCTCCTATCCCCAGATCTGGGTGGCAATGTGAAAAACCTAAACCAATTTTACTGTTACTCCCTGACAAAACCTATCAAAACAAAGCAAAACCTGTCAAAACCTTTCTACTATTTAAACCCAACCCATTAAGAGAAGCTCAGAAATCCTCCAAAGTAGCCCTTCCATGTGTAGACCTCAGGACAGAGAACAATCTTTTAAACTTTCCTTATGGAATGACGGGTTTCCCAGATGGTGCTAGAGGTAAAGAATCTGCCTGCCAGTGCAAGGGACATGGGAGACGCGGGTTCAGTCCCAGGGTCGGGAAGATCCCTGGAGGAGGGCGTGGCAACCCACTCCAGTCTTCTTCCCTGGAAAATCCCTTGGACAGAGAAGCCTGGAGTGCTGCAGTCCATAGGGCTGCAAAGAGTCAGACATGCCCAAGCAACTGAGCACACATACGTGGAATGACTTGGCAGTTCTGGTTGTGAACAAGCAGCATTCAGGAGAGTACTTAGCACCTGAAATAGCTCTACTAAGCTGTCTTTAGATTAGAGCTTGATGGCCTGGATTATATGCTTTAGGTCTTATTTTTATGGCATGGTGTTTTCTCTTGTCACTAAATGTATTTACAGGACCTTTAAACTGTACTTTAATGGGGATATGTATGTTTTTAAGGTTTTAAAAATAATATAATCTAAGTTATGTTCACAGTTCAGTCTTTCCCCTCATTGCAGACAGCTGTCACCTGTTGTACTCTGTACTGTCCCTGTCCCTGCAGGTTTAATCTGTATCAGCTAAGTGTTAGCTTTGAAGTATTAGGTATACCTGATAGCTCAGTTGGTAAAGAGTCCGCCTGTAATGCAGAGACCCCGGTTCAATTCCTGGGTTGGAAAGATCCACTGGAGAAGGGATAGGCTACTCACTCCAGTTTTCTTAGGCTTCCCTTGTGGCTCAGACAGTAAAGAATCCACCTGCAATGTGGGAGACCTGGGTTTGATCCCTGGGTTGGGAAGATCCCCTGGAGAAGGAAACAGCTACCACTCCAGTATTCCTGCCCGGAGAATTCCACAGACTGTATAGTCCATAGGGTCACAGAGTCGGACACAACCGAGCAACTTTCACTTTCATTAGGCATACATTAATATATTTGTTCAGGAACCGTATAGAGAAGATGCATGATTTATTTGCAATGATTAAAGAAGCTTTGATAAGACAAATATAGTATGCCCATGTATTTTATATGAGGCTTATATAAGTATACTAAGGCTGTAAATTGATTTTCTCCAGTGTATTTCATACATGCAACTTTTTTTTTTAATGTATTATATTTGGATGAAAGATTCCTGTTAAAATTTATGCGTCATGTAAGTTTAAGCCTTACAGGTAGCAGCCGTGTCTGTTTTCTTCACTGATCCATCCCAAATACAGCAACCCCCATGTGTTAGAGATAACATCATTGCTACTTGTTTAACGAGTAACTAGATGAGTAAAAAGTATCGTGCATCTAACCTGGAGGTGTGTAGCCTGTTAAATTGTCCCAAATAAAAGCTCTACTGTATTTGTAATTATAAACATGGCTCTGTAGTAAAATTTGCTGAAACTGCATTAGTATAAGGTAACATTTTGGATTTGTGTGTTTGTAAAAGATACTGATTCTCTTCCATTTCAGAAAGTACTGTAAAGTTGTTTTTTAGGTCCTTATTTATTTATCTTTGTCTGCGCTGGGTCTTTGTTGCTGTGCACAGACTCTTATCTAGTTGCACTGAGCAGAGAGTTTCTCTTGTTGTAGAGCATGGGCCCTAGAGCAAGGGAGCTCAGGAGTTCTCTAGAGCCAGGGACTATGCAGTTGTGGCACACGCACCAGCTTAGTTGCCCCACAGCATGTGGAATCTAACTGGGCCAGAGGTCGAACTCCTGTCCCCTGCATTAGCAGGCGAATTCTTATCCACTGTACCACCATGGAAGTCCACAGTAGAGTTTTTGGTTCAGGTGCTACTTCATTTTTTTTTCCTAAATGAAGTAGGATATAGAAAATAGCATCTAAAGGATAGTTAGCTGCATCAAAAAGGAAGCATTTTGCTTTGCTGAGTGAACACAGAATTTGTATAATCAAAATCTTCTAAGCCTTGTGCTAAGTATTCAAATAAAACATTCCAGAAAATTATGTGTAAAGAGGCATTCATTCCTTTTTTTTTCAGATAGTGACTATAGGGATAGCAGATGAAAGGGAGAAATTATCAAAGGCTCTGAATTTAGGGACCACAGGGTGTCTGGCCATATTATTAGTCAGTAGAATCCATATTGTAGTTACGTGTAAGCTGTGAGTCTAGAAACCAGTTTACTGTCAGTTGGGTAGCAATGATAATAAAGAGTGTTTTGGTCTTGGCTTTAGTGTCTAAATTGAGTGAGTCTATGTATAGAAAACAGCTTCTTGTTGAAAACGTCTAGGTTTTAAAATTCTCTTTGTTACTTGCAACTCAGAGTTAAAAGGTAAAAATGTATTAAAAGGTAAAAATTCATCTTTGATCACATAAGGACTATAGAAGAAATTCTAGTGTATATATTGTAGTAGTAATGGTCCAGCTTAGCTTTGTTCTGCTGTAAAGTAGAGGGGAGGAGCCTAATCCACAGCCTTTAGAAGAATAACAAGCAAGGCCTACATGGGTAAAGATAAACAGTTAAATACATCTTTATGTAATAAACAGGAGACTTCAGTTCTGAGCAGGAAGAATGAAAGGTAGAGAATGAGGGTAAGGCGAAGGACAAGTAGTAAAAGAAGAAAAAGGTACAGAAAAATACAGGTCATAAGTTTTGTTTTGTTTTAGAAAATCAGGCAGATAGATTTCAGAGAGCCTCTTGTTGCTACTCTGAGACATGTATGATTTAACTGCTATTCATGGCCTTTCTGTTGCCCTGTTTAAGCCCTTGGGATGGTTTCACTGAATAGAATATCCCAGAGGTATTGGGTATTGGGTATGGAATAGTCCAGTGGTCTCTGGCTTTGGCATCCATGACTAGAGCAGGATTTTAGGAATGAAATTAAATTAATATCCAGGGAATTTCCTCATAGCCATTAGAAACATAGTCCACTGGAAACACAAGTCCTCAGTGTGTTTTAAAAGATTACTGATAATAGTTAATCCCTTTAAGTACTTTCTTGAGAAGCTTGGGTATAATTTTTTTTTTTTAATTGACTAGGCTCATTTGGGAGACTTTCAGTTATAAGTAGTAAATCAAATTCACTTACAGCTGCCTTGATTATTGGCATGTATACCCAAATTTTAGAGCGGGCACAGGCTTCAGAGAGGGCTTACCTAAATAGCTCAACAGTGTCACTGTGGGACCCCTCGATGACTGCTCTGCTTTCCAGAAATATCTGCTTGATTCCAAGGTTGGTCCCTGCATGAACACAGAATGGCTTCCAGCACCTCTCAGCTTGTTCTCCTCCACTGAACAAGCCTTGAGCTTAACTCTGACTGGACCAACTTGGACGTGCATCCAGCTCTAAAGCGGTATTGCTCCCCAGGGAATTATGCCACTTATCTTGGGCTGAATCATGTGCCATCTCTGAACAGATGACATGGCTTTATGTTGATTAAGTGAGTTAAGACTAAACTGCTGCTGCTGTTAAGTCACTTCAGTCGTGTCCAACTCTGTGCAACCCCATAGACGGCAGCCCATCAGGCTCCATCCCTAGGATTCTCCAGGCAAGAACACTGGAGTGGGTTGCCATTTCCTTCTCCAGTGCATGAAAGTGAAAAGTGAAAGTGAAGTCACTAAGTCATGTCCGACTCTTAGCGACCCCATGAACTGCAGCCTACCAGGCTCCTCCATCCATGGGATTTTCCAGGCAAGAGTACTGGAGTGGGGTGCCATTGCCTTCTCCGTAGGACTAAACTAGAAATGGGTTTAATCCCATTCAGACTATTTGTTGTTTAGTGGCTAAGTCGTGTCCGACTCTTTGTGACTCCATGAGCTGTCCTTGGCATTTTCCAGGCAAGAACAGTGGAGTGGGTTGCCATTTCCTTCCCCAGGGGATCTTCCCGACGCAGAGATCAAACCCCTGTCTCCTGCTGCGTCTCCTGCATCGCAGGTTGGTTCTTTACAGCTGAGCCACCAGGGAAGCCTGTCCTAACTGTATGACTTAAGAAATTTGGGACAGAGAAAGCAGGAATGGATGCTGGGAACAGTACTCCGCAGTGGTTATACCACCTTCAAATACACACGCTGCCCATTTTACCGATCTGGAGCCAGGTTTCTCAAGCTCGGCCAAACAACTATTTAGAGGTCAGGCTTGTCCTGTGCATTGTAGAATGTTAGCAGCATCCCTGGCCTCCAGCTCCTAGGTGCTAGTAACCCCTCCCCCAATTTTGGCAACCAAAAGTGTCTCCAGGCATTGCAGGATGTCACTGGAGCCAGGGCAGCAGCATCCTGGCTGAGACCACTGGTCTTCAGACTGATAACACAAGCCTGTGATTAAAATGTTTGTGCATATACCCATGTATATTTATATTAACCTATTAATTCTATACCTGTTATAAAACATACACAGGAAATAGAAGTTAAATGGTGGTGATTCTAAATACAATGAAATTTTATTTTTGACTGTAATACTTTTTTTCTATAGGCCGTGGATCTTTGTACGTGCCTTTTAGAGCATTCTCCCACTGTGGAGGTTAGTGGCCTAAAATACAGGTGTCCGATCAGAATTAGTCAGTTGCCCAACTGTGTAGGGCCAGCACTGTGTCACCATGAAACTCCAGATCCAGTGTGACTTTCCCTGCTGTCTGAGCATCGGCTACCCGGGCCCTCAGCTGAACCTACTCTGAGACTGACAGCCATCGGCCACTGCATCCGAGGCTGCATATGCAGGGCTGAAAGGCTATAGATTATAGTTGTCAGCGTTGTGGCCTGTGGAGTGTTGAGAGAGGCTGTGCCCGTCACTGTTCCCATCCCTGTCACCAGCCCCTTGAGAGGCTGAGATGTGGATACCTTGTTCTGTGTCCAGAGGCGTCCTGCAGGGGGAAGGCTGCTGCCTTATCAGCCACCGCCAGCAGGATGAGAAGGGACCGGTGTGGTATGCTCGGAGAGGGCTTGGGGTGACTTCCTACTGAGTGTCCGTCTTGTTGCCTCGTGGTGGGCGTGGAAGGACACTAGTGGGCCCCGTTGGCTTAATGTCAAGGAATGAGGACCAGAGGAAGGGGAGACACACCTAGTGCTGCCAGCAAGGTTCTCAGGCCAAAAGGAGATGAGGGGGTGGACTGCTGGGGGTCTGAATACAGGGCTTCTCAGTGACGGGGCTCTTGGGGGAATTGAGCAGCGCCCCGAGGAGGCCTGCACACCATTTACACTGACTCGTGACATTTGATGAGGCCACCAATACATAAACACGTAACACGTAGCCAGGTGGACCCACAGCTAGACCTAGACCTGTGCCCAGAGAGCCCTAAAAGGATGGGAATGGGGAAAAGGTGAAAGAGCAGACCAAGTCCCCTCAGTCTAGCTGGCAGTGGCAGAGGCAAATTGTGAATCAGATTTGAGATTGAAGTTCTAGGGGACTAAATTTGAAAAGCTGAAAGGACAGGAGAGGCGGGATTCGGTGGAGAACAGCTGAAAAGAAGTACTGGCAAGGACTGGGGAGGACTGGCAGACAGAGCTGATGTCTCCACCCTTTCTGACTGGAGATTCCTGAAAAGCTCGGTTAATATTAATACCTTCAGCAGAGTTGTTGTCGATGGGGCTTCATCCTGGGTAATTGATCATGGTGAGGAGCTGGGCTAACTTGGAAGGTCTTTGCACTGAAGCATTGAGAATTGACAGGGCCTTTTTTTCTACAAAGAATATAATTTGTTGTATTCTTAAGTGCTTTGGACCCAACCTCATTAAATATCTAGAGAATTTGGAAAGCTGATCTCATAGAAGTCAGTATTTTGATTCCTTTTGTCTACTGTCTTCCTCAGACTGGTGAATGTCCTGCGTGTTTGGTTCATAAAGAAAGAAAAAGCAGTTGAACCAAAAGATTAACTTTTTTTGTTGTTGTTGCAGCACGCAATAGTTGCAGAACTTGAGTTTTTAGTTGCCCTGAGGCATGTGGGAATCTTAGTTCCCTGACCATGCCCCCTGCACTGCAAGGCAGATTCTTAACCACTGGACCACCAGGGAAGTCCCAGAAAGATTAGCTTTTAAAATTCTGCTATGGAATGTCTTAAATTTCGGGAAGAATCTTCTTTTGGACAATTTAGTGTAATGTTAGAACCTTTGTCTTCTAATTAAATATCCTTTGGGTAGTTTTCATTTAAGTGTTTCCTGCTAGATGAGAAGGGACTTGGCTGCTGAGCAGGTACTTCTTGCCGCACTCACTTTACAGTTTGCAGTGCTTTCCCAGCACCATGTATGTTTCCTGGGATGCCGTGGGGCGGGCGGTACCACCCCTCTTGTAGAAGAGGCACGTGGAGACCCTCTGTTTGCCCCTGGAGGAGCCTGGGCTCTTTTTACCACCTGGCCCTCTGCCCTGGGCACGTGGGTGTGTAACATACAGAACGGTGGCTGTAGAGCGAGTGTGGCCTGCCACCCCCACCCAGGAGGTGACCAGCTCACTGTCAGCGGGTGTTTGCTTAGCACTTCTGAAAGCCGTCCTCTGACCGGTGGCATCCCTATAGATGACAATTGGCTGAGGTAAGAAACACGGCTGACCTGGGGACAAGGCAGAGGTGGTTGACCAGTGTCTTATCGGAACTTGTTGACTTTCTGATGCAAGAATTTACTGCAAGCTCTGGTTTGTTTGTTTGTTTGTTTTTCAGCGGCATGGAATCATCACCTAGTTTTTATTGTAATAGATTAAGAGCAATTTATTTTATGTGAATCAATACAGGTTTGGACGGGTTTTTTGTTTTTGTTTTGTTTTGTTTTTCCCTTTTTAAAATGTTATTATATCCCATTTTCTTTAGATATGTTTTTCTGCTCGGAGCACGTTATATCAACCAACATTCAGTTGGGCTCAGGATATTTTCTTCATACTGAAAGACACATTAAAGTTATAAGTCCTAGTTGTCTTAATTGACAATTTACCATGTTAACTGTGAATTGCAAATAGTGTGAACTAGCTTTTAACAAACTATATATAAATACCTGTCCTTCTGTAATACTCCCAGAGAGGATACCTTAGTATAGAGGGAAGCACAGGCTCTGCAGACAAAGAGTCTGGATTTGGTTTTCAGTTGAGACACTTAGGCACTTGTGGCTTTGAGAAAGTATATAAACCTCATCAAGACCCAGGTTCCCTGTGAGGTCAGGATGGTACCACCCTGCAAAATCGGGAGCTTACATGATAGTTGTCCCAGGCACAGGTCAAGTCCTTCCTGCCATCCTCCCTTCCTGTTCTGGTTGAGATATCCTCTAGGTTGCTTTGTGTTCAGTGGGTTTTGGCCACAGTTCAGCAAACACTGGGTAAAGAGACAGCTCTGTTGTTTTTTTTTGTTACATTTGTTTTTTTTGCCACAGTTTGTGAGAGCTTAGTTCCCCAACCAGGGATTGAATCCAGGCACTTGGCAGAGAAAGCTCAGTTTAGGGTGGTATTACCATCATGATTTAAAGGCAAATTTACCTACATCAGGCACTCTATCTATCAGATCTAGGCCCTTAAATCTATTTTTCACTTCCACTGTATAATCATAAGGGATTTGATTTAAGTCATACCTGAATGGTCTAGCGGTTTTCCCTACTTTCTTCAATTTAAGTCTGAATTTGGCAATAAGGAGTTCATGATCTGAGCCACAGTCAGCTCCTGGTCTTGTTTTTGTTGACTGTATAGAGCTTCTCCATCTTTGGCTGCATAGAATATAATCAATCTGATTTCAGTGTTGACCATCTGGTGATGTCCATGTGTAGAGTCTTCTCTTGTGTTGTTGGAAGAGGGTGTTTGCTATGAGCAGTGCATTTTCTTGGCAACACTCCATCAGTCTTTGCCCTGCTTCATTCCGCATTCCAAGGCCAAATTTGCCTGTTACTCCAGGTGTTTCTTGACTTCCTACTTTTGCATTCCAGTCCCCTATAATGAAAAGGACATCTTTTTTGGGTGTTAATTCTAAAAGGTCTTGTAGGTCTTCATAAAACCGTTCAACTTCAGCTTCTTCAGCGTTACTGGTTGGGGCATAGACTTGGATAACTGTGATATTGAGTGGTTTGCCTTGGAGACGAACAGAGATCGTTCTGTTGTTTTTGAGATTGCATCCAAGTACTGCATTTCGGACTCTTTTGTTGACCATGATGGCTACTCCATTTCTTCTGACACATCTATTTCTGCTTTATTGACTATGCCAAAGCCTTTGACTGTGTGGATCACAATAAACTGTGGGAAATTCTGAAAGAAATGGGAGTACCAGACCACCTGACCTGCCTCTTGAGAAATCTGTATACAGGTCAGGAAGCAACAGTTAGAACTGGACATGGAACAACAGACTGGTTCCAAATAGGAAAAGGAGTACGTCAAGGCTGTATATTGTCACCCTGCTTATTTAACTTCTATGCAGAGTACATCATGAGAAACGCTGGGCTGGAAGAAGCACAAGCTGGAATCAAGATTGCCGGGAGAAATATCAATAACCTCAGATATGCAGATGACACCACCCTTATGGCAGAAAGTAAAGAGGAACTAAAAAGCCTCTTGATGAAAGTGAAAGAGGAGAGTGAAAATGTTGGCTTAAAGCTCAACATTCAGAAAATGAAGATCATGGCATCTGGTCCCATCACTTCATGGGAAACAGATGTGGAAACAGTGTCAGACTTTATTTTGGGGGGCTCCAAAATCACTGCAGATGGTGATTGCAGCCATGAAATTAAAAGACGCTTACTCCTTGGAAGAAAAGGTATGACCAACCAAGACAGCATATTCAAAAGCAGAGACATTACTTTGCTGACTAAAGTCCATCCAGTCAAGGCTATGGTTTTTCCTGTGGTCATGTATGGATGTCAGAGTCGGACTGTGAAGAAGGCTGAGCGCCGAAGAATTGATGCTTTTGAATTGTAGTGTTGGAGAAGACTCTTGAGAGTCCCTTGGACTGCAAGGAGATCCAACCAGTCCATTCTGAAGGAGATCAACCCTGGGATTTCTTTGGAAGGAATGATGGTGAAGCGGAAACTCCAGTACATGGCCACCTCATGGGAAGAGTTGACTCATTGGAAAAGACCCTGATGCTGGGAGGGATTGGGGGCAGGAGGAGAAGGGGATGACCGAGGATGAGATGGCTGGATGGCATCACTGACTCGATGGATGTGAGTCTGAGTGAACTCCAGGAGATGGTGATGAACAGGGAGGCCTGGCATGCTGCGATTCATGGGGTCGCAAAGAGTTGGACGCGACTGAGCGACTGAACTGAACTGAACTTACCTACATAGTTCCAAATGGCTATTTTCCTCTCCTCCCTGCTTCTCTAGTCTGTATGTCATTCTTTTTTTTCTGACATTCAGGTTCTTTGTGGTAAATTGAAGCTAAACAATCCTACCTTACTAGGATTGTTGGAGGGTTGAATTCTTGTCATAAAATAATCATTCATCAGTGGCAGCAGTGCAGTTTAAGTTGATAGCATCTATCTAGCTTGTAGTTATCAGGATTTTACTTGCTATATGTAACTATAGGCTCCTGGTCTTAAAATGCTTCCTGGGAACTTGACTTCACCCCTTACCTCAGGGCCTGTCCTGGGGGCTGAGGGGCTGGGTTCGCTTCCAGATTTTTAACACCTGCATTGAGTCAGAAAGCTCACTTTCAGATTCTGTGTTTGCCAAGGCCTGTCCCTCCTCTTTCTTGTTGTTCTTCCCAATCATAGATGCTTCTGCTGTTTCATTTTTATTGAACCGCCTGTTTGGCCAGTACTGTGCTCTAACCAAGTGCAAGAATGTACAGTACACAGCTCCTGCCTTCCGGCCTGTGATAGAAGGTAGACAGTAAGTGCTATTTTCAAACATTTAGCTCCCTTATAGGGCAATTTAGTAATTCCTCTTCTGACGAACACATATTGTTTGTGAACCTGTGAATCTTAATGCCAGGGATACAAAGATGAATACGATGCAGGTTCTGATCGTCAGTGTTCTGATCTTCTCCAAAGAGAAGAACCTTTGTGACTGGTGGTCTAGGAGTGGCTTCAGGTGGTACTGGGACATTGTTATCTGGAACCAGCCCACCAGACATGCAGTTTCATGGATATTATTCTTTAAGAAAAGACAGAAATAGCTATTTCATGATTGTTGTTCAGTTGCTAAGTCGTGTCTGACTCTGCGAATCCATGGACTAGAGCACGCCAGGCCTCCTTGTCCTTCACTGTCTCCCGGACTTTGCTGAAACTTACGTCCATGGAGTCAGTGATGCCATCCAACCATCTCATCCTGTGTCACCCCCTGCTCCTCCTGCCCTCAATCTTTCCCAGCATCAGCGTCTTTTCCAGTGAGTCACCTCTTCACATCAGGTGGCCAAAGTATTGGAACTTCAGCATCAGTCCTTCCAATGAATATTTAGGGTTGATTTCCTTTAGGGTTGACTAGTTGGATCTCCTTGACTATTCAAGGGACTCTCAAGAGTCTTCTCCAACACCACAGTTCAAAAGCATCAATTCTGCTCTCAGCCTTCTTTATGGTCCAACCTTCACATCCACACACAACAACTGGAAAAACCATAGCTTTGACTAGATGGACCTTTGTTGGTAAAGTAAGGTCTCTGCTTTTTAATATGCTGTCTAGGTTCATCATAGCTCTCTTCCAAGGAGCAAGTGTCTTAATTTCATGGCTGCAGTCACCCTGCAGTGATTTTGGAGCCCAAGAAAATAAAGTCTGCCGCTGTTTCCACTTTTCCCCCTTCTATTTGCCATGAAGTAATGGGACCAGATGCCATGCTCTTAGTTTTCAGAATTCTGAGTTTTAAGCCAGCTTTTTCACTCTCCTCTTTCACTTTCATCAAGAGGCCCTTAGTTCCTTTTCACTTTCTGCCATTAGAGCAGTATCATCTGCATATCTGAGGCTGTCGTTATTTCTCTCATCAGTCTTGATTCCAACCTGTGATTCACCCAGCCTGGCATTTCACATGATGTACTTTGCATATGGGTTAAATAAGCAGGGTGACAATACATAGCCTTGACGTGCTGTATATTAGGATAAATAGGTGAAAATATTTAAATTTTAAGTTCAGGTAACATTTTTATATGAACCAATTGTGAAGGATCATTAAGGGAACTCTGACCCACAGAGCCAGTGCATGAAATTCTGGAGGATGAATTGATTAGTTCTGAGTGAAACACACAGACTTCATTATTAAAAGGTAAGCTTTAGTTTGATTTTCAGTGGAGTCCAAGTTAGTCAGATTTTAATAAAAATCTGGCTTGTAGTAAACACTGATTTTCAAAATAGTAGCACTACCTGAATAATTTTTATTTCACTGTGAAAAGATGCGTTTTCTAGAATATTCATTGCAGCATGAGAGTGAAATTGGAAATGACGTGAACATCTAATATTACACACTGATAGATAGGAATAGGATGCAACCATTGCAAATGATATATATATAATGATGTATATATATTGACATGGAAAGACATTCATAGTATCTAGATAAGAAGAAAAAGATGTGAGGTTAAAAAGCCAGTAATGAAAAGCCCTGAAGGATGTACTAACATGTTGGCGGTGGTTATCTTTTTAGCTACTGGGATTTCAACCAGTTTTTTTTTTTTAATTTATTTTTAATTGAAGGATAATTACTGTATTGTGTTGGTTTCTGCCATACATCAACATGAATCAGTCATATGTATACATATGTCTCCCCTTTTGAGCCTTTCCATCCCACCCCTCTCGGTTGTCACAGAGCCCTGGTTTGCATTCCCTAAGTCATATAGCAAATTCCCACTGGCTATCTGTTTTACATATGTTAGCGTATTAATGTTTCCATGCTGCTCTTTCCATTTGCCCCACCCTGTTGGTATGCTCTAATTGTGAAATGAACATAGGTACCTTTTTTTTTCTTTTTTTAATAGAGAAAAACTCCATTTCCCATTTCATGTATGCACAGCTCAGTATAGCTTTTCTGAGCCTTTCCTTGTGGTTTCCTTTCTTACAGGTGTGGGGGCACGGTTGGTGCTATTTTCACTTGTCCACTAGAAGTCATTAAGACAAGGTTGCAGTCTTCAAGATTAGCTCTTCGGACAGTCTATTATCCTCAGGTTCATCTGGGGACCATCAGTGGAGCTGGGGTGGTGAGACAAACGTCAGTGACGCCTGGACTCTTACAGGTTCTGAAGTAAGTGCAGTCCCGGTTCTGGCCTCATGCCACCCGCACCTCCCCTCCTCGCCCCGCACCCTGCAATGTCAACACAGAATGTTTATCCGGCCCATTGGATGGGATATTCTGTTTGTAGAGGCTGTGACCAAATTTAAGAACTAGGTATCTATACCAATGTCTTTAGCTCTGACTTTGCTCTCTTGGCCTCAGGGCTCCTGGCACGCAAGTGATCACCATCCAGGGCCAGTTAAAGTAAACCTAACAGAGCAAACTCAAAACAATCCATGTTTAAATTGTTACATCAGAGTGTTGCTCTTGCCCCAAGTCTTTTGAGTGCTAGTGAGAAGCTCTGAGGCTTGTAGAATGAATTTTAAAATTGCACAAGAGAAGTGTTGTGAATATTTTAAGAGGAAGTAATATGGAAACAAAATGTTGTAATTTTTTACTTTTTATTTGAAAATAATTTTACATTTATAGGAAAACTACAATATATGTTTAATAAGCTGATCTTTATAGTTTTTGTTTCATACCTAGCCTACCCACCTAGTTTATCTGTTTTTACTGTATTAAAATATTTCATTTGCTTACCAAGTCGCCGAATATTCTTAAGTTGAATTTGGCTTAAGGCAAAATCAGAAATTCAGAAGAGCACTTGGCAATGTCTGCATTTTAGCTTGGGGACCCTGTGCATTTAAAGGAGAACTTTAAAATGATGACTGACTTTGACTCCACGAGTCACTCAGAGCTCTAAAGCTGATCTTTGGGAGAACTCGGGTTCAAGAGAGACATAGCCGTGTACCAGTGTGGATGTTTAGTGGGGAAGCGTTAGAAAAAGATGCAATAAAATGGAGATTCTCTGTCTTCTTAACGACAACACTTTGAATTTGGAGCAGAGTTCAGTTACAGTTTAGATAAGGTAGAATGGATTTGAAAGTGCTTAATTTATTTTTAGGTACGTTTTGTTTGTAAAGCCAACTTCTGGGTAATTCAGGCACCCACACCAAACACATGTACCAGGGTACATCCAAGCTCGGGCCAAATTGGGCAATAGCACCAGCTGCTGAGGGCAAGGTCCCAACTAGAGAAAGAGGTCGCTGATAGCCAAGACTCGAGGCAAATCTTTTTTTTTTAATTGAATGCTGAGAAGGATTGTGGAGTCACAAAATGCAGAAGGTCAGGGGCAGGCCAGGAAAGGTGGGGCACTGAGATGGGAGGCGCGCTTTGCTGTCAGTAAGGACAGAGACTGGCTCTGAAGACACCCGTCCCCGTTTGTCTAGTCACTACCAGTGTCTCCAGTGACGCCTTGCTCCTGAGGAACTTGAAGGGCTTTGGACATAGTCAAACAGAGGTTATTTGCCAGCTTTGCTAACATCCAAGGTGAACTTCCTCTTACATACTTGCCAATCTTGCGTGGCTGGTAGATGTATTTGTTTACCATAACTGGGGACCTCTTACCCGGAAGTCGAGGGTGTCACTGGGGCCAAGCCCCTAAGATAAATGGGAATGTTTCTCTAGTTCAAGTGTGTTAGGACACATCTTCTACTAAAATGTAAACCAAAAAAAAAAAAAAAACCAACAACCTCTCCATCTTTTCAAACACATGAACAGCGCCCACACCACATGCAAGACAACCACCTTCCTAACTGGCCTGGCAGAAGACCTTGCGCCCTGCTCCATCCCCAGGCTGTTCTCAGCAAAGCAGAGGAGATCCTTTTGCCCTCGCTCCGAGTAAAAGCTGAGGCTGCCTATGGGGCCTCCTGGACCCCTCCTATTACCTCCTTGACTTTGCCCCCTTGAATTTCTCCCTCCTAAACCGTTTTGGCTATACTGGCCTCCTTACTGGCCCTTTAAAAGACCAGAACGTTGGAACATTCCACAACAGGGCCTCTCTGCTGGACATTATCTGCGTGGCTGCCTCTCAGCTGTCCCCTTTGCAGGAAGGCCTTGCAGTGACCATGCTATTGAAAACCAGGCCCTTCCTTCACATTCTGTCCGTCCTGCTCTGTTTTTATCCACAGCATTTACCTCTGTCCATCGTGCACTGTAATGTACTGATTTATATTGTTTATTTTCTCTCCCTGCGGGGGCTTCCCCCCAGAACAGAAGTTCCCCAAAGGTAGGGACTTCGATTTGTTCTGACAACTAAGGTGTCCCCAATCTCTGAGAATGATGCCTGCCTCACGGCAAGAATGCAGGACAAAGAGAACGTGACGCATCAGTAAGATGTTGAATATGAAGAGCTTGACAGCCACTCCTCCCCCTGCCGTGCAAATAACCAGTATTAGCTGCTGTCATAATACCTACTTCCTGTACTTTTTAAACATAAGATTTATAGCTGAGTTTCCTGGTAATGAAGGCAAAAGGGGGGCTGTCACCCTACATAGCTCTCATCTGGAGAAAGCACACATGCTCCTCGGGGTAGGCGTATCTTTCTTGTCACTAAGTTCTGAAAGCAGAATGTTACCCAGTACTTGCATCAGACAGTGTACCAGTGTAAACAGCATTGTCGTTTAGGATAGTTTAATAGAAGATGACTGCTACACCTTCCTCACCCGCCTGGATTACTGGACTGTGCTTTCTGATTCTTCTACTGATCACCCCTAGGCTAGAGCAGTGGTGAGGGGCTACTGAGCAGGCCCTTTTTCTAGGAAGTGGTGAACTGAGAGCAGGGATCCAGGCCTTTTCTCTGTCCCACAAAGCCCACCAAGGTCATCTGCTCACAATTAGAAGCCATTGGGTTTATCAGGCGGTTTCCCTGGTGGCTTAGACAATGAAGAATCCACCTGCAGTGTAGAAGACCCAGGTTCGATCCCTGGGTTGGGAGGATCCCCTGGAGAAGGGAATGGCAACCCACTCCAGTATTCTTTGCTGGAGAATTTCATGGACAGAGGAGCCTGGTGGCCTATAGTCAGATGGTTATTCATTTAAAACTAAGCTGCTTATTTTTAATCTTATTCTTCCAGGAAGTGCTACATTTAAAGACTTAACAGACAACAGAATTTGTTTACAGGAATTTTATTTTTCAAAATACAAATCAGTGTATGCTTATATCTCAGGTTAATTTATTAGAGAAAAGGTATTCTCCATTGGAGCACTGATTACCTTTATATTTTGAATATAGTTATTTGAAGACAAGATGTTAACACAATTAGGCTCTCTCTATTAAATTTTCCAAAGGGTCATAATCAGTTTATTCAAATATCTGCCTTAAAAAGTCTTAGGACATAATCTTTTAAAAAAAAAATTGTTCCAATCAAAACTTTTGTTCTTTAAACTATTTCAGGGTTTTTTCAAGTACCTTTTTAACGTGAAAAGTAATATGTTAGTGAGGTAGTTTTTATTTTAAAAGCTGATGGCTTCAGCTCAGAACTTTGTCTTGAAACTTGATCTGTGGTATGCATAGCCTGATCTAAAAGAGGCAAGAGAACAAAACACTCCAGACAAGACCCTAGTTTCCTTCTGCATTTCTTTCCTAAATGAAAGCTTATAGGACTGTGGGAAACTTAGTCTGGGTCCTAAACATGCTTTATTTTGAAGCTGAGGAGTACCATTTATAGTAGGCACTTGATTGTTCCAGAAAAGTTTTGTAAACATCCAGATAGGTTGGAAGTTTGAATTATATAACAGATTTGACTTTTTGCCCACTGTTAATGTGCGTCACTATGGAGACAGCCTTTTTGCAGCTCTTAAAAGGCCTGAGTCACTTGAGGACACCAGTTCCTCACTGCATTATAGATGCGTGGCTCCCAGCTTCCTGGAGCCAGAGACGCCCTTAATTGTGTTTAAGTGTCTCCTAGGGCTGGCAGTACAGTGAACAGTTGTGGGGACCACAGACAGAGCCTAAACTTGAAGAAATTCTAAATGTATTGACCATTTGAAAGCTTTCACATACTATACTATGAGATGTAGGTCACTTCAAGGTGTGGTTATTTGAGAGAAGTTTTTTTTCCCAGAGAGCATGGTTTTGTTTTTTTTTTTTCTAACTGAATCCTCTTTTGAGAAAGAGTTAACAGTAAAGAATTTAAAGTTGAAAACACCAAATTCTGATGTCTCTGTTAAGGACCAAGTGGCTTGGTTCTGGCCAGTGTGAAAATGCAGTAAAACATGTAGTTCCTTTAGAGTGTTAGGATGAGTTCAGTATTTTTATAACCTATGACCTATAGCTTTTTCATTTTTAAGTTTTTTATTGTGAAATGATTTCCAACTTAAAGAAAAGTGACAGGAACAGGGCACATACCTTGCTTATACTCTACCTCAGGTCTCTTGTGTTTAGCATTTTGCCACATTTATTTGTTTGTTTTCTGTATACATTTTTTTATCCCCTGAACCATCTGAAAATGTTCAGTTTTCAAATTTAGGAAATTTAATATTGATATAACTAATCCACAGTCTGTATTCCAGTTATATCGTTTATCTTGTTAAGTGATTGATTTAGCACAAGAGCAAAACCATGAAAACTGTTACTGCCAATATTTCTTTCATCTTTTAGAACTTCTTCAGTGAGTCTCTGGGTTTCTTGGTTTAACTGCTTTAGTAAGATGTAATTCAGAGTGCTTCCCTGGCAGTCCAGTGTTTCCACTGCAGCAGGCACCAGTTTGATCCCTGATCGGTAACTAGGATCCCACATGCCAAATGGTGTGGCCAAATGAAAAAATAGAGTCATTTAAAAATTTTTTCAAAATATACTTAAGATGTAATTCACGTACCATACAATTGCCCACTAAATGCACACAGTTCACCTGTTTTAATATGTTCACAGAGTTCTGTACAACCTTGACAACAGTTTGATTTTAGAATGTTTTCCTTCCCACTACAAGAATCCCCTCACTGTTTGCAGTCACTCCCCGTCCCCAGACTCACAGCCCTAGACAACCAACCACTATTCTATCGATACACTTGTCTCCTGATTATTTCATCTAAATGAAATCATACAACATATGGCCTTTTGTGTCTGCTTTTACATAACCTAATGTTTTTTGAAGCTTCATCCTTGTATGAGTCATCAGTACTTCCTTTTTGTTGCTGTTCAGTCGATCAGTCATGTCCAACTCTTTGTAACCCCATAGACTGCAGCATGCCAGGCTTCCCTGCCCTTCACTATCTCCCAGAGTTTACTCAAACTCATGTCCATTGAGTTGATGACGCTACAACCATCTCATCCTCTTGTCAACCCCTTCTCCTCCTACCCTCAACCTTTCCCAGCATCAGGGTCTTTTCCAATGAGTCAGCTCTTCATATCAGGTGGCCAAAGTATTGGAGCTTCAGCATCAGTCCTTCCAATGAATATTCAGGGTTGATTTCCTTTAGGATTGACTGATTTCATCTCTTTGCTGTCCAAGGGACTCTCAAGAGTCTTCTCCTTTTTATTACCAAATGATACTCCATTGTGTGGCCAGGTTTCATTTGAAACACAGTGCTTTGACCTTCCCCAGATGCCATGAAGAAAGAAATGTGCATTATACTTTAGTGAGGTGTCTAGTGTGGTGAGCAGAGAGTTAGTGACCCTCAGCGTGACCAGAGAGTGAGTCTGGGCCTTGCAGACAAGAGTGCACCTTGGGGTCACTTACAAGGCTTGGACTTGATACCAGCTAGTAAGGAAAAGATTCTGTGATACCTGTCAGGTGCTCTTTTTGCCTTACAAGAATGCCCATATGTTGTGCAAACCTTGAACTTTACTCCTGTGTGGACAAGAGAGCTTTTGAAGCATGTTTTTTCACTGTAGTAATGAAGGCAGTATTCTGTATTGTAATATAATCAGATAAGACCTCAGGGGGTTTGTAAACATTCTGTTCTTTATTCAAGGAGCTAATGTGAAGATTTACCCCTTATCATTTTGCGTAGCCCTTGCCTAAGGATTTTAAAGATACACCTTTTCTTATTATTCAGGTCAATCTTGGAGAAGGAGGGACCAAAGTCACTTTTTAGAGGCTTGGGTCCAAATTTGGTTGGAGTTGCACCATCAAGGTAAGCATTGAACCTTTGAGCCAGCCCACAACATAAAGTCCTTTCTTAACCAGAGGGGCAGTACTGCTAGATGACTGGTTTCTTTTTCTGTGTAAGAATCCTAAATGGATCTGATGTATAGAAATAGTGTTAACTGTTGGTATGTCTTTCAATGTGTGTGTGTTAGAAAGAGGCTGTTGGTTGTTGTATTCTTAAGTTGAAAATTATTCTGCTCCCATCACCTAGAACTTTCTCTGTTTGCTCCTCCTAAGTGTGGTGTGTGGTCAGCAGCAGTGGCGTCACCGAAGAGCTGATTTATATGACAGGATCTCAGACCCACATCAAAATTTGCATTTGGAAACACTCATCTGAAGGAATTTTAAAGGCTTTTCGGTTTTACTTTATGTATTTTTTAAAATCCCCATTTTTGTTACAAGGTTTAATTTCTTTAAAGTTTATTTGAATACATCGAGCTGCACTGTCCCAATACAATAGGCACTGGTTACATGGGGCTACTTGAATTAATTAAAATTAAAAATTAAGTTCCTTGGTCTCACCAGCCACATTTCAGGTACTTAACATTCACATGTGGCTAGTGGCTCCTGCCTACGGGACCATAGGCGTAGAGCATTTCCAGTTCCGCAGGAAGTTCTGTTGGTCAGGACTGATGCAGAGGATACACATGTGGATATGAAAGGGAATGAATGTTTCTGCGTGTGGAGGGGTGGGGGCAGTGTGTCTTTGAAAAGTAGGTAAGAAACTGCTTCTAGAAGTTGCCTTCCGGAAAGGGGAGCTGGGTGTAACTGCTAGGACACTTATATGAATTGACATATACAGTAGACTTTAAGGAGAATCTTTATAACAAAAATGAGAATGTCATTTTATATAAAGTGAAGACTAAAAGCTTCTTGAATTCTTACAGGTCAGTGCTCCAGTTTATACACAGATGTCCTGAGGATATCATAAATATGCAGATTCTTATTAAACCTTTTTGTTCCTTTAGAAGTTCCGTAGCTTGTGTGTGTGTAATCTATTGAAAATACAGGAAGTACTAGCCTGTGAGATTATACGGGGCACACATTATTAAGAGGACACAGACATGCTGCATATATGTAGTTGATGAAGAACTGGAATCATTCTACTTGTGGACAGTGCTTAACTTGGTAATGCCCGTCAATCTGATATAGAGTCTTGGTTACCACACCCATTTAGAACAGTTAGGACCTAGAAAAAAAAAAAAGACAGTTTCATAACACAACCATGATAAGTAGTCAGCATCCTAGGTTGAAAAATACATTCTGTAATTGATCCATTGGCCAGCTGGAAAAAAAGAATGTCATTTTCCCTGGCATTGCTGGTGAAGAGCAGGGAAAACCACAAGCAGGCTCTGCTTCTCAGCCCTGATCTGAGAGGAGACAGACGAGGGGAAAGCAGACAGGCAGAAGAGACTGGAGAGCCGGGGCGGGGTGGGAGGGGCTGCCACCCCTCCAGCGGTCCCGTTCTGGGGTAGGGAGTGCATCAGTGGAGGGAGCCCTTTATGGAAACATGTGCCAGCCTGCATGTTTCCTTTGTGGTTCCGAGTTATCAGGAAAAAAGTCCAAATTACATGTGACACACTCCTTGTGGTGTAAGGCAGGACACGTGATACACGTTGGAAATGTATTATAAATTTTAAGAGTTACAATATATGTTGGTGCTTAAGAGGATTGGCATTTATCCAGAATGAAGAATGTAAATGGACTTCATATGTATACTATCAAAACCTCGTCTTCCTCAGTTATTTAGGACACTTCC
This sequence comes from Ovis aries, assembly GCF_016772045.2. NCBI lineage: Eukaryota > Metazoa > Chordata > Mammalia > Artiodactyla > Bovidae > Ovis > Ovis aries. The sequence goes on along the minus strand of NC_056065.1, from coordinate 43,180,775 downwards.
ATCATCATACTTTCTGGAGGGACAAGGGAGCTTCCCCAGGGCGCCTGCAGCAGGTTTTGGTTTGAGCCCAGATGAGGTTAAGCTTGCGATTACCTGTTAACCTCTTCCCCATATTCCTGAATTTATCAAGAGGTTGCATGGAGCCAGTGTCCCAAGATGTCCTGACTGTGTTCTCTCTTTGCTCTGACAGGGCGGTGTACTTCGCCTGCTACTCCAAAGCCAAAGAGCAGTTCAATGGCGTCTTCGTGCCAAACAGCAACATCGTGCACATATTCTCAGCTGGTTCTGCAGGTGTGTTACACCAGTGAGTGCTGCATGTCTCAGCTCCCTAAAGCATGCATTGTGCCAGAAAGTCTCTTTCCAGGAGTTAAAAATTAGCTCTCTGTTTCTTTTGCACCTGAACTCATTTTTCTGAAACTATGTTAGAATTGATAAAAATCTGAGTATTTGAGAACAGCTTGTATCTTGCTTCCATTTATTCTCCCTTAGATTGACATGTTAAGATTGACAGGTTCTCATGCATGCTGTTGGTTAGTGTGATGTGTCTTTTAAAGGAATATTAATGTGTTTTCATGTCTTTCTATCACATTATTTTCTAAACTTTGAGCTGCTTTTTCTGTGACTTCCCAGGTGTCTAGCATACCCTGTGTACAGTTGTCCTTAGCAGCTGGATTCTGTGATGAGGGCTTGGGGCTTGTAGTGGGGTTTGTTCAGCAGGGTTGGTGATAGATCAGGTGTCGTTTCTGTTCTTTTTTGAGGGAATCATTCCACCTACCATAGAAAATTCACAACAGGATTTTTCTCCCAGGAAATTCTTGGCAGAAATATGTCAGTTGTAGATTGCTGCGAGAAGGCCATGCCATTTTCAATATAAATTTTATGTCTGTTTAAATAGGTAGGTATTTTAGAGAATTAAATTGACATTTTATGAAAAATTTCCACCCTCTGCTGACCTCTAAATTGTATGTATCCATTTTGTTCCTGTTCCTCCAAATAAAAGTACTAGGAATCCATCTGAATAGTTACAGATAATTTTTGGATCCCAAATGGAAAATGACGTTAGCAAAGATGCTTCACAAGAAAGGTGTTTACAGGATATGGAGCTGGCAGGGAGGTCAAAGGGATGGAGTGTGGGGCCTCACTGCCTCAGCCAATAGTGAGTTAGCCATAAACTAAAAGTTGTGTACCAGTTTTACAACTTTTGACAAATTAACTTAGAGAAACCGTTGGTAAATCAAATGGACCTGAAGGGAAATTTTGTTTTTTAAATAATCCTCAATTTGCTGTTCAAGGAGCTAATGTTGCTGTAATTGGTTTTGCCCCTCCTTCCTGGTAGCATTCTTTTTTTTTCTTTTTTTATAATGCAAGTGTAGTTGATTTACAAAGTTGTGTTAGTTTCAAGTATACAGCAGAGTGATTCAGTTTCTTATGGTCTATTACAAGATACTGAGTATCGTTTCCCATGCTGTACAGTAGGTCCTGTTGATCTGCGGACTCTCTGCGTGGGTCTTCCCACATGGCACTAGTGGTTAAGAACCTGCTTGCCAGCACAGGTAGACGTAAGAGATGCAGGTTTGATTTCTGGGGCGGGAAGATGCCCTGGAGAAGGGTATGGCAACCCACTCCAGTATCCTTGCCCAGAGAATCCCATGGACAGAGGAGCCTGACAGGGTCCATAGGGTTGGAAAGAGTCGGACACAACCAAAGCATGTCTAGGGTCATATTATCTAATCAGTTTATCATATTATCTAATTATCTAATCTAAAATATAAATCTATATATCTAATATAAAACATTATTTCTGGACCTGATGCTTTCAGTTGAGTTTTAGAATAGTTTCATATTAACCACCATAGGAATCACATTAACAGAAATACCAACAGCACCAATCATATTATCTAATCAATTTATTTAGACTGTGGAAGGGATGACATATTCCAGAGGACTTGCTGTGTGTCAAGTCAGTGATACACGATACTGCTGCTTTTTTGGTTGATGGAGAAGACAATGGCAACCCACTTCAGTACACTTGCCTGGAAACTCCCATGGGCAGAGGAGCCTGGTAGGCTGTACTCCGCGAAGAGTCGGACACAACTGAAATGACTTAGCAGCAGCAGCAGCAGCAACAGAGTGATTAACAACATTAAGATGGAGAAGACTTAAAGATGGTTTCTATAGGCAGACCAGTCTTAAAATGTCGATTTCCTAAAATGATCAATCAGATATCAAAATGTCTAAGTTTGGATTCAGGTAAATGGAGATTTAGTTTCTTCTGTTTTAAGTTAAATATAAGATATTCTTTCAGATTAGATCATCATTTCTTTAAAACAAATTATTTCTGGACCTGATGCTTTCATTTGAGTTTCAGAATAGTTTCATATTTACCACCATAGGAATCACATTAACAGGAATACCAACAGCACCAACTAGAGTCTGGAAGGACTAGTAGTCATCCTCAGTTGCTCAGTTGTGTCCTCCTCTTTGTGACCTTTTTGACTCTCCAGGCGGGATCCTCTGTCCATGGACAGGGCTCAAGAAAATTGAGATTTACTTTAGTTCAGCATTACCAATAGATGTTACATTTTAGAGGACTATATATTTCATCTGTTGTGTGGAAATGGAACTGCTTCTAACCATTTTTATTATTAACCCATTGAAAGCCTGATTTCAAGGTTTATCATATGGAAGACATGGCTTTAATAAGCATTAGATCTGTTCGGTGATAACATTTTCTATTTGTTTTTGTTTTGTTTTGTTTTTTTCTTCCAGCTTTTGTCACGAATTCCTTAATGAACCCTATATGGATGGTTAAAACCCGGATGCAGCTAGAACGGAAGTAAGTTTTTACTTGTTACTTCCCTAATGTAAGACTTGAATTCTTAGGGGTTTTTTTTCTTTCGCCAGTTCCAGTTATAGAGTGAGACCTGTAGCATCCTTAACCATCCTCATCTTTGTTCTATCTGCATATAAGCATATGTAGAAACTTCTCTTGTGTTGAGGTTTATACTGCGAAGCCTCAGCGGGGAGACAAAGGCCAGCAGAAATAACACACAAGGGGATGTCAGGAGTTCATTCAGGTGTGGCCCCTGATCCCCGGGGTAGTCCTGGGAGACCCCGCCCCCAGGTGGAGTGCTGTGAACTGTGCTCTAAATGGCCTCCCTTGTGGGAAGGTGCCAGAAGAGCAGCGCCCAAAGCCTCAGAAGGGGCATTTTAGTCTCCCAAGGCCCTCGATTATCCTGGATTTCTCCCCCAAAACTGTAGCCAGGGATTCTTAACATCTCTTATGCTCTGGGCTCCTTTGGCAGTCTCTAGTGAAGCCTACAGGCACTTTTTGGAATGATTCTTTTTCTCTCTCTTTTTTGCACTGGGTCTTCATTGCTGTAAGTGGGCTTTCTCTAGTTGCACTGAGTAGGGGTGCTTGGACGTCTCATTACAGTGGCTCCTCTTGTTGCGGAGCATGGGCTCTAGGCACACAGACTCAATAGTTGTGGCTTGAAGGCTTAGTTGCCCCTTAGTTGCATGTGGAATCTTCGTGGACCAGGGATGGAACCCATGTCCGCTGCATTGGCAGGCAAATTCTTAACTCCTGTACCACCAGGAAAGCCCTAGAATGACATTTTTTAAAGCAATGAAAACCAATTATTGAAACACAATTATCAGTGTTTTTAAAAGTTATAATATGTTAGTATACTTCTTTAGTATATTAAATAACAAGATCAAGGAACATCCCAGTAACTACTGTAATTTCAAGTCAGTGATGATGATGATAAACAACGTTTTCTGACAGGATTCTAAGTACCCTTTTGTTACTAGGTTGCCTAGAAATGTGTGTGGGGCTCTGAAAACTTCCAGCTAGTCCAGTCTAACCTTAAGCTACCTATAGAGAAAGGAGGGGAGAGAACAAGCGAGAGCTCCACCTAGAAATGAAGGTGGGCTCTGCCTTTGCTTATTTTTCTCTCGAATGACCTGGGTAACCTCTGAAGTGGGTCTTTGACATTCCCTGTCCGTTCTACCTGAAGGAACCTTCTAAAATGTACCAGGTCTAATCATTTAGAAGAGATATCTTGCTCAGAAGCCTTCAGTGAATGTCAGTTACTGTCAGGGTCAAATCCCAACTCCTCAGCTTAACCTTCAAGGTCCTTGGCAGTTTTCAAAAAATGTCACGTGGTCTCTTGCTTCGGTCTCCTTGAATCTGCCTTCCTCACCAGGAATAGAACCCTCAAGAACCTCCTGTCCTGTGACCTCCTGACCAGTCCTCTCCTAGAACCTCAGGCAGTTACCTCCAAGTGTGCACACAGTGTCCTCACATCACTTCTGTTCAGCAGGGGGTAAACCCGTGGGTCAGCTGAGAGCCTTCTTTTTGTGCATTTGTTACAATCTGCCTGGCATGACCTGTGCTCAGGACATTTTAAAGCGATGTTTGGGGGGCTCTGTTGACAGAGCCCTCAGCGAGGGTGTGTTGCATGCTTTCCTGTGCGTTTGGGGGGGCTCTGTTGACAGAGCCCTCAGCGAGGGTGTGTTGCATGCTTTCCTGTGCACCAGTGGCAGCAGAAGCAGCAGAGAGCAAGACACAAGCCTGGCCTTCCCAGAGCCCACAGCCTCACAGGAAATAGAATTACAGGCTGGTGGGAGAAGGGGCCAGCAGTGTTCCAGGACCCTGAGGGGGTGGAGAGGAGTCCCTGAGGCAGTCTGCATGCGACGTGCAGGGAAGCAGCCAGGGAGGGGCTCTTGTGGCAGGGATGTCTCCCTGTGCCCAGGAGCCCAGTGGGCACTGGCAGTGAAGGTGCCTCAGGCAGAGACTCAGGTGTGCAGCCAATTTGGAGACAGGGAAGCTTTGTTCATTCTGAGCAGCAGACAGAAGGGGTGTGTCGTGAATGTGCTGGGGAAGGGAAGAGGTACAGGGAGATAAGGCTGGAGAAGCCGCATCCTTAAAAGCCCTGGGGAGGAACGGGAGCTTGGACTCGGCTATATTTGGAGGCAGTCTAGAGCTATTAGAGCAGGGATTCCAGGGCCCTATCCCAGGGGATGTTTGGCAGCGTCTGGATATTTGTTTCTCACAGCTTAGGTGGTATCTAGTGGGTAGAGACCAGGGAGACTGCTAGAACTCTACAACACATAGCACCACCCCCAACAGAGAACTGTCCAGCCCCAGAAATCTCAGTAGTGCCAAGACTAAGAGACCCCATACGAGAGGACAGTAAACACGGGAGTAGGGTGCTTGCATTTGCGTTACAAAGGTCATTCCAGGTAGGGAGCCGGAGTGGGGGAACCCAGTACATTGATCTGCTCCCCCACAGGAGTGTCTCTGACGTGTGCCCAGTGTGAACGCTATCCAGTCCTGAGGTTCTGTGTGTATCCAGGCAGTTTATGAAAACTTCCTGTCGTGGGGCAGGAGCATCCAAGCTGAAGGCCTTTTAGTTATTGTATAGTTTCTCCCATGTTTATAATCTTACAAATGTGGGAGGGACTTCCCTGGTGGTCCAGTGGCTAAGACTCCAAGATCCTGATGCAGGGGCTCTGGTTTCAATCTGTGGTCCAGAACTGAGATCCCACATGCCACAACCAAAGATCCTGCACGCCGCAACTAAGACCTGGCGCGGCCAGATAAGTAAACTCGAAAAAGAAAGAGTCAAAATAACAGCATTTGGAGACTACATTGGTAACAGAGAGCACTTAAACTCACCACCCTGTGAGATTCTCGGCGGGTTTTCCTTCAGTGTTTCCTTAAAGCGTGTTTGTGTTATAATTGTACTTTTCATGGAATTTCGTCTTGCTCTCCACTGTAAGCGCTTCCCCATGTCTTACTGCCTTCACGACTCTTTCAGTCTAGTCTTTGTACCATCCATCCAGATGTGTAGACACATGGATGGTTTTGATTCTATTACAGTCATATTTTCCTCTTTGGTAAACACCCTCCATCTAGCTCTTCCCAAAGGTAGATCGAAGACTCTGAGCACTTGTCTGCGAGTTGGGACAGATGCGTATGCCATCCTATACGCCTGTGGCCCCAGGTAGCTGATGGGCCTGGCCTCACAGTGGACAGGACTCAGCCAACCCCAGACCAAGGGGGACTATGGTGCCTCCCCATGTACTTTCTCTTTATCATCCTTGTGACTCGGGGGCAGCAGGCAGGCTCCTCAGCATGTGTCGTAACGACCTGTTATTGGTCCCCTTTGTGCAGAGTGCGAGGCTCCAAGCAGATGAACACGCTCCAGTGTGCCCGCTATGTTTACCAGACGGAAGGCATCCGCGGCTTCTACAGGGGATTAACTGCCTCGTATGCTGGGATTTCGGAAACCATCATCTGTTTTGCTATTTATGAAAGTTTAAAGAAGTATCTGAAAGAAGCTCCGTTAGCCTCTTCTACAAATGGGACTGAGAAAAATTCCACAAATTTTTTTGGACTTATGGCAGCTGCTGCTCTTTCTAAGGGATGTGCCTCCTGTGTCGCGTACCCCCACGGTAGGTCCTGCCTGGCCTTCCGGCGCGGTGCAGTGGCCATTGGTGTGTGTCAGTACTTCCAGGTCTCTGGGGTTCAAATGGAGATGCAGGTACCTGCGGGTGGTGCAAGGTAGCTGAGTCCCAGTACAGCCGGCTTCATCTCGTGCATGCAGGTCACGCGGGTAGTGGGAGCTCTGCTTTCCTTGGCTCCATCTGATTGTGGCCAGCACTCGGCAGAATGTGAGCCCTGTGTTGTGGAACATCTGATGTTTTCAAAGAAACAAAAAAATCTGGATTTTATTTAAAATTCCTCAATTAAAAAAAAAATGATACGGGAGCCAAGCTTTTAAAAAAAAAAAAAAATTATCTCAGCTTCCACCTTGAATGGAGTGCTGAGGAAAGCTACTTTGTTGGGTAAGTTTATTTTGTAAGGAATTCATAATAGACCTCATGTTCTGCTGAACTACTTTAAAAAAAAAAAAAAACAGCTCAGTTTATTGTGCCATGAAAAACAGGTTTTGTTTTCCAACGCCTGCTGCACGGTCAGCTGTGGCATTGCACACGGCCAACTTGCAACAGGCCGTTGAGGCCTCGTCATGTGCCAGGGCACTGCGCAGCCCCACGGGCTCTCAGGGAGGGGCTCTGCCACGTGCCACGTCACATGCCCTGACGTCCACTTGACGGGCAGTGCCAGGTGTCATGCCGCAGGGGCCAGGGTGAGGCCGGGCCAGGTGGGCAAGACTCTGAGAAAGGAAGAGGTGGTTTTTTAAACTGGATGGAGAGGAGAGGGATCCTAGTAGGATGGGAAAGTTGAGGAGTACATGGGAAGAAAGCCTTGTTGGAGATACCACTCACTATATTTAATATAAATTAGGCCTCTAGGGAAGTGACAGCGTTTACTTAAGAGTAGAAAATGATAAACTGTCTTAAAATTGTCTCATTCAAATGAAACTTATTATGTTTCTAATCCTTTAGAAGTCATTTGGCACTCTTACCCCTTAGAAGTATACATAATAAGTCTTGGGACAATTGACCAATTCCTAGAGTTAGAAAATGTTCTAAAAAGAACTCTTCATGGTCTGTGTGGCTGCCCCATCTTACCGGAGCTGAGGTGGCAAAGAGCCACAGTTGCACATTATCGTGTGTAAAGCTGTGTGCTTTGCATTCTCTCCATGCACCTTCGGAAGTTCAGTTCACCCATAGCCTGAAATGCATGTCTCTTCCTGCAGAAGTCATCAGGACGCGGCTCCGGGAGGAGGGCAGCAAGTACAAGTCTTTCGTCCAGACTGCTCGGCTGGTCTTCCGGGAAGAAGGCTACCTGGCCTTTTATAGAGGACTCTTTGCCCAGCTCATCCGGCAGATACCAAACACTGCCATTGTGTTGTCTACCTACGAGTTAATTGTGTATCTGTTAGAAGACCGTGCTCAGTAACAAACAGGCCAGAAAACTGTGCTCTAGAAGAATAAAACTGAGAAACCCTAGAGAATTTTTTTTTTCCATTGACATGTAGAATGTTTGAGACCGAAACAGGAAAGCCATAGAATACTTGGCTCACATCATCTGTTGGACATTTCCTTTTGGATTCATGCTTTCTGGAAGGTGTAAATTCATTAACGTTAACAGTTAATTATAACTACTTTTGGTTGGTGTTTGTGTTTGTTTGTTTTTTTAACTTAAGAGAATACAGGATTAAGCAGCCAGTAAATTAAATCATGGTATTTAATTTAAGTATAAATTTGGTTTGTGTCCTCTTTTTTGTCCACCGTATGGTAAACTGTAGCTAACGACTTCAGTTAAGCATAAGCTTAGAAACGCAGAGATAAACTAAAAGAACAATTGTTTTCTAATATGTTATATCCTGCTCTGATGGAAAGATAAGTGTCACAGCTTGATGGCACCGGGCAGACCAGGACAGACCTCCCAGCTGGTCTCCCTTCATTTCTAGATCATCTGAGCTCTCCAGCTGCCAAGTTAAAAAAAAATAAATACAACTTCCTGACACTAAATATTTTAAACTATAAACCTTTTCCCAGGTAGCTTAGTGGTAAAGAATCCACCTGCCAGTGCAGGAGACACAAGACTCAGGTCTGATCCCTGTGTCGGGAAGATCCCCTGGAGGAGGAAATGGCAACCCACTCCAGTATTCTTGACTGGGAGAATCCCATGGACAGAGGAGCATGGAGGGCTTCAGTCCATAGGATCACACAGAGTCGGACACGACTATCCCCAGTTTGAACCAAAGGCAAGAGTTTATATTATTTTGGCCACACCGCACAACATGTGGGATCTTAGTTCCCTGACCAGAGAACAAACCCATTCCCCTTGCATTGGAAGCTCGGAGTCTTAACCAGTGGACCACCAGGGAAGTGCCAAAGGCAAGAGTTTTAAAGAACAGTTTACCAACTTCCTTGCCCCTGGGTGTATTTCCCCAGGTTCAGCCTAGTCAAGCCCAGGGACCCTGTGAGAGCCTTCGGCACCTCCCGAGTTGGCTGTGAGTGTGGAACATGGCTAGCAAGCGGCAGACCTGCCCTCTGGGGTCTTCAGCCCTGTTGTGGGGGCTCCACCACTGGAGAAGAGGGGCAGGGTGCAGGATTGACTGCCTGCTCCTCCAAGAGAGTCCCCTTTTATCCTGGTAGGAGGCACAGGTAATACTGAAATACCCTAGTACAAGGTTAAAAGTCCTGGAAATGAGAAATTACCAGAGTTTTAAACCACTCCCTGCTCCACCCCCATTTATAAAGGAACTTTAATAAACAACAAAAAGTAAGATAGAAGGCAGGTAAGATCTATGTACAATCTTCCCATTAGCCCGTTCACTGCAGTCTGTATCTATTATACATTAAGGTTATTTTTCAGCCTGAATATTTGGAAAGATAATTGATTCTAATCATGGATACTTTGTAATTTCAGTTTCAGGCAGATGTTCTGGTAGGGATGAGAGGAGGATATTTTCAAATTGAAATACAGTTGAGTTAACTTTTGTTCACTTTTGGTCATAAAGTAGGTTAGTTGGTGTTTCTGAGCCCTCTAGTATAATTTGCTCCAACTGTCAACACTAAATGGAAATCAAAATAAATTACTTTAGTCAAGCTCTGTAGTGCTTGACAGCAAAGAGATTTCTATTCCAGAAGCTCATTTTAACTGAGCAACATCTTCCTATTTTTATATTCATAGGAAAAATCTGAGGGGGCTTCCCTGGTGGCTCAGTAGTAAATAACCCACCTACAATGCAGGAGACGCAGGTTCGATCCTTGGGTCGGGAAGACCCCCTGGAGGAGGAAATGGCAGCCCACTCCAATATTCTTGCCTGGAGAATCCCACAGACAGAGGAACCTGGCAGGCTACAGTCTGCAGAGTTGCAGAAGAGTTGGACATGACCAAACCAGCTTGAATGAAACCCTTTGCATGCATGAAAGTGAGTTTTTCCTCAAGAGTTTAATAGGTTAAAAGTTAGGTTTCAGACTTCCCTGGTGGTCCAGTGATTAAGAATCTACCTGCCAATGCAGGAGATAGGGTTTGATCCCTAATCCGGGAGGATTCCACATGCCTTAGGTCAACTAAGTCTGGGTGCCACACCTACTGAGCCTGCGCTCTGGAGCCCCTGTTCTGCAAGAAGAGAAGCCCGAACACCTCAACCAGAGAGCACCACCCACTCACCCTAATTAGACAAAGCCCGTGCAGCAACAAAGAGCTAGCACAGCCAAAATTAGTTTTTTTTAGAAAAAAGTTTGCTTAATATCCACTAGATGGGTATGAGAATTTTTGGAGGTAATTCTTACACATTCTTGAAGTGGTAAATTTGATGTTGAGCTGACATCCTTTAGTTCTCTGCTTGTTTCTGCACCAGGGCATTGAAATGAAAGAAATGTTGAATACCAGGAGTACAAGCAGGGAGAGAAGAAGCAGGAAAAAAGCAATGCTTTCTCTATAGAGGGGTTATTGGATTTTAAAGTGGGAAATATCACTGAGCTGCTAATGGAGAAATCCCATGATTGATTGCTTTCTTCTCCACAAGCTTAATCATGGAGATTTCACCATTTTTCAGTAGTCCCGTGGCTTACCCATCATTTACCTGTTTTTGTGCCAAGCAGTAGGTGCTACTTAATTTCTAATTTAATTCTGACAACCTTGTGAGGCGTGTAGTTCTGTTGACACCTTACAGATGTGAGAGGCACTGAGGCTTGCCAAGGTAAGTAGTAAACCGACCACTCGTGGTTTGTGCTGCCTGTTGAGTAAATGCATGTCAGGTGGAAGGGGCCGCAGAGCCTGGGCGATGATCTGGCTCTGAGGCCAAGGTCCAGCAGATAGTTCCATTCCATTCACTTAAAGATTATGATGTTCAAGATGAGCTTGTACTAGTCATGCCCAGTGCAGAGCAATGGGGTGCATTTTCTGTCCACATACATCACATAGCCCTTCCTTTGAGGGGAATGTCATGCCAGCAGTCTTCCTTGGAAAGAGAATGGTGCTTAAATGCAGCATCTCACATTTTGAAGGGAAGTTTCACTGATACTGATTTATGGTGAAAGCAAAAATGTGGGAGAGACTTTCAAGACAGTGGAGCATCCACCAGACTCCTCACTGCCCTGCCTCTTTGCAACTCCTGGTGAAGGCTCAGATCTAGGATGTGGGACAGATTGACCTGCAACAGGAGTCAAGGGTAACTGCTGCTAAATCACCCAGTACAGCCCAGGACAGTAAGGACTCTAATGTTAACCTCAAAACATAAATAGTTGTGGTGATACTGAGATATTGCATCATTAAATACAAGCATTCCTTTTTTTTAGTTATAGAAGTAATTTAGCGCAAACCAATACTAAAACACTTGCATGAAGTGAATCGTCTTTACCACGCCCTTCCCAGGTAACTGCAGTTCAGTATTAACAATTATCTGTTTCTATAAACATATAGAACCAGACATGGAGCAATGGCCTGGTTCCAAATTGGGAAAGGAGTATGTCAAGGCTGTACACTGTCACCCTGCTTATTTAACCTATATACAGAGTACTTCATTTGAAATGCTGGGCAGGATGAAGCACAAGCTGGAATCAAGATTGCCGGGAGAAATATCAATAATCTCAGATACGCAGATGACACCACCCTTATGGCAGAAACTGAAAAGGAACTGAAGAACCTCTTGAAGGCAAAAGAGGAGAGGGGAAAAGCTGGCTTAAAACTCAAAACATTCAAAAAACTAAGATCATGGCATCACTTCATGGCAAATAGATGGGGAAAGAATGGAAACCGTGAGAGACTATTTTCTTGGGCTCCAAAATCACTGCAAATGGAGACTGTAGCCATGAAATTAAAAGATGCTTGCTCCTTGGAAGAAAAGCTATGACAAACCTAGACAGCATATTAAAAAGCAGAAACATTACTTTGCCAACAAAGGTCTATATAGTCAAAGCTATGGTTTTTCCAGTAGTCAGGTATGGATGTGAGGGTTGGACCATCAAGAAGGCTGAGCACTGAAGAACTGATGCTTTTGAACTGTGGTGTTGGTGAAGACTCTTGAGAGTCCCTTGGACTGCAAGGAGATCAAACCAGTCGATCCTAAAGGAAATCAGTCCTGAATATTCATTGGAAGGACTGATGCTGAAGCTGAAGCTGCAATACTTTGGCCACCTGATGCAAAGAACTGACTCATTGGAAAAGACCCTGATGCTGGGAAAGATTGAAGGCAGAAGGAGAAGGGGACGACAGGATAAGATGATTGTGTGGCACCACCAACTCGATGGACATGATTTTGAGCAAACTCCAGGAGATGGTGATGGACAGGGAAGCCTGGTGTGCTGCAGTCCAGGGGGTCGCAGGGGCAGACATGACTGAGCAGCTGAACAACAACACATGATAGTTTATTCAAACATAAATTATTAAAGTTAATGTGCATGTTGCTTTTTTTTTAAGTGTTTCATCCCTCTAAGACAATACCTATAGCTCTGACATTCTAATAGTTGGATTACGTTCCGAAGCGTTGGCTGTCCCATGATCCAAGGAGCAGGGGTCATGTTTCTACAAACTAATTTTTTGACCATTGGAGTGGCTTCAGTGGAAGCAGCTTAAGAAGTTCCAAGTTGCCGCAAAACAGCATCGCGCGCACGGGCCGGGTTTGGCAAGGCACTGGGAAAAGAGGACAAGCAGGGGAAGACACTAGTTTGAGATGCTGAAGTTGGCGGACTTTTGCGGAAGGCGCCAGTGAGAGCGGCGGGAGCAGAAGAGGGCTGGGCCGGGCTCCGCGTCACCTCCCACCTCCGGCCACGGGAGGGCGCGCTGGGGCCAATACCGCGACTTCCGCCGGCGCCCCGCCCACCGGGCTCGCCCCGCGCTCCGATTGGCTGCGCGCCGGGAGCGCGCCGAGTCAGGGGGCGGGCCCGCGCCGGCTACAAAGCGACGAAGGTCACGGCGGGAGGAGGCGCGCGCCGCCGCTCCGAGTCCTACCCGAGGCCCTCGGCCCTGCTGCCGCCGCCGCCTGCCACCGCCCACCGCTCGCGCCGGGAACCATGGAGGGAGTGAGCGCGCTGCTGGCCCGCTGCCCCACGGCCGGCCTGGCCGGCGGCCTGGGGGTTACGGCGTGCGCCGCCGCCGGCGTGCTGCTCTACCGGATCGCGCGGAGGTGAGTGCGCGCGGCCCACGCAGCCGGCGAGTATCGCGCCCCCGCCCTCCGCCCGCGGCTGCCCCCACCCGCGCCTGCCCCCTGGCCGCCCGGCACCTTCTTGTCCGTCAGCCTCGAGGCCGCGGCGTGGCGGTGGGGCCCGGCCCGCTAGCCCCCGCGCCGAGACCCGCCGTGCACGCCCCGCCCCCGGAAAGAAAACCGGGCTGGGGCTCCTCTGTCGGGAAGCGGCGGAGAAGCGGGTTGGGGGAGCCCAGGAATGTGGGGGGCGTCGGGGGTACGAACTTCCTCCCCCGCGGAGACCCGTGCAGACCGAACCGCAGGATCTGCAGGGCCCCCCACCCCTGCGGCAGAATCGAGCGGGGGTCGGGCCGCGCTCTCTTCCGCCAGGAGCCCTGATCCCTGGTCCTCAGGAGCACGTTGGGGTAGGTTGAGTACTAGCCGGTGATTCCTGAGGCGGCATAGGGTGCCTCAGGCGTTGTTGTAATCTCATATAAGCCCATTTCAGTCACAACCGCGCTATGTCTAGAGAAGCGGAGGGACAAAAGAGCTGCAAAAATTGTTATCAATTAGACGAGTCAGGATGTGAACTGAAGCATCCCTACCGTGGAGCCTGCGTCCCTAACCTTTGGACTCTGGAGGCTCCAAGAGCAGGAAAGCCTGACATGACATACTTTAGGGGTGTTTAAATACTGCGCTGGGCTCCTGCTGGGTGGGTTCATTGGCGGCCCCCTGCCCTGGCCCAGGTTCACAGACCTTGCTGACCCCTATGCAGAGCTGGCCTATCATGGGCTTCCGTGGTCAGGGATAAAAGCTTACTGGCCCTCTTACTTCAGGAGGACCTCAGGGGCATCTCCACTGTCTCCCCACTTGATCCACCTTCGCAGGGGACAGGAAAAAAGGTGGGGTTGTGAGAACATTCTAGGTGGGTGGGTTTGTAGCTTCAGCAGCAGATGTTGGAAGCACAGCTCTTAGGTGGGAGAAGCGAAGGAACTTGCCCACGGCTAGTCAGCAGCAGGCGGGGGAGCTGAGACTTGAACCTGGAGGGCTTGTCTGTTCTTCCTTAGCCACCACCATGTACCGCTTCTTACCCAAGGGGAAAAGACGTGAGAGCGACTGAGTCACAGTCTTCCCCGGGGGAGGAAAGGGTGGGAGGGACATCAGCTGTGTCTGCAGGATGAGCCAGAACGGCAGGCTGCGGAGGGGGTGGCCTCGAGGGACCCCTGACAGCCCACATCTCAACATGTCCAGGCTTCTGCCCAGTTTTTGGAAGCTGGAGGGGCTCGCAGGATCAGCTGGTTCACATCAGTCATTTTATACATGAAGGTACTGAGGTGCAGAGGTGCCTGCCACTTGCTCAGATTCCCAGAGCAATGTTCACAGCAGAGGTGTGTCCAGAGCCCAGTTTGCTTCCCAGGAAATGGAATGAAGAAGTGTCAGCCCAGAGATCACAGCCTGGGCCAGGCACTGCCACCAGGCTTTGTGGCCCCCACCCGTATTGTGTGGCTGGATTTGAGCTGGATATGCCCACTGTGCCTCCCTCTTACGCTACAGCTGTTCTGAGGGTGGAGGGGGGAGGTGCCGGGGGGTGGGGGGGAGCCTATTTCTTTCCCTCCTGGGCTACCAGCCACAGCCTTCCCTTTCCCGGAGGCAAGAGCCTGAGACCTGCATGCAGTGTCCTGCGAGCTGCTCTGAGGGGAGCCACGGGGGTACCAGTGATACACCTGAGTCGTGATGTGGCCCTGGGACCCATCGGCCGAGAAGACAGCCCTTTCCCGGGACACTCTGGGATTCTCCTTGAGTGCTGGCTTTTGTCTGGGGTCATAAATTGGCCACGGTCACGATTCAGAAGCAAGACGAGCCCCCAGACTGAGCCCCTCTCCCTCCTGGAGGAGGTCGGTGACAGTGAGGAATGGCTTTGGCCATAGTGCGGGTTTTAAATGACCCTGGAAAGGGCATGTGAGGAGAGTTGTTTTTGGAAGTGAACTTGGCCGGGTGGGTGTTTGCAGGCTCAGCAGAGAGGGACAGGGACGGAGGACTGGCCAGGGAGCAGGGGCAGCAGCCTGCTTCTCTGAAGTGCTGTGGTCCCCAGAGCCTCGGGCAGGGCCAGCCTGGCTTCCTGCCCATGGAGTCCTCTTGACTGGACTGCCTGGGACCTGGGGGGCAGTGCGTGCTGCTGGTGGCCCCACTCAGCAGGTGAGAAAATGGAGGCCGAGGAGTTCGGGCTTCCTGCCCAGCGACACCACGACCCTTAAGCTCCTAACCAAGCCTCATGCCCTCGGTCCTCACTGAGCACCTTGGCTGCCGCTCTGCACCCAGGAGGCCAGGTGGAAGCCCAGATTATACTTCACTGGGCTTGCTCGCCCTGGACCCGGGCAGTCCTGGTGGCTTCCTATGCCCACTTCACCCAGACTCCCACCCCCAGACTCTGCTGCTGGGCATCGTGTTCGTCTTCTGCCAGCACAGCCTGCTCACGGCTACTGGAGCCCCCAGACGTGGTTATTGGATTGTCCACTGTCTGGTGTTTGGAGACGAGAGGGCACAGCCTCCCGGGTAAAGGAGTGGAGCCTTGGCCACACTCCTGCACACCTCTCACCATGCTCTCCTGCAGCCATGCAGTCTGGCTCCCCACACCTACACTGGGTGGTCCCTGCCCCCTTGCCTGGCAGTCCCAGCCGTTTGAGGGCCATCTGCCTGTGGGCCCTGCTGGCCGGCAGGCCTGTCCTTGAGGGTGACGGCTGACGCTCTGCCTGTTGGCTCTCTGCTGTGGCATCTGTCTCAGCTGCCCTGTGCAGTCGTCGTTCTGTCCTTGCATCCGGCTCAGGAGTGGGGAGCCTTGTGCATCTCTGCCGCCTTGCTAGCCCAGCCTGTGCCTCTCCAGCCGGGCCATGCTGAGGAGGCCGTCCACTGAGAGCAGACCCAGGCCTTCTGTCTGGTGTAGGCTGGACCGCTGTGGACCAAAGTGTGCTTTGCCTAGAGGCTGGAGTGGGCAGTCCGGAGGCCCGTTGGTGCTGGTCCTCTGCCCTGCAGGAGGCCCTTGGATTCTTGCAGGTGGATTGCACAATACTCAGGGCACAGAGTAGCAAGCAAGGCAGTGCGTGGGATCCCTCAGGGACCCCTCACCTGGGAGGCTGACCTCTCGAGTCCTGAGGGAACCAGCCTGACTGTCAGAGACCATCTTCCAGACCCGCTGGACCAGCACACGGGTCACAGGCTGTGTGCCCGGTTCCCCTTGGGGGACTTGACAGAGCCTGATGTGGTGGAGACTGCTTGACACATCGGCCTCCCCCAGACTCTGAGCCCCCTACCCCCGCCCCCAACCCTTAAGAGGGACTGAGCCCACAGTGTCTCCTCCGCCTCACACGGCACTGGGCTCACCGCTGATGCCCACCCCCGGCAGGGGCCAGGGCCAAGGAGCATGGAGCTGCAGCCCTCAGAGTGGTGAGCTGGAACTGACCCCCTGCCCCCGCCTGACCTCTTAGGACATAGTGGGATGTCAGGGCACGCGCTTTGCTATCACTAAGCGTGCACGTTTGGGGCTCACGAGGCAATACCATCATTAGGGCCTGTGTTCATCTTTTTCCCGTTGTGTGTTTGGGGCTGTGGAGGGATGGTTCCGGAACACACAGCTGCCCCCTGGTTCCTCCCACAGGGCCCGTCCTACCCTTGGCTGCCTCAGGCCTCCCCTGACCCAAGCAGAGCCCAGAAGCTCAGCACACAGGCAGCAGGAGCTGGGCAAGCACCTTCCAGAGCCTCCAAGCCAACCGCCCATCCTCTGGAGCCTGGTCTTCTACTGGAGGTGGCCAGGCCTTGACCCATCTAAGTTGCTCCTGCCTGTGTCACGAGGTCACTCTCTCTTGGCCCCTCCAACCTTGTCCACCACAAGGGGTTTGACCAGAGCTTCACTGGGGACGGAGGTGGTTGGCTTGGGAGAGAAGTAGGTCAAGGGGTTAGGAGGGGCACAGGGTGGGGGCGTTAGCCTGAGCAGGATGGGGCTGAGCTGGCTCCCGCGTCAGGCCCGGTAGAGGTGAGTTCAGGCCCACAGGCCAAGGCCGCCCAGCCGCTGTGGAGACTATGAGCTGCAAGGTCAGCCATCAAGTGCAGCCCGCGAATGTGAGTCACATGCGCCCATGTGTCTGGCATGTGAAGCTCCGGGCAGGTGGGAGTGTCGTTGGTCCTTGGAGAACTGACATCCCCACCTGGCATCGCTGGTCCATCTGCCGCTCACAGGCCTTAGCATGCTTTCAGGGCACTCCCCAGGGGAGCTGTGAGGGATGACACCCCACCAGGTGGAACCCATCTGGCCGGGGTGGCCGGCAGCTTCTCTGTCTATGAGAGAAGACCCTCACCCCCACAACCCTGAGCAGGGATTACCAAGCCAGAGCTGCTGGCTCAGCATGTGCGTGCTGAGTCGCTTCACTCGTGTCTGACTCTGTGACTCTAGGGACTGTAGCCCACCAGGCTCCTCTCTCCATGGGATTCTCCAGGCAAGAATATGGAGTGGGTTATCATGCCCTCCTCCAGGCCCCTCGTCCGACCCAGGGATGGAACCCCATCTCGTACGTCTCCTGCGTTGGCTGACAGGTTCTTTACCACTAGCACCACCAGGGCTGGCCCAGGCCTAATCCCCCCTCCCCTCCCGGTCACCCCTTTCCAGTCCGGGCTCACTTCCCCACCAACGAAGCTGGTGATTGAGGGTAAAAACGATGACTTCCTGGGCAGGAGGGGCTTCATGCCTGGCCCCCCAAACCCAAAGCCTCAGTTCCTGGTCGCCCACCACGGGTCATCTTTATTCACTTCCTGTTTGTCTTTATTCGTGGGCTGCCAGCTCTTCCGCTGGCTTCTCCAGTAGCAGGTGTGGTATGGTGGGCATCTGGAGTGGAGGGGGCAGAGGGGCCCATCATGAGGCCAGCAGGACCTGGGGGAGCAGGGGAGAGAGGTGTTTGGGCCTGCCTCATCGCCCCTTTGGACACGCCTCCCCTTGGTGCACTATTACAGAGAAGCCTGTAAAGCGGTTACAAATTAACAGAGAGAAAGCCAAGTGCTTAATTGCCCAAGTGCGGCTTCTCTGCAGAGAGGATTCCCATACCACTAGGCACCTCCTTCCACTGCTCTTGGCCTGAAGGCCAGTGAGGCTGTCAGAATGCCTCTGCTGACCACTTGCCCAGCCCAGCGCTTCCCTCAGTTCTCTCACTCGATCCCTCAGCACCCTTTTTGGAGCAGGGATTGTTGCTGTCCCCATCAGCCAGATAAAAAAATGACTTTCCCTGAAGGTCACACCGTGACCACGGGGCCAGGTTGCCCAGCACTGCTATTTCTGAATCTTGCCCTCCAGCTCGATGATGCTGGGGCAAGCCAGGGTGCCTGCTGTGGACCCTGGGACCCTCCCCTGCAGGGTCTGGTTCCATGTCCTCTGTCTGGGCTTGTGCCTCTCTTCCCCTGCCCCTCCCCTCCCCTTCCCTCCCCATGTAAACTGCAGTTTATTGAGCAGTCAGCCAGACTCTGGAAGCACTTCCCACACTTGTCTTGTCTGCAGATGATAGGTAATAAGACTGAGGCTTGGAGAACTCTTGTGACCTGATGGTCCATGGACAGGCAAGGCCAAGAGGCAGCTCAGTGTCAGAATCAGGAGCTCTCTTTCCAGGGGGCCAGGCCCCCCAACAACCCCAGAGCCAGCTCCCTATGTTACAGAGCACCTTTACGTGTCTTGTGTCTTTGGGCCCTGATAACACGTGATTGCCAAGGCTGGGAGAGGAGGGATTGGCAGAGCTGGAACTCTGGCTCCCAGAAGCTTGGGGCTGTGCCATCCTCTGAACAACAGGGGTATCCACGTGTGATATGACTGCCCATCCCAGCAGAGACCCAGACGGCAACCCCACAGCTGGAGGTGGATTCTAGTAGCAAGCAGGGGGACAGGAGTGGCAAGGCCAGGACCCCAGGCTTGAGCTGCCACCACCTGTTATCATAGATTTCTGGGACTGGAGAGGTTTCCCTGGCAGTTGCCACGTCCTTACCTCCCCCACCCCCACCCCCAACACACACCCACCAAACAGCCAGGGAGATGGATGGAAGGGACTCGAGCACAGATCCCTCAGTGTCTGGGCCGGGATTATCCTGCACACCCACCTGTCACTGTGCGTGTGCCTGGCGAGGGCCACTGTGGCCAGCCTGTCCTGTCCCCAAGCCAGGGAGGGCTGGCCCCAGGATGAGCAGCTGTCTGCAGTCTCCACCCTTGGTCTCCTTGGCCCTGGCTCTCCTGGGGCTTCTGTGAGCACCGAGGCCCCTTCCATCTGGAAATTCCCCAGGGAGCACCGTTTCCGCAGCCTGGGAATGGGCCCAGGTCTGTGGGCCTTGCAGGGAGGGAGGGAGGGAGGTCCTGGAGCCAGGTCCCTGTCGGCCTGTAGCCTGGCTGGCCCCGGGTTCCTGGTGCGTCTCCAGGTGACCCCAGGGTCAAGGAGGCTTGGCCTGGTTGGCTGAGGATAAGCCCAGGTCCCATGGACGGGTTCATGGCGTCCCCCGCCCTGCTTGCCGCCCACCCTCCCTGGTCTCTCGTCCTCCTGCAGACTCCACTCTGTGCTCGTCCGCAGGATGAAGCCGACACACACCGTCGTTAACTGTTGGTTCTGCAACCAAGACACGGTGGTGCCCTACGGGAACCGCAACTGCTGGGACTGCCCCCACTGTGAGCAGTACAACGGCTTCCAGGAGGTGTGCCCCCGCCCGCCCCGGCCACCATCCAGGGCCCCTCCGAGGACCAGCGCACAGGCTCAGGGAGCCAGGGTGACGTGGGCAGAGTCACGGCACTGACATAGGCGGGTTTATGTTCAGACCCAGGCCTTTTCAGACTCTGCGTCTCACCTGAGCTGGGGTTCCCCGTGAAGTTCTTTGAAAGAAGAGCTTCTGTGTTGCATGTAAAGAGAGGGAGTGTTGATCCACCTTGGGGGAGTATCTGCATGTGGGGCCTCTGTCCGTCGCCCGGCCTGAGCGGGGGCAGGAGGCTCCCGCCCGTGGGGAGGCCTCCCCCTGACTCAGGTCCTCCTCCCTCAGAATGGTGACTACAACAAGCCGATCCCCGCACAGTACCTGGAGCATCTCAACCACGTGGTGAGCGGCTCGCCTGGCCCCCGCGCCCCCGCCCCCCCGCAGTGGGTGAGCAGCCAGGTGCTGCTGTGCCGGAGGTGCAGCCACCACCAGACCACCAAGGTCAAGCAGCTGGC
This sequence comes from Ovis aries, assembly GCF_016772045.2. Taxonomy (NCBI): domain Eukaryota; kingdom Metazoa; phylum Chordata; class Mammalia; order Artiodactyla; family Bovidae; genus Ovis; species Ovis aries. The sequence goes on along the minus strand of NC_056065.1, from coordinate 43,160,506 downwards.
CGCCTTCTCACCACGTGACGAGGTGAGTGGGGGGGGGGGGTGCTGGAGGCAGTAGAGCCGCTGAGGGGCGCCCCCTCCTCACCCGGAGCCCTGTGCTGGCCTGCATTCCAGGTGTGTGATCTCAGCCAGGCGCTTCTCATACTTCCTGTCTCGTCACTGCTGTGGGGGCCCCAGGCCTAGGCGTACCTGCCAGTCCAGAGGGATTTGTCCCTGGGCAAGGGGAGGCAGGGTCCTTGGGCTCCAGCTCGGGGCCCTGTTGGGTCCATCCTGTCTGTGTCCCTCTGAGTCCGTCTAGCCCACCGCCTGGTGGGCAGCTGGCTCGTGGAGGGCGAGGGGAGGCGGGTACTGCCCAGAGGCTGAATGTCAGCCCTTTGCCTCCTGGGTCCACATGGAGGCCAGCAGCCTTGTCGTCTAGCCCATCTCTCCTCTCCTAGTCTGGGGGTTCCGTGACGTCAAGAGACAATGTTTGCTGAAGCCCAGAGACCCTGACTTTCCCCAAGGCCCAGTCTGGGAGGGAAGTGGGGAGGGAGAAAATAGAGGTGAGCTGGGGCTGGGCGGAGAAAGCTGGGAAGGCTGCCAAGAGGAGGGCAGGCACGTGTGACGGGGCATCCAGGGCAGGTTTCTGGCACGTTTGCTCCTAGCAAGAAACCAAACCAGGACCCTCCTGCCCCTGCAGACTGAAATGTCTGGCTCCCCTGCAAACAGGGAGGGGTGTGCTGCATCTCATGGGGAAGGAAGGGTGGGCCTCACGTTTCCTGGGCTGTTCCTGAAGTGCAGAGGCCCTTCAGTTCCTGCCGAGGCCCTGACCCGGCCAGGGGCTTTCTCGTGTTTCCTGGGCCGCTGGGCTTCAGTGAGGAGGCAGGTCTACCTCCAGGTGGCCCATCTGTCCACGCCCAGGTGGTGTCCGGAGTCCGGGAGCAGGGCCTGAGCAAGGGCCACATGCCAGGCTCTGGCCTCGAGGTGTGTCCTTGGCAGCCGCAGAGCCAGCTGGAACGTCCCCCAGGGGCCCTGCTGTGTCCAGGGCTGTGGGCGGCCCCTCTTCCCAGGCCATTGGTCCTGTCGAGCCCCCGAGGAAGCAGGCGCAGAACAGGGATGACTTGCACACGGTCGCCCCCAGGGCCCTGAGCCTGTGCCCCCTCCACAGGGCAGGTACGACGAGGAGATCGAGGTGTACCGGCACCACCTGGAGCAGATGTACAAGCTGTGCCGGCCGTGCCAGGCGGCCGTGGAGCACTACATCAAGCACCAGAACCGCCAGCTCCGCGCCCTGCTGCTCAGCCACCAGTTCAAGCGCCGGGAGGCAGACCAGACCTACATGCAGGTGCGAGGGGCCTCCCAGCCCCCGAGTCTGTGCCGGAGACCCCTTCCCAGAGGGCGGGCCAGTGACTGGGGGCAGCTCTTCAGAGCCAGGCCCTTCCCTTGGGGCAGCCACCTTCCTGTAGGGCCGCCTCCCAACCTGTGCCCCAACCCAGAGTAGAGTGGGGGGGTCCCAAGGAGAATGTGTGTCATTTGCATGCGTGGCCAGGATTTCTGGGCTGCCCTCCAGAGCCTGGGCACCTCCCAGCACCTCTGGGGATTCCTCTAGCACCTTTGTAGTGGGTGCTCTCCGAGGTACCCTGGAAACTAGGCAGGGAGGTTGAGTCTCAGGGAGAGGGCCTAGTGTACAGCATCCCTGGGGTTTGAACCTTGGACCAGCTGGCTAAAACCATCATTAGTTTCTGTCACTGTGCTCAGGTGCTAGAGTGTCCTGGCATAAAAAAATGTGATATAGGAGCAGATGGATTTAGAAGTAGAAACCATTCTCCCCAAGCCCAGGGTCCCCAGAGGTGCCTAGCTGGTGGTGGCCGTCTGGCCAACCAGCTGGTGTGAGATTTCCGGTCTGCAGCCAGGCCCCTGACCACGGGCCCGCACGCCTGTTTGCACAGAGAGCTGTGCTGACCCTGGCTTTCCTCCCCTCCGCTGTTTTCAGACTGAACAACTTGCTGTTTTTTCTTTCTTTTTAACTTTGTATTTTATGTTGGAGCATGGCCAGCTAACAACATAGTGATAGTTTCAGAGGAGCAGTTATGGGCCTAAGTTACCAAAGTTAGTAACGGGTATTTTCTCACTTTGACCAGAGTTGTGTGTGTATTCATTAAGATTCTAGTTAAAACCACACAGTAGGAGTTTCTTATGATGACTTGAAAATGATTGGGAAACGTGTCTGAAAGAAGAGGCCGCCGTCGGATCAGAAGGACTACTGTAGAGAATGTGGCAGCAGAGTCCTGCCGCCCGCAGTAGCTCGCAGTGGAGTGAAGGCCCAGAAACGAGACAGGTTAATGGGGCCCAGGGGTGAGCCAGAAACGAAGCCAAGAGTGCGTGAGAATTGAGGGCACCTCTGATCACTGGCGGTTCTTCTGTGAGTGCTGGGGGCCCCTGGCCAGACCCCCGTGCACAGAGCGGGCACCCAGAGGGCTGTTGGTGGCTCTGGCCCCTTCGCTGACCTGCCTCTCCCTCTCTCAGAGCTTCTGCGCGTCTGCGGTGAAGGCCCCAGCGCAGGTCATTGTGCTCCGGGCCCTCGCCTTCCTGGCCTGTGCCTTCCTGCTGACCACTGCGCTTTACGGCACCAGCAACCCCTTTGCCCCGGGAGCCCCGCTGCCCCCGACCCTGCCACCTGGTAGCAATGGCTCGGCCCCACCAGACAACGGAACAGCCACCGGGGCTGAGGGCTGGCGGCAGCTGCTGGGCCTGCTGCCCGAGCACGTGGCCGAGAAGCTGCGTGAGGCCTGGGCCTTCGGGCAGAGCCACCAGATGGGCGTCGTGGCACTGGGTCTGCTCACCTGCCTGCTGGCCATGCTGCTGGCCGGCCGCCTCAGGTGCGTGAGGGGCAGGGACGCAGTGGGAGGAAGCTCAGCGGAGGCAGGGGCCCTGGGGGCCACACTTCGTCCTCTCCCCACCCCAGGCTCCTCACCTCAGTTGGGCAATGGTGACCTAGCTCACAGGGTGTAATGCTTGCCTGTGCAGATGCAGACCCTGTACCGAACGGCATCCCCTCCCTCTCACCGCAGCTCTGAGGGAGGTTTCCTTGCCCCATTGTACAGACTAGAACACCGAGGCTCAGAAACACTGACTCAGAGCCAGGGGGTGAGGAAGTGTTGAAAGCGGCATTCAGAGCCCCACGCTCTGCTCAGGCCCTCAGTGCTCTCCTCTGAGCAGGGCCGGGGTGAATGGCGGAGGCAGGAGGTGGGGGCCAGGAGGGGCCTCACCCCCATCATGGGCCCTCACTCCCACTCTCCCCACAGGCTCCGGAGGATCGACGCCTTCTCCACCGGCCTGTGGGCCCTGCTGCTGGGGCTGCACCTGGCTGAGCAGTACCTGCAGGCCGCCTCACCCAGCTGGCTGGACACGCTCAAGTTCAGCACCACGTCCCTGTGCTGCCTGGTGGGCTTCACGGCAGCCGTGGCCACGAGGAAGGCGACAGGCCCACGGAGGTTCCGGCCCCGAAGGTCAGAGAAGCAGCAGTGACTGCGGGGGGAGGACAGACGGACCAACAGGCCCCGGGCTTTGCCCGCAGCCCGGACAGGGCACCTCTGTCTTGCTTCTTTCTTACCTGCCTCACTCCCTCTCCACCCCCCACCCCCCACCTTAGGGTCCTGGCCCAGCCCCTCCACTTCCCCTAGGAGTCAGGCCCCCCATTCCTTTCTGGCTCCACCAAGCCACCCCCCACCCAGCACCCCCAAGTGCTTTCTAGCTGGTCACCACTGCCGCCACCTTTCTGGCCAAAGACCCCACCGCCACTGCTCTGAGACCAGAACAGGGCAGCACCCATACTGCCTGCCTCTGCCCCGTGGCTTCCACCGGCAGCTCAGGCACCCCCCACACTGGCCATGGCCCCTCTCCTGGCGATGACACCATCGGAAGAGGGGTACGGGCCTGCTCTCTGCTTCTTCTCTCACCTTGCCCCGTCTCTGAGCCCCCAACATGGGCTGGCGATGGTGGCTACAGGCTGGGCCCTCGCCGCATGGCCTGGCCACTCGGGCTGCTAGGTGTAGGCAGGTGCTGCTGAGTCAGGGCCAAGCAGAGCCCCCTACCTCGTCCCACCCTCATTTCTCTGGTCTGTCTTTTTGGTCCTACCTGTTGTCCAGACAGCCCATGAAACCAGGAGGAGGCAGGGCTGACCCCTTGGGTTCCCTGCTCTGAGAGCCCATTATCCCTCAGCCTCCTTCCCCAGGGATGGAGAATGCAGTTCTTAGACCCAGACTGGCCTTGACCATGAGTTTGGGGCGAGGCCCGTGTGGAGGTGGAGGGTAGAAAATCGTGCTTCTCCCCGTGGCCAGCAGGTTTCTCCTAATAGCCAGGCCATGGTGGGAGATCGCCCAGGATGGTGGGGGGAGAGGGCTACACGTTCTTTACTTCCCTATCTTTTCAGCACCACTGTGAGCCAGACAGTGTAACTGGGGCACACACACTTTGCCCACTCTCCTGGGAAGCCCCTGGCTCTGCCCTGGAAAGGCAGGAACCCAACCCTTACAGCCCAGCCCTCCACTCGCTACCTGCAGGGCTGGGGTTCAGGCTTCCCGGGCCAAGGTGGCTCTGATTGGCAGGTAGCGGGGCCCTGCCCCCCTCCCTCCGTGCCAGGGTGTCCCCAGTTTCCTCCCCAAACCCCACCTCCATTATTATGCCCAGAAAAAGTTCCAGCTGCCCGAAGTTAGCACTGGGTAAGGGGCCCAAGGGACACGCAGGCCGGTGACACTGGGTCCTTGTCCCTTGTCCCTCTTTGGCTTGTCAACACTTTCCTCCTGGCCTCTGGAGCCCCATGGGGAGGCTCCTGCTTTCCACCTCCCCGTGGGGCAGCTGCAGAGTCCACAGGGCCTTGGCCTGCCAGACCCCACCACCCCTTCTGTGCGCCATCTGTACAATGAGAGCTGGACCCCTCCAGGGCCCTGGGGTGCTGGCATGGGAGTGGACGTGCTCTGGAGGCTGTTCTCAGCCTGGGGGCTGCCTTCCAGGGCCGTGGCAGAGGGTAGAGCAAGGCTGCGCACCCCTGCAGGACCTCGTGTCCTACTCTAATCGTGGTAAGCACGAACCCCGCTCCAGGTATGGACCTGGGGAACTGCACGCGCCAGCCACATGTGCGAGGGTGACACTCGGAAAAGGGCTGTCACCTCACTGAGCCTACAGGGTGAGTGAAGAGTGCCCAGCTCAGGCCCGATCCCCACCATCCTTCCGTTCTCGGGGTCCTGAGAAGCCAGGCTACCCACCCACCTGTGTATTGGGTGGCGCTGCACCCTGATACATGGGCGGAGAGCTGGGTGAGTCAGGAGCTGGGCCCAGCTTGCCCTGGGTGGAGGGTGAGGTGGAAGAGCACTGACAAGGTGGAGGAGTGGGATGGCCGGCCTGTCCCTCGCCTCTGTGAGCCAGTCTCCCTGAGAGGGGCAGCGGGAGCCAGGCGGGGAACCCGTGTCTGTTGGCTGTGTGTCCCCTGGTCTCTGGAATCCCCTGTTCTCAAGGAAACTGGCAGCATGGTGCTAATTACCGCTTTTCTTGGCATTGAGTAGAAGCAGGACATCTGTGTGTACGCGTGTATTTAAGTTAAATTATTTATAATAACCGTAACCAGCTCACGCTGGCCAGGAGCCTGCTGAGCAGACATCTCTCCTGCCCTCTAGTGGGCGGGGACGGAAAGACACCCACGTGTCGCGAGATGGACCTCATCGAAGGAAGGCTTCCTGGCATTTTTAGTTTGTGTGATTTTTAAAACCACGCATCTATCCCTTCAAATTCCATTATGTGGAGCATATTTCAGCACCTTCCGACATTACTGGCGACAGCTGAGGAAGTGCGGGCACCACTGGGACCATGGCTCATTCCCTGGGAGTGTATTGGCCTCCTCTCCCCTCCACTGGGGACCACCTCCAGACCCTGCAGAATGAGGGGTGGGGGGCGTGGGACCGTCTTCTCCCCCGACCCCAGGCCAAGTAGGCTCCCTCATAATGCTTACCTAGGAGCCCCGGGAGAGGCCAGTGTCCCCTCTGCCTGTGACTGTCACCGAGTCCCGTCCTTTCTGTTGTGTAGACGTGGATGACTGTCTAGTGACCCTGTAATTGCTGTAACCACAACTCCTGGCCTTAGATGTAGTGTGTTTGATGCTGTATTTTCAATAAATGCCTCCGGGGCCCTGCTCTGACCGGGGGGCATCAGGCACCACGTCTTTTCTGTTTTTTCTTTCTCGTTCCTTCAGAGGCTTTTTTGCCAGGGGCGGGGGTTTCGAGGGACGGGAGCGCCCACCAGAGTCAAGATTTGGAGCTGGCAACATGGGCCCCGAGCAGCTCAGGGCCCACCATCCTCGGGTGGCGCGTTTATTTCCTTGTCTCCCTAAGCTGCTCCTTAAGTGTCGTCCTCTCTCTCCTGCTCCCGGCCTGGGCCAGGATGGGGTTGGAGAACAAGAGGCCCCCCTCAGTGTCAGATGGGGTGCAGTGCAGCCAGCAGCCCGCCACTTCCCCAGACCCCCTCCATCATGGCGGGCACACAGGCTTGGGTTCCGGGGCCGGACGCCTCTCTGAGATGTGGTTTGAGGGCGCAGGTGGTCTCTGGGTAGGGGGCTGTTAAGAGGAAGCATCGGTCTGAGTGCAGCGCTCGGGAGCCTGGCGGAGGTGGGGCTCCTTTGACAGAGGCTCCCGAGGACTGTCTTCTGTGGAGCCAGGACAAGGGCTCATGCCTGACACTTCACACGATCTGCTAGCTGAGTGATGCCATCACATGTCCCAACAAGAGGGTCAGACTGAAGAACCGTCCCCTCCTCCCCCGCAACCCCTCAGTGCCACGTTGCTCACTTGCATCAGAGATTGGGAGAGCACCTGTGCCAGATGGGCAGCCCCGGGTGTGAGCAGGACCTGGGAGGGAGGAGCTGGTCAGGCCCCGCTGGCCACCTCCAAGACCCATGGCCTGACTGGGCTTTAGCTTGCCAATTACTTGCGGTGTACTTTGGCCAGTGCCTGGCCTGGCCCAGCCCATGGGCTGCCCAGTGAGGTAGCACAGGAAGCCCAGGGCAGGCAGACATGCTGCCGCTCCCTGGAAAGGCTCAGGCGTGTGTGTGCGCGCGTGTGTGTGTGTGTGTGTGTGTGTGTGTCGTCATCTCCCCCTCCCCCCTGCCCCACTCCCCACTATGGCCCACACACCCTGCCCTCAGGCTGCCGCTGCACACAACAGCCAGGGGTCTTGGGGGTATAGGTGCAGGGGACTGGAGCAAGTTAGCCAAGGGTCCCAGTGCACCCACGCTGCCCCTCGGTGCCGAGCATCCCCCCCCACCTCCGACCACTCCCCAAGGTCGTCACTGTCCTGCTGCATGGCATCATAGTTCTAAAATGACAGTACCAACCTGTGTCTTGTGTTTAGAGTCAGAACCTTCCCCAGGCATTTTGAGGGAAAGGAGGTAGGGGTCACTCTGGGCAGAACGGGTCCTTGGGTGGAATGTAGGTACGTCCAGCCAGGTGCCCAGAGTCCTTTATAGATTTGCTTGATAGGTTCCACAGCCTTGATTTCCCCATGTCCCGCAAACACTGGGCCCACCTTTGGTTCCAAAGTCCAGGTGGCCTCCTGGCACTTAGAAAGGCAATAAAAAGGTCACGTGATTCTCCGGGCCAGCATCAGCTGACCCACCCTCTTAGAAGTTATTTAAAATGAGGGGAAGGGGAGAAAACCAGGGAGATCAGTAGACTGAAGCTTGGCCAGCGGCACCCCAGGTGTGCAGCTGGGGTGGGCGCCTTAGCCAGCCCCCGGCTCTGCTGCAGGGCCTGAGCCAACCTGCCCGTCCGTCAGCACATTGTCCTTGGGCTCAGTTGTCCCTTGGGACTGAGGTAAGGCTGGACCTCTGCAGCTCCGTCCACACGGCGGACTAATCCCTTATTAACTGCCTCTGCCCCCTCCCCCTCTGTAATCAGTTGCCTTAATCAGAAGCATGGTTGACATTCTGGCTTGGGGCCACTGGGTCGTGTGGTGTGATCTGTACCGCGCTCAAGTTAAAGAGACACTGTCACCTTCCGACTGCGGACAGCCTCGCGATCGCTCACGGCTCTTTCTAAGTGTCCTGCCAGAGCCTCTTCCCGGAGATCCCCAAGCCTGGCTGCCTCCCCCTCTGCTCTGCCAGGGACTTTAGCGGAGTGTCTGGTGTCTGAGACGAGAGAGCAGCAGCAGTGGGACTCCCAGGGTCCGGCCCAGGGGAGTAGGGGCTCCCCGAGCTCGGCCACTGCGAGGAGGCTCTGGGCACCAAGCAGGAAGCGGCCCAGTTGAGCGCCCAGCGCAGGACTGGGCGTTTCTGCTTCGAGGTGAAGGGTTGGCGTGAGGTTGGCGAGGGCGACAGTGTCACTTTAATACCGAGACTCGTAGTAGACCTAGTTTGCTGTGAGGCTGAGGGGGATCGGAGGGGGCATGCAGGGAGGGGTGGGTCACGCCAGCACCTCCCAGCCACTCGCTCCTAATGGCGTGAATGTGGTCGGACCGCTTTTCTGCTGCAACTAACACACGCCTCCTCTGGGACCCCATCTCGGGCCCCACCTTGCACCGTGGGGGAGGGGAGGGGCCGACCAAGTGGAGGCCCTGCTCCAGAGCCCCCCGGGGCTGACCTGCTCCTCTCTCCCACGCCCCCCCGGGCTCTCTCATAGGTGCTTCCCAGGAGACTCCGTCGGCCTCTTCCCTACTGGCCCCAGCCTGACCGGCCCCAGCCTGACCGCCCCCTGCCCAAGCCTGAGCATCACGGGCCCCTCGCCATCTTTGTTCATCCCCTCCCCGCCGGGCTTCCTGCCAATCACCAACCAACAGCTGTTCCGGTCCCCCCGCCGGGCCTCGCCCTCCTCGCTGCCTGGCCGCCTCAGCCGGGCCCTCTCGCTGGGAACCATCCCCTCTCTGACACGAACAGGTAAGTGGCACTAAAAGGCATTGGTGGGCAGTGCGGGGCTCGGGGCACCTAGCTGAGCTCGAGGTGGGGGTGGTGGTCCTGCTGTAGAGTTGGTGGAACTGGCTTCAAACCCTGGTGTGTCTACTCAGTAACTGCCTGAGCCGAGGGGCTTAACCATTCTGAGCCTCAGTTTCCCACAAAAAGCAAATGAGGCCAATTGTGGAACCGACCCCGTGTGAGGGGTAAGCCAGGTGACGGATTTAAAGCGCTTAGGTGTCACAGCTCTTACTATTACTGCTGTTTTGTGATCCTGTGTATGTGTGTGCTCTGTCACATCTGACTCTTTTGTGACCCCGTAGACTGTAACCTGCCAGATTTTTCTGTCCATGGAATTTTTCAGGCAGGAATATTGTACTGGGTTGCCACTTCCTCCTCCCGGGGATCTTCCCCATCCAGGAATAGAACCCAGGGTCTCCTGCGTCTCCTGCAATTTGCAGACAAATTGTTTACCACTGAGCCACCTGGGAAGCCCCTGAGACCCTGGGGGCTGGAAAATTTGCCCCCCAGCCTCTGTGGTCCAGTGCCCAGGGATTTGGTTCAAGCCTGTCGTGTTCATGGAGCCCTGGTGGGACCAGCATGTGGTCCCCACCTAAAGAAGCTTTGTCTCATCCCTCTTCGCCAGCAGGATCTTTCCAGGGGCCCTGCTGGGTCTTCTTTAATGACCCTCCTCATTTAGGGAGGCTGCCTGGTGCCCACGGGGTTTGCTTTATCCTATGGGGGATGACCTGACAGGCAGGGCGGTGTGGCAGGATCCAGCTTCCAGGAACGTGGGCAGCATCTTGGTTAAGCTGGGCTTTCGGATATGTAGTGTCTCTCTGAAGCCCTTCAGCAGTTCCCCCACGTGGGGGCTCCCCCTGCCCAGCCCGACATCCCCTGGGCCTGTTCTTCCCATAACTTGTCCAGCAGCTGCAGCTGCCAAGACCTGGGGTTTGAGCCCAGGCGTCTTCTCACCCTGTGTGCAGTCCAGCGTCCTCCTAGGTAGCGGGTGGGTCACCCTGCTGGACACACCGTGAGCCAAGCGGTGGGTAGTGCTTGAGGCCTGCAGGGTGGGATTGACGGGGTCAGAGTGAGCCGAGAGTAGTTCTGAGATCTGGACTCCAGGCATTTCCATGTCGCCTGACGTGAGCCATGTTGCTGGGAGAAGGGCTTCATCTGGTAATGGTTATTCAGCAGAGTTCCCTGAGCAGGTGAGTCGCAGCTCAGGCCCTGCTCAGACCTGGGGCTGATGGATGGGGCCCTGGGGGCCCTCTGTGAACAGTCCCTGGAGCTGGGACAGAGGGGAGTGGAGTGGACAGGAAGACCCTGGACCTGGGAACCTGGGGACCCAGCCTCTGGGCCCATCCGCAGACGGTGTTCTCTGCAGAGCCTCCAGGGTCAGGGCAGGGACCCACGCTCTGGAGCCGCTGCTGGACAGCACGGGTCTGGCCCCTGCCTGCTGTGTCCACAGGCTGTCTCTTTGCTGCCGTGGGAGGCCTGAGGTGAGGGCTCAGGAGGCCTCCTGCCCCAAGGGCCCAGGGCGGTGCTGTGGGACACAGGTTGGTCTCAGAATGACGTGTGAGGGCTGGGAACCAGTCACCATCGCTGGGGCCAGCCCTTGGCTCAGATGTCAGGCGGCCTGGCGGCCTAGGATCCATCTTGCCCACCTCTACCTGCCTCTGCAGCTCCTGCTGCAGGCCTCACCCCGGCTCCCTGCAGCTCACGCCAGGCGGGAAGGCCCCTCCCCTGCACCCGCCAGGTTAGTGGAGGAGGCGGGACTCAAGATGGCTGGAGAAAAGAAGGGCACAGGGCAGGCGCCAGGCCCAGCCTCCCGTGTGGCCTGCGTGGGTTCCAGTTTCCTTATTTGCGAAGCAGGGACCTGCCCTTGAGGACACAGGATGTGGGGTGACACAGAGGAGCCATGCCTCGGGGAGGGGGTTGGAGATGGGCCATCTCCCCAGGGACCTGTGTTGCCTTCCTGTCTGCAGACTCAGGGTACCTGTTCAGCGGGAGCCGCCCTCCGTCTCAGGTGTCCCGACCCGGGGAGGCCTCAGTTTCAGGTAAGAAGGACCGAGCACCAAGGGGAGTGATGGGAAGGTGGCTCAGGCGGCAGTGTGCAAGCCAGGGTTTCCAGAGCACGTGTGCAGGGCGGGGCGGCGGACAGGCCCCTGGAGGGGATTCTGTTCAAATCCCAGCCCCCGTCCTCCCAGCCATGCAGTCCTGGGCAAGTGCCTGACACCCCTGTGCCTCATTTTTCTCTTCTGTGAAATGGGCACCAGTTTCTGGGACTAGCTATGGTGCCATCGTCCTTACAGTGGTGACACGTGGAGATGGCACTTGGAAATGAGCAGGGCCCAGGTTAGCTGAGCCTGGGTCTCCAGGGTTTCTTTCTCCCCAGGCCTTGTTCTCAGCTGAGGGAGGTAGCAGAGATTTGGACAGAAATTGGAGAGAGGCAGAAGGGGCATCGCTGAGGCTCTGCGATCCTTTTTCCCTCCCTGGGTGCCTCCTCCCACAGTTCCCAGCAGGCCCCCCTGTGCCCAGCAGTCTAGGCCCAGCCTTGCCTTTCTCGCTCGGTTGGTAGACGAGAAAGCAACAGATTAGAATAGGCGCTCCTGTAAGCAGAGCGAGCACTCACAATGTTGTCATCTCTGCCTTCCTCCCACCTCCAGATTACTTCTCTCTGCTGTCAGGCAGCTGCCCCTCCTCCCCGGTCCCTTCCCCGGCGCCCTCTGTGGCCGGCTCGGTGGCCTCCAGTGCCGGCTCCCTGCGCCACCGCCGGCCCCTCATCAGCCCGGCCCGGCTCAACCTGAAGGGGCAGAAGCTGCTGCTGTTCCCGTCGCCCCCTGGGGACACCCCACATACCCCCAGCAGCTCTGACGAACACTCGCCCCACAACGGCAGCCTCTACACCGTCGAGTCACCCCCAGCCCCACAGAAGCAGCCCACGTGGGACACAAAGCACATGGCGGGTACGGCCCTCTGAACTCACCCTGGAGGTGGGAGAGCCCCGCAGGCCATGGGAGGCCTCCAGTCAGTGTGCAGTGGTGGGGACACCATCAAGAGGTTGCTCAGGGCCTGTCCTGGCTCTTACCTGACTGTGGCTGCTCTCCCAAGTCCAGACACCCTCCGGCCTGGCTTCTGGTGACCTTGAACCCTTCAGGACCTTGCCCCTAGTTGGCTGCTTTTATTTCCTTCTTTTGCAGTTGACTTGGAGGATCCTCTGTCCCGTGCATCAGGCTGCAGATGTTTTTTATTTTGTTCAAATGCTGTTTTTCTACAAAGCATTCTAGAACGTTTTAACTTAGGCCTCAACATTTAACATCTAGACGTTTCCCATGAACCTGTGGATTTCCTGTGTCTCTCATGACATCAGAAGATCTGGCCATACCAGGCTGGATAGGTAGAAGGGCAGGCTGAGGTCCCTCACCCCAGCCTCTGCCCCTCCACAGCCCTGCTTGTGGCATCGTCTTCCACACCTAGTGGCGTTTGAGTTTGCAGCTCCTGACCCAAAGCCAGCTCCCTTCCCGGCAGCTACGCAGACAGGACCTGAATGAGGAGCTGGCCACCCACTGTCCAGGGCAGGCCAAGCAAGTTGGGACCAGCAAAGCTGATGGCCACCGGCCGCATTCATGGACCATCCTGGGATTGGAGGTGGAGCTGCCCACATCTGTCCCTGGGGGTGTGCCCTGAGCTCCCACTGAAACGCCCCTTCTCCCTGCAGACACGAAGTCAGTGCCGGAAGGGGGCAGCAGCTGCAGCAGCCGCTCCATCAAGAAAGAGGACGACTCATCCCAGTCCTCCTGTGTGGTGGACACCACCACCCGAGGGTGCGCCGAGGAGCCCACCAGTTGGCGAGGTCTGCGCCCTGTGGAGTGTGCAGGAAGAGGGCAGGGCCATGGGTCTGCAGCCACTGTCCCCTCCTGTCTGTCAGAGAACAGCCCCTCAAGGGCCCTTGAGTGGCAGAGGGTGGTTTGATGCCCCTCGCACCTGCTGTGCCCCCCGTGGCTCAGTTATGAAGGGTCTGCGCCTGCGCTGTCCCAGGGGCCTCTGGCTTCAGGTGGCTGCTTAAGTCTAACAGTTACGGTGTAATCAGAGTAAGAATCTGACTGCCCAGCTGTACCAGCCACATAGCAGGTGTCCCAAGGCCACGTGTGGCCCGCAGCTGCTCAGGAGGACAGCGGGTACAGAACACTGTCACCGTTCCATAAACTTCCCCGGGGGGGTGTTGGCCTGCGCACGCTGGCGGCCAGTGCAGAGGCTGCAGGCCGTGCTGGGCAGCATTTTGCCTGGGTTCAAATCCAGGCTTCTCAGCTTGCGAGCTCGGGGTGGGCTGTGAGCCTGAATTGGGGTTCTGGGTAAAGCCCAGTGATCAGGTCCTGACACTCCCCCGGGGCATGTGGAAGCCTTGTGTATTGAGCAAGGATTTTCCTGAAACAATCATTTTGGGGTGACCGGAAATGGGGGCTGCCCCCAGATCATGTGGAGTCTGGGACATGACCCAGCAGCATCAACTTGGGGTGGGGGGGCCGAGTCAGCAGCTTATTACCTTGAGGCCTGGGCAGGGGCCTCCTCCTGTCCTGACTGTAAAGCTGGTGTCCCCATGGCAAGGTACAGGTGTTACTGCCCTAGCCAGGTACCTGCCTGGTGGAGCAGTGTCAGGAAGGGAGGCACCTTCAAGGAGTCAGGACTTGGGAATTCCCCTGCAGTCCAGTGGTTAGGACTCTGCGCTCTCATTACCAAGGGCCAGGTTCCTGGTCAGGGAAGATCCCACAAGCTGCAGGGTGCAAAAAAAAAAAAAAAAAGTGAAGACTTAGAATGACAGCAGATTCCTGGGGTCTTTTCAGATAGGAAGGCTTCTTGGGGGTGGGGCCTTAGCCCAGGGGAGCCCACCCCTTTGGGGGCGGGGCCTCAACCCCGCAGGCTCAGCTCACTCGTCTCGGTTTTTCTCTTGGAAGGTCATTTTGGCCCCTCCGTGATCCGGGGCCTCCTGGCCGTGAGCTTGACCGCCAACGCACTCTTCACCTCGGCCTACCTGTACCAGAGCCTGCGCTGACCCGTGGTCCGCAGCCTCCTGGCACCCGGAGAACCTCGGAGGGTGCGCCCAGGTGCATGCCGCTTCCACCACTGCCGGCCTTGGCCCTTCCAGAGGGCCCGCCGCCTCCGCCCTCTTCTCCAGGGCCCTTGACCTCGCCTCCGAAGAGAGTCCTGTCCCCTGCCGCCTTACCCCACCTAAAAGACTGCAAGCCTGGGCGTGGTCTCGGGGGCTCACTCCTCCCCGCCCTCTTCCTTGGCTGGTATCAGTTGTGCGTTTGGTGCTGACACTCTGATCTCCAAGCCAGAGATCCCGGAGGGGCTGCGTGACTCTGGGGTCCCCTCCCTACCGTCCAGCCCTGCCTGGCAGAAATGCCACTACTACTGTGAGGGGAGCAGGAGCTGGGCTGCCCCCCACCCCCGCGTCCCCTGGCTGTGATCACCTCTTTGTACTGTACTCCCTGACCCGGTCAGGTGGAAGGTAAAGCCCCTGTGGACACCCACATGAGGACCAGCACCATCTGCCCTTGTCCTGCACCATGCCGTGGGCTAGGCCTGCCCTCTGGCTCTCCCGGGTGGGCAGTGAGTTTCCTGCCCGGGGCTCCTCAGAGTTCCTGGGTCTCTGGGGCCCAGGTAGACTAGTGTAAGCACCCCTGCAAGCTCTGTTCTCCCTGCTGCACCCCCATTTTATTACCTCTGGTGACCTTCCCAGGCAGCAGCCCGGCCACCCTGAGAACACTACCCAGGGCCACCCCGTCTCCAGGCCCTTCCCTCATGCACTGCCCTCAGGGGCTTTGCTGGGCCCCTCTGCCTGCAGGTCTCTGAGGACCCTGGACCCCTGCCCCCATCCTGCCGTGAATTCGGCTCCTCTAGGCGTCCTGCGGTCGCAGTGGGCTCAGTGTGACTTCTGTCTCCAGGCCACCGTGACTTGCCTGCTTCCTACCCCAAACCCCTCGGTCCTGCCACTGCCCTTCCAACTGATACTGTGGGTTTGTCCCCCACACAGCGCCCTGACCTTGGGCTGGAGTCCCATCCTGCCCTGGAAAGTCAGGCACAGGGACCCTCACGGTGCTGTGAGGAATGAGAAGACTGCCTGCAGAAGTCAGGATCCCCACGCCACTGCCCCAGGCTCTGGACGCAGGTGTGGGGCGGCGTGCATGCGTGCACACTCTGTGTGTCCGTGCACGTTTGTGCCACTCGGTGAACTCTGAGTCTCCTTAGGGGGAGGGTCGTGAGGGCAGAGGAAGGGTCTTCACTCTGTCATTCAGGGATAAAGTTTAATTTTATTTTTCTACACATTTTTGCCAGGTCAGGCATTCCGCTCCTAAGCAGGATGCCCCCAATCCTCCCTGCCAGGGAGGTTTAGTTTTTTTAAGCTTCGGGTGCTTTTTTAGTAATCTTTTTTTTTTTTTTTTACCATGTGGGGAAGGAGCTTGCTCTGACTTGCCCCACTCCTGAGAGCTACTGTTTCCTGCCCTGCCCCCCACCCCGGGACACGGGGAATTGGGGGCCAGGGGCCACACCAGGCCCCTGACTCCAACTGCCAGAGATGGTTCCAACTCGGAGGTGATGCCTCTTGGCCCCCATCTGTACAGTGGGCATGTGTGTCGAGTTTTTTAATTTTACTTTTTGCCTAACCAAGCCAAACTCCATTCCCGAATGCCCTTCTTCTTTGGCTCTGAGGAAGCTCCAACCGAGTGCCCAGCCCTCTTTCACCCTGGCCAGCCAGGCCCCTCCTGCCCAGGGCCTGTGGTCCCAGTGCCCCCCAGGGGCAGGGGAGAGGCTGGGCCAGGAGGGGGCTGACTTATGTTTTCTTTCAAATAAAAACACAACCTTATTTTTCTTTACAAAAGCAGAAAAGGAAACCAAAAAAGATACCAACCTTTGAACTACACCCCAGTCTGTCTTGTCTTCATTTGCTTTGCTCATGCGCCAGACAGGGTTATGTGTATGTGTTGGGGGAGGGTGGGTGGAGGCATATCCACTCTATACAGAGCCCAGGGTGAGCGGCCCAGGGCTCCTGGTGTTGAGTGGTGGGTACCAATGGCTGTGTTCCCAGAAGGACTCAGGGATTTGAACAGGACATCAGCAGAGACATACTTTGCCGACAAAGGTCCATCTAGTCAAAGCTGTGGTCTTTCCAGTATGTAGTCATGTATGGACGTGAGAGTTGGACCATTAGGAAGGCTGAGCACCAAAGGATTGATGCTTTCGAACTGTGGTTGGAAAGAGAAGGCTTGAGACTCCCTTGGACTGTAAGAAGATCAAACCAGCCAATCCTAAAGGAAATCAACCCTGAACATTCATTGGAAGGACTGAAGCTGAACTCCAATACTTTGGCAATTTGATGTGAAGAGCTGACTCTGGAAAAGACCCTGATGCTGGGGAAGATTGAGGGCAGATGTCTGCGGGAGAAGGGGTAGACAAGAGGATGAGATGTCTGGATGGTATCATCGACAATGGACATGAGTTTGAGCAAACAGAGATGGTAAAGGACAGGGAAGTGTGGTGTGCTGCAGTCCATGGGGTTGCAAAGAGTTGAACACAACTGAGAAACTGAACAACAATCAGCTACCTGGGTGGGCCTGGGCAGGAGGGTGAACTGGAGCAGAGATAGGAGGCCCTGGGTAAGCAGCGAGAGCAGGGGTTCAACTGGCTCTTTGCCCCTCCCAGCCAGTGGCCCCTGATCTGGCCCTGGATCACCCACATGACTGAGACCTTGTTTTCCCCCCAAGCCCACTTAGACTGGCCCAGCCATCCTCCCAGCAAGTGGACTTGGCACCAGCCTCCCCAGGTGTACCAGTGGACCCCCAGCCCACATGCTGGCCCCGTTGGGCCCTGACGTAGCAATGGGAGATGCCCCAGTGAGCTGGGAGCCTGGGTGGGAACCCCAGGGCCTGGCCTCCTGAGTGTCCCAGCACAGGTTCTGAGCCCAGGCTACCCAGTGACCAGAGTCTGCATTTCTGTGGGCTTCAATTTGACTCTGAAGCAGGGCCACCATCCAGGGCTGATCTGGAGATGACTGAAGCACCACACTATGGCAAAGGACTCATTCAGGCCTAGCACCTGTAGGGAGGGTGGTCGGTGGGTCCTTGTCTCCCTGAGGATGGCAGGGCAGGCTGTCTCACCAGCCCTGAGGGCAGATGGGAAGGGATGGGCCCGAGCCACTCGCTCTGACCACGCACAGATCACAGCCGACCGTGTGTGGCAGCAGGGCCAAGCTGCTCCAAGTGTGTGTGCAACGTCACTTCAGTTGTGCCTGACTGTGACCCTAAGGACGTAGCCCTCCAGGCTCCTCTGTCCATAGGACTCTCCAGGCAAGAAGACTGCAGCAGGTTGCCATGCCCTCCTCCACGGGATCTCCTGCATTGGCAGGCGGGCTCTTTACCACTAGCGCCATCTGGGAAGCCCTGAAGATGGAGCCACAGACACATCCGAGTTCACTGATCTCAGAGGTCTTGTGATGTCCTCTGAGGCTGTGACTTCGGGAGGCCAAAGGGCCCAGTTCTTAGCAGCCCTCTCCTCCAGGGAGCCTGCGAGTGCACGCCCAGGAAGAACCCCAGGCTCCCTCAAAAGTCACACCCGCCCCCCCTGCTCAGAGCTCCCACCCAGCCTTGCGTTGGGACAAGGAGACCCAGCTGAGAGGGCTGTGGGGAGACACCACCCTGGTTTCTGAAAAAGATTTAGATGTGTCTGTTATCACCTCACTAATGTCATCTTCTGTTGTCTCCTTATGAAAGGGAAATAAGTTTGTTGTAGAAAATCTACAAATACAAGTGAGCAAAAAAGAAAATGACCCATAATCTCACAATTAAAATGTTGGTGTCTACTCTTTTTTTTTTCTACATACGTATCTTCATATTTTCTTTTATGAAAATGGCATCTTTCTGCCTGCTGCATTCTGTCACTTTATTTCTCACTCTGCACTATCACGGGCCTATTCCGTATCAAGTATGCTTGCTCATCCCTCTTACAGCGTGCCTTCCCGGAGAGCACAAGCAGGCAATCTGATCTTCCCTTACTCCCAAGCATCTAGATTCCTGCTTTTTAGCATCGGGACAGGGGTAAGCATCTTGTGGGAACCTGTGTCTTCTGTACCTAAAGACTGTTCTTAGGATAGGTTTTGGGGTTTGTTCTATCACAGGTTTATCAGGAACCCAGAGCATCTTATATGCATTGCCTGGTTGCATTCTAGAAAGGAGAAGGTGATCTAGGGTTTGGTTTTTTGTCTTGGGAGTTTTTTTCCCTTCAAAAATCCTTGATCCGACTTTAGCTTTGGGTACCTGCACCTGGTTCCCAGACAGCTTATGTGGGGGGATAGAAAGATGGTCAGAGGATCCAAGTTCCCTGGTCATGTTGGTAAATAGATGGTCCCCACCCCAATTCGGCCCCCAGGGAGGACTTGGGGGTGGGTGGAGGGAAAAGGGAGGTGAGCAGGTGCTCAGCACCAAGTCCAGCAGAAAAGCTCAGTTTTCATAGTCTGGGCTGCACATAAGGTCGTATGTCAGAAAAAAGGTGTGCTGATTAGAAAGAAAAATCACCGACAGCATACCAGCCACCTTGCCTGCTAGCTGTGTGACACTGGGACCACTCCACGCAACATAAGTGGAAGAACCTAGTGGACCTCCTGTCCCTCCTGAGGGGCAATCAGAGACAGAAGCCCCCCGATAGAGGATGTTTGGGGGGTCTGGAGTGGCTCCACTGCTGCAAAATGCTTTTTTTGGCGGGGGAGGGGGGCTGCACTGGGTCTTCCTTGTTGTGAGCAGGGGCTATTCTCTAGTTTCAATGTGGGGGCTTCTCATGGTGGTGGTTTCTCTTGCAGAACACAGGCTTTAGAGTGCAGGCTCAGTAGTTGGGGCTTGAAGGCTTAGTTGCCTTGAGCCATGGGGAATCTTCCCAGGGATCAAACCCATGTCCCCTGCATTGGCAGTCGGATTCTTAACCACTGGACCACCAGGAAAGTCCTGCAAAAATGCTTTTTGTGGTAGCAGCTCTGAGGGCATTTTGTTACAGAGGGTAAAAGTGGGGGAAGCTGCTCTCAGCCCCCAAAGCATCTGGCAGGTGATAGCGAGTGGGCTAGATCACGGTGAAAGAGGGGCAAGAAACAGGATTCCTGTGCGTCTTCTTCATCCATAACTAGATTTTCACAATAAGCATTGTGGTGTCCCTAGAGTGCACCAGGCTGTGCCAGGCACTGGGGCTACAATGTTGGGCAGAACAGAGATGTCCCTGCTCCCCGGGGGCTACATAGAGCAGGAGGGCAGGCTTAAGTAAGCACCCAGTGAGTACACAGTGACCACACCTGAAAGGGCTTCGAAGTCATGGGTCACAGTCCCTTGAGGTTGGAGACAAAACTTTAAGGCAAGATGAGACGGGTCACTGTAAAGTAGGAGTAAGTGCTTATGCAAAGGCCCTAGGGTGGCCTAAGGAATTGGAAAGTTACTGTGACAAAAACCCTGGGATGGAGGGTGTGAGTAGCTCCAGCTGAGCCCAGGAGAGCAGAAGCCACCCACAAAGGATGTCATTTGTCACCCACAAAGGGCACATTAGGAATTTTAGACTTCATCCTAAGAGCAAAGGGAAAGCCAGTGTTGAGTGCAAGCAAGGAAGGGACAGAAGCAAACGAGCATTTTTAAAAGATGGCTTATTGGACTTCCCTGATGGTCCAGTGGCTAAGAATCTGCCTGCCAAAGCAGCGGACATGGGTTCGACCCCATGGTCGGTGAAGACTCCACATGCCACGGGGCAGTTTAGCCCATGAGCCACAACTATGGATGCCCTGGCTCCCTAGAAACCGTGCTCTGCAACAAGAGAAGCCACCACCATTCAAAGCCCTCGCGCCTCAACTACAGAGTAGCCTCCTGCTCTTCACAACTAGACAGGGGAAAAAGCCGAAGCAGCAACAAAGATCCAACACAGCCAAAAATCAATAAGTAAATAAAATTCTAAAAAATAAAAATTGTTCAATTTTTGGAGAACCAAGTAAGATCTGAGCCCAAAATTTATGAGCATAGCAGCATTTCTGTGTTTTGTCTTTTCCTTGACTTAACTGAATTATTCGCTACATAGCTTTGAATAACATCACCAACTCAATGGACATGAACTTGGGCACACTCCTGGAGACAGTGAGGGACAGGGAGGCCCGGCTTGCTGCAGTCTATCAGGTCACAAAGAGTCAGACACAACTTAATGACTGAACAGCAACAGCAACAAGCTTGAATCGAATGCGGCAATTCATAATATATATATAGGGGCTTCACGGCTTGCGGCACCTAAGCCAGAGTCAGCAGCCTGTGCGTCAGGGCGCGCTGCTGTGGCTGCTCGGTGCCTTCTGTAGGAAGAATTTCTTTAAGCAACTTGAGCTCTTCCACTCTAACACCAGTGGACCTTTCCAAGTTCACCCATCTAAATCACACATCTCAGCATAAATCCACGTAGCATAGCCCTCGCTTGCCCACCAAGTTGCCAAAACATTCCCTGAGAATTGCCAGATGCCACCAGGGGATGTGTGATTGCCTCCTTTCAACTTGCTTAGACATGATGCTGGAAGAATAAGGGGGTTAAAGGAAAACTCGTGGTTTTCTGGGGTTGACTTGATGACTAGATCTAGTCCCAGGCAGCCATCCATCACCAGTTAGGGTCTTTTATGACCTTGAGGCCTGCCTGCAGCTGCTGAAAGGTTTGCTGAGCTGGGATTGTGTCTGGAGATTGGATTTTCTGTTTGCAGAGACATCAACAGCTTATCATGAACTTGCAGCTTCCAAATTCACTGCAGTGGAGCCCAAGGAACATGGATCTCTAGTTTGACCTTAAAAACAGCAAAGTGGGCAGGAGAGTTGGGTTCAATATTTCATTTTTATTTGGCCCCTTCACTCCAATCTGCCAAATTACCAACTGCATTAGCTGATGACTTTATAGAAGAGCTGGTATAAATGGCCCCAAGTGAACCCTGGCACAGCCACGCTGTGTAGGAAGAGGCCACATCAGCAGGTCTCTTTTTCTGCTTCCGTGCTGAGCAAGCAGTAACCAGCCTAAAGTTCCTTCTCAACACATTTTGTTGACCTTGTATATTTCCCCCACAAAAATCACTAGAACACATGGAATTGCTATGGATTTCCAAAATATTAATCTATTTAAAAATAAAATATAGAGAGTTTTTTCTAGTAGTAATATCAGTTTATTCATTATGAAGATTGTACCAGATGCTAGCAATAGTGGACACTAGATGTAGGGTAAACAGGAATTCTCTGTGCTTTATTTTCTGTAAATCTAAAATTGTTTCAAAGTAAAATGTTTTATTTTAAAAAATTTATTTCCAGAACTTGGGGGATCCTTGGTCATTACAATAACACTGCTTAATGGGACGGTTGCTTTAATTATTTTTCTTATGCATTTTCCTCCTAATAAATATCCCTAATCTTCTACTTGATCCCTAACTCATTATTAGAAACACATCAGGGACTTCCCGGGTGGCTTGTGGATAAAAGTCTGCCTGCCAATGCAGGTGACATGAATGCAGTCCCTGGTCTGGGAAAATTCCACATGCCGAAGCAACTAAGCCCAAGCGCCACAATTCCTGAGCCTGGATGCTGCAATTACTGAAGTCTGTGAGCCTAGAGCCTGTGCTCAGCAACAAGAGAAGCCATCACAATGAGAAGCCCACCCACTACAACAAAGACTCAGCACAGTGCTCGCTTCGGCAGCACATATACTAAAATTGGAACGATACAGAGAAGATTAGCATGGCCCCTGCGCAAGGATAACACGCAAATTCGTGAAGCGTTCCATATTTTTACACATGAAAAGATGCTCAACATCACTCATTATTAGAGAAATGCAAATCAAAACCACAATGAGGTACCACTTCACACCAGTCAGAATGGCTGTGATCCAAAAATCTGCAAGCAATAAATGCTGGAGAGGGTGTGGAGAAAAGGGAACCCTCCTACACTGTTGGTGGGAATGCAAACTAGTACAGCCACTATGGAGAACAGTGTGGAGATTCCTTAAAAAATTGCAAATAGAACTACCTTATGACCCAGCAATCCCACTGCTGGGCATACACACCGAGGAAACCAGAATTGAAAGAGACACATGTACCCCAATGTTCATCGCAGCACTGTTTATCATAGCCAGGACATGGAAACAACCTAGATGTCCATCAGCAGATGAATGGATAAGCAAGCTGTGGTACATATACACAATGGAGTATTACTCAGCCATTAAAAAGAATACATTTGAATCAGTTCTGATGAGATGGATGAAACTGGAGCCAATTATACAGAGTGAAGTAAGCCAGAAAGAAAAACACCAATACAGTATACTAACACATATATATGGAATTTAGGAAGATGGCAATGACGACCCTGTATGCAAGACAGGAAAAAAGACACAGATGTGTATAACGGACTTTTGGACTCAGAGGGAGAGGGAGAGGGTGGGATGATTTGGGAGAATGGGAATTCTAACATGCATACTATCATGTAAGAATTGAATCGCCAGTCCATGTCTGACGTAGGATGCAGCATGCTTGGGGCTGGTGCATGGGGATGACCCAGAGAGATGTTGTGGGGAGGGAGGTGGGAGGGGGGGTCATGTTTGGGAACGCATGTAAGAATTAAAGATTTTAAAATTAAAAAATAAATTAAAAAAAAAAAAAGACTCAGCACAGCCAAAAACCAGTCGATACATTAATTGAATGAAGAGGTTACTACTGCTGAGACTATGGTTTCTCCCCTTCCTTTCCCTTCAGTTTTACACCAGTGCCTCCCATTGGTAGAACTTAGGTTGCAGTGCTGCTGGCAACAGGCTCTGAGAAATGTCTGAGACAAGGGAGAGCTCAGAAGGGTGAGAACAACACTGAGTATCAACAAGTAACATTTGCCACAGTGTCTAAGCCATGTAGTATATGTTCTGAGGTATCCTCAAACAAGGGAGAGGTTAACTATATTTATTTGTTCATTTATCCATTCATTCATTGTGTCTGTTAGATGTCAGAATTTTTGCACCTTTAAATAAGATTAAATATGTAAAAGCCAAAAAAGAAAAAGAAAAGGAAAGAAACCATAAAGAAACACACCAGCTAAATTTTTGTAGTGTCTTGAGCTATCCCACGTTGAAGGTCAGGAATGGTGGCGGTAAGGAGATACCCGCCTCGTCCAAGGTAAGGAGCAGTGGCTGTGCTTTGCTGGAGCAGCCGTGAAGAGATACCCCATGCCCAAGGTAAGAGAAACGCAAGTAAGATGGTAGGTGTTGCAAGAGGTCATCAGAGGGCAGACACACTGAAACCATACTCACAGAAAACTAGTCAATCTAATCACACTAGGACCACAGCCTTGTCTAACTCAATGAAACCAAGCCATGCCTACAGGGCAACACAAGACGGGCGGGTCATGGTGGAGAGGTCTGACAGAATGTGGTCCACTGGAGAAGGGAATGGCAAGCCACTTCAGTATTCTTGCCTTGAGAACCCCATGAACAGTATGAAAAGGCAAAATGATAGGATCCTGAAAGAGGAACTCCCCAGGTCATTAGGTGCCCAATATGCTACTGGAGATCAGTGGAGAAATAACTCCAGAAAGAATGAAGGGATGGAGCCAAAGCAAAAACAATACCCAGTTGTGGATGTGACTGGTGATAGAAGCAAGATCCAATGCTGTAAAGAGCAATACTGCATAGGAACCTGGAATGTCAGGACCATGAATCAAGGCAAATTGGAAGTGGTCAAACAAGAGATGGCAAGGGTGAACGTCGACATTCTAGGAATCAGAGAACTAAAATGGACTTCATTGGAAAAGACTCTGATGCTGGGAGGGATTGGAGGCAGGAGGAGAAGGGGACGACCGAGGATGAGATGGCTGGATGGCATCACAGACTCAATGGACGTGAGTCTGAGTGAACTCTGGGAGATGGTGATGGACAGGGAGGCCTGGCGTGCTGCGATTCATGGAGTCGCAAAGAGTCGGACACGACTGAGCGACTGAACTGAACTGAACTGAACATTGTATGTGATGGCAAGTTAAAAGCTTTCAACTTGCAACTAACTCAGACTTTAGTTCAAACTGGACCAGAACCTCTTGTTGGAAACAGCAGGAGAGACCACGGGACATATTTTACAGATGAGGAAACTGAGGCACTGCCTCTCCCCATGATGATACGCAACATCAGCAGGAATCTCGTGCATGCTCTGGATTCCAGATCCTGAACTTGCTGACTTTTAAAATCAGTGGTTTTCAAACTTGTGTGTGCACAGGACTCCTTAAAAGTCTGAACCGTCGATCTGAGGAAGAACCCAGGTATCTGCATTTCTAACAAGCAACAGAAACAGTGCTCACAGTCTGTTGCCAGATGAAGGGACCCTGAAGGTGTTTCCAGGAGGCAGCACCTGCTCCCCACCACCTCCAATCTTCCTTCTGATCCGAGGCTGGCATTTAGAACCCAGTTCCTGATGCAGGGCCCACCAAGATTACCCAAGCAACGCTCACAGGCTGGCTGGAACTCCCTGCCTCACTAACACACAGCTCTAAAATTCCAAGCCTGAATCACTGATTCTCAGCCTTGGCAGGGTACTGGAATCACCTAGTATTGTTTAGTCACTAAGTCATGCCCAACTCTTTTGAGACCCCATGGACTGTAGCCCACCAGGCTTCTCTGTCCATGAGATTTCCCAGACAAGAGGTTGCCATTTCCTCCTCCAGGGGATTTTCCCAACCCAGGGATCAAACCCTCATCTCCTGCACTGGCAGGCGATTCTTTACCACTGAGCCATCCAGGAAGCATGGGGGAACTTTAAAAAGCACTGTTGCTGCTTCCCACCCTCAGAGCTCCTGATGAACTAAATGAGCTGGGGAAGGGGGAAAATATGGATGCAGATAAACACAAGAGATCAAACAAAAGAACTTTTTGGCCCAGTGGTTGAGAATCTGCCTTGCAGTGCAGGGGACTTGGGTTTGATCCCTAGTTGGGGAACTAAGACCCACACACACTGCGGAGCAAGTAAGCCTGAACGCTGGAACTGGAGAGTCTGTGTGCTGCCAACGAAAGATCCCACGTGCCACAACTAAGACCCAATGCAGCCAAAGAAATAAATACTTTTTTTAAAGAATCCGATTCCTTCACCTGTTAGATTCTCAGAGACTGACCTTCATTTCACAGTCCCTATTTGCTCTCTGCAGTTGCTGCAGGACCCAGAACAGGAAACGAACTAAATGGCCATCTACAATGGAATGGGTAAAAAATTACAGTTAAAGTGGACTTTTACACATGTAGACACTGACGCAGAGATGAAACGAGCAGATTTTTTCTATGTGCAACAAAACGGATGAACTCATGGGCTTCCCTGGTGACTCAGTGGCAAAGAGTCCACCTGCCAGTGCAGGAGACATGGGTTCAATCTCTGATCCTGGAAGACCCCACAAACCTCGGAGCAACAAAACCCTTGTGCCGCAACTATTGAGCCTGTGTCCTAGAGCCCAGGAACTGCGACCACTGAAGCGCCTGCGCTTTCGAGCCTGTGCTCCACAACAGCAGCCCCCACAATGAGAAGCCCCCGCTCACCGCAAGTAGAGAAAGCCCACAAGCAACAAAGACCCAGCACGACCCAAAACTAACTGAATAAATAAAATGATGTTTTAAAAAATGGATGAACTCATAACACAGCACTGAACACATAAATATATAAAAATTTCAAAATCAGGGACTCCTCTAATAGTCCCGTGGTTAAGACTCCACCCTGCCAATGCAGGGGTCTCGGGTTCAGTCACTAGTCCAGGAAACTAAGATCCCACATGCTGGAAGTAGCATTCAAAACATTGAATAAATAAAAAGAAACATTAAAAAATAACTTAAAACAGAGCTTCCCTGGCAGTCCAGTGGTTGAGAGTCCTCCTTAAAATGCAGGGGACACGGGTTTGATCCTGATCCGGGAAGACCCCATGGGCCTCCAAGCCTGTGCGCCACGACTACTGAACCTGAGCTTTAGAGCCTGGGAACCACAGCTACTGAAGCCCTCGCGCCTAGAACCTGTGCTCTGAACAGGAGAAGCCACGGTGATGAGAAGCCCGCACCCCACAACAGGAGGGTAGCCCCTGCTCACTGCAATAAATAAAGCCCACATGCAGCAACAAAGGCCCACCACAACCAAAAAAAATTGTTTTTAAGAATAATAACTAAAAATAAATACATTTGCTAAAACAAAAGTTTAAAATCAGACAATAATCTATAAGGTTAGAATCATAATAGTGGTTGTAAAATCAAGAAGGACCTCATGGGGCCTTCCTGGGAACAGATTCCAGTGTCCCCCTCCTACCTCTTATTTGTACCAAAGGTTTTTTTTTAATTGGAGTATAGTTGCTGAATCAGTTTTATATATATATATATATATATATCCCCTCTTTTTTGGATTTCCTTCCCATTCAGGTCACCACAGAGCACGGAGTGTAGTTCCCTGTACTTACAGAGAAAGGAAAGTGAAAGTGAAAACGAAGTCGCTCAGTCGTGTCCGACTCTTTGAGACCCCATAGACTGTAGCCCAGGCTCCTCCATCCATGGGACTCCCTAGGCAAGAATACTGGAGTGGGTTGCCATTGCCTTCTCCAGGTGTACCAAAGTTTTAACCTCTTAGGTCTTCTCTGAGTTTCAAAGAGCAAACATAACCAGAGAAGTGAGAAAATGCAGAAACAAAGGAAAACAGTCAAGCAAGACAAAATACTGTTTAGTCATAAAACAAAGTCAAGAACCTTTAGTTCCTCCTAAAGGACTGTAGATAATATACTGAGCCATATCTTTGAGCTGTTTTGCAGATGCTAAACCCCCCACCAGGTGGAAGAAGTTAACTGCTTGCTGACCAACAGTACCTAGACCCCAGACCAGCTGGAGCCTGAAGGTTGATGATGCTGACTCCTGAAATACCACCCAGTTGCCTCACCTCCCAACCAATCAGAAGACTGTCCACAAGCTGATCAGGCACCCTGAGACCTTCTCCCTTACCTTGCCTTTAAAAATTCTTCCCCAGGGGCTTCCCTGGTGATCCAGTGGTTAAGAATCCACCGTGCAATGTGGGGGACACAGGTTCAATTCCTGGTCAGGGACTGAGGACCCCACACACTGCAAAGCAGCTAAGCCCACATGCCACAAACTACTGAGCCCTTGAATTCTGGAGCCCATGAACCACAACTAGGGAGTCGGTGTGCCGAAACAAAGATCCTGTGTGCTGCAGCTAAGAGCCGATGCAGCCAAAAATACAAGGCGCCTTCCCCGAAAGCCACTGGGGAGTTCAGGTCTTCTGAGCACAAACTGCGCGTTCTCTGTGCTTGGCCCATACTGGGCACCTGCTCTAAACACTGTCCTTTCCTTCACCACAGCCCAGTGTAGGTAGACCGGCTTCCTATGCATTGTTGGGTGAGCACAGCCAAGTCTGATTTGTGTCAGTTAGTCTTTGAGGGGATGGAAAGTGCCTAGAAGGGAACCTGGAGAGATGGTGTTCTAGGCACTTATCATGTTCTCTGTCCTGAGCTAGATGCAGCTGGTAATGGTTTGTGAAAACTCATCAAGCTGTACACTTAGGATTCGTGTGCCTTCCTGTCTGGGTGATGTTACAGACTGAACTGTACTCCCCTAAAATTCATATGTTGAGCTCTAACCCTCAATGTGACTGTATTTGGAAACAGACTCTTTAAGGTCATTACGATTAAATGAGGTCATCCATCAAAAAATGGGCCAAAGAACTAAACAGACATTTCTCCTAAGAAGACATACAGATGGCTAACAGACACATGAAAAAATGCTCAACATCACTCATTATCAGAGAAATGCAAACCAAAACCACAATGAGGTACAATTTCACGCCAGTCAGAATGGCAGCCATCAAAAGTCTACAAGCAATAAATGCTGGAGAGGATGTGGAGAAAAGGGAACATTCCTACACTGTTGGTGGGAATGCAAACTAGTACAGCCACTATGGAGAACAATATGGAGGTTCCTTAAAAAACTGGGAATAGAATTGCCATACGACCCAGCAATCCCACTGCTGGGCATACACACTGAGGAAACCAGAATTGAAAGAGACACGTGTATCCCAATGTTCACTGCAGCGCTGTTTACAACAGATAGGACATGGAAGCAACCTAAGTATCCATCAGCAGACAGATGGATAAGAAATTTGTGGTACATGTACACAATAGAATATTACTCAGCTATCAAAAAGAATGCATTTGGGTCAGTTCTAATGAAGTGGATGAAACTGGAGCCTATTATTCAGAGTGAAGTAAGTCAGGAAGAAAAACACCAATACTATATATTAATAAATACATATACGGAATTTAAAAGATGGTAACAATGACTCTAAATGCAAGACAGCAAAAGAGACACAGATGTAAAGAACAGACTTTTGGACTATGTGGGAAACGGCGAGGGTGGGAAGATTTGAGAGAATAACATGGAAACGTGTACATTACATATGTGAAATAGATCACCAGTCCAAGTCCAATGCATGAATCAGTGCACTCAAAGCTGGTGCGCTAGGACAACCCAGAGGGATGGGATGGGGAGGGAGGTGGAGGGGGTTCAGGATGGGGGACACATGTACACCCGCGACTGATTCATGTCAATGTATGGCAAAAACCACTAAAATATTGTAAAGTAATTAGCCTCCAGTTAAAACAAATTGAAACTTTTAAAAAAAAGGATTAAATGAGGTCGTAAAAGTGGAGTCCTGAGCCCAACAAGACTGGGGTCCTTTTAAAAAGAGAGAGAGGGGACTTCCCTGGTGGTCCAGTGGCTAAGACTCCACCCTCCCAATGCAAGGGGGCCTGGGTTCGATCCCTGGTCAGCGAGCAGAGCTGGGTTCATGGGTGTAAGAACCAGACAGTGGCACACAGACAAACCCCGCCCCCGCATCCAGAAAGTCTCTGTGACCCACTTGGTTTACTACCATCATCTTGAAATTCCTCATCTTTTTTGAACAAAGGGTCCCATATTTTTATTTTGCACTGGGCCCTGTGATTATGTAGCCCCTCCTGCCAGGAAGGAACTCATATCCGACTGTCAGCCCTGATAACCTCTGCGGAATAGGACTGCTGCTGCTGCTGCTGCTGCTAGGTCGCTTCAGTCGTGTCCGACTCTGTGCAACTCCATAGACAGCAGCCCACCAGGCTCCCCCAACCCTAGGATTCTCCAGGTAAGAACACTGGAGTGGATTGCCATTTCCTTCTCCAATGCATGAAAGTGAAAAGTGAAAGTGAAGTCGCTCAGTCGTGTCTGACTCTCTTCGACCCCATGGACTGCAGCCCACCAGGCTTCTCCATCCATGGAATTTTCCAGGCAAGAGTACTGGAGTGGGGTGCGGAATGGGACTGGAGGGCGTGAAAACACCAGGATTTCTGGTACCCTTCTGTACACTGTATGTATTTTCTTTTGTAACTTTTACATGTATACCCAGGACACAATCTAGCCGTCCAGTGGAAAGAACGTGGGCTTGGAGCGGGCAGAACCGGGTGAAACTCTGCCTCTACCAGTCAGTTACCGGCTTGCTCATCTTCGATAAATTACCCTCCTGAGACTCAGTTTCCTCCTGGAAAAAAACTAGGGGCTTGTTTTCTATCTCTTGGGGCTGGTGTAAGACTGAGTCTGTAGTATAAAGGTGCTTATTGCATAGTTACTGGGCTGGGGATACAGCCGGCAGGGGAGCACAGAAGCTGACAACATGGTCTGATTTAAATCTCAACTCAAGGAATTCTCTGGCAGTCCAGTGGTTAGGATTTGGTGCTTTCACTGCCAGGGCCCAGGTTCAATCCCTGATCAGGGAATTAAGATCCTGTAGGACATGC
Organism: Ovis aries; assembly: GCF_016772045.2. Taxonomy (NCBI): domain Eukaryota; kingdom Metazoa; phylum Chordata; class Mammalia; order Artiodactyla; family Bovidae; genus Ovis; species Ovis aries. The sequence goes on along the minus strand of NC_056065.1, from coordinate 43,130,743 downwards.
AACATGGCCAAAAAAAATAAAAAAAAAAAGTATGTAAATCCCAAACTCAACCAATTCCCATGTAAAGTTGGATCCTTTCTGTGCCTCAGTTTTGTAATCTATAAAATGGGAGCGATCTAGACTCACAATCCATTATTGTCAATCCCTAAGCCCCCAAAGCTCTGAAAACAGAATGTGTTTGAATTTAGCACAAACTCACTTGGCTAAATCTCTGACCACTGAGGTGAGGCTACAATCTTAATTATCTACCCAGTCCCTTCCCCCTCACGCTTTGCATGCAAGCCATACATTTTGCTGCAGAATGACTCATGGGTTTCACAATGAGGGGCTCTCTGGATGCCCCTGCGGCTGCGATACGGTGGATCTGATTCTCCAGAGCCGTGGTGAGGGTTAGATGCCTTGCAGTCAGTAAGACACCAGTCAGTGCTTGGTCCATGGGACTGACTCACGAGGATGTTGCTACTTGGTGTCACCTGATAAACTTGGGCTTAAATCTCCTTTCTGTCCCTCATTATCAGGGTGGGCTTGGGCAACGTGCACGAGGTCTCTGGGTCTCCTAAACTGTGAGCATTGATGCCACATCATGGTATTTTACCAGGCTTGTGAAGACCCCAGGGTGAGAAGGAAGAGCAGTTGCTCGGTCATGGTGGTCACATTTGCTCGCCTGTTAATTGAGTGCTGAGCGCACTGGAAGGCCAGGCTGCAGAGAGGGCACCTGGGCCCTCTGTCTTAAGCAGGGCCCACACCAGGGAGAGGTTTGGGAAAAGACCAGCTCATCTAATTCCTGGAGTACACGGAAGGAAGAGGTGGGGAGGGGCTCCCCGCTCCTGCCCTGCACTGAGAAAACCCCGCATGCCTCAAGCTGGTCACAGCTGTGCTGGGGATCCCAGCAATCTAGAGGCAGAGCTTCATTGCCCTCACCAGTCCTGCCTGTGCAACTAGGGGCTTGCCTCTGGCTCTGGGAGGCAGGGGGCTTGTTCATGGCTTCCCAATGCCTGGGACCCAAAGGAGACCAGTGCTGCCAACACTTAGTGCTGGCTTCCCTGGGTTCTGAGCATCCAGCCAAGTCCCTAGGGGCCCCGCCGCCTTCAACCCTGCCTTCCCCTCCCTCCCTCATCCCTGGCTCCCTGGCTCACCACCCACCCTCCAACCCAGTACCACCCTTAGACCCAGACAAGACAGTACAGGAACTGCAGGCCCCACACCTCAGGGTCCCCCACATTTTGGATCACCTTTCTCAAAGAGCAACTTTCTCAATGCCTGGGACCAACAGAGACTAGAATTGTCTTTTAGCTGGGGCACTTAACCACTCAGATGCTTTGAGAAGTTCAAGTCCTCACACCTATGCAGCCAGCCCAGGAGGGAGCCTGGGGTGCCTCCCACTGGCCAGAAGGGCATTACTTCGGGGAATCACATGAGATTGGGCTGCACAGACAGTGATGCCAAGCTGATGCTGCATTCTTCAGAATTGTTTATACAGACAAACGTGAAAGTGTTAGCCATTCAGTCGTGTCTGACTCTTTGTGACTCCATGGACTCCAGCTCGCCAGGCTCCTCTGTCCATGGCATTCTCCAGGCAAGAATACAGGAGTGGATAGCCATTCCCTTCTCCAGGGGATCTTCCCTACCCAGGGATCAAACCCAGGTCTCCAGCACTGCTGGCAGATTCTTTATTGTCTAAGACACCACATAAGCCCTGCAGACACCCTCCAGGATCCCTGCACGTGGCGGAGCAGCCTCCTCCAAAGCAGTTATCTTTCTGTAGCTCCTGGAATATCTCAGGCCCCTCCCACTTCCAAGCCTTGGCACCCGCAGACATGTGACACTTCCTACCTGGATGACCCCTCCACACTCTTCCCAAGAGTCTCTGCTTAGATCTCATCTCCTCTGAGGAGCCTTCCCTGCCCACCCCCATTTTTCCCACCCATTTTTATTTCCTTTGTAAGACTGTATGTGAGGGACAGGAGATGGATGAACTCAGACTCTTGGGCGGCTCCCATTCTGGTGGCTCACGGGGCCCCATCTGGCTTAGTCAGGAGCCCCTCACCCCTCCTCCAGTTCAGCCTGAGCATTGCCTGAGCTTTATCAGGCCAGTATCCAAACTCGTGAGGTCTCCAAAGTCTCTGGGTCTCCCTCACTCTCTGCCCAAGTAGCTCACTCCTGCAATTTTTCTTTCCAGTGCCACTTCCTCCAGGAAGACTCCAAAGCTTCCCATAGCCCCTGGCACTGTCCTCCGTGGCCTAGACTGCCTGGGCTCACCTGAGAGGCTGGAGCAGGTGGGCTTCCTCACAGCCATTCCCCTCAGCCCCGGCTCCTATCCCGCTGCCTGCAGGGTGAGGCTTGACTCTGAGGAGGCTCCTCTTATGATAGATGTCAGTTGAAGGAATAAATGAGTGAAAAAGTGCATATTTGTTTAGCAAAATTGGGATGATGTTGGGGCATGCTGGTTTTGTTTTTTAAGGCAGCTTTCTAAAAAAATGTCTCATCTTTTGAGCATTTTCCCTTTTCATTAAATATTCTTCTACATGATCCTGATGATGGCACATTTTTTTATCTTTGGTGCCACAAGTTTTTCTAAGCAACACCCTGCTGTTGAGAATCAGGTTTCATTAAAGTGAGCAGCGCTGGGCTTCCTGGATGGAAGATGAGTTAGAATGAGTTCTATGTGAGCAATGCTCAGAGCATATCTCCCACACATTTTAAAATGTTCCTGCCCCAATGACCTCAGGAGAAGGTGGGGAGAAGAAGGGGATGGGAAGCAGCTGCTAGTACTGAGGGCAGAATCCCTTTGGGTTCTGGGGATTCTGAGTTCAGAGAAGGGAATCTGGACAGGGAGGAAGGATCACGTCAAACTTGGCAGGAAAGACCTAACACCCCCCTCTGATGTGGGTTGTTCCCCTGCCCTTGCTTCCTGGGTCTCAGGACCTGAGGAACTTTTTACTGTTAACAAGGGGTCCCTGGAAGGTTGGGAAGGGGGCCCCTTGTGGGAAGGCAAAAGCAGCACCAGCATCACCTTCTACAATCCACCCTGTTGTTGCTGTTCAGTTGCCAAGTTGTGTCAGACCCTTTGCAACCCCATGCGCTGCAGCACGCCAGGCCTCCCTGTCCCTCACCATCTCCCAGAGTTTTCCAAGTTCATGTCCACTGAGTCGGTGATGCCATCCAACCATCTCAGCCTCTGTCCCCCTCTTCTCCTTCTGTCTTTAATCTTCCCCAGCATCAGGGTCTTTTCCAATGAGTCGGCTCTTCACATCAAGTGGCCAAAGTATTGGAGCTTCAGCTTCAGCATCAGTCTTTCCAATGAGTATCCAGGGTTGATTTCCTTTAGGATGGACTTTCCTTTAGGAGGGACTCTCAAGAGTCTTCTTAAGCACCACAGTTCGAAAGCATCAGTTCTTTGGCTCTCAGCCTTCTTTATGGTCCAACTCTCACGTTTGTATGTGACAACTCACCCTGGACCTCCTTAAGAGGCCCTGAGCCACGGTCCTCCTGTCTCTTTCCACCACATACCCAGTTTCTGGGTGTCTGAACCATGTGATCAAAGAGGCCTGTCACTCGGTTTAATAACCTGCTTGAAAAGCCATCTGGAAATTCTTTTTCTTTGTTTGGCTGTGCTGGATCTTCGTTGCCACAGGCAAGCTTACTTGCCCCACAGCTTGTGGGATCTTAGTTCCCCACCAGGGATCAAACCCATGTCCCCTTAATTGGAAGGTAGATTCTTAATCACATAGACCACCAGGGAAATCTTCATCTGGAAAATTTTAACTCCCCTTTGCTCGTTATATACCAATTCTCCAATACTTTCGCACCTGATGCAAAGGGCCAACTCACTGGGAAAGACCCTGCTGCTGGGAAAGATTGAGGGCAAGAGGAGGAGGGGGCAACAGAGGATGAGATGGTTGGATGGCATCATTGACTCAATGGACATCAGTTTGAGCAAGCTCCAGGAGATGGTGAAGGACAGGGAAGCCTGGTGGGCTGCAGTCCATGGGGTCAGACACGACTAAGAGACTGAACAACAACAACAACCCACCGATCCCACCAGAACCCTGAACCAGAACCTCCTGCACCATCCAGCTGCACGGGCCCTGGCAGCTTCCGGACCAAGGCAGGCCCCAGGGGCATGGATTCCAGCTCAGCCCCACCCCCACTCCCCCATCTTTCCTGGGTGCTGTGGAAATCATAGCAGAGGCTGAGTGGAGGACCACTGTGAGACGTGGGTGAGTTAACTGGGTGAAGACTGCTTACAACAATGCCTGATGCTTGGTAAGCACTGGTTGTGATCACTCCCACTCAGGACCTTGGAACGTTCCAGAACTTTGTCTTTGCCTAGCTAATGCCTATAGAGCAACGATCTCTTCTGGAAATAGGGTCTGGCTGGGACAGGAGGGCAGATGGATAAGAGGAGAGAAATTGAAGTTAGAAGTTTCAAGTAAAGTGTTCAAGGAGATATAGTGAGAGAAACTGGCTCAAACCAACTTTAACAGAGAGACCCGAGCCAGGGGGAGGCAGGAGCTTCACTCTCCGCCCCTCCCCAACCCTAGAGATGGGGAACTCCACAGTGAGGCAGGGAGCAAGGCTGGGCAGGGGCTGGGGAGGGAAGACAGAGGTGCAGATTCACTCGGACGAAAGCCCAAAGCATCTGGAGAACACACAGCCACCCCTCTCCCAGAGCTCCTCTTCACAGGATCCCAGGCAGACTTTCACACCCTCGCTTCTCACCTCCATTCTCAGCACCTCTTCCCCTCTCCTCTCTCTCAGCTGATGAGCTTGCTTCCTAATTAACAGGAAAAAAAACAAAAACACAGAAGTCCCTACATTCCCACAACCTCTCTGCCAGTCCATGGACAGCTATCCCCTGTCTTCTTCCCACCTGCCTGTCACCGGGACCATCCATGCTCCCATCCAGCCCGGCCCCTCCCACTTCTGCCTCATCACTGCCGTCCTTCCTTCTGGACCGTTCCCTCCACCTGCTTCCCCCCAGGCTGGTTTTCTTCCCATCTCAGGCATCTTTAGGGCGTATGGCACTCACTGTACTACTCTTTCAGGCTTTTGGAGAGTTTGAAATTTTTCAAAATATCAGGTTGAGAGGCGGCTTTCTCTCCCTCCTCTCCTTCCATTCCTTCCCTTTCTTCTTAATGAATTCTGTCCAAAAGGCACCGGGAAGGGGGAAACAGGCCACACAGCAGCTGTCCTGGGTGGCCAGGTGTGGATGTTGGAGTCCCAGCCGGGTGAGGAGGGTGGCCTGGTGGGGGTATCAGAGCCTGAGGGTGAGGCACGGGGGAAGGGGAGAGGGGGCAGGTCTTTGCCTGGGGCCAGTAGCCCGGACAGTGAGGAAGGCAGCTCGTGGGGAGAGGGCAGCAGCCTCCTGATGTGGGGTGTGGAGACCAAGCGGGGTGAGGAGGGCACCTGGGGGTTCTGGCCGTGGTGGCCCCTGTCTGCTTTCTTCTGCACGGCGCACACTGCCTGTGATGTATTATGAATGCGCCTGTTTGCTTCTTGCTTTTTCCTGTATTGTCTGCCTCCCATCCCCTCCAAACCACTCCCCCCACCCCACTTTAGAAAGTCCTCAAGGTCAGGGACATAGGCCACCCTGCCTTCTCCGGGCCATGTTTGGTGGCATTTGACAACGTGTGTTAATGAATGAGTGAAACCTGTAGCCCCCATCCCTCGACAGTCACATGGATGGTGAGGTTTGGTAACACCTGAATGAGGCACAAAAGAAAGAGAAATAAACAGTGAGGCAGGTTTCGGCTTAGGCCACTGGGGGTGCGGGGGAGAGGGAGCAACTTTCACTGAAGCAGACAAGAAATGCAAGATGAGGGCGGGTTGATGGGAAGTCGGGTTGGGGTCAGATTCCTTGGAGGGGAATGCCACAAGCCCAAGTGGAGAGGCCACCAGGCTGCTGGGGACCCAGCCAGGAGCCTGGGAGCAAAGTCCAGGAACAAGGTGCAGCCAGCACCCTCAGGCCCAGGAGCTGAGCCTCTGGGAGAAGGTGGTGGGAGGAGGGAAGAGCTGAGCTGCCAGCGCCAAGCTAAACAGGAAAAGCACCTCTGGAATAACCTGCCACCTGCATACAGGAATTAAGAAAAGAACAGGAAGTTTGTTGCAATATACAAAGTATTTTCAGCAAAATAAACTTCTCGACACAATATCTACCCCAAACCACCAGTGGCCCAAACACAGCAACACTGCTGCTGCTGCTGCTGCTGCTAAGTCGCTTCAGTCGTATCCGACTCTGTGCGACCCCATAGATGGCAGCCCACCGGCTCCCCCATCCCTGGGATTCTCCAGGCAAGAATACTGGAGTGGGTTGCCATTTCCTTCTCCAATGCATGAAAGTGAAAAGTCAAAGTGAAGTCGCTCAGTCGTGTCCTACTCCTAGCGACCCCATGGACTGCAGCCTACCAGGCTCCTCCATCCATGGGATTTTCCAGGCAAGAGTACTGGAGGAACACTAGGCAGAAAGGAGAGTGAATGCCCAGTCCTGTAATCCGCTGGCTTGGCCTGCTTCCTTCAGGCGGCAGGGAGCGCGGTGAGCGCAGTGGAGCACGGCTGGGACAGCGATGCCTTTACCTCACATTGCCACCAGGTGGCGGCCGTGATCTCTTGGAGTTCAAACGAGAGGCCTGCGTGGGAGAAGGTGGCCCAGCGGCCGGAAGGCTCCGCCCCCGGCTCCACTTCAACTTCTTTGTAGAGAGAGGTGCAGCCTCGCATCCCATCGAGCCCTTCTGCGGGGGTGGGAGAGGCACTAGGTGTGTGCGTGCGTGTGTGTGCAATGTGTGTACATCCAAAGCTTGTGTGTGTGCAGTGTGTGCTGCTGTGTGTGTATGTGTGTGCAGTGTATGTACATCCAAAGCTGAGGTGTGTGTGTGTGTGTGTGTGTGTGTGTGTGCGCGTGCATATGTGTGCATCCAAGTCTGGCCCTAAACCAGGAGAGGTGGGCAAGCCCTCCGCATGGTCTGAGAGCACAGCTTCCAAAAGACCTAGATTCAAATCCCTCATCAGCCCCTTCGTGCTGCTGGCGGCTGCCCATCTCTCTGCCTCAGTTTTCTCACTTGTTAAATAGGAGCATAATGCTCACTTACGGGATTGTTGTGACAATTAAAGGAGATGATGGTAATACGCGTCTTTTGAGCTCTCCCTAAGGGCTGGCGTTGTTCTAAGCATTTTCTTGTACCAGCAGGTCCTCACTGCACCCTCTTAGACGGAAGGGGCTGGAGACCAGAGGCCCAGGCTCCTGCACAGAGGAAAGGAGGGGGGATGCTGCTGGGGGGTGCTGTTACCCGCAGGGGTCAGGGAGAGGAGGGACGCCTTGACGCTGAGGCAGGAGCCCCTCTCGCCTGCAGCCCACGGGGAGAGTACTGGGCCCTGTGGTCTCGCAGCCCAGACGTTTCTGGGAAGGGGGCCCTATCTCCGGGAGGTCGCCCGGTGGCGGCGGCTGCACACAAAGGCCACAGCATGACACCATGGTTTCCACCTCAGGGCAGCACCTTGCGCAGGGTCGGGGCAGCTCTGTGGAATGTTGGCGAGAGGGGGTGCCCACCGACAGCTGGAGGTAGAGGGGGTGACCAGACAGAAGGTGCATGTGGCAAGTGGGGCTGAAGCCCGTGGGTCAAGATCTGGGGGGCGGACCTGGGCAGGGAGAGGCTTGGGGTAGGAACTCCGTGGGGAGGTCCCCAGAAGCCCCAGGTTGCGGTCCAGGGTCTGTCCCAGGATGGGGCAGACAGAGTGAGGCAGGCTTCATGATCCCCGGGTTGGGGAGAGCTGGGCTCCAAGTGAGGGCTTGGGTGGGGAGCGGCCTTTGGGGGGTAAACCTCCCCACCCCATCACCTTGCGGCACTCAGGCCACCTCAAGTCCTGCTTCTTTCCCCTGGGCCCCATTCGGATGTTGCTTCTCAGACATGTATACATATAGAGAGAATTGGGGCTCCCAAGTTCCAGGCCTGGGAGGGAAAGGGGCTTCTGAACTCAACTGGAGTTCTGAGTCCTTTGAACAGTCGGCCAGCTGAGGTCGTAAACACCTCATTTAGCGTTTGGGGAGCCTCATTCCAGTGCCTTCCCCACCTCCCACCCCCTGTCCTGGGCTCCCCTCTTCTCCTGCTCCTTCCATCTCACACATTCCAGGAACCAGGCCCTCAGCTGCTGGCCCTGCTCCCTGTCTTCCCACCAGCTCAGATGTGCTCAGATGCAGGAGCCAGAAACAGCCCTCCCCCACCACACACACACCCTCCCCTCACCCACTGAGCGCTCACAGGCCCAGAACAAAAACACACCACAAATAGAAATCAAAGCCTGAGAAAGAATCAAGGAGCCATGACCCAGCCGTGGGAAAGGCTGTGTGGCCTCGTCCAAGTCCCTTAACCTCTCTGGGTTTATTTCCTCATCTGTAAGATGGGGTAAAAGTACCAACATTGAGGAATTGTCTTGAATAGGTGAGAAAACATGCGAAATGCGAGATGCAGGTGTGATGTTTGACCTAAGAATGAAGCCCCTCAAGGACAAAGGGTCCTTACCGGACTCTCCCCTCACCCCCACCTCCACGGACTCTAGGGCTGGGGCTGCCCCCTCACCATTTTCCTGTAAGGCCGCGGGTGGCAGGGGGCTGCCACAGTCTCCGCTGGGGTAGAGCTTCTGCAGCTCTCCGGCTCCACTTCCTGTTTTTCTCCCCAACGAATTTTGCACCATTGCTCTTTCATCAGGCCTTGCTGGGGGGTGGTGGGTGAAGGCGGAGGCCTGCTGGGAAGGCGAACTGGGGAAGCAGGAAAGAGGAGTGTGCCTTGTGCCCTGCCTCCCAGCTGCGAGCTCTGGACTCTGTGGGCTCCCACTCAGAGTAAACTAGGATGCTAGGGGCTGGGAGGCTGGTTGAGGGGGAGGCTAGGAGGCTGCCTGATAAAAGGAGGAGGGGGTAATATGTTCTCACTCTCAATCAGAAAGCAACGTTCCTATGCTTGGGGCAGGCCTGAGGGATGGACTGATCCAGGCTGCAGCCACACCTCTGCTGATATGAGGGGCGGAGGGGCCGCTCTGAAAGGTGGCCCAGCCTCCCTGCCTCCCTGATGCTCTCTGAGCATCCGGTTTCAGTGTCACTGGGTTTGACGACCCTGCTGGAAAGAAATGAAAGGGCTGTTCCCACATTGGCGGAGACCAGGAGGACCTCTGTCCTTGTTCTCCCTTGCCCGCAGGCCCCTGACCATTTTCCTGGGCAAAGCCTGACTTGTCCAGCCATGACTGCGTCATTCATTCATTCAGCATTTCTACAGACTCACTTGTTACCCTCTGGGTGCTTGACATGGAGTTTGCAGCCAGGGAGTCAGCCACATCCTTGCAAAGTCCCTGCTCCCAGGGAGCAGCCGAGCATGCAGGTGGTCACCCAAGTCTGCAGTGGGAATGGCATGGCCTGGAATAGACTGGGGGTTCCCTGTGGGCGAGGGAACCAGGCAGGTAACACCTGTGCTGAGCAGTCAAGCAAATATAAAGTGGTGGGGAGGGACAGAAAGAGGAGTGGGGAAGGGCACTCCAGGCAGAAGGAAAAGCATGAGCAAAGGCCCAGAGTCAGAAAGCAAGCCCGGGGTATCCTGGAGCTTCAAGTCACAGTTCAGGGTGCCATGTGGAGGACGGCCCGCAACCCTGGGGGGTCAGCTGTGTTGACTCCTTTGATTTTCTGATGACTTCCTTGCTCTTGATTGAAGGCAAAAGGAGAAGAGGGCAGCAGAGGATGTGATGGTTAGATAGCATCACCGACTCAATGAACATGAATCTGAGTAAACCCCGGGGAGATAGTGAAAGACAGGGATGCCCAGTGTGTTGCAATCCATGGGGTCACAAAGAGTCAGACATGACTTAGCAACTGAACAACAATCTTGTTCTTGAACCTCAACCTCACCTGATACCCAGTATAGGTCACTCTCCCACCACACAAATGTTTCAGAAAATCTGAAATCAGCCCTGTTAGCTGAAGGAAGAACGAGGACTCCATGGCAAGGGTATAGTGTGTGCACATGGAATCCAGAGACACAGCTCAGCTTTGGGATCCCAGAACCAGGCACCCCTGGACACTCTCTCAGCACTATTGGCGGGTCCGCACTGACCCACTTGCAGCGCTGAATGAATCAGATGTATGAATGACACAATCACAGCTGGACAAGTCAGGCTTTACCCAGGAGAATAGTCAGGGGCCTGCGGGCAAGAGAGAGAAAGGACAGAGGTCCTGCTGGTTCCCCCCAGTGTGGGATCCTGGATCCTTTGCCCTAGATAGAACTGTTTCCAGGTCCCAAGCCCATCTTCCCAGGAAGGAGTTGACTATTCACTTTTGTTTGTTTGTTTGTTTTTGACTATTCACTTTTGAATCAGTCCTCTGACCCAGAGGACTGTGGCTAGGGGTCAGGCTCCTGTGCCAAGTTGCCTGTCCCCATGACCACATGAGAGAGGGTGCCCAGAAAAGGGGAACAGATGGACTGTCTGTCCTGACTTCCCCCTACACCCATTGCTGTTCTCCGGTGGCTTTCCCAAGGCATCTCCGTTCCAGTTACACTTGCTTAACCTAACACCGCAACCTTAACCACAGATGCCTCGCCCCTTGTGAAGCAGCCCAGATCGTTCAAACCACTGTGCCCTAGGCTTTGTCCCTAGCTGATCCCCACCCCCTCTGTTTCCTTCTTACTTTCTCTCTAACCTTTTGGCTGAGCCACACAGCATGTGGACTCTTGGTTTCCCCACCAGGGATCAAACCCGTGTCCCCTGCACTGGAAGCACAGAGTCTTAACCCCTGGACCACCAGGGAAGTCCCCCACCCCCTCTATTTCTGTTGAATCTCCTCTATGGTGGCTCCTCAGGGTCCCCCTCAATCGATAGACTAAATGACCAATTTAACTTACCCTACCGTACTTGATCTAAAGAAGGCTGATCGCCAAAGAACTGGTGCTTCCAAACTGTGGTGCTGGAGAAGACTCTTAAGAGTCCCTTGGACAGCAAAAGGATCAAATCAGTCCATTCTAAAGGAAATGAACCCTGAATATTCATTGGAAGGACTGATGCTGAAGCTGAGGCCCCAACACTTTGGCCACCTGATGCAAACAGCTGACTCATTGGAAAAGATCCTGATGCTGGGAAAGACTGAAGGCAGAAGGAGAAGGGGGCAACAGAGGATGAGATAGTTAGATGGCATCACTGATTCAAAGGACACGAACTTGGGCAAACTCCGGGAGATGGTGAGGCTCAGAAAGGCCTGGCGTGCTGCAGTCCATGGGGTCACAAAGAGTCAGACATGGCTCGGTTACTGAACAACAACTGTACTTGATCTATAGATCAAAAAAAGGCAGCACCATACAGAGCACACAAAACAGCCTTCTGGATGGGCAGAGTGAATGAAGCTTTAGGAGCAAGCTATCATGTGGGGTTTGCTCAGCGGATTACCTTCCTTGGCCCCCTTGTTGGCAAAATTGGCTGCCCCAGGTTCTGTCCACTGGGAGGAGATCCCTTGTCTGGAGGTTTTCAGGCCTGACCTTGTGAGGTTCTTGGGGAGACTTTTTGTTTTCTTTCTTTCTTTCATTTTTGCCACACAATGCAGCACGTGGAATCTTAGTTCCCTGACCAGGGACTGAACCCTCAACTCTGGCACTGGAAACACAGAGTCTTAACCACTGGACCACCAGGGAAGGCTTTTTCTAGGAGGGGATGCATGGACATTCCAGTGGGGCACTGGTTAAGATTCTGTGCTTCCAGTGCAGGGGGCATGGGTTCAATCCCTGGTCAGGGAACTAAGATACTGCACACTGCACAGAAAAGAAAAAAAAAAAGAAATAGAAAAGAAAATTAGAAAAGGATGCAGCTGCCCCATCAGGCGGCTTCTTGTTGGTACCAGTACTTGAGCCTAGGAATTGCCCAGAGTTTAAGACATCACAAGCCCCAACTTCCAGGCTTCAGGGTTTCCTGGAGTTTCAACCCTCATGGAACCTGAATTGGTGGCCTGTCAATTTTATGTTGGGTCATGTCATCTACCAACATCCAATTCCATGAAATCCTGTCCAGCTCAATACTAGGCTAGACTGTGCCCCAGGGCTGGGGTTTCTCAGCAGCAAGCACGGTGGCAAGTTTCTTCTTTCAACCTAAAGATGAGAAGGGGAATCATCATCTGACTTAGGATGGAAGGACGATTTCTTTCTCTAAATATTCTTGCTGGCTTCCCTGGGGGCTCAGTGATAAAAAATCCAACTGCCATCGCAGGAGACACAGTTTCAAGCCCTGATATGGGAAGATACCACATGCTGCAGAAAAACTGAGCCTCTGCACCACAGCTGCTGAGCCCACGCGCCACAGCTACTGAGCCCACGCGCCTGGAGCCTTTACTCCACAAGAGAAGCCACCGCAGTGAGGAGCCTTCGCACCACAGCTGGAGAGCAGCTCCCACTCGCTGCAACTAGAGAAAAGCCTGAGCAGCAATGGAGAGCCAGCACAGCCAGAAATAAACAAGTAAATACATTTTTAAAAAATAAATAAATATTCTTGGAATGGTACCCATTCCTGCCCTCAGGTCACTTGGCAGTGGAAGGCTTCAGAGGGACCAGATGTTGAGGACTGTTCACTCCTAGGCCTTTCCCAGTTATCCCCATTCCAACTGCTGAGCCTGCAGACTTTCTGTTCTTCTTCTGTTATCACGCATGTGTGCCAACATGTGTGTTAGAAACAGGTGAGGCAGACACCAAGGCTGCAGCTCACAGCATGGGCATGGTTAGCGGACCCTGGATAGTCACCTGCTATAAGGAAAAAGGAATCTCCCTTAACAGAGCTCAATATTTATCCCACTTTTTTCATGATCTTTAGAAGAATGGAACAGAACTGAACTCACCTTGTAGCACCTTCTAAAGATAGCTAGATGTAACAGACAGACTGATAGCCTGGACATTTTGCTACCAAGTTTCCTAAAGTTTCAGCCTTGATGAGCACAAGTTCTGGGCCTCATGAGACCATTGGAAATAATTGAACTGATCTATTACCACATAGCAAGACCTGCTGGTGTCCTCTCCCAGGACAGGGATTCCTCACTGCCCTTCATTCTGCTTCAAGTCATAGAGTTTCAATATTCAATATCCTGTGACAAGCCATTATGGAGAAGAGTATGAAAAAGAATGTATATATACAACTGAGTTACCTTGCTGTACAGAAGAAATTAACACCACAGTGTAAATCAACTATCCTTCTGTAACATTTTGAAAGAGATACCTAGTTTCTTTGCAAAGCTGTTTCTTTCAACACCCTCCTACTGATAGAATGTCTGTTTTAACTGGGATTTATTCCTGTTTGATTGTTTCAAATAACAGAACCCAACTCAAGAGAGTTTGTACTAGGTGAACTATTGGCCTTCCAAAATTCATGCCCACTTCAACCTCGAAATATGACCTTAACTGGAAATAGGTTTTTGCAGATCTAATGAGTCAAGATGAGGTTGTGCTGGAGGAGGGTGTCTTTATAAGAAGAGGGAAATTCAGACAAAGAGACAGAGGCATAGGGAGAATGCCCTTTGGAGAGGGGCAGAGATTTGGTTGATAAACATAAGAGAGAGGCATGGAGGAGATTCCCTCTCAGAACTTCTGGAGGGAACCCACCCTGCCAACACCGCAGTTTCAAACTTCTAGCCTCCAGAACCATGAAGGGATAAATTTCTGTTGTTTTGAACCATCCAGATTGTGGTCATTTATCACAGCAACTCTGGGAAGTGGGTCCAGATTTTAAGCAGCATGTGAAGCCAGGCTTAAGGGTGTAGGGTGGTTTCAGAAGAAACCAAGGGCAAGGACGCATTGGGACCTCAAAAAGATGAGAGCTGAAAAGTTGCCCAAATCGTCACTCTCATTTGTGATCCTCACTTCCTCTCCATGCACCTGCTTTAGGGGTCATCTCTCAATCTCTCTTGCTCAGCAGCCTCTCTGATTTCTTTAGCCTTTTTTTTTTTTTTTTTACACTTTTTTTTCTGGCCATGCTGCCTAACACATGGGCTCTTAGTTCCCCGACCAGGGATTGAACTTGAGTCCCCTGCATTGGAAGTGTGGAGTCTTTTTAAAATATATTTATTTTATTTCGGCTGTGTCAGATTGTGCCATCAGGGCTTCTCTCCAGTTGTGGCATGTGGGCTCAGCAGTTGAGCACTGCTCAGGCTTAGTTGCCCTGCAGCATGTGGAATCTTAGTTCCCCAAACAGGGATTGAACTCAGGTACCCTGCATTGGAAGGTGGAGTCTTGACCACTGGACCTCCAGGGAAGTCCCTTCTTTAGTCTTTTTGATGGGTATAAGAGGTCCTACAGCGCCCCAGCTTACATGTCACAGCACCCAAGCTCCAGGGACCTGAAGAAACATTATTCCCCTGGTTCTAACTCCACATTCCCATCGAGATCACTGCTTGGCAAATGTGGCGCCAGGTGACCACTCTTGGCCCCATCAACTCAGGCAGGCTCAAAGACAAGTGCATCTGACCGAGACGGCAGTGTAGCCACAGGCATGCACTGGGGAGAGTGTGTCTAGAGAAAGGAGTTGAACACAGTACCCACCCCGCCCCCCTTCCCTGCAAGAGCGCTGTGCTCTCACCAACTGATGCCTTGCTCGTTTGGAATTCCCATTGGCTGAGGACCTGCTATCCACTGACAGACCTCCCGGATGCCACCTGCATTCCCAAAGGAGTCCTTCTCCTGGGTACTCATCCCTACAGGGTCACCCTGTCCTTGATTTGCAGAGGCTTGACCATCTTGACCAAGACACTTGATACTTGACACTTGGCTGCAGTACGCTATGACTGGAGCCCAGGCAGAATGGAAAGATGGCTCGTGTAATGTATGGAGGTAAAGAAGGGTTAGAGAGATTGGCTCTAACTTGGGAAGTGGAAATAAAGTTTTACATTTTTTGCATTTTTATTACACATTTGGCAAAGTGTGACTAGAAAATGAAATGGAAACAAAAACATCTGTCACCTTCCTCCCACACAGCTTTCACTGTCCTAAGCCACCTCCTACTACACACGTGTGTGTGTAAGGTGCTTATGTAGTGATACCCGGCACAGAGGCAATTCTGCATGGAGCCCCTGTCTCTTGACAGGATCACTTCCTGTGATGCTACAGGTCTTCACAATCACTATTTTCAATGGCTGCATACTATTCCTTCTGTGGGTGGACCATGCCTTCCTCTGGACAGTTCTGGCCAGGGGAAGACCCTCCATGATGCAAAGTGACTTATCTTCTTCCTCCCATTTTTGGTTCATGGGCCAACTTACTGCTGCAGCTCGTCCAATAGACCCCTCACCCTCCTTGTCACCTGACCTCTGAGTTCCCCAAACAGGGATCGAACTCAGGTACCCTGCATTGGAAGGTGGAGTCGTGTGACAAGGAGGCTGCCATCTATTGGTGAAGCTATTGATCTAGGCACATGGGCTCTGCTAACCCTCACCTGCCAACTGGGTGACGTTGACCAGTTACCCAAGGCACTGCCTCAGCTTCTTCCTTCATAAAACGGGGAATAAAAACACCCAATACACATGGTTACTAAAGGTTAAGACAGGATAATGAACAAAAAGGGTGCAGGCTGACTGTTCAACAATATTCCTGCCTTTTTTCATGTTTATGTAACCCAGACCCTCACCTGGGATGACATGATTGGATGGCATCACCGACTCAGTAGACATGAGTTTGAGCAAACTCCAGGAGACAACAAAGGACTGGGAAGCCTGGTGTGCTGCAGCCCATGGGGTCGCAAAGAGTCAGACACAACTTAGTAACTGAACAACAACAGACCCTCACCATAAGGCCACATCTTGTAATTACTACTTTACTGGTTGTGTAATATTCCAAGGAAGGAATGGGTGTAAATCAGTTTCCTGTGGCTGCTGTAGCAAATTGCCACATGCAGTGTGACTTAAAGCAACAGAAATCTGTTTTCTCACAGTTCAGGGGGCCAGAAATTAAAAATCAAGGTGTCAGCAGGGCTTCCCCCTCCATAGACTCTAGGGGAGATTCCTGCCTGGCCTCTTCAGCACCCAGTAGCTGCAGGAGGTCCTGGGCTGGTGGGCACATTCTTTCAGCCTCTGCCTCTGTCTTCATATGCCCCTCTCTCGTTCCTATCTCTGTGTCCTCCTCATAGTCTGACTTGAGTTTTCCTCTGTCTTTCTCTCTTTAAAAACATTATTTATTTATTGGGCTGCATTGAGTCTTAGTTGCAGCGCTCAGGATCTTTAGTTGGGACATGTGAACACTTAGTTCTTGACCAGGGATTGAACCCAGACCCCCTGCATTGGGAGCTCAGAGTCTTAGCCACTGGGTCACGGAGAAGTCCCTGTCTTTCTCTTGCTGGTGCTTTTTCTGTCTGTGGCAGGGAGAGTAACCAGCAGTATGCCTTCTCACTGAGGTTGTAAAGGTTTCACATGAGGGTGCTCCTCAGAATGGGCACTGTTAAAAGATACCTAGCTATCTAGAGGGGCCTTTTCTCGGTAGACAGGTGCTTTTAGAGCAGGGGTAAGGTGTGTGCTGGGTTATGGGTGGGAAACAACCATCAGCTCCATTTAGCATTACGTCTTCTGCACTGTATTTGCAAAGTGTTGACCGGCTCCAGGCCATTTTCACTGAAGCATGTCTTTTTAGTCTCACAAGCTCTCTGAAGTTGGCCTCACAACTTTTTATTATCATTTTACAGAGGAAGGGACAGACTGGAAGATGTGGGAGCAGGACTGGATCTCAGGCTTCCCAGAAGAGAAGGTTCAAAAATATCCATCCTCCCAACTCCAGCAGATCTCCAGGGCCAGAGAATAAAAGCCTTGCCTTTGAACTTTCTGCACTTCGACCCCTCTCCTCCTGTGGCCCTGCCTCACCTCCCAAACCACTGTTCCAGGTTGTTGGTGGTTTTGTTTTTCCGCTGTGCCTCGCAGCATGTGGGATCTTAGTTTCCCAGCTGGGGTTTGAACTTCTACCTCCTGCGCTGAAGTGTGGAGTCTTAACCACTAGACAACAAGGGAAGCCCCTGTATGCCAAGCTTTTAACACAATGCCCCTGGTTGCACATCCTTCATGGTCTCAAGGGATTCAGCTTGGCCCTTCTCCACATTCCCCCAACATCATTCTAATATTTTTTCTTTAAATAAAATCTTAATTTTAGAATAGTGTCAGATTTACAGAAAAGTTGCAAAGATAGTATAGGGCATTCTCATACACCCCATACTGGTTTCTCTGTTGCTAGCATCTTACATTGTTGTTGTTGTTCAGCTGCTAAGTTGTGTCTGACTCTTTGTAACCCCCATGGACTGCAGCACACCAGGCTTCCCTGTCCTTTGCCATTGCCTGGAGTCTGTTCAAACTCATGTCCGTTGAGTTACTGATGCCATCCAACCATCTCATCCTCTGCTGTCCCCTTCTCCTCCTGTCCTCAGTCTTTTCAATCATCAGTCTTTCCCAGTGAGTCAAGCTTTTTAACCAGGTGGCCAAAGTACTGGAATTTCAGCTTCAACATCAGTTCTTCCAGTGAATACTCAGGACTGATTTCCTTTAGGATGGACTGGCTTGATCTCCTTGCAGTCCAGGGGACTCTCAGGAGTCTTCTCCAATACCACATTCAAAAGCATTAATTCTTCAGCACTCAGTCTTCTTTGTGGTCCAAATTTCAACATCCTACATTACTACAGTATATTTGTCACAAGTACATAATTATTAACTAAAGTTCATACTTTATCCAGACTACCTTAGTTTTTACCTAATGTCCTTTTTCTCTTCCAAGATCCTATCCAGAACATCACATGACGTTTCTTCGTCAGGCCACCTTAGGCTGCTCTTGGCTGGGACAGTTTATCCAATTTTCTGTCTTGGAGAATCTTGATGGTTTTGAAGAGGACTGGCCAGGTACTCTTAGGACTGTTTCCTTATTTGGGTTGGAATGGTTGTTTTGTTTTTTTTTTAATGTGTGTGTGTGTCCTTCATGACTAGACTGGTATTTATCAGCTCTTCGTAGAAAGACCACAGAGCAAAGTGTCATTCTCACCATATCACACCAAGGGTGCCTGCTGTCGACACACTTACCGCTGACGATGGGGACCTTGGTCACCCGGCCGAGGTGGTGGCTGCCAGGTGTGTCCACTGCCAAGTCCCTCTTTGTCCCCCTTCCACTCTGTCCTCTTTGGAAGAAGCCAACAAGCCTGCACGGAAGGGGTGATGGCTTAAGCTCCTCCTCCATGAGGGCTGGTGAAGCTTCTTCCTAAATTATCTCGTCTGTGCAGAAGATTGGTCTAGTCTCCCTTGTTTATTCATTTATATCAGTCTGGACTCACAGATATTTATTTTACACCTTGTTGTTGTTGTTTTGTCATTCACTTAAAAATAATTTATCAAGTTAAATATAGTGACAACTCTTATGATAGTAAAGATGAATAAAAATTATCTCTGGGAACTTCCCTGGTGGTCCAGGGGCTAATTCCCCATGCTCCCAGTGCAGGGGGCCTGGGTTGGATTCCTGGTCAGTGAACTAGATCCCAGATACCACAACTAAAACCCAGTGTAGCAAAACAAACAAATAAAAAAATTTTTTTAAAGATCTCTGCCTTCAAAAAATTTAAATTCTCAAAAAAATTAAACCCTCAATCTTTCCTGCTTATTGAATTTTCTAATTTCTCTTCCCAGATTTATTTTTGTAGATGTATTCATTTGTTTCTTAGAAGTTTGTGGCTATATCAGTAGCATGGGAGATATGAATTAAACTTTTAAGGTGGCAGCCCTCCAGGCAAATGATTGTAGCCCTGCACGAGAGTGCTTTGAGGGCGATGGCCTCATGGCTGATTATTAACATCCTATAATATGTTCCAGGGCTTCCCTGGTGGCTCAGATGGTACAGCGTCTGCCTACAATGTGGAAGACCAGGGCTCGATCCCTGGGTTGGGAAGATCCCTCGGAGAAGGAAATGGCAACCCACTCCAGTATTCTTGCCTGGAAAATTCCATGGACTGAAGAGCCTGGTAGGCTACAGTTCATGGGATTGCAAAAGATTCGGACATGACTGAGCAACTTCACTTCATAATATGTTTGGAGAGGAAAAGTTGGGTAAGATTTTGTACCTTTGGCTCTAATCCAATACTACTTTATTTGCTTGCTCAAACTGTCCCCTCATTGGCCACTGGAAACCTGTTCAGTTCACTATCGTGTCCCATGGACTGGCCCTATCACTGTGGTACTTCGTTCTGTTGTTTTGTGGTGTTCTTTTCTTTCCAGCACTGTAAGACACTCCAGGCTCATCTTGTCTATTTCCTGCCCCCATCAAAGCATCAGCCATTTCTCCAAAGAGCCTTGGTTCCTTTTATCAAGGACTGTGGGATTAGAGACCCAAATCTGGGTGCTGGGTGTGTGCTCATTGCTTCCTGGGGGTTAAAGTTTCTACAACTTAAGAGCTGGCAGACCAAGAAAGTGTATAAGCACGTATTGTAGACTTTTAAACATGTAAGTCACAGCCCACTCCTCCCAGCCCAGCCTAGAGCCCTCCCTCTGCTCTCCAACCCTTTCAGCCAAAGCCCAAATCCCCCGCTGCCCCTCCCAGATCCCCTGCTTTGCCGTTCAAACCCACCCCACCTCCACCCTCCCTGGCCTCCTTCCTGGTCTTCCAGCATGCTGTTGCTTCCGCTGGCTGTTCCCTCTGCTGGGAATGCTCTTCCTTCAGGCAGAGTTTCCCTGGTGGCTCAGCTGGTAAAGAATTGGCTTCCAATGCAGGAGACACAGGAGACCTGCATTCTATCCCTGAGTCGGGAAGATCCCCTGGAAGAGGGCATGGCAACCCACTCAAGTATTCTTGCCTGGAAAATCCCAAGGACAGAGGAGCCTGGTGGGCTTCAGTCCATGGGGTTGCACAGAGTTGGACACAACTGAGCACAGGCTGAGCAAGGCTCTTCCCTCACCTCATTCTGATCTCCCCTCTGCTGGAAGGTCCTGACCTCCAGTATCTCCTCCCCAACCCCTCTCCCCTCCTAACCCACTAAATAATTCTTTGCAGCATTTACTACTTCAGGACACTGTATCCTATTTTCATTCTTCATAGTTTCTCTTCTCACTCGCATGTAAGCCCCAGAAGGGCGGGTCTCTGGCTCATACAGTGTTGTCTCCCAAAGCCCAGAACTTGCCAAATGAATCAGTGTTGCAAAGCCTGGGTCACCCTCAGTGTATGGAGAATCAAGCTTAGATCTAGCCTCATGACCCCAAACCTTGCTGCTCCCCACCATCCCCTTTCCACATTTTCCCCAGAACTTGGAATAGGAAAAGCTGGTGGCTCAGATGGTAAAGAATCTGTCTGCAGTGCAGGAGACACAGGAGACTCGGGTTCCATCCCTGGGTCAGGAAGATCCCCTGGAGAAGGGAGTGGCAACACACTCCAGTATTCTTGCCTGGGAAATCCCGTGCATAGAGGAGCCTGGAGGGCTCCAGTCCACTGAAGTCCATGGGGTTGCAAAGAGTCAGACAACACTGAGCAACTAACACGTAGAGGATTTTTTTTAAGTCACCTGCTGTTTCTGGGACTTCCTTGGTGGTCCAGTGGTTAGAAATCTGCCTTGCAACACAGGGGACTCAGGTTCAATCCATGGTTGGGGAACCAAGATCCTGCATGCCGCAGAGAAGCTAAGCCCGAGCGCCACAGCCAAAGAGTCTTGAATGCCACCAGGAAAACTCCTGCATGGTGCATCAAAAATGCAACTAAGACCCAATGCAGCTAAATAAAGAAATAAAGCCAACTGCTGTTTCTGAAATATTGACTGTGCCAGGGCAGAACCACCCACTAAGGGAACCCTCCCCAGCCCAGGGTCAGGAGGTACCAAATTGACTACAACAAAGTTGTACGGCTGGGGTTTGAATTCAGGCAGCCTGGGTTTTGAATGCATCTTACAAAAAAAGATAACTTGATTTCTGTTTGGAGATCCCATCCAGGTGGGCACAAAAAACTCATTCTCCATCAAGTAAGCCTTGGCCCCACAGGTTCACCCAGGCCACCTCTGAGTTTTTTAACCTGGGTTTTTCTGGCTTCCCTGATAGCTCAGTTGGTAAAGAATCCATCTGCAGTGCAGGAGACCCTGGTTCAATTTCTGGGTCAGGAAGATCCACTGGAGAAGGGATAGGCTACCCACGCAAGTATCCTTGGGCTTCCCTTGTGGCTCAGCTGGTAAAAAATCTGCCTGCAATGTGAGAGACCTGGGTTCGATCCTTAGGAAGATCCCCTAGAGAAGGGAAAGGCTACCCACCCCGGTATTCTGACCTGGAGAATTCCATGGACTATACAGTCCATGGGGTCGCAAACAGTCAGACACAACTGAGTGACTTTCACTTCACTTTCACTTTCTGGACCCTCCAGTCTACTTTGACCTCAGATAAAGCTGTTGCCCAGTCACTAAGTCATGTCCAACTCTTTGCAGCCCTATGAACTGCAACACGCCAGGCTTCCCTATTGTTCACTATCTCCCTGAGTTTGCCCAAACTCATGTTCATTGTGTTGGTGATGCCATCCGACCACCTCATCTTCTGCAGTCCCCTTCTTCTCCAGGCCTCAATCTTTCCCAGCGTCAGGGTCTTTTCCAATGAGTCAGGTCTTCGTGTCAGATGGCCAAAGTGCTGGAGCTTCAGCTTCATTATCAGTCCTTCCAACGAATGTTCAGGGTTGATTTCCTTTAGGATTGACTAGTTCGATCTCTTTGCAGTCCAAGACTGCAGACCAGGCATGTCGTGAAGCTCTGTGGAGCGACTGAAGGGCAGGTCCCTGCTAGTCAGAGCGTGATGAAACGTGGTCCACTGGAGAAGGGAATGGCAAACCATTTCAGTATTCTTACCTTGAGAACCTCATGAACACAATGAGATGAAGTGCAGGGCACAGACTTTGGGGGTGACCTCTGTGTCATTCCTCGGACAGCAGGCACAGCCTGGAGCCCAGACTTCTCTTCTCCTTCCCACCTGACTGCCTCCCTGCACTGGCTGGAGTCTGTGTCCTCAAAAATCAGGCTGCAGGGGCTTACCTGGTGGTCCATTGGCTAAGACTTCGTATTCCCAAGACAGGGAGCCTGGGTTCAATCCCTGGGCCTAATCCTAACCCTAGATCCCACGTGCTTCGACTAAGACCCAGCACAACCAAATAAATATATTTTTAAAGAAGTCAGACTTTCCAGGAATCAAGTCTGACCTTGGCCTAGTTCTCTACTCATTTGTGGTGCCCTTGTATCACTACCACCAGTATGTTGTCTGCAGAAAGTAGCAGCTTGCCAGTTGTGTTGACGGGGAACCGCAGTGAGAATACATCTTACATCTTGACTTAATGTACGCTCACACACACCAATCAACGAGACACAAAGCCTCAGGCAGGGATATCACCCTTACTGTGTGGAATAAAATCAGATAGATTGTGTTTATTTATTTATTTTTGATCATGCTGGGTCTTCCTTGCTGCCCGGGCTTTTCTCTAGTTGCGGCGAGCAGGGCCTACTCTCTAGTTGCTTCTCATTGTGGTGGCTTCTCTTGCTGCGGAGTGCGGGCTCTAGGGCACAAGAGCTTCAGTTGTTGCAGCACATGGGCTCAGCAGTTGTGGCGTATGGGCTTTGTTGCTCCAAGGCCGGCATGTGGGACCTTCCTGGATGAGGGACTGAACCCGTGTCAAAAAAAACCATCTATTTCTGCTTTATTGACTATGCCAAAACCTTTGACTGTGTGGATCACAAGAAACTGTGGAAAATTCTGAAAGAGATGAGAATACAGACCACCTGACCTGCCTCTTGAGAAATCTGTATGCAGGTCAGGAAGCAACAGTTAGAACTGGACATGGAACAACAGACTGGTTCCAAATAGGAAAAGGAGTATGTCAAGGCTGTATATTGTCACCCTGCTTATTTAACTTATATGCAGAGTACATCATAAGAAATGCTGGGCTGGATGAAGCACAAGCTGGAATCAAGATTGCCAGGAGAAATATCAATCACCTCAGATATACCGATGACACCACCCTTATGGCAGGAAGTGAAAAGGAACTAAAGAGCCTCTTGATGAAAGTGAAAGAGGAGAGTGAAAAAGCTGGCTTAAAGCTCAACATTCAGAAAACTAAGATCATGGCATCCAGTCCCATCGCTTCATGGCAAATAGGTGGAGAAACAGTGGAAACAATGGCTGACTTTATTTTTCTGGGCTCCAAAATCACTGAGGACAGTGATTGCAGCCATGAAATTAAAAGACGCTTACTCCTTGGAAGGAAAGTTATGACCAACCTAGACAGCATATTAAAAAGTAGAGACATTACTTTGCCAACAAAGGTCTGTCTAGTCAAAGCTATGGTTTTTCCAGTAGTCATGTATGGATGTGAGAGTTGGACTATAAAGAAAGCTGAGCACCAGCACCGAAGAATTGATGCTTTTGAGCTGTGGTGTTGGAGAAGACTCTTGAGAGTCCCTTGGACTGCAAGGAGATCCAACCAGTCCATTCTAAAGGAGATCAGTCCTGGGTGTTCATTGGAGGGACTGATGTTGAAGCTGAAATTCCAATACTTTGGCCACCTGATGCGGAGAGCTGACTCATTTGAAAAGACCCTGATGCTGGGAAAGATTGAGGGCAGAAGGAGAAGGGGACGACAGAGGATGAGATGGCTGGATGGCGTCATTGACACAATGGACATGGGTTTGGGTGGACTCTAGGAGTTGGTGATGGATAGGGAGGCCTGGCATGCTGCTGTTCATGGGGTCGCAAAGAGTCGGACGCGACTATGCGATTGAACTGAACTGAACTGAACTGAGAGCAGAAACATCCAGTTCTGCAAAGCACTAAGACTCTGTTCTGGAATAACTCAATAACTAATATTTTCTCAGGGTTCACTCTGTGTCAGGTACTCATAGCATTTTACGTGTATTAACCTAACAACAGTTCTCAATGTTGGAAGGCATTATCAGCGTCCTTATTTTTCAGATGAGGAAATGGAGGCACAGAGAGGTTAAGCCACTCATCTGAGGTCCCACAGCTCCACAGGGGCAGTTCCAGGCACTTTGGCTGCAGGGAAGGTGCTCTTAATTGCAAATCTTCACCACACTTTCCTTCACCACACCCGGGCAAATGGGCAAGGGTTTGAGTTGGATAATTTTGCTCTGCCTGGAAAGAAAGGCCTTTCGGCAAAGTGGGCTTTGTGCCAGGACAGGTCATGGAGGTGAGTGTCTGGACCCCCTCATGTAGGCGCTGAGGAAGTGGGCTCCTCACTTGTACCCCTGCAGCTAGGCGTTCAACTTGGCTCTGGCTGCCCTGAGTTAACCCTGCTTGTGGGCATGTGTGGGTGGCGGTGGTAAGTGCTCAAGGTTAACAGAGCAAAGATGCTCACTGCATTTGTGAGAAACAACGGAGGCTGGATGGCTGCTGCAGGGGAAGTTCTGCAGGAAGAGGGTAGCAGGCACAGAAGGAAACAGGTCTGGAGAGCTGTGCGTGCGCTTCTGAGTGCCCCCCGGGGGACCTCTCATCCATGTTCTCCATTGACCAGCTCCCCTCAATACCTGAGATCTCCCTTCCTTTCCATAAAATGGGGCCAAAGGATTTCCCAGTCAGGAGGTCACGTGAGTAACATGTGTGGCCTTCCGTAAAGCCCAGGTGCCACTTTTCTTCTAGGACTGCTATAAGTAAATGCTCCACCATAGCTGGTCCATTTCACTTACGATTTAAAAGGAACTTGAAGTAGCTTCCTCCAAAACACACATGACAACAGTTAAAAATAAAGTGAGAAAGAGAGATCAGAAACTGTAGAGAGGAAGGCAGAAGTCTACCGGGAACTTGAGGGGCTGTATACTTGATGCTACACTTAGCCTGAGCTTCCTGGCACCCCAGGCAAAAGAGGGGGGATAAGTCCTATAATCTGGCCTCTAAAATGAAGTGCATTGGGTTACAGAAAGTGAAACTTGGTCTCAGACTGGAACATAAGCAGTGTGGCATGGGCAAAGAATCGAGGATCTGAAAGCAGACAGTGAATGTGTGGCCCCTCAAAATGATTCAACCTTCCTGAGTCTCAGTTTTCTTATCTGTTAAGTGGGCATGATAAGATTTTTCTTGGGAGGCTGTTGTTGAGATCAGAGATAACAATGTGTGAAGTGCATCTGAATACTTCATGCTTCTGTCTTGCATATTACAAAGCATGATTTGACTGGTTGTCAGCAAATATATAGGGCTTTCCTGAGGGCAGTTCAAGTAATAAAGAATCTGCCTGCAATGCAGAAGAAGCAAGAGATGCAGATTCCATCCCTGGGTGGGGAAGATTCCCTGGAGAAGGGCATGGCAACCCACTCCCATTCTTGCCATGAAGAATCCCATGGACAGAGAAGACTGGTGGGCTAGAGTCCATGGGGTCGCAAAGAGTCAGACATGACTGAAGCGACTTAGCACACACGCACAGAAAATATGTATTCAACGAAGAGTTCTTTTGGATGATGCAAAACCTTCCTCACCTGACTTGTTTCTTACAACCAGCTCTGGAAATTATTGAGTAGTGTTTAAATTGCGCACGGGCAAAATCAGGGTTGGGACAGGTGTTCAGAAACATCAGAACCTGCCATCAGATTTTTCTCTCTGAAATGTCCATTTCTCTTCTGGCTTTTGATAGCCCTGGAGTGGTCCTGGCCTGGTGTAGAAGTGAGGTTGTGAGCCTCAGATGTTTCACTGGGAAGGATGTATACTCCTGGGAACAGACCCAGCATTCTCACCCATAGGGACCCATGGTCTCTCCTGGCTCCTTCACAGGTATCCAGCTGAGAGACCAGAGCCTGCAGCCCAAATGTTAGGAAACGGGGATGACTTAGTAACCCACTCGTCTTGCCCAAATTCTCTCCCATTTCCTGGCTGAACACAGAACTGCCTGTCCTTCCAATGTTGTAGCCAGTGCTGGGCTCAAGCCAGCCCTGGGGGTGGCCAGAGGATCTCTTGGATAGAAGGAATGCCTCTCCAAGCCTCAGTGTCTTCTTCTGTTCAAGGAAAGCGAACAGGTGCTTTCTTTCCCAGGCTGGGTTGGGGAGGGTCCTTTAAGTCATTGGACAAAGAAATTGACTGGCTCATCGCCCATCACATGCTGGAAAGATCTGAAGCCACTGTAGTAATCTTGGGGGGCACTGACCCATGCTCTTGACCCATCCAAGGCCACAGGCCACTGCTTTCCCTCCAGGACTGGGCGCAATGGGACTCTGAGCTCCAAGTCCTGCCCCACTTACCCACCCTCCTGCCCAGTTCCCTGCACTTGGCCTTGGGGCCCCCCTGGGTGCCTCCAGCTTTCCTCCCTCCAGGGCTAAAGTCCTTTGCTGTGTGCATGTGGAAGGTGTGGGGCTTTTATGAGCTTTTAGGACCTTGATTTGATTGTTTTCTTTAATAAATAAAAACCGTCGACTTAAAAAAATAGTCACAACATAAAAGTCAAGAGTTATGTTTTATTTGGTGGGAATTTTTAAGACGGCAAGCTTGGGAGACAGCATCCCAAGTAACCCTGAGAGAACTGCTACTGATAAAGCGGTGGGGGGTGCCGCAGTGCGGCGGAGTGAAATTATATAGATGTTTGCAACAAGGGGCAAGTAGTCTGAACATCAAAAGATTATTATTAATTATGAAAAACCAGATATCTCAAGTTAAGGAATTTAGCACTTTTCTGTGTACGAGAAGATGCAAGAGCCTGGGCTCGCAGAAATCATTGCTTTCATATGCATCTCAGCTAGCGGAGCCAGAATCCTGCGTTTTTCCACATGCCTGCGCCCCGCCACCAATACCCTCAGCTCCTCAGAGCTGGTCTACGGGAGCTTCATCCTTCTTCCTGGGCGCCCTCCGGGCTCAGATATTCACATTTGGAGGGCCGGAATCGCTGCTGGCTGTGACATCTTTGTGTGTTGACACGGCAGGAAACACTCCATTTCTGGATACAGATAGAAACTTGTTTTGAAGAAGGGCAAGGTGTAGCTTCCAGAGGCACCTGGGCTGACGGCCCCTCCAGCCCGAGACGGAGGGGGCCAGGCCAGGCAGGCGGAGGGTTGGAAGCGGCAGGAGGACCTGCTGTTTTTCCAGTTGCAAGTAAAAGGGAAACAAAGTGGGAAGTGGAGTGTGCGGGCTGTCAGCAGGCGGGGCGCCCCCATCGCGCCCCGCCTCCGTCCCTCGAGGCTCACTCGCGCCCAGCGCCGGAGCTCCCAGCGGCTGCCAGCTGCGCCTGGACGGGTAAGCGCTCACCTCCGGCTGCGTCTGGGAGGTGGGGGAGAGGACTGGGACTAGGGACTTCGGGGGACTTAGGAGGACCTCGAAGAGACGGGGGACCGGCTTGTGAACGTCTCCCGGGGCGAAGAGCCGGTGCACCCGGGTCCTGTGCACCCGCCCGCGTCTAGCGAGCCGGGAGAGGGGGCGCCCCCCGGAACTTGGGTCAAGGTTGTGCTCGGGGTCGGGGCGGCCCCCGGAGCGTCCGCCGAGAGAGGGGTGCACACAGCTCCCGTGCGTGGGGACTGCATGCCCCGCGGAGCGGGACGGGGAGCTCCCGGGCCCGAGGCGGGGTACGGGGTGCGCTCCCGCGGCGAGACAGCCTCGTATGCACCAGCCGAGCCCAGGGAAGGACAGTGCTTAGTCGCGTGCGCCCTGCCCCGAGGGCTGGCGAACGGGACCCGGGGCGCCTGGGCTGCGCCGTGGGACGCAGGCTAAGTTCCCTACGGCGGTTCCGCCTCCCCCCACCCCCGCCCCGAGCTCCCGTCGAGCCGCGGGGAGAGGGGTGCACACACCTCCCCTGCGCCCTGGCCCTGTGCGCCCTCCCCAACCCCGGAGAGCGGGACCCGTGGCTGGCGAGAGGCCAAGGAAGGGGTTGCCGGGCGCTTGGACTTGCGGCGGGTCCTTCCCGCCGACCCCGGCAGGGCTCGGGCCGCCGGCGCCGCTCACCGCGTGTTTACTGCAGCGACGCGGCGAGACCAGCGCCGGATCTGCGGCTGGGTCCGGGTTACGCCGGCAAAACCGCCTTCAGCTTTGCATTTCCGGACTCTTCTTTCTGTCTTTCTTCTTTTTAATACCCTTACCCGTAATTCAGCCTGAATGAGGCTGCTGCTGCTGCTTTTTTTTTTTTTTAATCGAGTTTCCTGTTTTTATTTAGGGTCCGTCCTGTGCACCCCCTTCTCTGAGATCTAGGAGAGAGGACTCGGGGGAACTTTTTTGGGGACCGGGACGTGGGGGCGGGGGCACTGTTTTGCCATCTGCGCCCTGAGCCCTGCTCCGGTGGGGAGATGGATAGCCAGGAGAGGACTGATACGCGCTTCGGGAGGGGAAGCGAGTGGGGATGGGATTTCTGGGGCCGGAGTGGGGGACACCGTGGGCAGCCCGTGCCGGCGGCCCACGTACCAGGTTCAAAAGCAGCACCCTTGGGATCTGCCCAGTTTGCATATGGAGCGGTCTGGAGCCGTCGGATGATTGGGCAGCTTTCATTTCGTTCAGGTGTCCCCAGGAAGGAGGGCGCTGTGGGTCTCGAACCCCACAGGACCATCAAATGGGGCTTCTTTTCCCCGGGGCTCCTGCAGAAACCCCGACAGACGCCACCCCCAGAAATGCCCTGCACGCACGGTCACGCCTGTGTGAGGTGTGTGCCCTGGGGCAGAGAGCTGCTTCCTTTCCCAGGAATCTCCCCGGGAAAGGGTCACTGCTCCAGAGGGACTTTGAAACCAAGAACTAATCCCACTGCTCACTTCCAGAGAGTCTGCACACCCACCGCTGGCGTGCCTGAGTGCCTCAGTGTTCTTCTTAAGTGAATGGTGCCATAGGGTTTTTTACGTGTATATTCAGTTAATCATAGGCGCCGAATGAGGGCTCCATTTGCGCTGGAGGAAACCAAGGCTCAGCACAGCGAAAACTTGCTGACCCACACGTTTACAATTAGCTGATCCAGAATCCTGGTTCCTTTAGACGCCAAAGCATTTAGTCATCTGATAGTGTTGTTTGCAAATGAAGAAGAATGTATGTCGCCTAACAGTTTGCTTGGTGTTCAGACCTGGGACGTGGGGTGTCCTTTCAGAGCCATAGAGTCTAAGGTACCCAACCTAGATGCTCTCCTGTAACACCCTGCTACCCTTACCCACCAGGTTTGAGGAACATGATAAGTGGGGGTGAAGATTTTTCTGATTTAGAAGGCTGCCAGCAAACACAAGGACAGCAGAATAGAGCTTTCTTTTCTGTTCTCCCTAGAGCAGAAATCGCCAACCCCTTCACATTCCCATGCCCCACTGTGGCTTAATGTCTTGATGGTGGGATTCTGTCCACCCTGGCTCAGGAGGGCTCTGACTAGCACATACTGAGGTTCATTCTCTTCTGGTGCTTTCAGCAAAGAAGTGGAAAACACCCGGGGTGTGGGGGTGGGGTGGGAGGATGAGTATACTCTTAAAACCTAGTTGGCAGTTGCCAGCTCTAAAGACAAGCCAAGCTTACTTCCCCTCACCTCTCCACCCACCTTTAGAAACAACACTGCCAATACAGATGTTTCTGGAATTAGGGCAACTGCCCCAAAGGTCCTTCTGGCCATGCTGATGTCCCTTTCCTGCAGGACAAACTGCATTTTTGCTGCTTTGGTCCTTGCTCAGGAAGTACGGGTAAAGTACATCTTTGAATGATGCTTGGGGCTCGTTTTTTCTCTTGCTTTATTACGGATCCCCCTGGGGGCCAAGGCTGAAAACAAGGCAGGCTGGCAGGGAGAGTACCAGCTCCTGGGGGTGCCTACAAGGCAAGACAATCCATAAATAGAGACCAGCCTCAGACCTGGTTAGCTTTGCTTTTGTGCCTGTGTCAAGGGAGATTGTGGGGTGGGGGGAGAATGAGGGAGTATGAAGGGTCAGTTCCTGCTTCACCTTGTTTTCCTTCAATTGCACAGTTAGAGGGAGAAGTGAATGTGCAACTTATGAAGCAATTCCCCTTTGGCTAGCTTATTTTTCAAAACCATTTTTGTTTAGAGAGCACCTCCCTCCCTCCAGCTGCTTCTGTGGGTCTGATGGTGGGGCTTGGGGCCCCACCAAGTGTTTCCTTACCGTGGGACCTCAGAAGAGCTCTTTCTGCCACTCTCCAGAGGACAAACACTTTTCCCAGCCGAGCGGTTGGAGGGGCAGGACTGGAGGGTAAGGCTCCCAGGAGGGTCAGGGAGGGTCGGTGCCCCACTGCCCCCTGGTCAGAGTCAAGATGCGTATGGTAATTAGCCGCCAGCCCATGGAGGGTGGTGGGAGCCTGATTGATTTGGGAGAAAGGAAAGCATCTTCATTCTGGGGCCACTGCTGGTGTTTCATAAATGACAAAGGTTGCAAAACTCCTCCTCTCTCCCTGCAGTTAATGCTAAAACTGAATTTTCTTCAACTTGGTTCGTGGAAATCCCCTGCAATCATATCAGAAATGCTGCCAGTTTCAAGGTGGGGGGAAAAAACAATTAAAAAAAAAACTAGGGAGCCTCTCTCTTCACTCTTTTCCTTGCAGACAAATACTGACTTGCTTTGAATCATTCCAAAATCTGGTTGCCTCTCCCTTCCCTGGAGGCCAGCACAGCCCCTGGGGCCTGAGGTTGGTGCTGCACTGGTACGGCTTGTAGAAATCTCTACTCCTCCCCATCACAGGTGGTGACCTGACCCCCCTCAGAGAAGGGCTCTTGGGGCTTCTCCTGGAAATGGGTGTTTTCCAAGGCTGCTTACTTTCTGAGCCGAGAGTGAGAGTCCTTAGAGTGATGGGTGTGTCTGTTCCTAAAGTGGTATTTCAGTTCACTTGTGTTTCACTTACTTTGGGGGAAATTACTTTTTCCACTTAGAGGAAATGCCAGGAACGTGAGAGTAAGTGGGCTGGGGTGATGAGCCAGGGGAGAGCTGCAGAAAGGGAGTGAACTGCTTGAATTGGATTTTACTGTCTTGGAGGGATGCCATATTTGTTTCCTGTGGCAGTCAATAACAAATTCTTACAGTTTTTGTGGTCTAAAACAACACAAATGTATTCCCTCACAGTTCTAGAGCCCAAAAGTTCAAAATCAAGGTGTCTGTATGGCCACCCTCTCTCCGGAATCCTCCCCCCTGCCTCTTCCCGCTTCTGAGGGCTCCAGCTGTTTTTGGCTAGTGGCAGCATCATCTGATCTCTGGCCCTCTGTTCACACGGCTCCTCCTCTCTGTCTTCTCCTCTTGAGTCTCTTAGAGGGACAACTGTCATTGGATTTGGGGTCCACCTGAACAGTCCAGGATGAATTAATCTCAGGGTCCTTAATTACATCAGCAAAGACCCTTTCTGCACAAAGTTAATTTTCCAAATAATTCATAGGTTCTGGGGATGAAGGCAGACATATCTTTAGGGGGCCACCGTTCAGCCTACTACAGAAGGATGGGAGTGTGTTTCTTTGGTATTTTCTGGGGAAGGTTTGAGCACAGTCATCTTTGCAGGGAATGGAACGCTACCTACGTCTGGGCCCTATACTTTCCTGTGGGTGACATCAGGCAAGGATTTCAGAGTCACTAGAGGCCCTGTTGTCACCAGCCTTCCTTCCGCCCTCCTGCTGCCCTCTCCCCAGCTTTGTGAACTGGCAGCCGCCTTAGAAGTTAGCTCTGCTATTAGTAGTACCCTCCACAATCAGGGTCCCAAAGGCAGAAAAGAAAGTTCCTGGAATTCAAAGGAACTGCCAAGAGACCAAGCTCTTCGCCTGCAGGGAATTGTTTCAGCCCCCTTATTCTTCCCTGGTCCCACCTGACCTCGGACAGCACTTTCTCAGCTCAGGGCTTCCAACCTCTGTCTGGGGACACACAGCCCCTCCCAGTTTGGAGTTTCCTCTCTTGAGCAGTTGTTGGGGTGGCTCAGTTTTGTTGCTGTGTCCCTATGTCCTCCTCCTAAGCAGCCACCATTGTGAGGTGGGGCAGGATGGGGCTGGTCGTGTGGGAAGGGATTTGGGGAGCCCCATCCCTATTACTGAAGTTTGTAGGGGTGGAAGCTTTCTGGAGGGGCAAGGCTCCTATTCCACCTCCCCATCTAGAATTGCAGGGGAGCATTGCCTTTTTTTGTGTTGGTTGTGAAATCTTGGAGACATGCTGTCTTCTCAACTGGGAAGCAGGTTCATAGCTGTGATACTGAAACTTGAAGTCCTTTATATATAGGCGGGGTGGGTGCAGAGGTGATGATGGAGGGATTGCCACATGGAAGAAAAAGTATGTCTTTGGAGTCAACCAGACTCAATTTTAATCCCAACCAGTTAAAAAAAAATTATTTTCAGTGTGGATAATTTTAAAGCCGTTTTGCTTCTGTTTTATGTTTCGGTTTTTGGACCTAGAAGCATGTGGGATCTTAAGTCCACTACCAAGGATTGAACCCACACCCCCTGCACTGGAAGGCAAAGTCCCAACCCCTGGACCACCAGGGAAGTCCTTCCTAACCACTAGACAAATCACAGACCCCTCGCAAGCCTCAGAGTCCCCAGTTTTAACACTGGAATAGCAATTTTATCGCCAGTCTTGAACATTTCATATAGTCATGTGTAAAGTGCCAGGCACATTCTTATGTCTGTAAGAGCTGATGTGTACGGGGTGTGTAGAACGTCTTGTAGGATTTTAGTTCCGTGACCAGGGATGGAACCTGGGCCCTCAGAAGTGGAAGCGTGGAGACCTAACCACTGGATCACCAGGGAATTCCCACTTTTCCATCTTTTAATGTGCATTTTCAACTGTGACCAGTGTGCTGTGTGCTTATTCTCTCAGCCATGCTCAATTCTTTGCAACCCCAGGGACTGTAGCCTGCCAGGCTCCTCTATCCATGTGGATTCTCCAGCAAGGATACTGGAGTGGGTTGTCTTGCCCTCCTCCAAGGGATCTTCCCAACCCAGGGATTGAACCCTGCATTAGGCATATGCTTTTTTACTTTGATTTTTATGTTTTAATTGTGGTAAAATTCACTTTTCACTTTGATGAATTTGGCGAAGGAAATGGCAACCCACTCCAGTATTCTTGCTTGGAGAATCCCAGGGACAGAGGAGCCTGATTGGCTGCCGTCTTTGGGGTCGCACAGAGTTGGACACGACTGAAGTGACTTAGCAGCTTAGCATACATAAAAATGACCATTTCGATCATTTTTTCAAGTGTATTTCATTCTGTGGCACTTAGTACATTCACATTGTCATCACCTATCACTACTGTCCGTCTCCAGAATTTTTTTGTTTTGCAAAATCGAAACTCTTTACCCCTAATACTCTGTATGGCTTGCCCCACCTCAGCCCCGGGGAACCACCATTCAGCTTTCTGTCCCAGAAGCTGACTACCCTTGGTACCTGATACAAACGAAATCGCACAGCATTTGTCCTTTTGTGACGGGCTCGTTTCACTCAGCATCACCATGACCTCTGGATTCACCTGCGTTGCAGCCATGTGTCAGAAGCCGCCCCACCTCTCTTTTTAAGGACTGAATAATATTCTATTGTATGGATGGACCGCATTTTGCTTGCCTAGTCATCTGTCTATGGACACTTGGTTACTTCCACTTTGGGGCTATTGTGAATAATGCTGCTATGAATGTGGATGTTCATAGATATCTGTTTGGGTCCTTGCTTTGAATTCTTTTGCCTATATACCCAGAAGTGTAATTGCTGGATCATATGATAATTCTATACTTAATTGTGTGAGGGGCAAATCATGTGCTTTTGTAATTTGCTTTTTTCACTTAATGGGGGCATGTTAGCATTCCACATCACTTCATCACCTGGTTATCCTTCTATTGGCAGGATAAATGTCCTAGTGCAGGGACACCATTACTTTCTCGGGCATCCTCCACTGTGGGACATTTATCTTGCTTCCAGGCACACACACACACACACACACACACACACACCCTACTTTTGAAGCACTATAACAGATATTTTCAGGCATCTGAATTTTCCCATATTCAAGAATTATCATCAAAGGTATTGACCACTTTTATGGCTCATGGAGCTAAATATTTTTCCAGGAAATATTGAATGAGTTTATCCCAGTGATGTAGAACAGTTTCATGATGGCATTTAACAATATTGGTAAAAAATGTTTACTAATTGGCTTAAAAGGTAGTCATCTTAAAATTTTTTGTTTTATTTATTTATTTTGCTAATGAGGCTGAATAGCTTTCTTTTTGGTTGTTAGCTATAGGTATAGCATGAAGTTTGCTGCAGTATAACATAGCAATTAAACCCTTGACCTCTAGAATTGGATGGAACTCTGGAATTTAAACTGTAGTTTCCCTACATTCCTGCTGTGTGACCTTGAGATTTCTTACATTCTGGATCCTCGGTTTCCTCTTCTGTTAAGTGAAGCTAATGGGACCTGTTCCTAGTGTTGTCTTAAGGATTAAATGAGATAAACTAGAAAATGAACATTGCGTATCATATAGTTCATACTCAGCCCACCAGACTCCTCTGTCCAAGGAATTCTCCAGGCAAGAATACTAGAGTGGGTTGCCATTCCCTTCTCCAGGGGATCTTCCCCACCCAGGGATCAAACCTGGTCTTCCATATTGCAGGCAG
Organism: Ovis aries; assembly: GCF_016772045.2. Classification (NCBI taxonomy): domain Eukaryota; kingdom Metazoa; phylum Chordata; class Mammalia; order Artiodactyla; family Bovidae; genus Ovis; species Ovis aries. Next base: position 43,096,271 of record NC_056065.1, on the reverse strand, counting down.
ATTCTTTACCGTCTGAGCCACCAGGGAAGCCCAAGCCTACAGCACCTGATATTCCTGGGCAGGCTCCCATCCCAAGTACTAATCGGGCTGAATCCTGCTTAGCTTCTGAGATCAGACAAGATCAGGTGCATTTAGGGTGGTGTGGCCAACGAATGGGCTTCTCAGGTGGTGCAGGTGGTAAAGGGCCCACCTGCCAGTGCAGGGGAGGTAAGAGCTCTGGGTTTGACCCCTGGGTTAGGAAGATCCCCTGGAGAAGGGCAAGGCAACCTACTCGACTACTACTGTTATTATCATTATTTTTTATTAAACAAATCTCCATTTACCCTCAAGATTAATCTTGTTACTACAAGGAGAGATGGTTTACACTTAAGCCAAAGGGATTTGGGTTAAGCGTGGGGATCCATTTTTCTGCTGTAAAGGTAGATGATCAGCCCTTCTGTTAAAATGGACCTAGTCCCCAGCTGTCTGCCTGAATCTGGGTGCAAGCCTCCCCAGGGCAAATGCATGAACCGATGCTTACTGAGAGGTGTGGCGGGACTGAGGGACTGCAGGACCTGTGCTCTGGGGTCCGCACCCCTGCGCCATGGAAATGAGGGTAAAGGCTTATGAATGGTGGCGTCCAGAATTCATCTTGGTGATCGTTTCTGTCCACATGCAGTCGCTCCTTCGTGCAGTTTGGTCCCACAGGCGCAGGACCCTGGGGTAGCACGAGCGTGGGTTGCTGACCATGAAGCAGGCTTTTGCAGGCCTTTAGAGTAAAAAGTAAAGCTTCTCTAGTGGCTCAGTGGTAAAGGATCCTGCCAGTGTAGGAGACCCAAGAGACACTAGTTCGATCCCTGGGTGGGGAAGATCCCCTGGAGTAGGAAATGGCAACCCATTTCAGTATTTTTGCCTGGAAAATTCCATGGACAGAGGAACCTAGTGGGCTATAGCCCATGGGGTCGCAAAGAGTCGGACACAGCTGAGCACAGCACAGAGTGAAATGGCGTCCAAGCTCCTCTCAAGCACGCGTCAGGTAGCCTCAGGTGAGGGTCGTCCATCCAACACATAGTTTGTTTAAGCATGCATTTTACTCTTTGCTGCCGACCTGTGTCTGAGGAGGAAATCAATAAAATCAGGGTCTTGATCTCAAACAGCTTCATGAGAAATTTCTTCTAGTGGAAAAACCACCAAAAACCCCTCCAACTTTCCCTCTCACCTGTCCCTCTTTAAAAACTCCATTGAAAAACCTTTCTCATGTTCAGAGCCAATGAAAAGATGAGCAAAACCACACTCTTGTTTCTGATGGTTCATGGGTCCAAAAGCCAGCTCACTGGGTTATGAATCTTTTTTCCCTATTGTGTGGTGTGACGAATATTTGAATAAATATTCACCTACTGTCATTGGGAAACCAGTGATGAAGCGTGCTCTATTTTCAATTAAGTGCAGCCCTGAGTCTTATATAAGGGAGCTTCATAAGATGTGTGAGGCTTAGTATTTCCAGTGGGAGGCACAGTGTTTGAGAATGAGTAGAGAGAAAGTCTAATGTTCATGTCAAAAGCAACAGTTTAGGAACTAGATGGAAGTTGAGATCTTGGTTTTGATCCTAAAAGCTTAGAGATCTTGACCTCTCTGAGCCTCCAGATTTTCATCTGAAAATTGACATAACCATATCTCTTTTATTGGATTGTCGTGAGGATTAGAAATAAGGAAAAACTTGTATTAGTTTGGAATGGGCACTTCAAAAGTTGCTGTGTTTGCCACTGGATGAACGAATCTTTGCACCCCACACTGTAGGACTGAATGGAGTTTAAATGACAGGTATCTCTGTCATAAGTTGTTGAGGCTTGCTTCTGTGCTAGGGTTTATTCAACTACTATCCTTTTTTTTTTTTTTTTTTTTTAACTTTTTGGCTATGCTGCTTGGCATGTGGGATCTTAGTTCCCTAACCGGGGTTCAACTCTCTCCCCCTGCATTGAAAAAAAGTGTGGAATCTTAACAACTGGACTACCAGGAAAGTCCCCAACCACTATCTTATTTGATTCTCCCACAAATGATCCTTTTGGAATGCACAGGGTGTGTGCCAGTAAATACCCCCATTTTACAGATAAAGGTTGGAATCGCTTTGCCCTTTGTTATCAGCCTGTTCCTCTCAGATGTGCCAAAGCCAGGAGGTTCATTTTTTTTTTTTTTTTCAGCTTTTTCTAACTGTTCAAGGTCTGGAGGAGCTCGGAGGACAGAGGCTGAGGAGGGTGGAGGTGAGGCTTCTAGTGAGGTCTACCATCAAGCGATCTCGGCCCCATCACCTGCAAGCTGCAGCAGTGAGATGGGGTGCCCAGGCGGGCAGGCTGCTCTGAAGGCAGCCATCGCAGGACGGCTTTCTGCTGCAGGTTTGTGGGAAAGTGGTTGGGAGATGGCTAGGCAGCTGGCCATGACCTTTACCCTCATGGACCCTGCTTCTCCAACTTTCCCACACGCTCCTCCCACCAGAGAGATGGGATTGTGACCCTTGCCTGCTGCAGCCCACCCCAACCATGACCTTGCTTTGAAGCTTCAAGTTTTATTTTTAATCCTAACAATAATTTTACATTCTATTCCTCGATAATCCATGTTTATTTTGCTATTCCCCCTTACTTTTGAGTCAGATGGATGCTCTGGGAAGATGTTTATGTTCTTGCTGTGGCTTCCGTTATTCCCACCCCAGTGTCTCCAACTACAGTTTGAAAAACAGATTAAGGCAAAATAGCGATTAGATTCAGAGAAGGCAATGGCACCCCACTCCAGTACTCTTGCTTGGAAAATTCCATGGACGGAGGAACCTGGTGGGCTGAAGTCCATGGGGTCTCTGAGGGTCGGACATGACTGAGTGACTTCACTTTCACTTTCTTTCACTGGAGAAGGAAATGCAAACCCACTCCAGTGTTCTTGCCTGGAGAATCCCAGGGACGGGGGAGCCTGGTGGGCTGCCGTCTATGGGGTTGCAGAGTCGGACACGACTGAAGTGACTCAGCAATAGCAGCAGCAATTAGATTAGATGCAACTGTGATGAGATACCTAGCTTCTTAGGAGCAGTTTAAAAAAAGTATTACTTTATTTGGCTGTACTGGGTCTTAGTTGCAGCATACAGGATATAGTTTCCTGACCAGGGATCAAACCCAGGCCCCCTGCATTGGGAGTGCAGAGTCTTAGCCACTGGACCACTAGGGAGGTCCCATAGGAGCCCGTTTATCCTATGTGATTCATTGACTGATTGACTGAAACTTCGGTTTAGGTAGATAATTATGAAAATGCTGCCTCTCAAATCTAAGCATCTTAACTTAAAACATATCCCTGTATACTGATGTGGGACTTCCCTGGCAGTTCAGTGGTTAAGACCCCAAGCTCCCAATGCCAGAGGATCTGGTCAGAGAACTAAGATCCCCCTTGTCATGCAGCATGCCCTCTTCCCACCCCCAAAAAAGTACATAGATGTACTGATGTGAGGCCAAGAGCTTTTGTTTGATTGGGTCATCATTCTTAAGTAAGGCATAGAGTCCTTGTCAATTCTCATTCTTTTCCCCTACCTTTTACAGTTGCTTTGCTCAGTCTCATTCAACGGAAACTTTGTTTTAGTGAGTTGTCTTTACTGTTTTCTAAAGCATTCAATTCTGTTTTCATGGAAACAGCTCTTTCTGGTCACACCCATATTTCACCCACTTATCCGCTGACCACACTGTGTAATTACAAAGGTGAACAGCTGGCATGGGTGTGCTTGGGCACAAGAACAGCTAAGTCTTTCAGAGACCAAAACCTGCAGCCTGGTACCCTGAGTGGTCAGCACGATGAGACCATCAGTCAAGGTGTCTTGAAGAGGGAATGGTGAGCGCAATTCCACCAATTCTGCTACAGAGAGGTGAGGGGGGGGCGGTGGGGATGGGGGAAGACAGCAGAATCACAGAGCCTGGGTGAGAGGTGGAGTTTGACCTAGAACTCCCATCTCAAAGACCCAGCCCCTCACCCTGAGATGAGCACAACCAGCTCCAGAAAAGGGATCTTTCACACTAGTTTCGTTTCTGCAGATCCTATTAGCAGTATGTATACCAATGAGCCTTGCTATTGGCCAGCTCTGAATTGCCACCTTAGTCTAGCTTGCCGCATCTTTAATAACAATAAAAACAAACCCTTTTGTAGCACCTACTCTGTGCTAGGTAGTATTCTGGGCACTTTGAAAATACTAACTTATTCTTATTTATTTATTTATTTGGCTGTGCCAGGTCTTTAGTTGTGCATGTAGGATCTTGTTCCCGGAACAGGGATCAAACCCCTCTCCGTTGAGAGTAAGAGTCTTAGTCACTAGACCACCAGTTGTTGTTCAGTGGCTAAGTCGTGTCCTACTCTTTATGAAGCCATGGACTACAGCCCGCTCCTCTGTCCTTCACTATCTCCCAGAGTTTGTTCAAATTCATGTTCACTGAGTCTGTTATGCTATCTAACCATCTCATCCTCTGCCACCCCCTTCTCCCTTTGCCTTCCATCTTTCCCAGTATTATGGTCTTTTCCAATGAGTCAGCTCTTCTTATCAGGTGGCCAATGCACTGGAGCTTCAGCTTCAACAACACCAGGGAAGTCCCCCAAATACTAATTTCTTCTTTGAAGCACTATCATGATCTGTGTTTTACAAAAGGGGGAACTGAGGCACAAAGAGGTTTAGTAACTTATCTAGGTATTACTCAGAAAGGAAGTGGCAGAGCTTGTTCCACACTCCTGTCCTGTGCTGTCTCCAAATGCGCCCCCATGTTGCCCAAGAGGGGAATCTGGATCCCAGGTGGGAGGAGGGCTGAGGCCTCTGGGAGCCCATCAGCTGTGCAGAGGGTCGTCCCCGCCCTGTTCTCACTGGTTCCCTCTGTCTCCATGCTAGCTTGGGGTCCAGACAGCCTGTCTGTTCTTGCAGTCCTTTGTCTCGGCGGAGCTGGCCTCCTGGGTTCTGTTCCTCTACAGAGAGAGGTCCCAGGAGGATGCAGCTTCTGGTGCCCAGCCCACCCTAGTCTGCCTAGGTAGTGCCCATTCTCCCCTTCTGTCCAGCAGAAGCAGGGCCCAACCTCTGCAACCTCTGCTGCCACCTTGCCCAACTCTTGAGCCTTTCGTGGGAAGTCCACCCAAGGGTCCTCAACCTACTGGGTGACACAGTCACGGCAACAGGACTCAAGTGTCTTCTTGACCCGTGGCCCAAATCTGGTTCTTCTGGACACCCAGGAAAGGGAGCATGGTTCAGTGGTGAGAGCAGGGCTCGGGGGTCAACCTGGTTCACATCTGCCTCTCCCATCACTAGCTGTGCAGCGTCACCTCCTCGAGCCTCACCCTCCTCCTTTATGAAACAGAAGGCCTGCCATAGGGGCTTCTTGTGATGATTAAATGCAAAAATGGACGTAAGGCACCTAAAATGTGCTGGCTTATGACAGGTGCTTAGTGATGGAAGGATCCTTGCTGTAGCCCCAGAGACGGGCTTGACAACCGATGAAGAAGCTGTTGTTGTTGTTTTAATGTTTATTTATTTATTTGGCTGTGGCAGGTCTTAGTTGAGGCACGCGCTGTCTTTAGTTGCAACATGTGAACTCTTAGTTGCGGCACGTGGAATCTAGTTCCCTGACCAGGGATTGAACCGGGCCCCCTGCATTGACAGCATGGCAGCTTAGCCACTGGAACACCAGGGAAGACCCGAAGCTATTGTTTTGAACCTACCTGGTAGGTTCCTGGGGTAGAAGCAGCCTGGAGACCTGAAAGTGGAAGGAGGAGACATACAGGGCCTCTGCCAAGGAGAGATAGAATGAGATGGGTGATGGAATGGGACGTTCAGAGTTCTCTGTGGTCCCTGAAGGCTTACAGGTTTTCTTCGGATCTGGGGTTTCCTGACAACAGGAGAGAAGGACGTGCAAACCCATGGCTGAGTGGGGAAGGAGAAGGTTGGAGGCTGAGCCTAGGGAAGGGGTACCTAGGAGAATGGAGTACACTGCCAAACGGCTGAGACCCTTAGGAGGGGAAGCCATCTCCACTGCCATCCTGAATGTGTGTGTGTGTGATTTGTTTGGGGTCAGGATAGGAGAGATGAAGTCGAGTTCGCAGAGTTTTTTTTTAAATTTATTTATTTTTGTCTGTGCTGGGTCTTCGTTGCTGCGTGGGCCTTTCTCCAGTTGCAGCAAGCAGGGGCTACCCTCTAGGTGCGGTGTGCAGGCTTCTCATTCTAGGCACCCGGGCTTTAGTTGTGGCATATGAGCTCGGTAGTTGTAGTTCCTGGGCACCAGAGCACAGGCTCGGTGGTTGTGGCACCCTAGCTTAGTTGCCTGGTCCAAGGCATACAGGATCTTCCAGGACTAGGGATGGAATCTTCATCTCCTGAACTGGCAGACGGATTCTTTACCATTGAGCCACCCAGGAAGCCCTGCAGTTTTAAAAGATACTTGGGGGTCTTGAGATTGGGGTGTCTACATCTTCTGGATATTATCGGCTGTGATTTTCCTAGATTATGCATGTGCACGTTTTTATATATGTGCTATATGTTTTATAAGTGTGTGTTTATACTATATGTATTTAATTGCATAGAATCCATCCAAGCTAGTTATGAAAAGTTTGTAAATAAAACCTGCCTTACAGATTCACTACTCAATGGTTTCTAACCTTTTTCAGATTTTTAAATCCCCCCCCTTTTTTTTGGCATGTGGGATCTTAGGTTCCGCAACCAGGGATTGAACCTGTGCCCCAAGTGGAAGCCTGGATTCTTAACCACTGGACCGCTAGGGAAGTCCCAGATTTTAAATCTTTTTGAAAATCTGTTGAAAAATCACAGAACTTCTCCCCAGAAAAAAGCTCCTAGGAGACCATTTGTGTGTATACTTTCATCAGGCTCGCAGAGGTCCCCAGGTTCATCCTAGATTCTGGGAGGGGGCAGTGAAGAGCTGTTTGGGTTCGACCGCCAGCTTCTGACTCTGAAACCAACCTCAGAAGCCAGAGAGAGAAGAAAGATTCTGATCTCCCCGTGGCCTCCATGAGACACACTTGCCCCACCACGTGTTCAAAGTCCGCTTTGGAGCTGTTTCTATTTCCAGTAAATCGACCACCTCTTAGATACGATGTACCAGTGTACTCTGTGCTGTTTAAGTCTTTTTCTTTGCTCTAAATTCACGGCTCGTTTTGCCTTTCATCCAGGACCTGCTTTCCTGCATCACTGGGTGGCTCTGCTGTAGGAGCGCCTCATTTGTGGAGGGCGCTCTGTCCTTTAAGAAGTTGCAACCTGCGGCTTTGTGGCCACCCACCCCCCTTTTGCATGAAGGGCAGGTGGAGAGGCCTTCCCGGTAGAGCTGGGTGTCAACCATATGTGGGTGGGATGGTCTATAGGGAACAGGAAGTCAGAGCCATGTCCAGGCCCCAGATATTGGGCTCCAGGTGGCTTGAAACCCTGTAGGATGAGTACACAGACACCCTTTCACTGACTGGCAGCAGTTAGCCTTCCCGAGAGCTTCCCACATTCTCTGCGCCAGGTATGAAAGGGGCCCCTCCACTTGAAGCACCCCAACACTTTCCCCAGTCCTACAATGGGCCAGCCCCTCTTGTGCCACTTCTGACTTGGGATAGTGACCTCGCCTGGTTTCCTCTTCCCCTTCTAGAACATAACAAGCTTTATTGAGATATAATTCACATGCCATAAAATTATTTTAATGTACACAAGTCAGTATTTTTTAATATAGTCACAGAATTGTGCAACCATCACTATAACCTATTATAGAACATTTTCATCACTCAAAAAGAAATCTTGTAGCTGTTGTTCAGTTGCTAACTCATGTCCGACTCTTTGAAACCCCATGGACTGCAGCATGCCAGGCTTCCCTGTCCTTCACTATCTCCCGGAGTCCACCCAAACCCATGTCCATTGAATTGGTGATGCCATCCAACCATCTCCTTCTCTGTCACCCCCTTCTCCTGTCCTTGATCTTTCCCAGCATCAGGGTCTTTTCCAATGAGTCGGCTCTTCTCATCAGGTGGCCAAAGTATTGGAGTTTCATTTTAATTATTCAAAAATGAAACCTAGTATTCACTAGCAATCACTCTCCATTTCTCCCGAACCCCTCCCAGCCCTGGCAACCACTACTCTACTTTCTGTTTCTATGGACTTGCCTATCCTGGACATTTTATACATGGAATCACACAGGATGTGGTCTTCTGTGGCTGGCTTCTTTCACTCGGCCTGTTGCCACTTCTTTAGGAATGTCTCTGACTCATTATTACAGTGGAGGAGTTGTTTGTACTGACTGTTCAGTCACAGGTATTGATAGAGCCTCTGCTATACTAAGCCTGGAGCAGGTGCTAGGCCACATAGTGAACACCGCAGCCATCAGTGTATTTGTTATCTACTGCTGTGTAACAAGTTACCCCAAAACTTAGCAGCTTAGGGCTTCCCTAGTGACTCAGTGCTAAAGAATCCACCTGCCAGTGCAGGAGACATGGGTTTGATCCCTGGTCTGGGAAGATCCCACATGCTGTGGGACAACTAATCCATTGCTCTACAACTACTGAGCCTGTGCTCTAGAGCCTCAGAGCCTCAACTACTGAGCCCACGATTGTAGCTACTGAAGCCTTCGTGCCCTAGAGCCTGTGTTCCACAACAAGAGAAGCCACTTCAATGAGAAGCCTGTGCACTGCAGCTAGAGAGCAGCTCCTACTTGCTACAACTAGGGAAAAGCCCAGCAGCAATGAAGACCCAGCACAGCCAGAAATTAATAAATAAAATTGTTAAAAACACAAAACAAAATGAAAAAAGTAGCAGCTTAAACAACAAACGCTATCTCACAATTTCTGTAGGTCAGAATCAGGGAGCAGCTGGTGCTGCAGGTGCATCTGGCTGGAGATACCTGCCAAGGTTTTGATATCTCAGTTCCTTGCCGTGTGGGCTTCTTCACAGGATAGCTTAAGTGTCCGTATAACTTGGTTGCTGGCTTAGCCAAGATATAAAGATGAGAGAAAGATAAAAGATTAAAAAAAAAAAGACCAAAGTTTGCCCCAGATTGAAGCCCCATGTTCTTTTATAACCCAGTCTCCAAGGCAACTTGGCATCACTCTGCCATATTCTGTAGACCAACCATGCTGTCATATGGGTCGCTCAGCTGTGTCTGACTCTTTGTGACCCCATGGACTGCAGCACGCCAGATCTCCCGGTCCTTCACTATGCCCTGGAGTTTGCTCAAACTCATGTCCATTGAATCAATGATGCCGTCCAACCATCTCATCCTCTGTCACCCTCTTCTTCTGCCTTCAATCTTTCTCAGCATTAGGGTCTTTTCTAATGAGTCGGCTCTTCGCATCATGGCCAAAGTATTGGAGCTTCAGCTTCAGTATCAGTCTTCCAGTGAATAGTCAGGGTTGATTTCCTTTAGGATTGACTGGTTTGATCTCCTTGCTGTCCAAGGGACTCTCAAGAATCTTCTCCAGCACCACAGTTCAAAAGCATCAAATATGATTGGGGGCTCCACAAAGGTTCAAATACCAAGAGAAGCAAGTATCTGGATATAGTTTCAAGTAGAGAGTGGTCCTTAGGAAATCCAGGACCCAGTTGGCTCCTTCATGAAGGGCTTACAGTGCTGCCTCTGAATGACTGTTGGGTCAACACTGAGTTCTCTGGATGCCGTTCTCTCTTGAGGCCTCTTCCCTTCCTCCCTACTCTGTATTTCTATTTAGGGAGCTTGACATGTAATTACATTGTATTTGTTTCTACCAGATTTACCCACTTCTGTTAGAATAAGTTTTACAGATTTCTTTCTCCAGGTATTTGTAAATTCTGTTTGCATTTCTGTCGATGAGTGAGCCAGTTCTTGAATCTCCTTTCATTCTTGTCATCAAAAAGAGGTGTTCAATAGAACAGGCCTAGGACCCACCCCGTTGGTTTTGACCACCTCCCACCAGGGCACTGGGTCACACCATCTAACAGTTGCAGAGACCCCTCATTGTCCAGGTGGCCTGTAAGACTGTCTGTTTTAAAATTGTTTCATTTACTCATCTGGCTGTGCCAGGCCTAGTTTCAGCATGCAGCAGCTTTTAGTTGCTCCCTCTGAACTCTTAGTTGCAGCATATGGGATTTAGTTCCCTGACCAGGGATTGAAGGTGGGTTCCCAGCATTGGGATCATGGAGTCTTAGCCCCTGGATTACCAGGGAAGTCCCCCATAAGATGGTCTTGAGGGGTGGGATTGGGTCACAATAAAATGGGCACAATGTGTGTGTCCTGTTGCTCAGTCGTGTCCAACTCTGTGCAACACCATGGACTGTAGCTCTCCAGGCTCCTCCACCCATGGAATTTTCCAGGCAAGAATACTGGAGTGGGTTGCCATTCCCTTCTCCAGGGGATCTTCCCGACCCAGGGATTGAGCCCAGGTCTCCTGCATTGCAGGCAAGCTCTTGACTGTCTCAGCCACCAGGGAAGCCCAAAATGGGGACATATCATGCATTAAAAAATTGAGACAGTTCAGTGGTTAAGACTCCGGGCTTGCAAGGCAGGGGGCGTAGGTTCCATCCCTGTTAGAGGAACTGAGATCCTACATGTTCCAAGGGGTGGTCAGAAAAAAAAAAAAATCCAGCCTGGTGCCCTATAAGAGGCAGATGATTCGCTGTAAGAAGCAGCTTTAGTTGTTGGTCTTGTGGTTTCAGCTTCCTGCTCTGCCATTTGCTGTGTAGGTTTGGGTAAGTCTTGGGCCCCAGTTTCCTTAAGGAGATGATGATAACCACCTTGTGGGGTTGTTTTTAGGACTTAATGAGATAAAGTTCCAGGTATGCATTGCTGCATGAATCACACTGGATTTAGAGCTATAAAGCAGCAACTGTTTTATTATAAGCATGGATTCTATGGGCCAGGAACTCAGATAGGGCTTGACAGGCCAGCTTGGCTGTGTTTTGTGATGTCTAGGGTCAGTGGGGAAGGCCCTCAAAGGACTGCTGGTTACATGAACACCTGGGGGCTGGAATCACCTGGAAGTTTCTTCCTTTAAAAAAATTTTTTTAAATGTTACACATTTTTTTTGGTTTTGTTGGATCTTCGTTGCGGCACCTGAGATCTTCATTGTGCGGGATCTTTCACTGCAGCGCTTGGACTCTCTAGCTGTGGTGCACAGGCTCAGTAGTTGTAGCGCACAGCTTAGTTGCTTCTTGGTATGTGGGATCTCAATTCCCCAACCAGGGATCAAACCCACGTCCCCTGCAGTGCAAGGCAGATTCTCAACCACTGGACCAATAGGGAAGCTCCACCTGGAAGTGTCTTCACTCCTCCGGTTGCCTGGATGGGGCTGACTCAGAGGCTGGGCTCATATGGGACTGTCAACCCGAGTGCCTACGCTGGCTTCTCTTTCTAGCTTGGGCTTCCTCACAGCATGGTGGCTCTGGGCCACACTTTCCTGATGGTCAGAACTCCGAGAACAAGCATTACTGCTTGACTCCAAACCTAGCTGGAAGCTGTATGGCCATTTATGGGCTCAGCTCTCAAGTCATTCAGCATCACTCCTGCTATATACTCTTGCTCAAGGAAGTCAAAAGGCCACCTAGATATATATATAATTTTGCCACACCACGTGGCATGTGGGATCTTAGTTCCCTGATCAGGGATCAAACCTGTGCCCCCTGCAATGAAAGCATGGAGTCTTACCGGCTGGACCGCTAGGGAAGTCCCCCAGCCCAGATTTAAGGGAAGGAGACATACCAATAGACGCCTTTCCTGTGAGGACTGGCTGCCATGTTTTAAAAGCTTCATGGTAAATTTAAAAACATTTAGCACAATGACTGGCATGTTGTATGGGCCAGAAAATATTGGCAGCCATTCCCTCTGCTGCTGTTGTTCATTTCGGCATCTCTCAGTACTGTCTGCTGTGGATCTTATCATGTGCCTTGCACAAACCCTCTGCCCCCTGTCTTAAAGAAACAATCTTAAGCTGCAGCCCTGCAGATATGTGAAGTCTAATATTGCCAGATTCATTCATTTTACCATTTTCAAGTTTGGACCCAACTTTAAAAAAACCCCTAGCTCTTGGGCGAATTTTCTTACCCTCAGGTCTTCTCAAATGCATCTAGAGTTTTCACAAGAAGCTTCCGAGAAGGTCAGTTTCCTGAGTCCCCAGGGTGTCTTTCATGTTCTTTGATGTGTGATTCACACAATCTGCTCTTGTTCCAGGCACCCTATTTATCCCCTTACTCTAATTTTCTCTGAATAAAAGTTCACAATTGACCTTTTCCACAAACAGAGGAATAGTTTTTCTTCTCTAAAGTGTATAAAAAAATCTGTAACATCCTGTCCTTCCATAAGAATCACATGCTAGAACTGGAAACCTAAGACTCACAGGAAACCACGGTGGAAAACAGGGTATAACCAGGTGCCCACTGCGAGGCCCGGCTAGAAGCCCCTAACCTGTGCTGTCTCATTGCTCCTTACCTCCACTTGCCACGTTGACACTGTCTGCCAGATCTTCTTTTTTATTTATTTTTGTTTTTGGCTGCACAGGGTCTCTGCTTCTTTGCACAGGCTTTCTCTTGGTTGCAGCCTGCAGGCTTCTCATTGCGGTGGCTTCTTTTGTGGTGGAGCACAGCCTCTAGAGCTCCAGCTCAGGAGTTGTGGGGCACGGGCTAAGTTGTTCTGTGGTAAGTGGAATTCTCCCAGACCAGGGATCGAACTTGTGTCCCTTGCATTGGCACGCAGATTCTTATCCACTGCACCCCCAGGGAAGTCCTGCAGGATCTTCTTTTTACTGAAGAAACAGGTCTGGAGAGATCAGGAAACTCATCCAAATCCTGGTCTAACTCCAGGGCTGGTGCTCCCACCTCTCACCAGGAGACCCTGCAACTAAGAACGCTTTTGGGTCGCGTGTGTGCTCATTCACTTCGGTCGTGTCTGATTCTTTGTGATCCTATGGGCTGTAGGCCGCCAAGCCCCTCTGTCCATGGGATTCTCCAGGCAAGACTACTGGAGTGGGCTGCCATGCCCGCCTTTGAGGGATCTTCCCAACCCAGGAACTGAACGTTTGTCTAATGTCTGCTGCATTGACAGGTGGGTTCTTTACCACTAGCACCACCTGGAAAGCCTGCTTTGGGGCTGACACTTGACAGAATAAGCACTGCAGACATGAACATCATTTAAAAAAATCTGTGCCTCCCCTCCCTTAATGTCCCTCCCCTCAAGATCACAGACTCTGGAAGCCTCAGCTCAGGCAGACTTTTTTGGTCTAAGCTCGGGGAATTGGCAAAAGAAAGAAACAAGCTTCAAGATTCTAATTAACTTTGGTTTTTAACTACAGATGAGCCACTTTTTGAGTGATCTGGGGGTGAGAGTCTCAAAGATTAATGAAAATCTGTAAAAGTGGCAGGAGAGCAGGAGGCAGACACTCCTGTAATTAAGTTCCTTCATTCCTTGTGCTTAGAGAGTAAAGAGATCAAGGGAACAAAAGGATGGGGGAATTACGTGAATAATCATGGAGGGACTTCCCTGGCAGTCTGGTGGTTAAGACGTGGTGCTTCCATTGCAGGGGGCTTGAGTTCAGTCCCTGGTTGGGAAACTAAGATCCCACCTGCTTCACAGTGTGGCCAAAAATAAATAAATAAACAAAATTTAAAAACAAAACAAAACTGTGGATACTGTCTCCTCATTTTGAGGAGGATTGTTTTCCAGAATCATCTTGTTTTTCCTAATAAAACTTAAAATAAGCATTGAACTTTTTCCTTTTTTTTTTTTTTTTGGTTAATTCCATTTTTTTTTAGTTGTTAGTTTCATCTTTTTTTTTTTTTTAGTATAGCCTTTCTCGTCTTAGAGCTACTCAACTTTATTTTTTATATATAAGACAACTGTGTCCCTTTAAACAAAAATTATTTATTTATTTATTTGTGGCTGTGCTGGGTCTTTGTCGCTCTAGTTATGGTGACTGGGGGCTCCTCTCTAGTTGTGGTGCTTGGGCTTCACATTGCAGTGGTTTCTCTTATTGCAGAGCATGGGCTCTAGGGCATGCGGGTCAGTACCTGTGGCTCACAGGCTTCGTTGCTCCATAGGATGGGGAATCTTCTGGGATCAGGGACTGAACTTGTGTTTCCTGCATTGGCAGGTGGATTCTTTACCACTGAGCCACCAGGGAAGTACTCCTACTCAGCTTTCTTATCTGACCACATCTAAAAATGCTATAGAGAAAGAAAAATAATTTTCCTTCTACCCTTCTAAGTTCCTGGCTGAGACCCCTCCTACCTGCCCTGTAATAAACAGAGTAACAGGAGAAAAACAAATTTAAATACATACATATGTACGAAAGCCCCCCTCCAAAGATATGAGACTCACAGAAGTCACCAGACTTCTCTGTACCTTTAAGACAAAGAGACAAGAGAAGGGGTTTGGGCTAGGGGTGGTAAGATGGTGAAGAAGTTAACAGGGTTTGCTTATATAGCCTCCATCTGTCCATGCTCAGGCTCAGTCATGTCCGACTCTTTGCAACCGTCTGGACTGTAGCCCACCAGGCTCCTCTGTCCATGGGATTTCCCAGGCAAGAATACTGGAGAGGGTTGCCATTTCCTCTTCCAGGGGATCTTCCCAACCCAGGGATCGAACCCACATCTCCTGAGTCTCCTGCCTCAGCAGGTGGGTTCTTCACTCAAGCTGTCAAGGAAACCCCTTGCCCCTAAATTCCCTGCCTGTGGTGATTAGGGATGTCTTTTTCCTCTTAGTGCAGGGAAGGTACCTTTCATGCGGAAGATTTATTTCCTGGTGTTAGGGGACAAAAAGGTTCAGAGAGTCCTTTTTGCACTGGTTGTTTCTCAACTCCTTTTAATTTCAAATAATCAGTATGCCAAAGTGGCATATCTGAGGTTGACATACTCTGACCCCCTGCAGTGCTGAGGGCCAGGTTTGAAAAGGGAGAGACAAGCAGAATTCCAGGAAGGCTGGAGGTTGGGATATGTGTGGCAGCAGAGAGAAGCTGACATTTCATTACAGTCAGCTTACATAGAAATGTCAGTACAGGGCGCAGAAGGAGTGGAGCAAATACGCTTCCCTCTTCCAGGCCTGCTGAATGTGACAAGGGGCTCTGGCAGGTGGGAGCAGAGGCTCATCTGATCTCTTGCTGCAAGCTCAGGAACTTATAAAGAGGAGATGGTTGGATGGCATCACTGACTCAATGGACATGAATTTGGGCAGACTCCAGGAGTTAGTGAAGGACAAGGAAGCCTGGTGTGTGGCAGTCCATGGGGTTGTAAAGAGTTGGACTCAACTGAGTGACAACAACAACAGCTTTTGGCAATAGCTAGTAGAGAAGTGGGACTCTAATTTCTTTATTCTTTATAACAATGGTGAAACTAATTTATTGATCCACCTAACTAATTTCTTTATGGTGGTGGTGGTGGTTTAGTCGCTAAGTCGTGTCCAACTTGTGACCCCTTGGACTGTAGCCTGCCAGCCTCCTCTGTCCATGGGGATTCTCTAGGCAAGAATACTGGAGTGGGTTGCCAGTAACTCACTTATATTTCAGAAAGGAGTTAATATATCCGAACTTGGAACCAGATCGGACACTTTGATTTTTTTCCCCCTCTCTGCCACTAACTAGTGGATCGCAGCATCTCTGTGAGAGAAAATATGTCTGAGCATTTCATATACCACACACCAGGCACTGTCCTAGAGACTTTCCACATGTCTGTAGTAATTCACTTAATTATCTCCCAAACAGCTGATTGCATGCTGACTCTCTAGAATTTGTCAGTGCAGTTCCAGGACATTTGTAAATACAGGCAGGATGACTTCTGTGACTTTTGCCATTTCAAAGAATCCTGGGTTTTTCTCTTGGCTCCAGAGGAAAATAATACCCTCATTTGAACATTGTTAATGGAGACCTTGCTTTGAGGTTGACTTTCAATCAAACCCAGGCTGGAGAGAAAGGAAGTCTGCACCACAGGGCCCCTAGGGAGAAGGGCACCCACAGGTGGAGATGGAACCCGCCAAAACCTGTCAGCTACTTGGAAAATCTCTTCTGTTGCCTGGCCTTAGAGGGTCATTATCCTTTCCTGATTGAGGCTTGTTAGGGATACTACCCCTCCCTAGTCAGGATGCCTGTCAAAGAACCCCTCCCTGCATGTTTACCCATCCAAAGTCCAAGTGTGACCCTGAGGCTTATACTTCATCCTGGGAAACCTGGATTCTGTGCATTAAGGGTGGTCCTACCGACCTCCGCCCCTGCCCCCACTGGGAACCCCTCCCTCCTCGGGCTGAGTCCGGGTCCCATCCACGAGTGTTCTGTCTCTTGCCTCAAGGAGGAGCAGGAGTGGAGGTAGAAGCTTGCCAGTGGCGCCCTGGGTTGGGTGCGGGGTTGTTCCCACCCAGCGGCCAGGCTCCGCCTTCTCCAGCTCGCAGCGCGCGGGTTCAGTGTGAATGCGCACTAGTGCGTGTGTGTCTGTGGTCTCCGCGGCTGTGTGATTGTGTGTTGACATACAGTAATTATGTGTGTTTGTCTGTGTATCTTCGGTCTCTGAATATTTGTACAGGAGTATGTGACTTTGAGCATCATTGTGTGTGTCAGTTTATGTAGAAGAAGGAGAAGGAAATGGCAACCCACTCCAGTATGCTTGCCTGGAGAGTCTTACGGACAGAGGAGCCTGGCGGGTTACAGTCCATGGGGTCGCAAAAAGTCGGACACGACTTAGCGACTAAACCACCACCACAATATGACTTTCCGCATCATTGTGTGTGTGTCAGTTTAGGTAACTATGCCCGAATGTGTGTGTATGTGTGTGAACGTGCATGCGAGTGTACGCGTGTGTGACATCCGGTGATGGGATACCAAGGGAGATTCTCCTATCCTGAAGCCCCTCTCTTCTCTTCTCGAGAATCCCGGGGCGCCCGGCACCCCCGGCCCTGACAGGGGTGCTGGGGACAGTACGCAGAGATCGCCGAGGGCCCCGGGGCTTTCCAGGACCGGTCCGCCTGGTCCGCGCATTCCAGGCTTCTTCAAGATTCCCGGGAACTTCTGTTGGAGTTTCTCCTGCCCTTTTCCCAGGCTCTGGGCGACGCTGGGATGGAGGGAGGTTCCTTGGGCTCGGACAGGCGGGCCTGCCTTGGGCGCCTCACCTGAAACCCTCGGTGGAGGTAGAATGCCGCTCAGGCCGCTTTCTTCTGCCCCAGGGGTGGGACACCCTGGGGTCACTGAACCTCACACTCTCCTTCGCCGTTTGCGCTCCACTGTGGTCGAGGTTGGAGCACTCGAGGAGACCTGGGACGTTGCAGGGCAAAACCATATGAACCTGGTACCGATCCAAAGTGGTCCTAAAGCTCTAAGAGGCTGTGGGATTGGGTGCGGTGTGAGTGGTGGGGGGTGGTAGTGAGGTTCCCTGCCCTCCGAGCTTCTGCATTATTTACAACTGGAGGGAGAACAATGCCCACCTTACAAGGTGATGCCTGGATAGCATCTAGAACGAAGTGCGTGGGGATTACCGCGCTGCCTCAGACACGCTTTGCCTGCACGCACAGTTCATCTTAATGAATAGATGTATCGTGACAGTCCCGAGTTAACCCATTTATTTTCTAAATCGGACTTGTGAGAGGAACTCCGATGGAAAGCGGGGCCCAGCGGCTGGACAGCGGGCCGCGCACTGGATTTGAGCCAGTTTACTCTGGTGACCCGGGCTCCTGACAAGTGACATGGGCCCGGTGCCCCGCCCTTTCTAGTGATTCCCTGGGAACCCGAGCTGTCTGGCGGACGGCCCTCCCTCGCTCACTTTGCAGGTGGCATTTTCTATCCTCTGGTTACCGGCAGAAAGAGGGGGCCGGGGGCAGCGCTCGCAAGCTGTCCGGGGTCCCCTAGCTCCAGGCGTAGCCCCACCCGCCCGCGGGGAGCAGCGGGGCTCGGGGAGGAATTGCGGCGGCGTCCGCAAGGCTCAGAGCGCAAGCCTGCTCTCCAGAGCTTCGCCCAGCTGGGGCTGTGAGAATTTGCCGACGGTGCCCGCGCCTCGGCTGGCTCCGCCCCACCCTCTGGACGCCCCGCCCCCTGGCCCTGCCCGCGCCCGCCCGTTGTCCGGGCCCCGCCCAGGGCCGCGCCCCTCGCGGATGCCCCGCTCACCGGCTCCGCGCCGCGGGCCTGCCCTCAGGCCCCCGCGGGCTCCGCGCCGCCGCCCGGAGGCTCGCGCCCTCCCGTCGCTCCGGGACCCGCCCGCCGCGTCCCCTGGGCAACAGTCTCCAGGGAGACCGGGCTCCGCCCCCGGCACCGACACCCGGTACGGAGCCCACCTGTGCGGGCGTCTGCGGGGTCCCAGTGCCCCCCGCTCACGCCCCACCCCGCCCAGCGCCGGGCTTTGTCCGCGAGGGGAGATCCCGTTCCGGGGGTGCGGGGGCTGGGGGAGGAGAGCGCGTTCCGGGGCGCACCCGACCCCAATGCGGAGGCCGAGGCAGCGGGCCGCGCTCGCGCTGTGCTTCTCTGGCGTGGACTGGTTCATAGTCTCCTTTTCCCGTTTTATTGCCTCCCTTTTATGCCTCCGGGGGGCCGGGAATCCGGGGTGTCCCGCTGCCGCCCTTGGTGGGAATGAGCAGGGCCCTCCTCCGGGCTCCGGACGGGGACGCGGCGCCTGTTCAGGGCAAGATGTTTACTTGTCAGGAACCGAGCAATAGCCGCGCACGCCTTCCCCTCCCCCTGCCCCCGATTCGGGACGGACCATCCTGCGCTCCGTGCGTTCCCAGCGATGCCTCCCAAAGCTTTGCCCTTGAACCCAGAGGGCTAGAGGGCAGCAGACCCGGCTCCTGAGGTCC
This sequence comes from Ovis aries, assembly GCF_016772045.2. NCBI lineage: Eukaryota > Metazoa > Chordata > Mammalia > Artiodactyla > Bovidae > Ovis > Ovis aries. The sequence goes on along the minus strand of NC_056065.1, from coordinate 43,077,531 downwards.
CGGACGGTGTTGAGGGCCAGAGAGAAAAACGCACCTCCTCCCTGGCCGCCCTCTTGTGAATTCTGTCCCGGCTCCCTGTTCCCTGACCTGAATTCCTAAGGACCAGTCCCTTCCTTGCCTTCTCTAACCCTCCATTCTCTCGGCTCCCTCGCGCTTTCTGCTTCATCCTTTCTCGTTTTGAAAGTGCTTTTGCTCTGATCGAGTCTCATTTCCCTGTGACTGAGCTGCTGTTTTTTTGTCCTCTTGTTAATTAGCTTCCTTGGTCAGTGATGCAAGTTATTTCTTTCTTAGTTCTTGTCGCTGATCTCACCTTTCTCTGGTGGCTGTACTCTGGGAAGTCCTTACCATCCTACCCTGGATGCTGAGTGGAGGGACCATCCGAACCCCGCAGCAGGGTCCACGGGGTATCCTTCCAAGGGTTAGGCTTGCAGCAGGGAGAATTCCAGCTTGGACCTTGGGGTGGCATCTTTTCCAACAGCTTCCTAGAACTGGGCGTTTTGTCTCATGGAGAAGAAGCCAGTGGTTTAGGTTTCTTGCTCTTCAGGAGCTCAGTGGGTTCCAGGCAGGAGAAACCAGCTGGGGAGTTGGGGGGAAGCATCATGTTCTGCTGCTGGAATCCAGCTGCATGGGCTTTTGGAACTCAGGTATCTTTTGCTCTCTGGGGTCAGATTATTTCCAGGAGCCGCCCACAGTGGGTAAAGAAGTACCACAGATGCAGTGAGTGGGCAAACCCCTCCCCACACACCCTTCCCTTTCATCTCCACCAAGCAAGGATAAATCCTCCTTTATGATGTGATCTGGGTGTTGAACAGAGACCTCAAGTTCACAGACATGTTTTTTGCAGCCATTGAATGGAACTCGAACCCAGGCTTGACTCAGATCACTTACTTTGCTTTCAAATACCAAACAAAACCAACAAACAACTCTAGAAATGATCTGAGTCATCTGTATGTATATAAATTCCTGCTTCGGGCACTGGAAATGTTCCTGTGGTTTGCTTCAGTACCACCGAAGAGAGCTGGGGGTGGCATTGACACAGATGGTGAAAAAGGCCCGTCAAGCACAATGTGACTGGTTTGCAAAAAGGGAACCTTGGTGAAAGAGTTGCTTTTGAGCCGAAGTCCTCTAAGGGAATGTGCAGAAGGTTTCTGAGACTTTCTCTTTTTAAAGATTTCTTACTTTTTTACTTTCTCTACTTTCCTTCCTTCCTTCCTTCTTTCTCTCCCCTCTCTCTATCTTTCTTCTTCCTTCCTTCCTCTCTTTCTTTCTGTCTTTCTTGCTCTCTTTCTATTTCCAGACAGATAAGGAGCTCAGAGTCAGGCAAGAGTGCACTGATGCTCACTGATTCCAAAGCATTTCTAACCTGCCAGGCAGAGGGATCTTTGCTGCTGGTTTTTTGGACCATTCCAGAAAGGTAGATCAGGCAAAGGAAACAAGTGTATGGGGGAAGAAGAGATGTTATTTTGTAGACAGGTTAAGAATTTGAATGGAATCCACCCTCCCTGACTAGCCAAAGGAGAACTTCTCTGTAGGACTAGAATGCAAACAGGAAGAGAGTGACCCAAATTTGTGCTTGGAGCCGACGAAGGGGGATGTGAACTTAGATCTTTGCCAGCTTCCCAGCAAAGAAAGGGATGGCTTTGCTCCGAGGAGCCCTAGAGCTCATTTTTAAGCTGCAGCATTTGGTACTTGACTTGCTTCGTTCATGGTAGAGCCAGGCAGGCCTATCTGGCCAGAGAAGAATTAAAACCTTCTTCTGGAGGAAGTGGATTGGATTTTCATAACTTGATACCACTTCTCAAGGAGTCCTTAGGTGGGGACATTTTGTTTCTCTAGGGAGTTGGCAGTCACTGTATCAATAAGAGGATGCGCCTTGGAACTTCCGGGACCTTAGTCCTTTCATTGTGCGAATGAAGAAACTGAAGTCAGAGACTGACACTGGCCAGACCTTGGCTGAGCACCCGCCTTTGGTGTCTGAGAGTGGCTGTGTGTGGTTAACAAGCTCGAGATTGGTCCCATTTGCTAGCTGTGTGTGTACTTGTGTATTCTTGTACACCAAATTTGTACAGTATAAGCACCAAGCTCCTTATACGGATGTTCAAGCAGCCACTGCCATTTCTGATGGTTCAGGTAGGGCACAGGGTAATAGCATGATGTCATCCTTAGGGGCTTCCCCCCCACCACCCTCACTTCATTTCTATCTTCATCGGGAATTTCCAAGCATCTTTATTAGTGTGGCTCTCTCTAAAAAGATCAAATTATTAGCAGAATTTTTACCTATAAAGCAGAATGAAAAAGTGCCACTGTGGTACAACTAGAGACTGGCCCAGAACCCCTTCCACTCAGCACCTTGTCCCACTCTTGCCACCCTCTGAAAACCTCAGGGTGTTTCTGTGAAGCCACAGGACTCCCTGGCACAGAGGCAAAAACCATGGGTTGTGTAGACTGTGTTGAGGAGTTGGAGTTTCTTCTACACACCTGTTTACACTATCTTGATCTGTGTTTCAGAAAGTGACTCTTAATAATGATTTTTAACCCTCCGACTTTTTGATTCATAAAGGATACCTATTTACTGTCGAAAGTGTACAAAACAGAAAGAAATTGCAAGCATCTCTTGGCTATAATTCTACCCCCTACCTGAAAGAACCATGTTTTCTTATTGGAGTATCCTCCCCCCACCCCACCCCCAGAGAGGCTTCTTTGCTTGTATCTTTGGAAGTTTGATTTTGATTTACTGCTAAATATGATCATGAACTTCCACAAAAAGAACTGAATGTAAAAATGAGAGTAAGTATAAATCCTTAAGAAAAACAGAAAAGTAGATGATAGAGAAGGAGGAATGTGAGCAAAACTTTTGAAAGATGGGGAGCAGGAGGGTGAGAGAGAAGCAAAGCTTAGAAGGTTGAATATCCCAGCTGCGAGGAAGGGGAGCTGACATGTACACAGGACCCACTAAAGGCTAAAGAATGAGGGCTACAGAGTGTTCCTGACAATGGGGTGAGGGGGGCAGGTGGAAGCAGGAATATTGGTTGAAAGTTTGTGTTAGAGCCACAGACCCCTCTCTCGGGCCGCCAGCAGCGTCCTCCCCCCCAGCTGCTTTCCTACAGGCAGTGTTGAACCAGGGCAGCCAGCGTCCTCCCCCACCAGCTGCTTTCTTACAGGCAGTGTTGAACCAGGGCAGCCAAGGGTGAGGGAGGCTCGGTACTGAGAGCAGGAGAATTCAGTGGAAGTTTGTGTGCTGAACAGAGAGACCCTCTCCTGCTACTCCCACAGCGTGGCTTTTACCCATCCTCCAGGCAGGGTTTTGGATAACTTCTCTCTGAGGAAATGGACCTCACATGAAAAAACGCTCCTTTATCACTTCACAGCAATACTAACCAAGCAGCTAGACCTGTACAAATAGCTTTCAGTACCTCGCTCTTAAATTTGAATGGGCAGATCTGGTACATCGCATGTCGAATGAGCCCTCTAACATGAAAGACAGAGACCCAAACCAACAGGAAAAAGAGATTTTGAAGTCATAAACATGTTGTTTTTTAAAAGGCATATTTAGGGGACTTCCCTGGTGAAACAGTGGTTAAGAATTCACCTGCCACTGCAGGGGACATGGACTCAATCCCTGGTCCGGGAAGATGCCATGTGCCGTGGAGCAACTAAGCGTGTGCACCACAAGTGCTGGGCCAGGGTGCTGCAGCTACTGAAGCCCGCGTGCCTAGAGCCTGTGCTCCTTAACAGGAGAAGCCACCGCAGTGAGAGGCCCGTGCACCACAATAGAGTAGTCCCTGCTCGCCACAACTAGAGAAAGCCCGGGCAAAGCAACAAAGACCCAGTGCGGCCAATAGATAATTTATTAAGTTTGAAAAAAGGAATCTGCCTTGCAACTCAGGAGATGCGAGTTCAATCCCTGGTCAGAGAACTAAGATCCCACATGCAGGGGAGCAACTAAGCCTGCATGCCACAGCTAAGAGAGTCCATGTGCCACAATGGAAGATCCCACATGCTGCAACCAAGACATGATACAGCCAAAGTAAAGAAATAAATATTAAAAAAATAAAAAGGTATATTCATAAAATAATAATAAGCTCTTGGATATCAAAACTAGGAGTGGAAATTTCAGTAGAATAGAGTTGAATGATTGAACAAGGAAATTCTGGAAAGTAGGACAAAAAGGCTTGAGAGATGGGAAAGAAGAAAGAAAAGAGAAGAAAACAAGAGTAAGTTTAGGAGGCCCAGTATCCATCTCATAGAAGCTCAAGGGAAAGAAATGGAGAAGAAAAAGTTATTAAATAAACACCAGGAAAAAAATCTAGAAGTGAAAGAGTTTCTGCATTGAGTCCCTGTAGCACTGAGCACAATGATAATTAGATACACTACATCAGAGTAAAAGATGTTCTAAGGGACAGCATCATGAACTTTCAAAACTCCAGAGATAGAGAGAAGTTACCAAAAGCCAGCACAGGGAAAAAGAGCCACAAACAGAAGATCAGAGAACAGAATGTCATTGGACTTCACAAAAGTAACACCAGAAAAGAGGTGGGGAAGCAACATCAGAAGCTACATGGAGTAATTCTTTCAAGTTTCCAGGGGAAATTAACTCTCGGTCCAGAATTCTGTGATCACCATTCAAGCAAAATAATAGAATGAAGACATTTTTCAGACATGTGAATTTTCAAAACTTTACACACACATACCCTTTGTATTCCTTTTCAAGGAAGCTACTGGAGGATGTGCTCCACTAAAATGAGAGAGGAAATCAACAAAGAGGAACAAGTGGTACAATGTGCAGTTGTCTTGTTTCTCCTTTGGCTCAGCCGCTGAATGACCTTCTGTATTTCAGTTGTTATCTTTGCGTCTTGAGCGTGGGGAGAAAAAAAAAAGCCTACCCCACCGTGGGAACTAAAAAGTACTCACTTGCAAGACTGGACCTGTGGTGTGGGCACCATTAATGAGATGTATCTATGTTACATTTTGACAGAGAAGAGAGGGATGAAGTGTGTGTTTTATCCATGGTTATGGTGGTGATAGTAGGGATGGGCTGCAAGTTTGAGTTCTTGGCACATAAGTGGCAGGGATACAAAGTAGCTCCCAGTGTGTTCTCAGTTACCCAATTGTGTCCAGCTCTTTGCAACCCCATGGACTGTAGCTCACCAGGCTCCTCTGTCCATGGAATTTTCCAAGCAAGAATACTGGAGCGAGTTGCCATTTCCTCCTCCAGGGGATCTTCCTGACCCAGGGATTGAACCTGGGTCTCCTGCATCTCCTTCATTGGCAAGCACATTCCTTACCACTGTGCCACCTGGGAAGCGCAGCACCTAGTACTCAGTGGCAATACCAGCAGTTTTGCCATCAGAAATGATTCTGCACATGGTATACTGAAATTATATTTCTTTTCTTGTTCAACTTTTTGTTTTCCCTGCAGTTGACAGTTGCCTCATATTTTTATTTATTTATTTTTCCAACATGAAAGCAAACGTGTTAGTCACTCAGTCATGTCTGACTCTTTGGGGCCCCATGGACTGTAACCCACCAGGCTCCTCTGTCCATGAAATTTTCCAGGCAGGAATACTGGAGTGGGTAGCCATTCCCTTCTTCTGGGTTTCTTCCTGACCCAGGGATTGAACCAGGCCTCCCTCTCCATCACCAACTCCTGGAGTTTACCCAAACTCATGTCCATTGAGTCGGTGATGCCATCCAACCATCTCATCCTCTGTCGTCCCCTTCTCTTCCTGCCTTCAATCTTTCCCAGCATCAGGGTCTTTTCAAATGAGTCAGCTCTTCGCATCAGGTAGCCAAAGTACTGGAGTTTCAGCTTCAACATCAGTCCTTCCAATGAACACCCAGGACTGATCTCCTTTAGGATGGACTGGTTGGATCTTCTTGCAGTCCAAGGGACTCTCAAGAGTCTTTTCCAACACCACAGCTCAAAAGCATCAATTCTTCGGTGCTCAGCTTTCTTTATAGTCCAACTCTCATATTCATACATGACTACTGGGAAAACCATAGCCTTGACTAGACAGACCTTTGTTGGCAAAGTAATGTTTCTGCTTTTTAATATGCTGTCTAGGTTGGTCATAACTTTCCTTCCAAGGAGTAAGCATCTTTTAATTTCATGGCTGCAATCACTGTCCTCAGTGATTTTGGAGCCCAGAAAAATAAAGTCAGCCACTGTTTCCACTGTTTCTCTATCTATTTGCCATGAATTGCTGGGACTGGATGCCATGATCTTAGTTTTCTGAATGTTGAGCCTTAGCCAGCTTTTTCACTCTCCTCTTTCACTTTTATCAAGAGGCTCTTTAGTTCTTCACTTTCTGCCATAAGGGTGGTGTCACCTGTATATCTGAGGTTATTGATATTTCTCCCAGCAATCTTGATTCCAGCTTGTGCTTCATCCAGCCCAGTGTTTCTCATGATGTATTCTGCATAGAAGTTAAATAAGCAGAGTGACAATATACAGCCTTGACATACTCCTTTTCCTATTTGGAACCAGTCTGTTGTTCCATGTCCAGTTCTAACTATTGCTCCCTAACCTGCATACAGATTTCTCAAGAGGCAGGTCAGGTGGTCTGGTATTCCCATCTCTTTCAGAATTTTCCACAGTTTATTGTGATCCACATAGTCAAAGGCTTTGACATAGTCAATAAAGCAGAAATAGATGTTTTTCTGGAACTCTCTTGCTCTTTTGGTGATCCAGTGGATGTTGGGAATTTGATCTCTGGTTCCTCTGCCTTTTCTAAAACCAGCTTGAACATCTGAAAGTTCAAGGTTCATGTATTGCTGAAGCCTGGCTTGAAGTAATCACTAATTCTTTCTCAATCTCTCTAATAGAATTATTAAACTTCTCACAATGCCGCAAATATGTCAGATACCGATCATCTCCTTCCCTGCTTAATCATTCTTTATTTGCAATCAAGAGCCGTGATTGGTGGTGAGAAGGTGAAGGGAATTCCCATAATAATAGTGAAGAGAAGTCCCAGTTGTGCAGCTGGTCTAGAGAGCAACCAGCCCAATTTAGAGCAAGATGGCTGAGGGCCCAGGAGGAATATCTGTAAGAAAAACATGGAGTTGATGGATTATTTGAATATATTTGCTATAGTATGAGGGTTTTATAGTTCTGTTAGAGAATTTAGGGAATAGTTGCACATTCATACATAGAATGCAAAGAAAATTAAAAACAAGGCAACAATCAATATAGGAGTAACAAAAAGTTGGAACAAGAAAGGATATCATGAGACTTCCCTGGTGGTCCAGAGGTTAAGACTCTGCTTTGCAGTGCAGGGGACACAGGTTCCATCCCTGGTCAGGGAACTAAGGTCCCACATGCCTTGGAGCTCCTGAACCCATGTGCTCCCAAGCCTGTGCATTGCAAGAAGACCCTGCATGTTGCAACTAAGACTTGAAGCAGCCAAATAAATAAATATTTTCTTAAAAAGAAAGGAAATCATAGTATAGTATGTGGCTTAGCTTTGAACAATATTTACATTTTATAATAATGGAAACACTAAAGTTTGATGAACAAAAAATGATCACATTGCTATATCTAGAAGATGGGAGAGAGGATCCGTGCATGTGTGTAGCTGCAGGAAAGCACAAACTTATCTTCTAAGATAAGAAGTTAAAAGTTGGGACTTCCCTGGTGGTCCAGTGGTTAAGAATCTGCTTTTCAATGCAGGGGACATGGGTTCAATCCATAGTCGGGGAAGATTCCACATGCTGCAAGGCAACTAAGTCCATGCACTGCAACTACTGAGCCAACTGTGTGCTCCAAAGCCCACACTCAGCAACGAGAAGCCACTGCAATGAGAAGCCTGTGCACCGCAACTAGACAGCAGCCCCTGCTCGCCTCAACTAGTGAAAGCCCACAAGCAGCAACAAATAAGTAAATATTAAGAAAAGAAGTTAAAAGTTGAAGATCAAGAAATATCAATATAAACCCATTATTTAGAAATGCAGAGATGAGTACCCAGAGAAACAACTGAAATTGGGGATGGTATGTTCAGATGTGGAGGTCAAGGGACTGCTAATTTTTCGCTGTGAGCGTTTTAATTAATTTTTAAAATCATGTGCTTTCATAACTTTCACAGGTATGAAAATTTTAAAGTCATTATTATAATCGCCACTGCCACTGATAATGCAGCTGTTTCCATTTTCTCTATGCTTGCTGAAATGTTTTGTCCACAAACTTATCTTGCCATGATAGCTATATGTGCCGTATTGGTTTCATTCAATGTGGGGTCTATTTGCAGCGTCATGTAGTATGCACGGGTGTTGTTCTAGTGACTGTATTCACTCTTGTTGTATATATGATAATTTATTTAGCCATTTCTTTATGATTATTATTTTAGATATTTATTTGTTTGGCTGGGCTGCAACTCAGGATCCTCGTTGCAGCATGTAGGACACTTTAGTTGTGCCCTGTGGGGTCTAGTTTCCTGACCAGAGATCTCACGTGGGCCCCCCGCATTGGAAGCTTAGCGTCTCAAACACTGGATCACCAGGGAAGTTTCTCTTTATTGTTTTTGATTTATAAATTTCACAGATAATACCACAGTGAATATCTTTGTGCATATAGGTGAAGTGAAAGTTGCTCAGTCGTGTCCAAGTCTTTGCAACCCCATGGACTGTAGCCCACCAGACTCCCCTGTCCATGGAATTCTCCAGGCAAGAATAGTGGAGTGGGTTGCTGTTCCCTTCTCCAGGGAATCTTCCCAACCCAGTGACCTAACCCAGGTCTCCCGCATTGCAGGCATATTCTTTACTGTCTGAGCCACCAGGGAAGACCAAGAGTACTGGAGTGGGTAGCCATTCCCTTCTCCTGGGGATCTTCCCAACCTAGGAATTGAACCGGAGTCTTCTGCATTGCAGGCAGATTCTTTACCAGCTGAACCACCAGGGATACCCTTTGTGCATATAGCTTTTTCTTTTTTGCTTTTGAATTGCTTCCTAGGACAGCTGCCCAAATTGACCAAATATGAGAACTTGGATCTTTCTCTTCAATTTCTCTATATAGTGTTGAGCCCCCTAGGTGCACCATGAACTGAGCATCCTAGGAGATTGTTAAGATAGAATTTTCTGCAGGACAATTGGCTTGTTTTTTTCTGATGGCAGCAGGAGAAATCAGAAGTCTTTCTTTTCTTTCCACATAGAACAGAATTTCCAAAGCCCTACCCCTCTCCTTCTCTGATGTCTGTGTTGGTCCACCTCCCACCCCCCGATGAAGAGTATTTTTCCTTTTTAAAATATTCAAATTAGAAGTCACTGCCCTTTTGAATAATATGGACTCAAAGGAGATACATTTAACATGGGAGAGAATGGGGCGGGGGGGTGGGGGGGAGTGAGAAAGAGGACTTCCCTGGTGGTCCAGTGGTTAAGAATCTGCCTTCAAATGCAGGGCATGAGAGTTCACTCCCTGGTCGAGGAGCTAAGATCCCACCTGTTGTGGGACAGCTAAGCCTGAGCCACAACTACTGAGCCTATGCACCACAATGAAGAGCCTGCTTGCCGCAGCGAAGATCGCAGGTGCCACAGCCAAGACCCAGCACAGCCAAAAATAAATAATTAAATAAAATGCATCTTTTTAAAAAGTGAAGGAGGCAGAAGTGGGTAGACAAGGGAGTAAGGCAGCGCACGTCCTCAGTTTACCTTCCAGGGGGACATTGAAATGCCTTCTGCACAACGTACCATTACTTTGTCATTTTGTCCCATCCTGCACTCCTCTGACCCCTTTTTTTCTCATAGCAGTAGCTGGGGAGTTAGACAGCCCTCCAGACAAACCCCTCCTTCCTCATCATGGGATAGTCTTTGGGATGTCCAACTTGCCTGGACCAAAAAAAAAAAAAAAAAGCATTTGTACTTTGGAAGAATAGCACATCTATCCTAAAAGTGTGCTTAATGAGGGCCCCGGGCCATGCAGTTTCCCTCTGGCCTGTGGCCTCATTCTTTTCAAGGAGGAAGATGCAGGCTTCAAGGCTGGGCTGCTGGACTGCCTGCCTGCCAGCACCTTACGAACAGAGAGGATCGGGGTGCTTTGTGGCCTGCATGCCTTCCCTCATTCATCTGCCCTGGCAGCTCTGACCCGGGTCCCTAGCCCCATTGCTTTCCCACCTCCATCCTTGCTTCCCGTCCTTCTGTTTCGCTCACAGCAGCCGAAGCAGTCTTTGTTAAGCGTAAAATCAGGCCTTCTCCATTCCCCACCTAAAATCCCCTGGTAACTTCCCGCCGCAGTGGTGCCAAAGCCTGACTCCTCACCAAGGCTAGAAGGCCCCACAGGGTCAGCCTCATCATTTCGCCCAGACTGCCCTTCATCCGGTCTCCTGCCTCAGGGCCTCTGCACTTCCCCTTCCACCTGCCTGGAACCCTATTTCATAGAGCTTTGCCAGGTCCTTCTCATCATTTGGGCCTCACCTGCAATATAATCTCACCTGAGGATACTTCCCTGACCTGTCATCCAAAGGAGACCCTCCCAGCAGACCCCCGTTTTATCACTTTCCAAGCCTATACTCTCTGAAATCATCGTGATTATTCAAATGTTTCTTTTCATTTTTTGTTTTTTCCTGTTAGACTAAAAATTCCATGAGAGCAGGAGTGGTGCCTGTCCCACTCCCTGATGGGCACATGGAAGATGCTCAAATAAACATTTTTGAGTGAATGAACAGGCTAGTGAAGGAATGAATAAGGACTTGGGATCTGCAGCCTTCTGGGTTGAGGAGGGCCCCACCTTCTTTTTCCTGAGGGTCTGTGGGAGGATGTGGTGGTTTGGAGGATCTCTTAGCAGCCAGAGCAGGCTGGTGGTTCCTGAAAACTCCTCTGGAGTAAACATACAGGAGGTTCTCCAGGAGGTGGGTGAAAGCATCAAGCATCTTCCACTCCGCCTCTCATGTATTCATTTGCTGGCACTTTCCATCTAAGGTGGGCAACAGGAAAAGTATTCATTTCTTTCTCCGTGGGAGGCTGCCTGGACCAACAGGACTTTTTGAGGCTGAGAAGTCCTGAAAATAAACCCAGGTCAAGGGGCCCGATGTGGACCCTGCTTGTTCAGTGTGATATGGAAGGCCAGCCCTAAGGTCGGTCCCCATCCCCTTGTCACGTGGCTGCTGGCTCCCCTCCTCTCCCATCTTGGGTGGATGGCAGATACTTGTTGTTCAGTTGCTAAGTTGTATCCTACTCTTTGTGACCCCATGGACTGTAGCACGCCAGGCTCCTCTGTCCTTCACTATCTCCCAGAGTTTGCTCAAATTCATGTCCACTGAGTCAGTGATACTATCTAACCATCTCATCCTGTCACCCCCTTCTCCTTTTGCCTTTAGTCTTTCCTAGCATCAAAGTCTTTTCCAATGAGTCAGTTCTTCACATCAGGCAGCCAAAGTATTGGAGCTTCAGCTTCAATATCAATCCTTCCAGTGATTATTCAGGGTTGATGTCCTTTAGGATTGCCTGGATGGATCTCCTTGCAGTCCAAGGGACTCTTAAGAGCCTTTTCCAACACCACAGTTCGAAAGCATCAATTCTTCAGCACTCAGCCTTCTTTATGGTCCAACTCTCACATCCGTACATGACTACTGGATACCACAGTATTGATTGTACAGACTTTGTCAACTAAGTGATGAGTCTGCTTTTTAATATGCTTTCTAGGTTTGTTGTCGCTTTCCTTCCAAGTAGCAAATATCTTTTAATTTCATGGCTGCAGTCACTGTCTGCAGTGATTTTGGAGCCCAAGAAAATAAAATCTCACTGCTTCCACTTTCCTGTAGATCCTTGACTGTGGGCATAACCACCTGCTACAACTTTCTGTGACTGAGGCTCCTTCCCTTGGGCTAATTGGGTTGTAACTTTAGGCTCTGAAATCCAGACATTGGGCAGAGGTTTTGTCCTCAGGTTAAGGACATGAATGTCTCTCTCTATGCAGGTTCATAGGAGTGGTGCAGGGGGACCGCTAGACTCTTGCTTTAGAGTAACATCCGAAGGTACAGGGCATGTTTTGCCCAGGGCATCCCTTAGGGAGAAGGCTGTTTATCACTCAGACAAGCGGGACACAACTTCCCTTCTCCCGCTGCCTATCCCTTGCACCGAGCCTGCTGAGAGTGACTCATGTGTTCCCCTGGGAAGCTGTTTCCCAGGACATGTGACTGTAACACAGAAATGACAGTTTTTACATTGACAAAGGCTGAGCAGCAGTTCCTGGTGAGCATGTCAGGTACATCTGGGACGGCCACTGGGACAAGGTAGAAGTCTAGCCAACTCGGGAGATGCTGGCTCTGAGCCCCCCAACCCCGTCCCCCCCCCCAAAAAAAAACACACAGTGGAGTTTCAGCAGGAACGAAGGGATCCTTCAGTTGTGCCGAGTTAGGGACAAGCAGCTGGTCTGGCAGCCCAGGGGCCATATGGGCTACAGGCTCACTCCCCATCCCGTTTGTGGCTCTGGGATCCTACATCCCTTAATTGCCCTTTTCTCTTAGAAATAACTTAATCCCCTGGTGGCTCAGATGGTAAAGAATCTGCTTGCAGTGTGAGAGACCCAGGTTCGATCCCTGGGTCAGGAAGATCCCCTGGAGAAGGGAATGGCTACCCACACAAGTATTCTTGCCCAGAGAATTCCATGGACAGAGGAGCCTGGCAGGCTACAGTCCATGGGGTCACAAAGAGTTGGACATGACTGAGCGACTAACACATTTAGAAATAACTTAGGGCCCCCTGAAACATTCCTGAGGTACAAGGAAGGATGGGGCTGGTGGATGTCCTTTTAGAAAAACCTTTGGAGAAATTCCTCTGCTGACCGCTTAAGACTCAGGTCAGACCCCTTAGACCTTTACAGCTGAGAAACTGTTCTTCATTCTCAGGCCAAAGAAAGTGCATCTATCCAGGAATGTCTTGGAACAGCTTGCAAAGAGGATGGGGACAGCAACCCCCCAGCCAGGATGGCTCTGTTGCTGCATAGCTGTTCTGTGGATGCTGCTGGCTGGAAGTGGGAAGGTGAAAGGAAGCGAGCTCTTTCTGGTCCAATTTTCTTTGATCTTTTATGAATGAATCAGATGCGGATAAATAGAAAAGCCCTCTCTCAAAATTCTGGATAACTTGGAGTGAGAAGGATAGCTCATTGTTCTTCTTAGGTCCATCCCATTTTGGTCCCCGGAAGGTGATCCTGGCCCTCACTCATCCTCCTGTCCCCATGGCTCCAAGGCCACCTACTGACCCCAAGTGATGTCTCTATGACCCCAAAGATGTCTCCTCTGAGCTCTACTGTGACTTTGCCCCTTGGATGTCTGCACTGGGGTGCTCAGTAAACAACTCTGATTCGGTGTGTCTGAAATGGAGCTCTTGCTATTTCAATCCCCTCCAAGTCTGTTTCTCCAGTATACTTTCCTGTCTCAGTAAATATCCACTATCCAGCCAGTCTCCCAAGTCCAACCTGCCTGTCATCCTTGCTCCTTCCCTCACTGTCCCCCATCTGATGACCCCTCCCCCGCACAAGCTCCTAGATGTACATGATTCCCTTCCTTTCATCAGCTCCATCTCCTCTTCCTAGATCAAGCCACCATCATCTGTAGCATGAGCTGCCCCACACTCTCCTTCTTGCCTGCTTGCAACTGTCCAGCCCTTCCTAGCCACAGCCAACAGCATCATTTCAGATGCCAATCAGATCCGGTGGCTCCCTGGCCTAAAACCCTCCAGGACTGTGCATCACTCCTGGAGTGAAAGCCAAGTGTTTCCCTGTGAAGGCTCAATGAGACTGGTCCCCGCTGACCTCCTCAGCCCATGTCATCCCACCGACCACGTGCTCTAGAGGCAAGGGACTGCCTGCTGTCGGCTCTGAACATGATGGCTCAGCCTGGTCTTCGGCCCCAGTGTCCTCCCCTCACAGGGGTCTTTCTCAGCCTTCTGCATGTGGTAGCCCCTCCTGCTGTCCTTCTTCGCATCATCACTTGACAATCTGCCGTTTACCACCTTGATCCATCATTGCAGAAACATCCATCTTGTCTACTGTGTCTCCTCTACTGGTGTAGCTCTTTCTGGAGAGGGACCCTTTGTCTCATTCACCTGTGTGTTCCCAGCACCTCTCGTGATTCTTGGCACTTAATAAATACTAGTTGAATAAACTAATACATGTCAGCCTGAGTGATATATACAAAGTATCAAATCTGATAATACATGAGTGCAGATTATTTCTGTGAGATGAAATTCCATTCATGAGTGCAAATTATTCCATGAGAATAATTGTGGGGTTTTGCATTCAGAGTCAGGACATTGGTGTTCCTGTACAGGCTGGGAGGGGCTTCCCAGGTGGCGCTAGTGGTAAGAACCCACCTGCCAAGGCAGATAGACATAGGTTCGATCCCTGGGTTGGAAGATCCCCTGGAGGAGGGCATAGCAACCTGCTCCAGTTTTCTTGCCTGGAGAATCCCAGGGACAGAGGAGTCTGGTGGGCTATGGTCCATGGGATCACAAAGAGTTGGACACGACTGAAGCGCTGACTTAGCCTGCATGCACACATAGGCTGGGAGACCCTGGCTTACTGTGAGAAATATCTGGAGGGTTGGCGGCCCCCAAGCTTGGTGATGTGGCGACCAGAGAACATTCTGTGGGGTAGGCTGGGAGAACGGAGGCGGGAAACCTGATATACTTTTAGGCCAAACAAATGGGAGTTTGGTGCCCAGAACATTCTGCTACAATTGGCCTGCCAGGCCCCATCTGGAGCATCTTGTTTTCTTGGAATACCAAACTTTGGCCAAAGGGTCTAAATCTGTGTTGTGGGGAGAACAGACACGCTGGAACTACCATCCTTCAGGAGGGCCAGCAGATAACAGTTCCATGTTCTTCTGGGTGGCAGCACAAAGGACGGGGGGGTTGGCTCTTAGAGGTGGGCCAGTTTCCAAGGAAAGAACTCTCCAAACACTAGAAGCTTTCCAAAAGGAGTGTGCTACTTCAGTCATGGAAATAGATAATTTCAGCTACAAGTGATGGAAAACCCACCTCAAACTACTCTTAAGTTAACAACAACAACAAAAAGGCAGGGGAGGGAGTTTGGCAGATAGAACCGAAAAGTCCAAGGTGAAGTGTAGTTTCAGGCGTGGCTGGATCCAGGGAATCACAGGCCGTCCTCAGGACTCTGCTTCGCGTTCCATACAGAGTTCTGCTTTCCTCCATGTTGCTTCTTTCTCAGGTCCCAGTCCTCAGGGCAGCAGGTGGTCACCAGGAGCTCTAGGGTGTATGTGTGTCCTAAGTCACTTCAGTCATGTACGACTCTCTGCGACCGCACAGACTGTAGCCTGCCAGGCTCCTCTGTCCATGGGATTCTCCAGGCAAGAATACTGGAGTGGGTTGCCACGCCCTCCTCCAGGGGATCTTCCTGACCCAGGGACCGAATCCATGTCTCTTAGGTCTCCTGCGTTGGCAGGCAGGTTTTTTACCACTCAGCCACCTGGGAAGCCCAACTTTAGGTAGATATTCTGTCTTTTCTCCTCCCCCGGGGGAAAGTCCCCAAAGAAGCCCAGATGTCAAAACTAATGGGATGGACTTGATAGTCACATGCCCATCTTGGAATCAGTGTAGCCAGAGAGATACGATTGGCTGGGCCTACGTCCCATTCCTGCTTCCTGTCCAGTCCCCAAGGCCAGAGGAAGACACGGGGCTTTGATTGGCTGGGCCTGGGTCTCGGTCCACTTGGGGACCCAGGAGTGAAGTCAACACATCTGAGCCACTTGGACTGAGAGTGGAATGAGTTTGTGAAAGGTCCCTGGCTCCCAGAAAAAAAAAATGAAAAATTACCAGCATCCCTGTGCCCCTTTTTCCTGGGGTAACTGCCATCCTCACTCATAACCCCTATCTCTTCATCTGCCTGCACAGACTAGTTCTGCCGGTGCTTGTTCTCCTTATAAACGGGCTCTTGAGCACACAGTCTTTTGTACCTGACGTCTTTCACTCAGCCTTACATTTGTGAGATTCACTTATATGATGAATTTATAGATCATCCACTCTCATTGCTATACAAATTCCATGGGGAGAAGAAACCACTATATGAATTTCATGGGGAGAATAGGGAGTATTTTCCATTCTACTACTGATGAGCACGTGGCACGTTTCCGTTTGGGGACTGTTATGAGTAGCAGTGCTATGCTCTTTTGGGCATCTTCTGGCACACATGTGCTAGCATTTCTGGTGAGTGTGTACCTTGGCATGGAATTAATTGCTGGGTCATAGGGCATATGTGTTTGGGCTTCTCTAGAAGCTCAGATAGTAAAGCATCCGCCAAAAATGCAGGAGACCCCAGTTCGATCTCAGGGTCGGGAAGATGCCCTGGAGAAGGAAATGGCAACCCACTCCTGTATACTTGCCTGGAAAATCCGATGCACAGAGGAGCCTGGAGGGCTACAGTCCATGGGGTCGCAAAGAGTTGGACATGACAGAGCCAACTACACACACACACAGGGCATATGTGTTCGGCTTTAATAGATACTGCTAAACAGTTGTCCAGAGTGGTTGTGCCAATCCGCATTCTTGGAGCAGTTCTAACGTCTCTGGATTAGCTGGCATCTGAGTCCCATATCTATACTGAGAGTGATGGGTCTGGGCTTCATGGAGAATGGGGCTTGTTAGTAACTTCACCCTGGGTCCTGGGCCCACAAAAGGGGTAAGAGTCCCCATCTTTCTCCTGTCCCCTCTGGCATTTGATTCTGTCCTGCCCACACCATCACGAGTCTTCCTCTTCTAGGAATGAGTTGTTTTGTTAATATTTATTTATTTGGTTGTGCTGGGTCTTTGTTGCTGTGCGAGGGCTTTCTCTAGTTGCAGAGAATGGGGGCTACTCTAGTTGCGGTGCACGGGTTTCTCACTGTGATGGCTTCTCTTGTTGCAGAGCGTGTGCTCTGGGGCATGCAGGCTTCAGTAGTTGCAGCGCATAGCCTCAGCTTTTGTGGCCCCCAGGCTCTAGAGCACAGGCTCAGTTGCCCCGAGGCATGTGGGGTCTTCCCGGACCAGGGATTGAACCTATATCCCCTGCACTGCAAGGTGGATTCTCAACCCCTGGGCCACCGGGGAAGCCCAGAAATTAGTTTTTAATATCAAAGGGTTTCCTTGCATCCCGCATGGATGGGGGTAGTTGAAGGCTTCCCACAGCACTGAGGGCAGGAGAACAAGGGATGTCTGTGTCCCAGAGCCCCATCCATCTCTCTGGATAGAGTCCTGGGGAGCTCCTGCCCCAGTTGGTCATCTCAACCTCAGGATCAAGTGGTCAAAAATGCTCCTGACTTCCAAAGCTCAGCCAAACCATTGTAACTGGATTTTTCCAGAATTTCTGATGATCCTCTACATTTTGAATAATTTTAAAAAAAAAAAATCGCCTTTGGCCTGGCCATTCTCAGAAAGAGGAACCCAGAGTAGGATGTGGTTTTACAATCAGAGGAAGTGGATCCCAACAGTGGTGACACGGTAGCGCATGCTTGGTCCTGCTGCTCAGTGCAGCTTCTACATCTAACCAAGAGTGAGGCCTGGGCCCCACTGGCAGAGCCCCGAGAAGAACATCTCTCTCAAACTAAGCATTTCCTTCCAGCTATTTTTAAAGTCATTTCAATCTCAGCGGATGTGACCTTAGGGTAAGGAAGTATTTGTTTAAAGGATAAAATTTATAAAACATAAAGGAACAAGATTTGACTACATCAACATTCAAAACTTCTGCTCCTTAAAAAGACACATAAGGAAAATGAAAAGATGACTCAAATTAGAAGATATTCTCAACTCATTCAAGCAATTAAAGAACTGAATCTAAAGCATAGAAAGAAACCTTACAAACCAGTAAGCAAAAGACAGCCCCAGGGCTTCCCTGGTAATTCAGACAGTAAAGAATCGCCTGCCAACGCAGGAGTTGCGGGTTCAATCCCTGGGTTGGGAAGATCCCCTGAAGAAGGAAATGGCAACCCCCTCCACTGTTCTTGTCTGTGAAATAGCTGGACAGAGGATCCTGGCAGGTTACAGTCCATGGGGTCACAAAAGAGTCAGATATAGGTTAGGTACTAAACAACAATTTGTTGTTCAGTTGCTAAGTCGTGTCCAACCCCAAGAACTCCAGCACTCCAGGCTTCCCTGTCCTTCACTATCTCCCGGAGTTTGCTCAAACACATGTCCATTGAGTCAGTGATGCTATCTAACCATCCCATCCTTCTTCTCTTGCCCTCAATCTTTCCCAGCATCAGGGTCTTTTCTAATGAACAACAATAGCAACAGACAAAGAAGGGAGAAGTTTATAAGCCTGTTACTTGCAGAAGGTAAACATTTTATAGATAATTAGAGAAATGCAAATTAAAACAGAGCATTTTGTGCCCACCAGCTTGGCAGAAATGAGAAAATTGGACAATGCCAAGTGCTAACTAAGATATGGAGATTACAAAGTTAAAGATGTGGTTACCCCTTGTCATAGATTATACTTATGATCTGACAGTTCCACTCTTAGGCATCTACCCATCACCTGTGCTGTATAATATGGCAGCCACCAGCCACGTTTCTTTCTTGAACATTTGAAATGTGGAGAGTGTAAGTTAAGAATGGAATTTTTAAACACTTTGTTTAATTCATTTAAATGTAATAATTCATACTTAATTCAGTTATTGGAAAACTTAAGTGTACTTGGAACAACTTGAGTTGATGAGCCTACATTTTTAACCTGTGAAAGTGAAGGTTGCTCAGTCATGTCTGACTCTTTGCAACCCCATGGACTATACAGTCCATGGAATTCTCCAGGCCAGAATACTGGAGTGGGTAGCTATTCCCTTCTCCAGGAGATCTTCCCAACCCAGGGATCAAACCCAGGTCTCCTGCATTGTAGGAGGAGTTTTAACCTGTAAGTTGTATGAAATCTACATACAAATGAAATATTTCTAATGAAAACCTACTGTCCAAATTGTGCTGTGAGTGTAAAATACACTCCAGATTTCAAACACTTAACACCAAAGAAAGGTAAACTATCTTAGTAATTTTTCTATACTGATAACATTGAAATGACCATAGTTTGGATGCATGCATAATCAGTCACTCAGTCGTGTCTGACCCTTTGTAACTCCATGGACTATAGCCCTCCAGACTCCTCTGTCCATGGAATTTTCCAGGCAATAATATTGGAGCAGGTTGCCATTTCCTCCTCCAGGGGCTCTTCCGGACCCAGGGACAGAACCCATGTCTCTTGTGTCCCCTACATTGGCAAGTGGATTCTTTACCAATGGTGCTACCTGGAAAGCCCCTCAGTTTGGATATAGTGGGTTAAATAAAATAGATTACTAACTTAATTTTATTTGTGTCTTTTTACTTTTTTAAAAAAGTAACTTTGACATTACACATGTAGCTCAAGTTATATTTTTCTTAGAGAACATTCACCAAGACTCTCACTTATACACAAGGAGATGTGTGCAAGAATATATATTGTAGCATAATATGTAATAACCAAATAAATAGACACAAACCTCGAAGTTCCTTAACAAAAGAAGGGGGGAGGAAATAAATTGTGGTTTATTTATACAGTGAAAAATCACCCAGGAGTTAAAATGAGTGAATTAGAGTTACATGTATCAGCATGCAGAAATCTAGATTGCAATGCTGGGCGGCAAAAACAAGGTGCAGAAGGCTCACAAATCATACAATGCTTTGAAAGCATGGAAAATATTAGGACTCATTTGTGGATACATTTTAGTCTAATAAAAGGATAAAAACATGCATGGAAACTGTAAACAACAAGAATCCAGGTGGTGGTAACCAGAATAGGGTAGAGACTCAGAGACCTCTAATTGTGTCTGTAACATTTTGTTACTTGCTAGAGAGGGAGTTTGGTATGGTTTCCCAAGTAGCTCAAACCGTAAAGAATCTGCCTGCAAAGCAGGAGACCTGGATTTGATCCCTGGATTGGGAAGATCCCTGGAGAAGGGCATGGCAGCCCACTCCAGTATTATTGCCTGGAGAATTCCGTGGACAGAGGAGTCTGGTGGGCTACGCTCCACGGGGTAGCCAAGAATCAGACACAACTGAGCAACTTTCACTTCACTTCAAGATATTTCAACAGCTTGTTTGATGGTCAAAGCTGCTTGGTTTCTGGTCGTAAAATTTCGAAGAACTTTGGTCTTAGATCCTTCTCAAATCCAGGGTTGTCTGCCTGGTGATCCTGCCATTTTCCATCTTTGCCGGCTAGTAGCCATGACGAGGTCTCCCATGTGTGTGTTCTTGGGAAAAATGATTTGGCATGGGTTTGTTGGTGTCTTTTCATAATTTTTATTTATTTATTTGTTTTGGGCTGTGCTGGGTTTTCATTGCTGCGCGCAGATTTTCTCAATTTGTTGCGGAGAGCGGGGTCGGTGCACAGGCTTCTCGTCACAGTGGCTTCTCTTGTTGGAGAGCACAGGCTCTAGAGTGCCCGGGCTCAGTAGTTGTGGCCCCATGTGGCATATGGGGTTTTCCCAGACCAGGGATCAAACCCATGTCCCCTGTACTGGCAGGCAGTTCTTAACCTCTGGGCCACCAGGGAAGTCCTGTATGCATGCTCAGTTGTGTCCGACTCTTCGCAACCCTATGGACTATAGCCTGCCAGGCTCCTCTGTTCATGGGATTCTCCAGGCAAGAATACTGGAGCGGGTTTCCATTTCCTACTCCAGGAAGTCCTGTTGGTGTCTTAAACTGGAGGCACTGCCGTGAGGGAGGCAGATACAGTACCCGCCTGTGATAAGAGGCTGCTCAGCCTAGACAGTGACCTCAGGCAGCAGGAGCCACAAGGTACCTCCTGGCTGGGACGCCATCCTGAGCCTCCTGCTGGCAGAGGTCCTGACTTCGTGTTTTCAAAGGGTCCTTTTAAAGGACTCACTCAGCATACCTGAGGGCCTCACTATGCTTTTCTTCCTTTGCAGGACGACTGGTATCCGAGAAGTGAAAAAGCAGGATGCCCCCCGGGGTTGACTGCCCCATGGAATTCTGGACCAAGGAGGAGAATCAGAATGTGGCAGTTGATTTCTTGCTGCCCACGGGGGTCTATCTGAACTTCCCTGTGTCCCGAAATGCCAACCTCAGCACTATCAAGAAGGTATGATCTTGACCTTAAAACTAGTCCTCAGAGCTTAGAACTCAGAGAGACAGAAAAAGTCTAGCAGTCTCAGATTTGAGATCCTCTGCTATGAATTTTTAAAGATATGGGAATTCCCTTGAGGTCCAGTGGTTAGGACTCTGAGCTTTCTCTGCCTGGGGCCTGGGTTCAGATCCTGCAAGCCTCAAAGTGTGGCCCCCCCACCAAAAAATTAAAAGATAAAAATAATGTGCAAGAATTCTTTAAAACCCACACTTAGAATCTACCTATCTTTCCAAATTCAGCTCCTGCCCTTTTCATTGCATGCGTGGTCAGTCATATCTGACTCTTAATGACCCCCATGGACTGTGGGCCAACAGGCTCCTCTGTCCCTGGATTTCTCAGGCAAGAATACCACAGTGGGTTGCCGTGTTGTCCCTCCCTAGATTCCCGTGAAAGCTCCGGGGTCCTGGTTCATAGGGGGGCCTTTCATTCTCTCCATGACTCTGCCCTAGTGTTTGAAACCACAGCCCATCCACGGCTAAGAGTTTTACTGGTCTTTTGTCTTCAGAGCTGTCGTCATAGTCAACAGCATCTTTGGAAATAGTTTTTGGCTTTATTGAATCATTTTTATGGTGGATTACTGAGTCAAAGGATAAAACGTCTGGATGGTATTTGGCAGATGTCTTGTGACCTTTCCAAGGGCTTATCCCACTTGCAAAGGGTGGGACTTCATGGGTCTTGTCTGAGGATAAGGCCTTAGTCCCAGATTTGAAAACACTTGGGAGCAAAAAAAAAGAAAAAAAAAGGAGAGACACAATGAACCATAGTTGAGTTTTGTTTAATTTTTTTTACTCTTCCCTTCCTGGGTGTTTATTTCTTTATGTTTTTAAATACTGGGTCTTAGTTTCGGCATGCAGGCTCTAGTTCCCTGACCAGGGATTGAACCTGGGCCCCCTGCATTGGGAGCATGGAGTCTTAGCCCCTGGACCACCAAGGAAGTCCCCCTGGGTGTTTCTATAAAAATTAAATTTGTTTTTTCCCTTTTCAAAAGTATATAGACACATTGAAATTTAGGAGAATAAGAAAAAGTTAGAAGGAAAAGAATTACCCATGATCCAGCCATATGAGACAACCACAGTTAACACTTTAGCTGTTTCCTGTTTTCTTTCCTATATAGTGTTTTTTTGTGATTATTCTCTTTATGAATTTTTATATTCTTTTTCTGAGTTAACATTATATCTTTTCGTGTTATTAACCTTATGTAAATATCATTTCAAAGTGAATTGTATTTTTCTGCTTACAGAGCTATACATACATGTTATTAAAATTCCAGTATTGCAGACACATTATTAAAATTCCAACACCACAGAAATATAAAACATATCAGTCCCTGCAATCTCACCTCATATCCCAATTCAATTTCAGTTTCTTAATATTCTTATTTATACCAGGGACCAGATAGTAAATATCCTGGGCTTTGCTGGCCATATGGTGTTTGTCTCGACTACTCAGTTCTTCTTTCTGGGGTGGCAGCAGCCATAGATTGCATGTGAGTGAAGTGGCATGGCTGTCTTCCAATAACTTGGCAAACAGTAGCTTGCCAAGTCCTGGTCTACAGTAATTATTAATTACTGTAATACATTCATTAATTGTTTTATGGGAATAATAAAATTATTATTTATTTTATTCTAATAACAATAAAATTATTATTTTAGTAGTAATGATTACATTTATTATTGTTTTTATGGGAGTGGGTTTGAATGACATTCACTGTTCTACAGCTTGGGGTTTCTCCCCACTGAATGCTGTATCTTGGAGTCCTGTGTGCCCTTGGTACAAGTATCCTTAGGTTCCATTCACATCTGTGTTCTGTCCCTTTGCATTGATGGAGCATAATTATCCATCCCCCGTGGGAGAAAAATTTTAGGGCCGTTCTCTCCTTTTCCATCTTTTCTGTGACTCAGCGGTGAGCACCTTGTCACTAAAACTTGGCACCCTGGGAACACCTCCACCCGAGGCCACACACTGAGCAGAGCCAGCAGAGGTGTTTAGGGTCCCCTCATTGTGTCAAACTTTTCTGAATTAGTGGCCAGCGTTGAAAGATCAGGGTGATGAGCTCCAGAGTGATTAGCTGGATGCCTGGAGGTCATGTCTGGCTGGCCATCTCTCAGGGTAGCCTAGGGGAGACCTGAGGACCCGCTCTCAGCTCCAGATGTTAGCACCTACCTGACCCCTTCATAGAAAGGCAGGGTCAGGGACTCCTAATGACCCTATGGACCCTAACCCTGTGGTCAGTGATCAAGACGTGGAGAGGGTAGTGGTCCTGGGATCTTGCCTTTGCCCCTACTTGTCAGCCTCCACCAGCCCTGGGCTCCTGTGGCCCCGCCCATGGTCCCGCCCACCTTAGGGGCGGGGCTGACGGTCCACTGTCCTCCCAGGTGTTATGGCACCGCGCCCAGTATGAGCCGCTCTTCCACATGCTCAGTGACCCTGAGGCCTACGTGTTCACCTGCGTCAACCAGACGGCGGAGCAGCAGGAGCTGGAGGACGAGCAGCGGCGGCTCTGCGACATCCAGCCCTTCCTGCCTGTCCTGCGGCTGGTGGCCCGCGAAGGTGACCGCGTGAAGAAGCTCATCAACTCGCAGATCAGCCTGCTCATCGGCAAAGGTGCCCTACTGGGGCCGGGCGGTCCTCCCTCGGCAGGGCCTGCCCCCGCCCCGCCCCGGCCCTACCCCGACCCCGCCCAACCCTGCCCCTGATCCTGGCGCTGACCTGGCTCCCTGCCTCTCAGGCCTCCACGAGTTTGACTCCTTGCAAGACCCGGAGGTGAATGACTTCCGAGGCAAGATGCGCCAGTTCTGCGAGGAGGCGGCTGCCCGCAGGCAGCAGCTGGGCTGGGAGGCCTGGCTGCAGTACAGCTTCCCTCTGCAGTTGGAGCCCTCAGCGCGGAGCTGGGGGCCGGGCACCCTGCGCATCCCCAATCGGGCCCTCCTGGTCAATGTCAAGTTTGAGGGCAGCGAGGTGAGCTGAGGCTCCTGCCTGCCCTGTGTGCTGCAGGCAGGCTGCCTGGTCCCCCTAGGAGACTCCCAGTCCCCCACCAGCCCTCCAGATCCACCCTCCTTCCAACAACATTGCATGGTATTTGTGGGGTATCCATTGCACAGTCAAACTTCCCACCAGGAGAGTTGCAAGAGGCAGAGTGATCGGATGGCTTTGGTCCTCAGTCTGCTCATGTATATCCATCAGATATTTCCTGGTATTGGCCACGTGCTGTCATCAGAGGCTGCCCTCACAGAGCTCACAGTTGAGGGGTAGGGTGTGCCTAATACGCGCAGATGGGCCACGCATACCGCTGCCCCCGACCCCCCTGCTGCATGTGCCCCTGTGCCCGGTGGGCTCCCTGCAGGTGTGGAGGGCTGACCCTCCCTCCTCCTCCTAGGAGAGCTTCACCTTCCAGGTATCCACCAAGGATGTGCCCCTGGCACTGATGGCCTGCGCCCTCCGAAAGAAGGCCACGGTGTTCCGGCAGCCGCTGGTGGAGCAGCCTGAGGACTACACACTGCAGGTGAACGGCAAGCATGAGTACCTGTACGGCAGCTACCCCCTCTGCCAGTTCCAGGTGAGGGCTGGGTGCTGGGAGGGATTCCTGGGCTCCCACAACCCTTGCCAGGGTGGGGGGTAGCGGTGGGGGAGCTGCTCCTCAGCCCCTCTTGAGCCCGGCAAGCCAGATCTTGGGGGTCACGGTGAGAGTGTCCCCATGTTGGACTGGCTCTCCTCATAAACAACGGAGGTGGGTGGGGACAGGAAGGGCCAGAGGAGAGACCCCACCCCAGAAGGCCTAGCATGAGCAGTGGTCAGCGTGGGGGGTTCCCCAGGTAGTCAGTGGTCCAGGGAACAGTTGGGGCCACTCACCCTGTGCCCCCATCTCAGTACATCTGCAGCTGCCTGCACAGTGGGCTGACCCCCCACCTGACCATGGTGCACTCCTCCTCCATCCTCGCCATGCGGGACGAGCAGAGCAACCCTGCCCCCCAAGTCCAGAAGCCACGCACCAAACCGCCCCCCATCCCCATGAAGAAGGTGAGCCAGCACCCTGCTCTTACCCTTTCCACTAGCCCTTCCTCCCACCTGTGGTCCAACCCTGAAGCCTATTGGGCAACTCCGTGGGCCAGCAGTCTCCTGCCCAGTTTCATGCCTTTTGATTGCTCAGGATTTAGAATTGGGCCTTCGAGCTGGGTTGGGGGCCTGTCTGGATGTCCCAGGGCAGCCTCCAGGCCTGGCTCTGCAGCTGCCCTCTCTTCCTGCTCCTCCTGCTTCCTGCCCTGTAGGCAGGACTATGTGCCCTGCAGAGCTCAGGGGCCTTGGGGCCAAGGAGGTGTCCCTACGGCAGGTTTTCTGGTAAAGGATGGCGCTGTGGGCAGGTACCGAACCTGGCTGTAAATCTGCAAGACCCTCACCCCACCCTCAGTGGCCACAGGCCTCATCAACCTCCTCTGAATTCCTCTGCCTTAACTCCCCGCTTCTTCCCCCAACCCCGCCCAGCCCTCCTCCGTGTCCCTCTGGTCCCTGGAGCAGCCTTTCTACATCGAGCTGATCCAGGGCAGCAAAGTGAATGCCGACGAGCGGATGAAGGTAGGGGTGGGCTCCTGGCTGGGAAGGGCACAGGCAGTGTGTGTTTTCTGCAAAAACACGGTGGCTGTGGCCTGAAGGGGTGGCAGAGGAAGAAGGGAGGGGGGGGTCACACGAAAGCCACCTGACCACATTACCCAGCATCCCTGCCTGGGGTGGTTGTGAGCGGCTTCAAAACAGGAAAGGGGGAGGGGGGTGGGCCGGCCAGCCAGAGAAGCCAATTCGCAGAAACCAGGCCCAGTGAGTTCTGGGTATTGACTTTGGTGGAGGTGGTAGGGCCCGGCCCAGCCCAGGGATGTGGAGCCTGGGAGGTGATGGACACAGAAGAAGAGCTGCTCCAGTGATCCAGGGGGCCAGGCCCACTTCTGAGTCATTCACACGCCCGCCTCCTCTGACCTCAAGATGGCCTGTGAGATGCAGGTTTTCTCATCCCATTTGCAGAATGGGAAACCCAGGCCCAACGAAGCCAGGGCTCTTTGGGGAACACTTTCTGGTTGGGGTAACTTCACATACGGGGCAGGTCTGTTTTCCTGTAGATGAATCACGGAAGAGTACATGGAGGCAGCTTTCTGACTGAGGGGGTGAGAGCACAGATGGAGGACGCAAGGAAGGGTGTTGGGGCATTAAATCCTTCCCTGTCTAGAGGGACTCATGCAATTCTTGGGTGCTTGACCAAGAGGGACCCCTGGAATTCCTGAGCCCCGATAGGGAAACTGAGGCCCAAAGCAGAGCAGCAACCTGCCCCAGGGTCCCACAGTCAGTGGGGAGGCGCTCACACCACCCTCCGCTCCCCATCACTCATCCCCCCTCAGACAACCAGGGCAGCCTTCAAGCACCTGGTGGGGGAGGTTGAGGCCCACTTGAAATGAAGACGTTTCAGGAAGATATTTGAGCCTTAGGAGGAAGGGAGCATGCATGGGGAGAAGGGGCCTGGCCTCTGCCACCAGTCACCTGCGTGTACCTTCCCCAGCTGGTGGTGCAGGCCGGGCTCTTCCATGGCAATGAGACACTATGCAAGACAGTGTCCAGCTCAGAGGTGAGCGTATGTTCGGAGCCCGTGTGGAAGCAGCGGCTGGAGTTTGACATCAACATCTGTGACCTGCCCCGCATGGCCCGGCTCTGCTTCGCGCTTTACGCCGTGATCGAGAAGGCCAAGAAGGCCCGCTCCACCAAGAAGAAGTCCAAGAAGGCGGTGGGTGGAGCTTGTGGGAGTCACTCCCTGCTGGTCCGGTCCTGTCCTGCAGCCCCCTGGTGCTGCTGCCCATCCCTCCCCAGCATCCCAGCTGGCACGCACGCATCCTGGGAATGGGGTCTGGGTGGGCCTGCAGACCCCGGCCTCCTCCCCATCACCCCACTGGCCACCACCTGCTGTGTGATGGTGCTGGAATCCTGGGCTTATGAGCAGGGGTGCTCGGGATATCTAGACCTGGGCCTTTGATCCTTGAGGGAACCCAGAGACCTCTCCCTGGGGTGGAAGGAAAAACTCAGTGTCCTCCCAGGGAGCAGGGAGCCTGAGTCAGCAGCCAGCTGGGCATGGAGTGGTGGTCGAGCACTGAGTCACCAGGACCAGGCTGTGACTGGCCACCGAACTGCACTGACTCACTGGTTGACCAGGGGCAGCTCTCTGGGGCTGCTATGTTGTGTGTGAGGCTTTCTCAAGAAGCCAAGGGTGGGATGTATCTGGGAGCAGTAGGAAATCAATGTGGCTGACCCTGCAGGCTGCCTCATAGGGAGTCTGGGTGATGGCAGGGCAGCGTGGCCTGACTGGAACCATCCTGCAGTTGAGCAAACAGAGGCCTTTGGGGCGGCTGGCCCTGACCCACCCGGCTTCTTTCCCAGGACTGCCCCATTGCCTGGGCCAACCTCATGCTGTTTGACTACAAGGACCAGCTCAAGACAGGCGAGCGCTGTCTCTACATGTGGCCCTCTGTCCCAGGTGGGCCCAGGCCAGGAGGGAGAGGTGGGAGTGTGGGGTGTGTCCGGACGTGGCAGCATTCCCCTTGCAACTCCGTCTGTCCCTGTGTCCAGACGAGAAAGGGGAGCTACTGAACCCCTGTGGGACCGTGAGGAGTAACCCCAACACTGAGAGTGCAGCCGCCCTGGTCATCTTTCTCCCCGAGGTGGCCCCTCACCCTGTATACTACCCTTCCCTGGACAAGGTCAGTGAGGGGGTCCTCGCCATTTGGGGTCCAGGGCCCACCCTGCCCAGAAACCTCAAGGCTAAAGATGAGCTGTTCCCACCCTGCCTCTGGGGCACCCAGGTCATGGTCCCTGCACCCTGTGAATTGCCCAGGGCTGGGGGCTGGGTCCCCACACACATTTGAGGGCTTCCTTGACTGTCTGGAGTCCTCACGTGCCCTAGAGTGGTGGTTCTCAACTGGGGCCACTTGGCGTCTCAGGGGACTTCCGGCAATGTCCAGAGACAATTTTGGTTGTTAAACCTAGCTTGGGAGATGCTCCTGGCATGTCATGGGTGGAGGCCAGGGATGTTGCTAAACGCCCTGTAGTGGGCGGGATGATCCCCACCACTGAGGGTCACTCGCCACGAAGGCAGCAGTGCCAAGGTGTTCACACCGACTCCCAGGGGCCCCCCAGGCTCTCCCAGGCCCCAGGGGCACTGCTGATATCAGGGTCACTTGCAGATCCTGGAGCTGGGGCGGCTTGGAGAGCACGGACGCTTCACGGAGGAGGAGGTGAGCTGGGGGCCGTGGGCGGTGGGTGTGGACCTGGCTGCAGCCCTCACCACTGGCCCCCCACCCCAACCCCGCCCCGCCTGTGCCCCTCAGCAGCTGCAGCTGCGGGAGATCCTGGAGCGGCGGGGTTCCGGGGAACTGTACGAGCACGAGAAGGACCTGGTGTGGAAGATGCGGCACGAGATCCAGGAGCACTTTCCCGAGGCTCTAGCCCGGCTGCTGCTGGTCACTAAGTGGAACAAACACGAGGACGTGGCCCAGGTGGGCGGTGGGGGCGGGGCCGGGAGGGGAGGGGGCGGAGCCCAGGAAGGGCGGGGTTGGCGGGGCGGAGGCGGGGAGGGGCGGGGCCTGGAGCCAGACGCAGCCCTCGCTCCCTCCCTGACCGCTCGCATCCTTCTCCAGATGCTCTACCTGCTCTGCTCCTGGCCTGAACTGCCGGTTCTGAGCGCCCTGGAGTTGCTAGACTTCAGCTTCCCCGACCGCCACGTGGGCTCCTTCGCCATCAAGTCCCTGCGGAAACTAACGTGAGTCCCGCGGGCTTCCTCATCCTCAGAGGGCAGCTTGGCCCCCACCGCCCTGGGCCTAGGCACCGGGTGGAGACTTGCCCTAGGGGTCTGCTCAGGTGAGGCGGGCCTCCCGCCCCAGCCCCGCCCCCTCGCCAGCCGCAGACCCTCTCCCAAGACGCGGAGCTCCAGGCCCCAGCCGGCCTCCCTTCTCTGCAGGGACGACGAGCTTTTCCAGTACCTGCTGCAGCTGGTGCAGGTGCTCAAGTACGAGTCCTACCTCGACTGCGAGCTGACCAAATTTCTGCTGGACCGGGCCCTGGCCAATCGCAGGATCGGCCACTTCCTCTTCTGGCACCTCCGGTAGCTGGACTCACCTGCAAGGCCACGGGGAGGAGGGGCCTCTTGCCTGCTGGCCTCCCGTTTCCCACCAGCTGGCCGGCCGGGGTGTCCTTGGCAGCCGGGTCCTATAGGGCTGGGAGGGGCTGTGTGGCCCCTCCAGGCGAGGCTCAGCTCCTGCTTCCTCCCCCCAGCTCCGAGATGCACGTGCCGTCGGTGGCTCTGCGATTCGGCCTCATCATGGAAGCCTATTGCCGGGGCAGCACCCACCACATGAAGGTGCTGATGAAGCAGGTGAGGTGTGGCACCCCACAACCCAGCCTGCACTCCATGACCCCGCCTGAGCTCCGCTTCCAGGCAGAGTAGCTCCATGCCCCATCGCTGTAGAACCCCGTGGGCCCCGCAGCGGCTCGGAGCCTGCTCCTCACAGGACACCCTCCCATCCTCCCGGCCAGGGGGAAGCACTGAGCAAACTGAAGGCCCTCAATGACTTCGTCAAAGTGTGCTCCCAGAAGACCCCCAAACCCCAGGCCAAGGAGCTGATGCACCTGTGCATGCGCCAGGAGACCTACCTGGAGGCCCTCTCCCACTTGCAGTCCCCACTCGACCCCAGCACCCTGCTGGCTGAAGTCTGGTAAGTCCCAGGCCCCGGCCAGGGCCTCCCCTCCCCCAACCCCACGCCAACCCCAGGCCTTGGGGAGGGCCGGCTGCTGACTGCTCTCTGCCCCTTAGCGTGGAGCAGTGCACCTTCATGGACTCCAAGATGAAACCCCTGTGGGTCATGTACAGCAACGAGGAGGCAGGCAGCGATGGCACCGTGGGCATCATCTTTAAGAATGGGGACGGTGAGCAGGCGGGCCCCAGGGAGGCCATGGCTTCCACACACCCTGCCATACTGCCCTGGGTGGGGAGGGGGACCCTGCTGGGGGTGGAGGACTCCTGGAAGGTGAGCTGAGGAAAAGACAGAGTCCCGGGACTCGGGGGCCTGGGCATGGCTGGGATTGGTAAACCCACTGGAAACTCATGCTGTTCCTCCCCGGGGCGACTGTGCAGACCTCCGCCAGGACATGCTGACCCTGCAGATGATCCAGCTCATGGACATTCTGTGGAAGCAGGAGGGCTTGGACCTGAGGTGAGAGGCCTTCCAGTCATCCACGTGTGCCCGTGCCAGGCCTAGGACTGTATCCTGTTGCAGGGGTCCCCTGTCAAAGCTGACATGACTGCCTCAACCTGAAATAAGACTGGCTGGTCTAAGAAGAATTTTGTTGTTTTTGTTTAGTCACTAAGTCATGTTCAACTCTTTTGTGATCCCGTGGACTATAGCCCACCAGGCTCCTCTGTCCATGGGATTTCCAGGCAAGAATACTGGAATGGGTTGCCATTTCACCCTTTAAGGGAACTTCCCCACCCAGGGATAGAACCCCTGTCTCCTGCATTGACAGGCGGATTCTTGACCACTAAGCCACCCAGAGGGACCAGTTTAAAACTCAGGGTCAGGGAGGCAATAGGGCCACAGGATGAGGATAGAGAATGCCAGCCCTGGCCAGTGGCACCTGTCTCCCTCTATGGTTTCCTTTGCCCCCCAGCATCCCTGGCTTTCTGCTCCATCTTCTCCATCCAGTCATGGGGATTTTTCTTTTTGAACAAACATGGGCTTAGCCAAGGTGCTGACTTTTCCTCTCTGCATCTTGGGTTCTGGTATGACCTCTCTAAGGAACTTTCCCTGGAGCCCTGGGAATCAAGGGCTCCTCCCCAGCACCTCCTCTTTTGCAGCAACTTGAGTAGCATCTCCTTTGGCTTTTGTGGGTTAAGCTCCTCAGGGTCAAACAGCCCTTGGGACAGCCCTTGACCACTATGTCTGCCTGCCCCTCCTCCCACCCGGCTAGGATGACCCCCTACGGCTGCCTCTCCACTGGGGACCGCACAGGCCTTATTGAGGTGGTGCTTCACTCGGACACCATTGCCAACATCCAGCTGAACAAGAGCAACATGGCGGCCACGGCCGCCTTCAATAAGGATGCTCTGCTCAACTGGCTCAAGTCCAAGAACCCGGGGTAGGTTTTGGGCCCTCGGGACAGACACCCTCTCCTTCCCAAGGGGTGGAGTTTGGGAATCAAAGGCAAGAAGGGCTTGTGACAGTCTCTGGGGCTTCTTGCTCAGCCGAGGACCATCCCATAGACACTGTTGAGAGGTGGGGCAAGTCTCTGTTCCCATAGGTATAGGTTAGTTACTGCCATGTAACAACCACTCTGAACTTTGCTGCTGCTGCTGCTGCTAAGTCACTTCAGTCATATCTGCACCAGGCTACTCTGTCCATGGGATTCTCCAGGCGAGAATACTGGAGTGGGTTGCCATACTCTTCTCCAGGGATCTTCCTGACCCAGGGATCTTATGTCTCCTGCACTGGCAGGCAGTTTCTTTACCTCTAGCACCACCTGGGAAGCGTTCCCTCGCCTCCAAACTTCAGGAGCATAAGTCACAAATCTGCAACTTGAGCTGGCTCAGCTGAGTGGTTCTTCTGCTGGAATCACTCAAGTAGCTAATCTCATCAGGTAGCTTGATTTGCCTGGAGGGTGGCGCATCTGGGGCCTCTCTTGCCTTAGCTTCACTCTGTGGCAGTGAAGAAGGTTCAGGAGCCATAAAGTGCCTTAAGGACCCAGCTCCAGAATGCGCCCAGCATCACTTCCTCCATGTTCCATTTGTGCAAGCAAGTCACAAGGCCAGAGTAGAGGGAAGGGGACAAGGACTTAGTAGAAGAAGCTGCAAAGTGGCGTGGCCATGGTTTCCTTCCCCAACCCCAGGGAGGCCCTGGATCGAGCCATTGAGGAGTTCACCCTCTCCTGTGCTGGCTACTGTGTGGCCACCTATGTGCTGGGCATCGGCGATCGCCACAGCGACAACATCATGATCCGAGAGAACGGGCAGGTGGGTGCCTTTTGGCTGGCCCCAGGCCCTGGCCTTTCTGCTCTGCACAGAGCTACCGGCAGAACCC
Source organism: Ovis aries (assembly GCF_016772045.2). Classification (NCBI taxonomy): domain Eukaryota; kingdom Metazoa; phylum Chordata; class Mammalia; order Artiodactyla; family Bovidae; genus Ovis; species Ovis aries. The sequence goes on along the minus strand of NC_056065.1, from coordinate 43,045,353 downwards.
CCTCCAAACCCTCCCAGCTCCTTTGGGCCAGGCACCCTCCTTTCTGACTCCTTTTCGGTCTTTGCTCTCCCCTCCCCTCAGCTGTTCCACATTGATTTCGGCCACTTTCTGGGGAATTTCAAGACCAAGTTTGGAATCAACCGTGAGCGGGTCCCGTTCATCCTCACCTATGACTTTGTCCACGTGATCCAGCAGGGGAAGACGAATAATAGTGAGAAGTTTGAAAGGTGGGAGTGCCTCAGACCCCTCGTGGTGCTGGGGGCCCCAGGTGGAGTCAGCTCATCCCTGGAAGGGACAGTGCTGGGGGTGGGTTAGAGGAAGCTGGGGCTTTGTGTACATGGCTCTTTCCAGGGCAAGAGTAGGCTGGCCGGCTGGCTGGCTTGGGTGGAAGTGGCCAGGAGGACCCAAAACCCCCTCCCCGGCCTCTCCCCGCAGGTTCCGGGGCTATTGTGAGACGGCCTACACCATCCTGCGGCGCCATGGGCTCCTTTTCCTCCACCTCTTTGCCCTGATGCGGGCGGCAGGCCTGCCTGAGCTCAGCTGCTCCAAAGACATCCAGTATCTCAAGGTAAAGGCCAGGGCAGGGCCCCACCGGGCAGGAGACCAGGGAGCCCAACTTCCTGGGGCCCCCCAACCCCCAGGTGTGATGGACCCACAGGGCCCATCAGCCTGGGACCTGGATCTGGCAGGAAGCAGCCGGCATTAGCCCGTGTTCTGCTGGTACCTCCTTTGGCCCACCCGCCCGTCCTCCACAGGCTGAGGGTATTTCCACTTGCACAGGCGGGTTCCCTCTGTAGTTAAAAGATATTTTTCCTTCCTGTGTCTTTCCAGTCTGTGAGACTCTGGGGTGGGGAGTGCAGGGCGGTGGGGCCACAGCCCGTCTGGTGTTCTCTTTGGTGCCCAGTTCCCGGGATGCAGCGGCTCCCCTGCTTCCTCCTCCGGCCAGCTTCCAGGGGAGAAGGCCAGGTCCTGTCCACATGGGGATTTGGGGCCAAGACCTCCTGGCACAAGCTGACATCTTATTTTGAGGATGGGTTGGGGGGCTTCCTTGGTTTGGGGTCAGAAGGAAGAAGCTCTTCCCCAGAGAGATGTTGTGGGGTGCTCTCCTGACTCCTCTGTGAGGAGGGGGTGTTACCTGCCCAGAGAGGGCAGAGGTGCAGGAGGGCAGGGGTCCCTGTTGAGCAGGGCCCAGCCCATCAAGGGGACACCCATTCCTTTGATTTTGCCCCAGGATTCTCTGGCATTGGGGAAAACGGAGGAGGAGGCTCTGAAGCACTTCCGAGTGAAGTTTAATGAAGCCCTCCGGGAAAGCTGGAAAACCAAAGTGAACTGGCTGGCCCACAACGTGTCCAAAGATAACAGGCAATAATAGCCCCTCCCAGCCCTGCGCCTGGAGACGAGCAAACTGTCAGTCTTGGGAGGCGAGCACCCTCAGCTACCCTCCAGGGCCAAAAGGTTGGACTGCATCCTTGGGAAAGAACCTACACGACTGCCTTTTGTTTACACTGGTTATTTATTTATGACTTGAAATGTTGCAGGAACTGAACAGCCATAGAAATGTACCCTAGAGCAGGGGCGGGGCGCTGTCCTCCGCGTGCCCATCAGAGCCCTGGGCTTTGATGGGAAGACACTGTGAGCCACACACCTCAGGCTGCATCTTGCCGAGGGTCTGTAACCTCAAGTCTTCCAGCTGGTGGATCTGGAGCCAGCCAAGACTCCTCTCTCCTGCGCGAGGGCTGTCTCCTCCCCAGGCTCCCACTGCGCTGCACACGTGTCCACGCCTGGCGGTCCAGACAGGGCGCCCACGCCTGCTCACCACCTCCACCTGCGTGCTTTCCACTGACTGAGTTCTGGGCAGTTCCCAGAGGCAGCCTGGGTGCCCTCCAGATTCAGGGAGGGTACTTCTGGATACGGGAATTCTCATCTCTGCTGTAAAGCGATTTTGTTTGCGGGTAAGAAAAAAAAGTAACCCAACTACTTACTGACCTCTGTAGCTCGGGGTGAAGGTGGGGGGATGGCCCTAGCCCCCATTAGTAGAGCGCACACTGGTTCTCAAGCCACATTAGAAAGACGAGAGCTTGACTGAGCTCACCCTGGTCATGGATCAAGAGGCAAGCTGGTGCAATTGTATGTAACCTCTCTCCCCCAAAGCAGGTTTTAGGTAGTGAAAGACCTACCTCCTCTCCGAAACACTCACTTTTGAGACTCTGCTCCGTGGACCTAGGTAGCAGAGGCATGAGTCAGGGGTGTGGGGGCATCTTTTCCTCGGACAGTACTTAACCAGAAAATGGTTCAGGCTCAGCCTTGGGTACATCTGAGGAGCTTCAGGAATGCAGGTCCCTGGGCCTCTGTCGGCCTTTTGGAGCTAACTCTGGAGACAGGGCTAAGAATCTGGGTTTCCAGTACCCCACGGGTGGGCATAATGGAATCAGCAGCTTACTGGGGACCCACAAGGCAACACCACTTACCTCTCAATGGCCTTGCAAAGCTCAGCAGTGCCAGAGGTAACTGTCCTCTCAACAGCCCAAGCACACAGCTTCCAGAAGAGCCCAGGGAACTAGCCTGTTTCTCTGTTCATTAGAGGTGGCTGAGCCGCATTGGCCCTAGAAATCCATGCCACCCACAAAGCTCCACTGACCAGACCCTGGTTCCCAACTAAGTGCTGAATTCATCACACCCACCTCACCTGTCTGGGAATAGGAAAAGCTGAGTGTACATCTGTCTATTTATTTAAATGTCTGTTCTTCCTGGCATGGACAGCACACTGTGTATACACAGCAATGTTTGGTTTGGATGCATGGCCTGTGTGCCCAGCAAGAAAAGTATTTTCTATGTTTTTTTTTTAAAACCATTTGATGTTTCTGTATGTGGAAGGTGAGTTCGACGTAACTGATGAAGGTTCAGACCAGTAATCTGAAACCTTGAAGTGAGAGGTAAAAACAGATTAAAAGAAACAAAAGCCTTTGTATGTTATGTTCTTCGCTCAGAAAGAAACCAAGGGAATGTAGGATTCATATGAAAATGAGACCAAAGAAAAGCCGCTCTCCCGCTGGAGTTAGAACCAGACTTTATTGTATGTATACACTTTCTGACCTATTGTCAATATACACATCTGAAAAGTGATACCACGGCCGCTACAGACAGCGCGAGAACAGTCCTGTCTCTGCATTGGCATTTACCCACGGTCTAAACAGAGCAGCTACAGTGACAGTACATGGAGGGGTGGCCACACATGACACGGGACAGCTGGCAGTGTCCTTGAGACTAGCGGTTATGATCACAGCGTAGTGTTCAAAATTATTTTCTCCCAGTTTTAGAAATCTAAAATTTTACATGTACATTAAAAACCAAGTGCTGTAGGGTTTTAGCTCCTGACTGCTGTTCTCTCCTTTCACCACCTACTGGGCGTGGGTTGTATCCCTGGGGCGGGCTCTGGGAGGAGGGGGCACAGCAGTTGCTTGGGAATGGAGTGCTGCCCTCTGGCCACTGGGCGTCATTTCAGCAAGGTTCTGAGTATGGATTCCCCTAGGCCTGTTGCTGTCTCCAAACCAAGCAGTTAGAGGGGTCTGCACCATCTGGACGGTCAACATACTCTCACCAGCAAGGAAAACTACATCTATTTGGTACAGACCCCAAAGCTGCACCTCCGGGAGGAGCTGCTGGTCCTCGGAGAAGCGAGTACACACAGCCAGGGACCCCAGCTCCCCTCAGCCCTCTGCCAAATCAGAAATGGGTAGAATCCCAAAGAAAAGACCTGACCTTTTCTAGCCTCTGAAGAGGGGTCCCTGGCCCGGTCCCCTCCTGCCAGGCAGCACAGTTTTGTGCCTGTCTCCTTGTCCTGGGTGGGGGTGGGAGGTGGGGATCAGGGGGGTCTCGGTCCCTCCCACGCTCAGTGTCCCCACTTCACTTTGCATCCAGCCCTGGGTTATACTAGCACAAAAGACACAAGGAATCCCAGTTTATTTACAAAATATTAAAAAGTCAGTTTATCATCTACATATTAGCCCCATTCTGCCATTTTATACATGCACTAGTGTGGAAAAATAAAAACTTTAAAAAAAAGAAGAAAGGATTACCAGGTGGGAGTGAGCAATTCTAACTCTTTGTCAAGGAGTCCAGTCACTGCAGCTTTTCTGGAGTTGAACGAGCATCAGCTCCTCACATAACTTAAGAGCGATCCCGGCGAGCGGGAGAAAGGGGGGTGGCGGGGGAGGGAGCCTATGGGCCTACACACCAAGCAGGGCAGAGACTGGCGGTGGGGAGGGTCTGCAGACCTACTGGCCAGAATGACTTTGTACATCATGGACCCTGGGGGTGGGCAGCGGTGGCAGCAGAGTCTCCGGAAGCAGGAAGGAAGACAGGGTGGTGGGGCTGGTGGGGGGGGTGCGCTCAGTAGCTGAGGGTGGAGTCGTCCCACTCCAGCTGCTGCTGCCGGTTCGCAGTCTGCGGGTCCCCGTGCTCCCCCTCGTCCTCCTCACTGCTCTCCGACTCGGCACTGGTGATGTCGTCCTCCTCGTCCCCATCCTCGCTCTCCTCTTCCTCCTCCTCCTCTTCCTCCTCACTGCTATGCTGGTCCTCGTATGTCTGACAAAGGGACGACCCAACTGACCGGGTGCTGAATCCAGCCCCAGCCACTGCTGGGAGTCACATCCCACGACCCAGCCAGAGGGGCCAGACTAGGCTGGAAGAAGCCTCACCACAGACAAAGGGAAACAGCTCTGGTCACCACCCACAGTGTGACCAGGACTCTGTATCAGGCCCCATGGGCCTCACTTTAACTGCAGGGTTGTGGTAAGGACCACACAAGCACAGAATCGTCGGGGGTGGGGTTGGGGGGGGGGGTGGGGTGGATGAGGAGCCCCACACCTACCTCCATGGGGTTCACGGTGATGGTCAGGGCAGAGTCGTCCCAGTCCATCTCGTTTTCTTTCCCGGTGTCCTGGTCCCGCATGGTCCTCTGGTGTGCAGCCCGGATCCGGAACACCCCCAGGATGATCATGAAAACCAGGAAGCTGACGCACACCACAATGACGACGGTGGCAGTGCTGGGAACGACTGGGGTGAGAGGAGACAGGACGGCTGTGATGACAGAACCCGTCCTGGGCCCGTGTGCCCTGGGCCTCCCTATTGCTGGCTCCATCAGCCCCCAGAGAACAGACAGATCTCTGAGAAAATGCTTAGTGCAGCGGTTTGGCCCCTTGCTGCCTTGTCTGTGCTCCAGTTTCCTTGTGTGATGGGGAATAAAAGCTGGGTTGGCCAGTGGCTGTTCTGAGCCAGGCGGAAGCAGGTGCTGAGCTCACAGCAGGAGTTGGGGCAGGGCAGCACAGTCCTACCTGCAAACGGGTGGGGGTTGGCCAGGTTGTGACCAGAGAGGTCAATGAAGGAGCGGTGCTCGGGATGGACGAACTGCGGCTGGGCGGCTATGTGGCTGGCGTGCTCCATGGGGTTGGCCGTGTGGATGACATTCACCTGCAGAAATGGAAAGGCAGCCCGGATGTGTCTGGGGAATGGACATGCACTTGACCAGCACCACCAAAGTGGGCCCTGGATGGGTGCTGGTGGGCAGAGAAAAGGACAGAAGAAGCCAAGGAGGGTGTTGTAATGATCTGATGTTGTCACACAGCCAAGAAAAAGCCTCCTCTTGTAATAACTCATTTTTATTGTGCCTAATAAAATAATTCATCCACAACAGACTGGAGAAGGCACAGCACCACCAGTGGCCCTTTACCTCGGGTCGTCTGAGAAGCCTGGGCACAGACCATGTCCCTCTTTTCTCAAAATCACAGCCACATGAGAGAGGACAAATCACAGGCTTTCTTTTCTTTCAAATCCGCTACCCTCGGCTCAGAGAATACCCTCGTGGACTCTTCAGCCTTGTGAGTCTAATTCTGGGGCTGTGGGGTCACAGTGCAAGGGCTCAACTGCTGAGAATAACTTCTGGTTCACTCCTCTGGGGCACAGAAGCTCTGAGTGACACTAGACATGTCAGAGTGGCCACCTGGGCCAGAGTCACCACGCCCATGTTCCTCGCAAGGCAGTCCTGCCCTGGGCAGAGCATTCACTCCTAGCAGGGCCAGGCCTCTGCAGATAACCTCTGGATCCTGGGCACTGCTCCTTCGAAAGCAGTGTTAGATCTCAAGACACACCCTTGCTCCTCAGCCCAAGGTATCAACTGCCACTCAATCCTGACCACCTCCCTCCAAGTCTCAGGCTGAGGGAGCCTGTGAAGGGGGTACCGTGCTGGATCCCAGCTCACCCCATGTACAACCTGTCACCCTAAACCTGTGCAGGTCTAGCCTGGAGCAGCCCCACCCCCGACTGGAAAAGGTGACCCACCCCCCAATGAACCCCAACAGTGACCACTACAAATGCCCTGGAAATAGAATTTGCAAACATCAGGGTCTTAAGCGGGATGCTGAGTCACCACGCCACTGGCCTCTCTCTGCAGAGGCCAGCTCTCACCTCCACCTGGAACTCATTGCTGACATAGCGACCATTCAGCTCAGAGCAGACAAGCTTGAACTTGCGGTCAAGCAAGGACCTGGTGTGCCAGTTCCGATAGCGCAGGAGGTGTAAGATCTCCTCGTAGCTGGCCATGGTGTCAACACCTGCAAGCGAGGAGGAGACAGCAGTGTGGAGGTTAGGAACACAGGCCGCAGGCAAATGCAGGCGGTTCCCAAGGCACTCAGCCACGCCTGGCTGTCCAACTGCGGGGTATCTCCCCCTGCTGAAGGGCGTGTGCCATAACGTGCCCAGACGTCCACCCTTTATGGGGATGCGGCACCAGGCAGAGCTGCCCTCCCCTCCCCATCTGGAAGCCAGTAGCCACCGCTCAGCCCAGTCAACATTCTCCCTTCCCGCCCCCTCTAGGGCTCCCTCCAGGTTTTGAGCGCGGAGGACAGCTCCCAGCTGTCACTCTTCCCACCTGTGAAGACCACGCCCATGTCAGAGCTGCTCATTTCGATGCCCTTCTGCTGCAGGCGGGCCGCGTCCACCTCCAGGCTCTCCTGCTCTCCATTCAGTTCTTCTCCCTCCACTGTGACCTCACAGGTGTCCAGGTCGTGCACGATCTCCTCCGACACCAGTGACTCTTGAACTGCAAAAATAGCCCAACCGGAAATAGCAGAGGCCGCAGAGCCTGGAGCGGGGGTCACAGCGACGGCCCGCCTGCTCATCCGCAAACTCACAGAGCCCTTTTAGGGACCATGGATGGAGGTACAGGACAGTCACTTTCAAGAGTTGGGGGTGTTTTATGCGTCTAAGGAGGGCTGAATGAATAGTGAGAAGGCCTGAGAATGGGGGGCAGTCTGTCCTGCTGGGACTGCCAGCCAGCAGGAACATCCCCCAACTGTATCCCCTGCCCTGGTCTCCATCCTCTCAACCCCCAAGATCTACCCCAGACTCTGATGTCAAGCTAGAAAAAGATCAAATGACCCCCCCATAAGTGGGTTTCCAAAGATCGGAAGGAGCTCCAGCCTACAATCAGATTCTAGAAGCAAATCCAAAACAGCACAGAAACATTCAAGTTTCCAAAACCACAGAAGAAAAGGGCCAGGATTTTTCACTGGCAGCCACAGTGGGGTTTCAGCTGCAGTTTCGAACTGAGGCAGGGATGACTGTTCTGGGCTATCACCTGTTGGGTCCTCATCCCCTTCCCCTTCGGGCTCCACTTCTCTCGTGATGGTGCTGATGATCCGAAGCTCAGGGAAGAGGAAAACCCCCTCTGAGCTTTCAAATTCAGAAGCCGCTCGAGCAAAATGGTGGACGCCGCTCAGACTGATTTTGGGCTCTTCTGGCTGCAAAACCATCACGTAGCCATCCACCGGGGGGATGGAGATGCAGGCGGCCTCGCTAAAACACCTGTCAACAAGGGAGGCGAGGGGAGGGTCAGGGCTTGAAAAGATGGCTTCCCAGGCTATACTCCCGGAGGAAGAGATGGCATAGGGTCACTCCAGGATTCCTGCCTGGAGAATCCAATGGACAGAGGAGCCAGGCAGGCCACAGTCCATGGGGTTGAAAAGAGTTGGACATGACTGAGCGTAACACACACACACACAACTCAGGCCACACGAGGGCGCTTGGAGGTGGCGCAGGCAGGATTCCACAACCACCTGGGGGACAAGACGCTGGCTACTCCCAGAATGTACTTCCAAACATCACTCAAAGTTTCTGGTAACGAGTGACCATAAGCTTACAGAAGGGAGGCTGGTTTGTCCTAAAAAACTTAAATGCACACGTTTTCTTCTCAAGGATCACTGGGCAAAGAAAGACAAGATTTACTGCTAACAAATCATCACCTACTTGACTATGCTGGTGATTTTGAGTCTTCGGATCCCTGGGGTGGGGAACTGTCGTGAATTAAGGTAGGAAATGTGTTGCATGGCCTTATCAAGCTCCCCCACGTCCTCTCCCTCCAAGGTCAACATCGACTGACTAGGGTTGGCCTGGATCTGTAATGGCACCAAAACAGACAGGAGAGAAGTAAGGTTCTGTCCGCAAGGAGGTGAAACCATGAACGCGCTGAGAAAGAGAATTAGCTTGGGATTGATATGAACTGGTGACTTAGGAGAAGAAAAGCTTGTAGGATTCAAATGACCATGACCCTATGACATGACAGTAAATATCAAAGGCGCAAACAGATCTGTGATATAAGAAAAAAAAATGTTTGGTCTTTGTCCCTGGTTTCTGGCACAGACCTCCTAAAACCCTTGGGATTTCTCGAGGGATAGGAACACCTTTTGTTATTCCTGATTAAGCCCCTTTCAACCCCAGAGTTTACCTTAACGAGGTGACTCTTGGTGGAGCCCTAGATAGTTTCTCGGCTGGGGGAGGGGGGGGGGTACTGGTTGCTAGAGAAATAAACCGTGCGGTGAGAGTGGGCCTTCAGTCCTGCCCTTGAAGGGAGAGAGGCTGGAGACTGTGTTAACTGATCACCAGTGGTTACTGATTTGATCCATCATGCTTATATAATGGAATCTCTACAACCCCCATCCCCCAAACAATAGGGTCTGGAGAACTTCTGGGTTTGCAGACAGCAAGGTGCTGGGGGTGGGGTGGGTAGAAGCCTTGTGCACTCCCCTCACCCCAGGCCCTAAACATCTCTTCCACCTGCTTGTTCCTGAGTTGCATCCCTTACAATAAACCAGTAACCATAAGCAAAGTGTTCTGTGGGGTTTTCTGAGCAGTTCTGCAAATTATTGAAACTGAAAAGGGGGAGGGGTTTTGGGAACCCTGGACTTGCAGCCAAGCTGGATGAAGTGTGGGTACCAGGGGCCTGGAAGCTTGCACCTGGCAGCTGAGGAGCAGGCGTCTGGTGGGCAGTGGGGCCTGGTGCCCAGTCAGTGTCAGGATGGAAGCAGACTACAGGACGACTGGGGAACAGGGGCCCAAAGAGCTGGAGAATTAGGGTGTGGTGCCGGAGGTGCTAAGAATAAAAACAGATCAACCCTTGTACCAGCGGCCTCTGCACTTGAGGTCAAGGAAGCTGTGGGTGCAGGGGAGTGGGGTGCCAGGCAGGGGGGTGCCTGTGTTACCTTGACACCTCTGCCATTGCCTTCGGGGGTGTGCAGGTCTAGCCCCTCTTTGCAGGTATACAGACAGTCAATCACCTTCTTATCTGTGAGCTTCCCAGAACGGATGGTCAGGCCAGCCAGATTACCTCGGAAAAACTGGGTCATGCGCAAGTCACCACCTGTGGAACGCGGGGGAGGGAAAGCAGAAATTGTGGGGGCGGCCTGGGGCCTCCCATCTCACTTTTCAATGTGGTGTTACCGGTGGTGGTGGCTTGATGGGTGGACATGCGGGTTAGTTCCTATCAGATCCTGTTAGCCTTGCAGCTGACATGGAAGCACAATGAGGAAATTAAATGGTTTATGATCATGCATGTGGCCCGGAGAAGAGAGGAGCTGGTGGTGATGTGTCAGAGGTCCCATGACTGTCCCCACTCGTGTGGCCACTCCCCAGTGAGGGGGGTCCATGCTGCACTGGTCACCGTGGCACACAAGGGACACCGTACTGGAGCCAGTCTCTTCAACCACTGCCTTCTCAATCAGCTGGGTCAGATGCTGGGCTGCCTCTTAAAAACTTATTTTTGGCTGCACCATGTGATGCAGGATCTCAGTTCCCTCACCAGGAATCATACCTGGGCCCCTGAAGTGAAAGCTCTGGGTCCTGACCACTGGACCAAAAGGGAATTCGCCTTAGGTTGCTTTTTTTCTAGCTGAGCATATTCCCAGAATATATACAAACTCGGGGATGAACATACACAAGCAGGAGCAGAAAGATGAATGTTAAAAAACACCATCCTGCACTTAGAAGCCTAGTATCAAGGCCACTCAGATGGCTGTTTCATTGACTGGCAGCATGCCTGTCTCCAACTACTGAGGGTGAAGATGTTATAAGAAAAAGCCAGAAAGCGGCCCTTGACAGGTTGTCACAAAGAGCCAAAACCAGGAGGTAGTAAACCCTGTGGCTACACTGAAGGAGAAGAGCCTGACTGTCAGCAGCATGTCTCAATTCTGACAAGGAGATTACACACAACATCATTGTTAGGGATTGAGATCTCTAAGAAACATTATTTAGAATTTATTATCAGGCAGGACAGAATATCTAGACATGAGTCTTTTCCTGTCTGGTGGTTCAGACACACAAGAAGCAGGAGGTAGCCTCCCAAGCCTGGCCTGTGAGATTTCAGCAAGGTGTCTCAGGCAGTGGGATGGGGTGAGATTTGATGGAAGGGGTAAAAGATATTCCCATTAGTGCCTCGCATGAATGAGTCATTTGCTCTCACTTCAGCTGGGATCGGCACGGGCAGAAAAAGGAAATCCCATGATGCAATGGGGCAGCATAAGGCAAAGCAGCAGCTCAAGACAGTGTCTGGGACCCAAATGCAACTGGGGTGTCGCATGCGGAATGGGCAATGAATGGAGGTCTCGTCTTTAAATGAAACACAAGAGTGAACCGTAGGCAAAAGAGTCCAGGGACCTGCGGAGGCCAGAGGCACAGGCTCAGTTTCATTGTCACTTTCAACTCCTGAATACTCTGTAGAAAAGCAAGACAGACAATATAAAAGGACCAAGAGGTTAGGCTCTTCAGAACTGGACCTTGAAAATTAGTTTCGAAAAGTTACCAAACCCAAAGAGAACACTTCGCCTGTCATCCCTCTTGACACACTCCACCTGGATGAAGCTTGTACATCATCACCTTTTACGACCCCAGTGCTTCTTCCCATCCTTTTAAAAAAAAAGTTTAAGTGTAGTTGATTTACGAAGTTAATCTCTGCTGTACAACAATGTGATTCAGCTACACACACACCCTTTTTCATATTCTTTTCCATTATGGTTGATCAGAGAATACTGAATATAGTTCTCTGGGCTATACAGTAGGACCATGTTCATCTTTTTCCAGTCGTTTATTTCACCTTCCTATAGCCTCCTTGCCAAAACACAAGTTGGATTCAAAATAAGACAGTGAAAGCCGTGCGCTCAATTCACTGATCTCAACCTGCCCAGGCAGGACCCAGCCAGATGGTGGCTGACGCTGGTGGTAGAGATGGGCCCTGTGCAAATGGTAGCCCTCCCAGACCACAGCGCCAGCCTTCCTGACAGGGACACATGCATCGGCACCCAAAGGTTGGTATGTAGTAAATGTGTATGACTTTTGAAGGCTCGAAGGGAGTACATAATTGGTCGAGACTTTGACTTCCAAGGGACAGAGGAAGGAAGGCATTTTTAACCAGTTTTTCTGAACAGGAAGGGAGTCAGAGATTAGGGAACTTAACCCAGAGAAATATACTCAGTGACGGCTCGGGGACAGCAGCTGCTGCCCCCACCAGGCGCCCACCCACCCAATAAGAGGACAGAGTCTCCACTTTCTAGACTGCTTCCCTGTGTCCGCCCCACCTTGCAGAACAGGCCTCTCCACCTTTAGCTTTAGCTGCAGATGAGTGCGCTCCAGGCCAGGTGTGCACAGGTGAGCCCTGGGGCCCACACAGCTCCTCTGTCTTCACAACCCACAGTTAGAACTGATGTTTCTGTTGATGCCATGAGGGGACCTCCAGCCTGAGTTCCCCATGGTGAATTTGAAAAGAAAGGGATCTCAAATCCCCTGAAAGGAAAAAGGAGATCTTTTTTCCTGTTAACTACAATTTTTAAAAACTTGTGTTTGGTTTGGAGATGTAGGGAGATTTTTCTGGCTGAGGATGCCGAGAGGGCTGAGGCAGAAAGAGATGAGAGAGGGTGAAAGGGACGGCCATCTGACAGCAGAGGCACCAGGACACGAACAGGAAGGCAGACTGGAATGTGACCCATGCAACAAAGTTCTCAGAACACAAAATAACACTTAGGTTGGCCCTTATATTCTTATTCAAGTCTTTACTGAGAAACTGTGGAAGCTAACATGAACTGAAATTTTAAGACTAACAAACACTTCCGATATGCCTAACAATTTATTCCTCACTCCTTGGTCTCATGTTCCCATTTCTTACGAACCGACTGTCACCAGAATTAAATCTGGGGATTCACTGAAGAAGTTCACTGTGAATACTGTCATATTCCTTTTCATTTGAAAGGATCTGCAGGAAAATTATGAAATTCAGTCCTCCTAAAAGCAGCAAAACTGTCCTGGAAACTGTTGTTGTTCAGTTGCTCAGTCGTGTTGGACTCTGCAACCCCATGGACTGCAGCATGCCAGGATTCCCTGTCCTTCACCATCTCCCAGAATTTGCTCAAATGATGTCTTGGAAATTAGGCTCTTTCATAAATTTCTAGTCTAACTCCAGGTAACAACACTTCCACAGATAAGGAAAAGGAGGGCTGATTTAGCAGGTACATGCGATGATGATGACACCCTGCAGTCACACAACAGAGTCAAGGGCAAGGGGTGGAGGCAGGGCCCCATGAACCTCAACGGCAGACCAGGGGCCCATGAACTTGGGTGGGAAAAATCACATGCTTATTTTCACTAACTTCTAATATTTAGTTTTCCCTTTCCTTATAAATGTCAGCTACAAACGACAAAAATATTGGAAGAAACCGTGACTTTGCAAATAGAAATCAGGTCCCATTGCAACGACAAGCCCCTTGCTATTCTGACTCACAGCAGTTAACAGATGTGCCTGGTCTTCACACGTAAACAGTGGCGCAAATGTACTGTTTCACAAACAAGGGCTTTAAGCAGTTTCATAACTGTATGTACTCCAATCTAATTAGTCATCTTTGAAATCCTATATATTTTATTTTATAGATTCATAAGAAATTATCCTTCTGAGAAGGGATCCTCAGGCTTCCCAGACTACCAGAGGAATCCATGGCACAGAAAAGGTTAACACTCCTCGTTCGGTGGATCAGAGACCCTGGCCTGAGTGCACCAGCTCCAGGGGTTCAAACCCTAGTGCCATGTGATCGGCTGATTAACACAGCTTGCTTCTTTTCTTGATCTCAGTTTTTCAGCTGTGAAACAGGAATAAAAAGAGCTTCTGCCCCATAGACGTATCACTTAGAATTAATGAGATAATGTATGTTAAGCCATAAGCACACAGCCTGCCATTTAGTAAACAAAAATAAGCTGTATCGTCTTGCTGGTGATTGTCAACACATCCCATCTCGGTCTTTTGGCAGAGACGCCCACAGACTCTTCTCTAGTCCTCACTGAAGTGCTTCTACCAGGCTACCAAGCACAAACACTCTACCAAGCAGAGACATCCACAGACTCTTCTCTAGTCCTTCTACCAGGCTACTAAGCACAAACACTCTGATGTGCCCTCTGGGCCAGAGAAACTCACATTATCTGCTGTTTCTGTGCTTTTGTAAACTTTCCAATCAACAGACTAATTTATAAACATGTTCCTCAACACACTCTCTCTCTGTACAATGCTCCCTCCCAGGCCCTCAGGAAGGGCGTTCCCATCCTTCACTGCCTCCAGCGTCCATCACAGAGCTGCCCCAAAGCCTTGCACAGCAATGCCCCCAGAAAGGCAACACCAGGCAAAGGAATGAAAAGGTAAAGGACAGGACAGCAAGGAAGGAGAATTCTGAGAAGAGCCTGCTTCTATTAATATCAACACAGCAGAGAAAAAGTAAGACTGAAGGGAAAAGGGGTGCCCGTGACCGTTACCTTGCCAGCAAGCCCCAACCATGAGCTGGGTTTCGATCTTGGATGGATGAAGTGGGTAATCTTCAGTGACAGAGAAGGGCTCATGAGGGACACCGTCCACGTAGAGGGTCACACTGGGAATTTCCACGTTGAGGACATAGTGATGCCATTCCTCGTCACAGACCTGTGGGGCCAAAGGAAGTGTTAGGTGTGTAACACCCCCTTCCTTCTCACCGTCTCACACAACTGGACACGAGAATGAATTTCTGTTTTCCTAGAACGGAAAGGATTTAAAGCAACAACAGGGACTTCCCTGGTGGTCCAGTGGTTAAGACTTCACCTTCAAATGCAAGGGGTGTGGGTTCCATCCCTGGTCAGGGAACCAAGATCCCACATGCCTTGTGGCCAAAATATCAAAACATAAAACAGAAGCAATATTGTTAACAAATTCAATAAAGACTTAAAAAATGGTCCACACCATCAATAAATTTTAAAAAAAGCAATAAAATATGTCTCTTCCCACCGTGTCTCACCCAAAGGGCCCAGGTGACAACCACCTCAAGGACATGTCAGACTCGGGGGGCAGGGAGGGGCACTTCAAACAGTGAGCTGCCCAACCCTCTTCTGCCAGGAGCGTGACACCAAGGAATTCTATTATTGGCAGGATGGACACCACTCAGGGGGCTGGCAGTTCCTTTTCTGGATCAAAATGAAAAACACCTCCCGTCTCAGAACGAGGCCCGCTGTGCATCATGTGCTTTCCTTTCTCGCTTCAAAGGTGATGCTCTATACAAGTATGAACATAAAGCTCAGGTGGCCAAATTCAACTGAGTTCCTCTCCTATCACTGAGTATCTCCCTTGCTGTCACACAGGGAGTGCTGGTCTGCCGTCTCCGAGGCCCCAGCTGGTCTGGCACTGGCCTGATTTCTGGCTTATATTTTATGCAAGAACAGGGACAAGCAGAGGAGGAGATACTGTTGGATGAAATTTCTAAACATGCCTTTCAAAAAGTTTGCCCAAAGCTTCCCTGGTGGCCCAGTGATAAAGAATCTGCTGACAAATGCTGGAAATGCGTTCAATCCCTGATGTGAGAAGATCCCACATGTGGCAGAGCAACTAGGCCTGTGCGCCACAACTGCTGAGCCCACGTGCTGCAACTACTGAAGCCCACACATCTTAGAGCCCATGCCCTCCAACAAGAAAGGCCACTGCAATGAGAAGCCTGCGCACTCCAGCGGGGGAGAAGCCCCTGCTTGCCGCAACCAGAGACAAGCCCAAGCAGCTATGAAGCCAAAAATTAAATAAGTGAATGATTTCTGTTTTTTTTTTAAGTTTGCCCAATTTACCTTTTAGTTCTAAGAAATTGAACCAAGGAGAAATCAAGAGCTTAAACAGGCCACTAACATCAAAATGAATGAAGACATTACCAAAGATTACTCCCAAAAGAAAAGCAACTGCTTTTGAGCCTGAGGAAAAATTCAAACCTATAACATTGTATATATGTTTACTATATGCTCATGATATGTGTGTGTATATAAATGTGTCATCACGTATTTCTAAATAAAGGAATTACACAGTAATTCACTTTTGAGATAGGTAAGATCTTAATTTTAGTTTAAATCTTTATTTCAAACAAGTTCTGTAATAGAAGTTTCTTCAGAAAGTGATTTATATTACATTCCTAGTTTTACAAATATTACAGGTTTCTAGGGGATTAGTGGAGAAGGCAATGGCAACCCACTCCAATACTCTTGCCTGGAAAATCCCATGGACGGAGGAGCCTGGTAGGCTGCAGTCCATGGGGTCGCTAGGAGTCGGACACAACTGAGCGACTTCACTTTCACTTTTCACTTTCGTGCGTTAGAGAAGGAAATGACAACCCGCGCCAATGTTCTTGCCTGGAGAATCCCAGGGACAGAGGAGCCTAGTGGGCTGCCATCTCTGGGGTCGCACGGAGTTGGACACGACTGAAGCGACTTAGCAGCAGCAGCAGCAGGGGATTAATAGAATAACACTGTACTTAAATATCAGTAATATTTGGTCAAAGTCCATGAGCATATTCTGAGAAGAGAGTAGTCAAGTTCAAGTGCATCACTAAGTCGTGTCTGACTCTTGTGACCCCATGGACTGTTGCCCACCAGGGTCCTTTGTCCATGGGATTCTCCAGGCAAGAATACTGGAGTGGGTTGCCATGGCCTCCTCCAGGGGATCTTCCCAACCCAGGGATCAAACCCGTGTCTCTTCTGTCTCCTGCACTGGCAGGCGGGTTCTTTACCACTAGTGCCACCTGGGACCACTCCAACTACTCACTTTACATCAACAACAGCCTCGCTCCCCTTTGTGTGTGTGTGTGCTCGGTCACTCAGTTGGGTCTGACTCTCTGAAACCCCATGTGCTGTAGCCCACCAGGCTTCCCTGTCCACGGAATTCCCCAGGCAAGAATACTAGAGTGGGTAGCCATGTCTTTCTCCAGGGGATCTTTCTGACTCAGGAGTTGAACCCAGGTCTTCTGCATTGCAGGCAGATTTTTTATCAACTGAGCTACGCAGGAAGTGAAGATAGCAGTAGAATTAATAATTTTTTAATTTCCTTGAAAACAGGGAGATGAGGAGAGTAAAACCCCAAGCCACAGACAACACCCACGACAATACTGCTGATGAGGTGACTACATGAATGCTGAAACAAGCCAGGTGGAGAAAAGCAACAGGGTTTCAGATTTCAGGAGATACCAGAGGGTGTGAAGCCACATAAAAACAAAAAAAACCTTTATAAAGACAACAGAAGGGAGAGTTCAAAACTTAAAGCTATGGGGAAAAAAAGTCCTGCTGATCAACTATCTCTTTTCAAAGTGTAGGAAAGCTAATTTCATGTAAAACTGAGGGTGGGGGAGTGGAAATGATCATGACTCAATTCCACATGAAGTTTTTAAAAGGAAAAGAAAAGACAACCAAAGGGAATAATATCCCTTCAGGTAATGAAACCATACCTGAAAGTCATACCTAACAAAAGAGATGAGAATGATGATCTATTATTTTAAAATATGCTAAAAGACATTAGGAGAATGACATAAAACAGTAAAAACCAAGTTCATAATTAAAGCAACTCACTACAAATTCAATGCAATCCCTATCAAGCTACCAGCGATATTTTTCACAGAACTAGAACAAATAATTTCAAGATTTGTATGGAAATACAAAAAACCTCGAATAGCCAAAGCAATCTTGAGAAAGAAGAATGGAAATGGAACTGGAGGAATCAACTTGCCTGACTTCAGGCTCTACTACAAAGCCACAGTCATCAAGACAGTATGGTACTGGCACAAAGACAGACATATAGAT
This sequence comes from Ovis aries, assembly GCF_016772045.2. NCBI lineage: Eukaryota > Metazoa > Chordata > Mammalia > Artiodactyla > Bovidae > Ovis > Ovis aries. The sequence continues at coordinate 43,027,923 of NC_056065.1, read as the reverse complement.
CAATGGAACAAAATAGAAAGCCCAGAGGTAAATCCACACACCTATGGACACCTTATCTTTGACAAAGGAGGCAAGAATATACAATGGAGTAAAGACAATCTCTTTAACAAGTGGTGCTGGGAAAACTGGTCAACCACTTGTAAAAGAATGAAACTAGATCACTTTCTAACACCACACACAAAAATAAACTCAAAATGGATTAAAGATCTAAATGTAAGACCAGAAACTATAAAACTCCTAGAGGAGAACATAGGCAAAACACTCTCCAACATAAATCACAGCAGGATCCTCTATGATCCACCCCCCAGAATTCTGGAAATAAAAGCAAAAATAAACAAATGGGATCTAATTAAAATTAAAAGCTTCTGCACAACAAAGGAAACTATAAGCAAGGTGAAAAGACAGCCTTCTGAATGGGAGAAAATAATAGCAAATGAAGCAACTGACAAACAACTAATCTCAAAAATATACAAGCAACTTATGCAGCTCAATCCCAGAAAAATAAACGACCCAATCAAAAAATGGGCCAAAGAACTAAATAGACATTTCTCCAAAGAAGACATACGGATGGCTAACAAACACATGAAAAGCTGCTCAACATCACTCATTATTAGAGAAATGCAAATCAAAACCACAATGAGGTACCACTTCACACCAGTCAGAATGCCTGCGATCCAAAAGTCTGCAAGCAATAAATGCTGGAGAGGGTGTGGAGAAAAGGGAACCCTCCTACACTGTTGGTGGGAATGCAAACTAGTACAGCCACTATGGAGAACAGTGTGGAGATTCCTTAAAAAATTGCAAATAGAACTGCCTTATGACCCAGCAATCCCACTGCTGGGCATACACACCGAGGAAACCAGAATTGAAAGAGACACGTGTACCTCAATGTTCATCGCAGCACTGTTTATAATAGCCAGGACATGGAAGCAACCTAGATGTCCATCAGCAGACGAATGGATAAGAAAGCTGTGGTACGTATACACAATGGAATATTACTCGGCCATTAAAAAGAATACATTTGAATCAGTTCTAATGAGATGGATGAAACTGGAGCCGATTATACAGAGTGAAGTAAGCCAGAAAGAAAAACACCAATACAGTATACTAATGCATATATACGGAATTTAGAAAGATGGTAATGATGACCCTGTATGCAAGACAGCAAAAGAGACACAGATGTGTAGAGCGGACTTTTGGACTCAGAGGGAGAGGGAGAGGGAGAGGGTGGGATGATTTGGGAGAATGGCATTGAAACATGTATACTATCATGTAAGAAACGAATCGCCAGTCTATGTCCAATGCAGGATACAGCATGCTTGGGGCTGGTGCAGGGGATGACCCAGAGAGATGTTATGGGGAGGGAGGTGGGAGGGGGGTTCATGTTTGGGAACGCATGTACACCCGTGGTGGATTCATGTCAATGTATGGCAAAACCAATACAGTATTGTAAAGTAAAATAAAGTAAAATTAAAAATTAAAAAAAAATAAAAGCAACTCAGAAACGAGGTGACAGGATACAGAAATGATTTAAATGAAAGGGATGGTTACAGTAAAAAAAGGTGAAGAATATCAACAAAAGATAAAAAAGAGTCCCCAGGGAGGAAAACCAAAGCAATGAAAAGGAACACCGAAAACCCTGCATGAAATACCCAAACATTTGAAACTAGATACTAAAAGGGAATAACACATATTTGGGAAAACAGACCTAAAACCACTAAGACGTATTCATAAAATTAAAAAGAAGAGGAAAAGAAAGAAATACATCCTATGATCATCCAAACAAAAAGGCTAAACATTTTATAAATGAAAGAAAATCAAGTTGTTGTCAGAGTTTAATAGCAACATTTTATGTTAGAATTCAATGAAGAGATTTTCTGTTCTTAGAAATCTTACATCTGAGCCAGAGATGAGATATCCAGCCAAAGTGACCTTCAGTATAAAGGCCACAGACAAACTACTAAAACAACATGTAAGAACTTAGGAATTAACTGTTCCCATGAGCCCTTCCTGGGAACACACTTCCTACCACCCAAGTGACCAGAAAACAAATGCCACAAGGATAGTGATACTGACCATTGATGGCTGCTTACATCACGAAGAGAAGAAACCAGACCCAGGGCTTAAACAGATCAGAAACATTAAACCGCATTCTGATTAGGTCTTTTAGAGCCCACTCCCAATGTACAGGGTACAAAGAAAAGAGAGAAGGGACCTCCTGGGTGGTCCAGTGGTTAAGAATCTGCCTTCCCATGCACGGGATGCAAGTTCGATCCCTGGTCAGGGAACTAAGATCCCACGTGCGGAGGAGCAACTAAGCCCACGTGCCTCAACTACAGAGAAGCCCACGCACTCAACGAAGAGCACACGTGCTGCAACTAAGACCCAACACAGCCATGAGGAGGTAGACAAACAGACAAATAAATAAATATTCTTAAAAGGAGGAGCAGACAGAGGAGCATGTTACATTACACCCCAGGGAAGCAAATCTAAACTCTTGAAGACTATGGGACTAAAGCCTGATTTTATTACCAAATGAATTCAAGGGAGAAGAGTCTATAGATTAAAATAAACTCAAAAAGTCTATCAGTCACAGTCAATCTCAATATGTGGCCTCTTATTGGATCCTGATTCAAACAAACAAAACTGTAAACACAAAAACACCTATGAAACAACCTGAACACTGGATGGATATTGAGAAATTATTAACAGTGGAGGTAACAATGAAATAAGACTGACCAAGAGCTGATAACTGCTGAACCCACCTGAAGGGCGTGTGGAATTGTGCCTTATACTCATCTGTCCACTCTTACCTGTGTCTAAAATTTTCCATGATAAAGTTTCAAATGTAAACAGAAGAAACTGAACACTGGGATGCCCCTGGCAGTCCAGTGTTAGGACCCTGCTCTTCCCCTGCAGGGGGCATGGGTTTGATCCCTGGCTGGGGAACTAAGATCCCCCATGCCGTGGGGTGCAGTCAGAATTTTTTTTTAATTTAAAAGAAAAGAAGAAACTAAATACATAAATGCAGACTATGATTATGAAAACAGAACTATACCTAAAATGTCTACCTACGCTGCAAAAAATTTTTTCTGGATACCTTTCTTAGTGTCTTGAAAAAATTTATGACAATGGTTTCTGAGAAAGAAATGATCTAGGTAAATAAAAATGACAACAGTAAGAGATGAATGCTGTCACCTGGACAGTGACCTCATCTTTCTACCAAAACACACTTTCTTCCTCTCATATGGGCTCTTATGTGTCTATCTTGTAACAGTTTCAGACAATGTTATATTTCACCAACTATAAGCACATATAACACTATGTCCGCTCATATCTACTAACTCCAGGAGACAAATAAATTAAGCCCAGGCCAAAGGTTTCCTTCTTGTCCCAACTGTAAATCATGAGACAAAACAACCTGCTGTGATTGTAATGGAAAGGCTTTCTCAGTTCACAGCATCTCCTTGTTTCCTATAATGGCACCGATTCTTTGCACATGACACTTGCTTTTTTACCATTGTAACTGCTAGGAAATCAGCCTTCCAAAGATATGACATCATCACAAGAAGTATAATATGATCTAATGCCAAAACTGTAAACTCCCAAGACCTAGCAATTCATGTGATGTCTGAAAGATGTCAAGACTGCTGGTTCCTTGAAAATTTAAAATATCCCCTGAATTTGCTGAGGCACCTAGAGTCCTGGGCACAATTTGGGAGCCAAAGACTTAGACAATGAATAAACAAATAAAAGGATCTCAATTTTTAAGTAAGTGCTGCTTATCTCAATAAATTATAACATAGTATTTTATATTTGAAACATACTATTTCTTTATATAGGCACTCCTTGGAGATACCACAGGTTTGGCTCCAGACCACAGCAATGAACCAAGTATCACAAGAAAGTGAGTCACATGAATTTTTTGGTTTCCCAAAGCATAAAAAGTTATGTTTACACTATGCCATAGTCTATTAAGTGTGCAACTGCATCATGTCTAAAAAATACCTGTGTCTGTGTGTCGGTGTATTTTAGTCGCTTAATCATGTCCGACTCTTTACGACCACATGGACTGCAGACTGCCAGGATCCTCTGTCCATGGAATTCTCCAGGTAAAAATCCTGGAGTGGGTTGCCATGCCCTCCTCCAGGGGACCTTGCCTGACCCTGGGATCAAAGCCAGGTCTCCTCTATTTCAGGCAGATTCTTTACTGTCTGAGCCACCAGGGAAGCCCAATTTAAAAATACTTTACTAAAAACTGTAACTATCATCTGAAAATGCTTAGGACTTCCAGGGCAGTCCACTGGTTAAGATTCCATGCTCTCAGTGCAGGCGCTGGGGTAGGGGGGGCACAGGTTTGATTCCTGGTTGGGGAACTAGGATCCTGCATGCTGCAGAGTATGACCCCCCAAAAAAACCCAATATCTGAGAAGTGCAATAAAATAAGGTGTGCCTGTATAAATATTTTATGTATAAAATACACACATGTAAAAAAACAAAGTCTTTCAATGTAAAGGAGTCCAATGGATTTAATGTGCCAATTATCCTATTACCCACAGACACAGAAATCGTAAAATCTTCAATACACCGTGCCCATAAATAGTTGGTCCTGTGCAAGGTTTCAGTGCCCATTTACTCTCTCTGAAAAAAATCCGATCAGTGAGTTCTCCATTCCCTCACCTGACTCAGCTTCCAGTGGAACTCTGCAGGTTTGTATTTCTTCTCTTCTGAAGGATCCTGACGGAGGAGGAAAACCAGCCGGCAGCCGTGGACATAGAGTGAGTAATGGTGTCGGTTCATCTCTGCAGAGAGAAATTCTACTGGTAAACCGCCAGCTTAACTCACTACTCACCAGGCAGCTTTTGCAGAAACTAACACCTGTGCCCAGCCATTTTTATTCTGGCTGGCCAAAAATTAATTCTGTTCTTTTGCTGACACTTTGTGGGTTATTACATTCAATGGTTACACCTGACACATCTGTAAATCTTCTCCAGCACCGTGAGTTTCATTTTCACTTTCTGCATGAGAATTAATCACTAAGGTTTTTTGTCTTTTTGTTAGTTGAATATTCACATCATCTGAAGTATAACTATATTCTGAAGAACTACCATCTTATGAGACTCCAGTATACATGTCACTCAGACAATTAGAGAAAGTATTTGCATAAAATTCACCAAAGAATTCTTTTTCACTCAAAATTTCATGATGCACCATTTTAATAAACTTGTGTTTACAATATACACAAACTTGGAACAAAAACCTAAGAGCAAAATGTGAATAACAATTGTTAAGTTGTGCAGCGAATCCTTGATCAATTTTAAGTTCTAACAACTTAACACACTGATGTTAATCATATTACTCTCTAAAAATATGCGTCTCCAGTCAATAATGTGTTAAGACCCAAAGGAAAATAAAAGCTGTTATTTCTTCAGTGGATTTTGAAGACAGTTTTACCAACATAAACGAACTCTCCAGGGTAGGCCAAGGCAGGGTTTAGGACAGACACACTTGGGTTTTGGGCTTCCCAGGTGGCACTAGCGGTCAAGAACCCACCTGGAAATGCAGGAGACGTAAGAGCTGCAGGTTCAATCTCTGGGTTGGGAAGATCCCCTGGATGAGGACACAGCAACCCACTCTAGTATTCCTATCTGGAAAATCCCACGGACAAAGGAGCATGGAGGGCTGCAGTCCATAGGGTCACACAGAGTTGACATGACTGAAGCGACTTAGCATGCATGCATGCATGCAAATACACACACTTGGGCTTTACTGAGAAGTGGAGCCTGATCCACTGAGTAAAACTAACAAACGCCTAGATACCAGTGCCAGATCTTGAGCAGAGAACCACAAGGGTCACCAACAGCCTGTGGGAGCCTTTGGGGTTAGAATAAATGCGGGCTCCAGGCTCCACTGCAAGGATGTCCCTTACAGCAAAGCTGACCTACCTGTTTTGTCTGAGCTGCAAAGAATCGTCTCCTTCTTCTTGCCAAATGGCCCGTGCCTCATCCACACAGAGATCGTAAAGGGCCCCTTGGGGTTGACAGAGATGATGCCATCCGGGACCCTCACCGCCTGAGTGCCGTTGAACTCGAAGACCTGGTCGCTGTCGTGGCCGTTGTCCGTGGGAAGGCCGGCGGTCCAGTTCCAGGAGCCTCCTGGGGAAGGCAGCAGCTCAGCCGTGCCAGACGCAGCACCTGAAGCAACACAGAGACGCTTACTGTGCACTGTGCGATGAGCTCAAATGGGATAAGCATTTCAAGGCCCACAAGGTACAGCCTTTATTTTAAAATTGCTATTGAAACACACTTAACTTAAAATGTTGTGCTGCTGTGAGGTACACAGCAAAGCGATTCAGTTATACATGTACGTATTATTTTTTTACATTCTTTTTCACTATAGGTTGGTACAAGATATTAAGTAGAGTTCCCTGTGCTACATAGCAAGTCCTTTTTATCTGTTTCATAAATAGAAATGTGTATATGTCAATCCTCTGCCCCTTCTCCTTTAAAAAGCATAAGTTTGTTTTCTACGTTTATGCATTTATTTTGTAAATAAATTCATGTGTATCTTCTTTTTTCTTCTTAGATTCTACATATAAGTGATATAATATGATATTCATCTTTCTCTGTCTGGCTTACTTCACTTAGTTTGATAATCTCTAGCTTACTCCTTGAGGGGAAAGTTATGACCAACCTAGATAGCATATTCAAAAGCAGAGACATTACTTTGCCAACAAAGGTCTGTCTAGTCAAGGCTATGGTTTTCCAGTGGTCATGTATGGATATGAGAGTCGGACTGTGAAGAAAGCTGAGCTCTGAAGAATTGATGCTTTTGAACTGTTGTGTCGGAGAAGACTCTTGAGAGTCTCTTGGACTGCAAGGAGATCCAGCCAGTCCATTCTAAAGGAGATCAGCCTTGGGATTTCTTTGGAAGGAATGATGCTAAAGCTGAAACTCCAGGACTTTGGCCACCTCATGCGAAGAGTTGACTCATTGGAAAAGACTCTGATGCTGGGAAGGATTGGGGGCAGGAGGAAAAGGGGGCGACAGAGGATGAGATGGCTGGACGGCATCACCAACTCGATGGACGTGAGTCTGAGTGAACTCCGGGAGTTGGTGATGGACAGGGAGGCCTGGCGTGCTGCGATTCATGGGGTCGCAGAGTCGGACACGACTGAGGGACTGAAATGAACTGAAGTCCACCCATGTTGCTGCAAATGGCATTATCTCATTCTTTTTCATGGCTAAGTAATATCACACATACATACTTTATCCATTCATCAGTTGATGGACATATAGGCTGCTTCCATGTCTTGACTATTGTAAACAGTGTTGCTCTGAACACTGGGGTACATGTATTAAGGTCCCGTATTTATCCTAATGGTTAAACAATTTGCTAATTCAGTCTTCTTTTCCTCAAAACTAAGAGTTTTTATTACTAAAAAGATTAAAAAATAACTGTGGTTATTATCTTTAAAAAAAAAAAAGAAGGAAGAGAAAAGAGGAGTTTTAACTTTTAAAAACTGTGAATCACTATGTTGTATAGCAAATAGACTTTAATCAAAAAAAAAAAGAAGCATTACTTGTGATCTCACCCCACTGTATACACTGTTAACATTTGGGTATAAACACTTCCAGTCCTTTCTTTATGAATATACACGTTATTAAAATATGTATAATGTGTATGAAAATATATTATAAAAATGGAGTCCTACTATGTACTTACATATATGACCATTCACAGTCTAGAGTACAATTTAAAATGTCTGAACAGTACTTTATTGTATAGAATTTGTAAAATAATTTATTTAACTGATCTGTCCTGTGCACAGTCACCTCTAATTCTTTTCTGTGATAAACCTTGTGTCGACGAGGACCTCTGTATGTATGTCTCCATGATTATTCCCTTAGGATAAATTTCTAGAAACAGGATACTAAGACAGAGTACATGAGACATTTTCACAACAGTTGTTAAACATTGCCAGGCTCAATTTTTTTTTTAATTTGTCCACAGAGAATTCTGCAACCTCTCCCAGCCCCTGGACCCTTAACTTTCCTATTCCTAGGATCAGCAGGACTAGGCTGGAACAAACTGGTCTTTCAAGTATCATCCGATCTCAGTCCAAATCTAAGCTCAGGCTCTTTTTAAAAGTGTGAGGTGACTCAGCCTCCCTCAGTCTCAACTAATTCCTCTGGAAAGATGAGAAATGTAACTCCACTTGCCTTTGTGGGCCTGATGGGATGATAAAGAAAATAACATATGTGCAAGTAATCTAGTGTATAGGAAGCACTCGGACAGGAAATTCTATCTTTGAACTGTTCTGCTGAGAAAATGCTTATTTAATATCAAATAAATAATGGCAGCAGCAATATGGATGAAGCAAGAGACTATTGTACTGAGTGAAGTTAAGTCAGGAGAGAAGGAGAAATATTCTATGACATCCCTTATATGCGGAATCTTAAAAGAAATGATACAAATGAACTTACAAAACAGATACAGACTCATAGACTTGGAGAAGGAACCTATGGGTGCCAGGGGTGATGAACTGGGCGGGCGGCAGGGGGGTGGGTGGGGAGGTGGGGATAGTCAGGAAGTTTGGGGTCGACACTGCTATATTTAAAATGGATAACCAACAAGGACCTACTGTACAGCCCAGAAAACTCTGCTCAATGCTATGCGGTGGCCTGGAGGGCAGGGGAGTTTGGGCACGAATGGATACAGATATATGTATGGCTGAGTCCCTTTGCTGTTCACCTGAAACTATCACAACATTGTCTGTTAACTGGCTATACCCTAGTACAAAATAAAGAGTTTTAAAAAATAAAAAGCTAAAGAAGAAGAATGGCATTATGAGAAAGCATGGTTTTTACATTATACTTACATAATTTAAAACAGAAAGTACTCCAGACCGCTTCACTTACACATTTTTAGGTACCTGATTATGAGAATTTGGACTCAGAGTCAGACACCCAAGTATATTCACCACAGGGATGAGCCAACAGAGAATATACTTTTTCCCTGTTGCTGTTTCTTCATATGACAATTTCCAATTATGTAAGAAAACCAGTTGCCCAAGTCTGTTATCACTTAGTGAAGAGAAAGGTGAACATCAGAAAACTCCACCTCCAAAGCTCTTACTGAGCAGCTCCTGGAACACAAGAGGCCCTTCTGATCATCAAGAAGCAATTTAAGTTCGTGGTGTTCTAGGACTTCCCGGGCGATTCAGTGGTTAACATACCATGCTTCCACTGCAAGGGGCACAGGTTCAGTCCCTGGTCCAGGAACTAAGGTCCCGTGTGCTGAGCAGCGTGACCAAAACATAACATGATAAAGTTACTGGTGTTCTACCACCAGCTGCATGAACGATTCTTCCTCAGCATTTTCCCTGAGAGGTATCCACACCTCTCCTCTACCTGACTTACATAAACCCCAAAAATATCCAGACTGATGGTGAAGATGGAGAACGAGCCTTGGGTCAAATTCTCGACCATTCTGTGTTCCACCTGCTCCACGCCTTGTTTGTGGGAGACAAAGACTATATATTCAATGCAGGTTTAGTTTTCATTTCCTATTTCACATTTGTCAAAAGCTATCACATTACCTAGTTTTTTTTCTTTAGTCCTTAATAATTTCATTTCATTTAAAGCACACTCCTTACAGAACCCTTATTTGGATGATTCCCAACGTATGTTAGAGAAAGACATGCTTGAAACCAGTGGGTCTTAAGGTAGCACACGCACACACCCTTCTGAATGGGCTTCTGGGATCTGGGGTTCCTCTCTTGCCTCCTTACCGCAGAGCCGGTGAAGTGATTTCTCGGAGTAGGTGTCACGGTCACAGCCCTTCCCGATGTGGCTGGTCTCCAGCTCCACCACTACCTGCACCGAGGCCACCGACTCGTCACACGTTTCCAGGTGGACATTCGGAAAGAGTGTCAGAGCGCCGGTGCCAGGCTCGTATTCGACCCTGCTGTTCCACCCTGCGTGGGCCCACAGGGAGGGTGGGGTAGAGGGGAGAGGAGGAACACTCCTGTTAGGTCTCCATGGTGGACAGACTTTCGCAGCAGGTGCGAGAGCAGCACAGAGAGGGAGGCTCACCTTGCCACCCAGGGGTGCAGGTGGGCTTGATGCTGATCTTCACCAAAACGTCTTCTGCCGCTCTTTTCTTCCCGCAGTCATAGGCCGTGACAGTCAGCTTGTACTGGTGCTCTTTACCATAGTTCAGCTTCTCTGTGTTTTTTATGTAACCTTCCAAAGGGAAAAACAACAGTGAGAACCCAGACCCATTCTGTTTCCCTCCTCCTGATTTTTTTTAAATTGAAGTACAGTTGATGTACAATACTGTGGCAGTTTCAGGTGTACAGCAAAGTGATTCATGTATATATACATTTTTTTCCAGATTATTTTCAAACCCACATTGTGTTTTACTTCTGTCATCCTATGCTGAAACACAAAATGCACGTGCTTTCAGCCCTGGAAGTACTAACACAGAAATAGACTGATGCTTCAGATAATTAACACTCAGTTTGGCTTTCCTGAGCTTGAACACACACCAAATCCACCTTGAAAGATTGTTTACACAGAAGAATGAGTCTACAGAATGCAGCCTCCATTTATTCTTACAGCTGTATTTGATTTTATATTTAATATGTAAGGGCTTCCCTGGTGGCTCAGTGGTAAAGGAGACATGGGCTTGGTCCCTGGATGGGGAAGATGCCCTGGAGAAGGGAATGGCAACCCACTCCAGTATTACTGCCTGGGAAATCCCACAGACAGAGGAGCATGGCAGGCTACAGTCCATGGGGTCACAGAGTCAGACACGACTTAGTGACTAAACAACAAGATAATGTATAAAAGCATAAATAGACAAAATAATCCAAGTATTTCAAATATTAAATACTTTTTGCTAAAAGATTTACTTTGTTAGAGAGACTTCCTACCCTCGCCAAGCAGGAGAGAAGCCTGCTTTCTGAACATGAGTGCAGATATCTGCAAAGTGTTTACATCATGTCCATCATTTCATCGAAGATTCTGGACTGTGTGTTAACAATGGAGACACCACAGAATCATCAAGAAGCCATAACCTAATTAAGAAGCTGAGCTCCAGACTAAGTTAATACTGTTCAATTACTAAGGATGGAGGAGGGGCTGGCAGTAAGATATCAACTGCATTTTCAAGATGAGGCAGAAGATTCCAACCTGATGGAGAACAGAAAACAAGGCAGATTGAGAAGCAGTCTTGTTCAGATGCAAGCTGGCTGAAAGGTAGGGAAATGATAAAAACATCTTAGGCAGTGGATTTTTATTAGATTTTGGTGGGAAAGGAGAAAAGGGATCATCCTAAAAGAGAACACAAAACTTTGGTGTCAGAAAACAGGCTTTCAGGGGACAGAGTAAAAATTTAAATGTAATCTAAACAGATATTTCTCCAAAGACATACAGATGGCCAAAAGGCACCTGTATGAAAAGATACTCAATAAGGCTAACTATTAGAGAAATGTAAATCAAAACTACAGTGAGGTAGGGAATTCTCTGGTGTTTCAGTGGTTAGGACTCCGAGCTTTCCTGCAGGGAGCAGGAGTTCCTGCTCAGGTAACTAAGATCCCACAAGCCACTCGGCATGGACCGCCCCCCACCCCCCACCCCCCCACACACACACACAACTGAGTCACTGTGCTGTACACCTGAAACTAACACAACATTGTAAATCAACTATACTTCAATTAAAAATAAACCTTAAGTGTGAAGCAGACACACCAAGTTAGGTCTTGCTATGGACTGAATGTGTGTGTCCTCCCAAATTCTTACACTTGAAGCTGTGGCTCTCGTGGTAATGTATCAGGAGGTGGGGCCTTTGGGAGGTGATGAGCTTTAGGTAAGCTCACAAGGGAGAAGCCCTCGAGATGGGATCAGTGTCCTTACAAGAGAAAGAGACTAGGGCTTTCTTCCTGCCACCTGGGGACACAGCAAGAAGCAGGTCCTCACCAACACTGGATTACTGAGCACTCTATCCTGGACTTTCCAGCCTCCAGAACTGTCAGAAGTCAGTGTCTGTCAGTTTGTGTTCGTGGTGTTTGGTGAGAGCAGCCTGAATGGACTGACTGTGAGTTTCACTGAAGTGCAGACAAAGGCTGGGTTTGAAGCCAACCGGTGTAGAGGGGGCTGCCTGCCCCATCTCCCCCTCGGGGAGGAATGCGTCCGCTTCTGGGTTCTCACCATCTTTGTCGACAGTGAATGGCACATCAGGGGTGACGATCTCATAGCTGCAGATTTGGCTGAACTGGGGGGAGCAGTCTGCGTCCACCGCCTCCACCCTCAAGATGCTGTCGTACTGCCTCCCCTCCACCACTGTGGCTTTGTAGGACTTCTCCTTGAACACGGGCGCATATTCGTTGACGTCATTCACCTGAATGTGGACAGTTGCTCTGGAAGAAGGAGAGGAAAAAAGCTGTCAGTTTTGCTTTTTTGTATTTTTACCCGAAGAATAAACTTCTGCCCTATGGTTAAATTTCCTTTTTTTCCGATATCCTGTTTTATTGACTTCTATGACGGAGATGAAAATTAAACTGCTCACTGTTTTTAATTTAGCGTGGGGACAACAGAAAGTTAAAACGGGAATTTGGGTTGATGCTACCAAGTCCTACCACGTAAGGCAGCTGGTCCATAAGAGACTTGGGAGACTTCCCTGGTGGTTCAGTGGTGAAGACTCTGTGCTTCCGAAGCAGGCAGCACAGGTTCAATCTCCAGTTGGGGAACTAAGATCCCGTACACTGCATGGAGCAGTCAAAGAAAACAAAACAGAGAGACTTCGGATTTTCTTGACAATGTAGGGCAGGGCACGCACAAGGGAGGTAACTATATACCAGGTATCTGTTTGTGCTCAACCCAGAAAGTTAAAAATATTTTTTACAAAATCTGGGGGAAAAAAAATTAGGAAGTAGAGGTAAAAAGCAGAGATAGAAAATGGGAAATTACGAGCATTAAAACAAGTTTTATCCTGCTTCTAAGGAACAGAGAGCATCAGTAAACCACTGCTGGGATATCATCCCCTACTGACCAACAAATGGAGGACTTCAACTTGCCCTCCCTGATCAACCACATCCCATCTCCCCAGTGTGGGCACAAGAAAACTAAGGCATCATCAGACCAAGCTACTGAAAACCATCAGTCTCAAGTGCTACTAACCAGGGCATGTTTTGAATCAGACAAGGTCCCTGACTGAAACAAGCCCTTTGTCAGGGAAAACGGTAACATCGCACTTCGTAAAACGCAGGAGGCATGATTCACTGGCATGTAGCACTCCAGCTATTCACCAAGACCCTCCCCACCCCCCTGGCACCCGTCCATCCCGACCCTCATAATGGGGTACATCACCTCACCCCCGGAGCTTCTTTCCTTAACCAACACAGTAAGCAGAAACTGATACTTGGAAAAATTAAATTTGCTTAATGCTGGGGGACTAGTAAATGGTGGAGAAAAGACCCTGGAAAAAGACTAAATCTAGGTCTTGCCCAATCGTCTCCATGACACCAGTAGTTCTCAACTGGTAGGAAGCATGTGAACACACCCAGGATTGGGGGCAGAAGTAAGCTTTCTTTCACCAGCTCAAATGCATTTCATGCCCTTAAAATTTGTAGAAAAATAAAATACATATATATAAACATAACAAAATAATATCTTCCTCCAGGAAAAGTGGGCTTGTAGAATTTTCAATGGAAGGCCCAAGTGTCCGATACTTGTTAGATGTTGAATAAAATTACTCATTCATTTATTCAACATCTAACAAGTATCAGACACTTGCTGGGAGCCATACACAAGGGTAAACACACAAGATTCCTGCCCTCAAAGAGTTGACAACCTCAATAGGGACAATCAGAGGCTATCCTCTACCTTGTGTTTTAAAACTGGAAGTCGTGGGACTTCCTTGGCAGGACAGTGGCTAAGACTCTGCACTCACAATGCAGGGAGCCAGGGTTCGACACACACTCTCTCTCTCTCTCTCTGTCCCGCTCACTTACTTGTGAGATCTTTTTACACTGGCCCCGTCTGGCCCCTTCCCACAGTCATAGGCCTGGATGGTGAACGTGTAGTCCTTCTGCAGCTCACAGTCCAGCTTCTCTGTGGAGCGAATGACCCCCTCGCCAGTGGATTTATCCACCACCACTGCGTCAAAGGGCACATTCTGTCCGTGAATCTTAAATCCACAAATCTCACCTGGGGAGTCAAGGTGGCATGGGTTAGGATTTCTGCCACACGAACCCAGGGTGCGCTCCCCTCCTCCCCTAAAGAAAATAAACAACGACAATTCGGCAGCCAGGGGTTGGGGGGGCGGGGAGGGTCTGTGGACAAAGCGAGGGCGCTTGTGCTTTCATAGGGGGTAAGTTCTGAGGGCTTTAGTAAAAAGAAGCATGTTCTGGCTTTCCAAGCAACTTGTTTAACTTTGCATCCATTCATGCAGGAATACAAAAGAGAGAAAGAGAAAATATAGACAGGCATTTCACAGGAGTACTTAGGAGAGCTCCGGGGTAAAGTAGTTTCATTAGCAAACAGCCAAGGCCTGGTAACACAGAGGAGCTGCCCAGGGACCTGGGAGGGCCAGGCAGTGGTTTTGATTTGGACTAGAGAGGAGGCTAAAAGGCACAGTTAAGTGTTGAGAAAGGGAGAAGCGTGAGGCATAGGTTCAGCACCAGAATTACAGAAGGTCTGTCCAAAAAAAAAAACAAAAAACAAAAAAAACCTAAGAAACAAGTCTTCCTGTGCAATGAGCCTGGCTAAAATTAGGGAATCAAAACAAACTACTAAATGAGAAAAAGGTAGAAATACCAACTTTTCAGGCATCCATTTCAACAGCTATCAGCTACGACTGAGATACAGTCGCCACTCTGGGGAGGGATGTGCTAGACTGCCCTTGGTTTTGGACTTTATCCTATAAGACCTGAAGAAGAAGCCTGCCTGGGAATCGAAGTGCATCCAAGTTCGTTTATGAGCTTCATTGGGTGTTAAAGTGTAGGTCTCCATTCTGGCCCAGGGGAGAACACATATAAACATTCTGATGCGTGTAGAATATATTTCACGTAGAAACAAAACTTCCAAAATTACAACAAGCAGAAAATGGTTACATAGTGAATCTCTCAGATCCAATTTTTTAAAAAAGAATAGGATTATCCATATAGTTCAAATGGATGTCTGATTTCCAGATATTTCTAACCAAGGGTTTGGTTACATACAATTTCCATCAATAGACTTAAAAAATAGAAACAACGTAGGAGAATAAATGGGGGGAAAGAGCATGACAGTTTCTTCTGTTTGAGGGCTGATTCCCAATTTCATAAACATAGTTAGTGGGTTAATGTTCATAAGAGGGATAGAAAGAACCCTTTATCACCTTCTTTGGTGACTGTCACCTCAAAACTCTCTAAAGGGAGAAAAGATAAACCCATGTCAGTAATACAGGAAAGAACGAACTCGAAACAATAAGAAAAAAAAAAGTCAAAGATGCACATATTACACAGAAAAGCTTGACATCATTTAACAATACACTCAGTAGCCAGTGGCTAAAATTGTTGGAGCAAAACTGAACCTTCAAGAACAAAAAGTCTCTGCATCGCACTTACCACAGACGACACTAACCTAGGGATGAAATACTGCTGTAAAGCTTCCTCACAGCCACAGGTGTCATGGGGATCTCTCTTTTCAGGAATACTTGGATGACAACAGTGTCTACGTCAGTCTACTTGTTTTCTAGTTTTCGGATTTTCATTTTGAAGCTAAGTTCTTGGTGGCTGAATACTGAAACGTTCAACTCATCATTGGACTTAAGGCAATAGTGGGAGGAAGGGTTTTATTTCAACCCCTTTGTTCTTGGCCTGAATAAATAACCATGTTTTCTCAGCTAAGGTACCCAAACAAGGCAACCTGTATCCATACAGAGACCTCTTCTCCTGGAACATCTGCTTAAACATGAACTGAAGCCAGATTCAGTGCTAACTGTAGCGATGCTGCCGTGATCGTGGTTTTCACTTCCTGAAACACCTGTTCTTCCAAGTCAGTATAAATCCTGCTCACCTCCCCCTACGACCCACTACAGAGCACAAACGAGAAGGTCAGGGGTACCTTGCCCCAGACTTGGCGTGGCCTCGCCAGGGAAACCAAAAGGTTACCCAGCCTCAATTTCCTGCATTTTTTTTTTAATGTATATCCCTGAACAATATTGTTTCATTGTGTTTGTGACGTCCAGTTCTTGTGACTTGATTTTTCACTCCACCTTTTCCAGCCGTGTGCATCTGAGATTTATTTTTGCTAGCACCTGCGGTTACAGAGTTCATTCACTCTCACTAGCACACACAGTTAGAAGCCAGTGAGTTAAAACATAGGTGCTTAAAACATTGCCCAGCATAAAGAAAGCCTTCCACAAACATTGGCTGTCGCTGTAATGATTTCCCATTGTGTGAACACACTGGAATTCCAGTGGTCTGCTGTATGAACAAGGCTCAAGCCAGCCACGTGGGGCTGCTTAAAATTTAACTGAAATTCATATTAAAAGTGCATAATATTGGGCTTCCCCGGTAGCTCAGTGGACAAGAATCCACCTGCGAGTGCAGGAGACACCGGTTCGATCCCTGAGCCAGGAAGATCTCACATGCCTCACAGCAACTAAGCCCAGGAGCCACAGCTACTGAGTCTGTGCTCTAGAGCTCAGAAGCCACAACTACTGATGCCTGCGTGCCTTATAGCCCGTGCTCCACAACAAGAGGAGCCCCCAGCACTGAGAAATCCATACACCACAGCCAGAGAGTAGCCCAGCTCGCCACAACTAGAGAAAAGCCTGAGCGGCAATGAAGACCCAGCACAGCCAAATAAATAAATACTTTCAAAAATAAATTTAAAAAAAATTTTTTAAGTGCATAATAATAAAAACTCAGTTCCTCAGTCGCACTGGCTGCATTTCAAGTGCTCAAGAGCCACAAGTGACTAGCAACTATTCAGTGGTGATGTAGACATGAACATTCCATCACACCGCAAGCTCTACTGGGCAGCGCTGCTCAGGGCAGGGGGCAGGCAAAGTGGCAGGCCAAGTCCAGCCAGTGCGTACTTCTGAATGGCCTGCGAGCTGAAGATGGTTTCTGTGTGTTATTTCATGACACAAGATAATTATAGGAAATTCAAAAGTCTGTGTCCATAAGCAATGTTTTACAGGGATGCATAAAACATAGACCTGCTAATGTCTGGTCTCGGGCTTCTTCCCCCTGCCTCTCCCCTACAGTGGCACAGCTCGGTCACTGCCAAAGAGACCACCCCCCCATGGACTGCAAAGGCTCAAATCCTCACTGCCAGCCTTTTAGAGAAAGACTGGCTGATCACTGCTCTTTAATCCACCATGAGCAGAAACTGCTGGGTACCAGCTGTGTCCAACTGTTTTCCAGAATGTGGTAATTCGCTTGACTATGTTTGCACTTTTGGGGTATAACTAATAGAGTGGGATATATATTAAGACAATGTCAAGTTGCCCAGCTTTAATTCAGTGGTATAATAACATCTCGGGTTTGTGTGTGTGTGTGTGTGTGACTTGGGAGTCTGCTGTTCTAAAGAGAAAATGGTAAGACGTCCTACGTCACTCACAGTGAGTGACAAGGCTTTCCCAGCAAGGTCACTGCATAGGGAAGTAAGGTTTAAGACCTCAGATGAAGCCTCTGACCTGGGTGATGCTGCCTACACAGTGCAATGCTGAGTAAGAATTCAAAGACACTCACCGGGGACCTCCCTGGTGGTCTATCGGCTAAGACTCCGCACTCACAGTGCAGGGAGCCTGGGTTCCATCCCTGGTCAGAGAACTAGACCTCACATGCTGCAACCAAGATCCCATCTCCCACAGTCAAGAGCTGGCACAGCTTAAAAAAATAAGACACTCAGTCAAGCACTGTCCTTGGGATTGCTTCTGACCACGGGACCACAAGAAGTGGAACTGTCTTCTAGAAGCTGTAAACTACCTGCTTCATGCTACCAGGCTGGGAGGAGGGGACAAACTTAGGCATCTCTCAGCCTTGTCAAAGAAGGACATCTCAAAATCAGTTCTCGTATTCTACTTCCTTTCTGTCCTGTTCCTTCCCACTCAATCCAGACCATGTACTATTGCTCCAGGCTTCCCAGGTGGTGCGAGTGGTAGAGAGATGGGGGTTCGATCCCCAGGTTAGGAAGATCCCCTGGAGAAGGAAATGCCAACCCACTCCAGTACTCTTGCCTGGAAAATTCCATGGATAGAGGAACCTGGTGGGCTACAGTCCATGAAGCTGCAAAGAGTGGGACACGACTGAGCAACCACTGCTCCACTAGATAAATCTACAGCTCTGCTCTCATTATGTCTGAAATCCCCCACTGGGTGCCCTGGACAACCGGGCCCTCTAGCCCTGTTGGCCTCAGAATGGACAAAACCTCCCGTTTCTCTCCACTCTTCATTCCCCTAAGATCATCTAAAATAGTCAAAAGGAGCTTTAGTAAAGAATTTTTAAAAAGCAAAACAGAAAGATATAACAATGGATGAACCCAGCAGAGCAGAGCTCTCACTTCTCTCTCTCTGGCCATGTCCAGCTCTCATCTGACAGTGCTGAGCCCTCACTTTTCACATTGGTCCTTTTGGCTTCCAGCTGGCCTGGATTCTTTCTCAGTCTTCTTCCAAATCTTAGTTCAAGCTCTTCCCCACACAAGAGAGGGTGTCTCTGGAGCTGTTCCTTCAGCCTCTCCAAGACTGGTGCTGTCCTGCCCTCCTGCTGCAGCCCCAGTGGAGGTCACCAGCGCCAGCTCAGATACTTCAGGTTCTCTGGTGCGACAGAAATCCACTCCAGCCAACTCAGCGACAGGGCCTTCACTGAAGAGCCACCGGGAGCTCATGGAATTGACTGCAGGCCAGAGACCGGGACTTGGAGATGGTCAGAAACCAAGGCAGCTCCAGAGGCCAGCGAAGAAGAGCCACACTGTTCCACAGCAAGAAGGCCTGGATGGAAGGACCATGCCCACAGCTGGTATCAGCACCTATCCCTCTGCTGGACATTCACATCCCAAGAGAGAGTGTCTTTCGGCCCGGCCTGGGTCATGCCTGTGCTTGGCTGGGGGAGCATGGTAACAGGTTGTAGACCCACCAACCTGGACCCAATGGGAAGGAGACCAGGGGCTGCTGAGGGAAAACTGACATTTTCTGAGCAGCAAGTGTCCACTACAACGTCCCTGCTAATCCACCTCTCCTCCTTGACCCACTTCTCCCTCCCTGGCCTTGGCACCCTTGCCCACCAGCTAGACGTCCAGGCTGACTCTTACTTATGGTGACTTTTGAATTCCTTGCTTACTGGTCCAGGCTAGTTTCTGGAACCAGCCCACGTGTGGCTCTAATCAAAACAGCTTTTCCAGGTACCTCAGATGTATAGTAACAAAAAGCACACACCCAAGGGTTATGCCCTAATGGCCCAGGCACAACAACCCAAGGGCTATGCCTTCCCCAGAGGACTGTGATGGCTCTCACATTCCAGTGCGCCAGGAACTGTCCGAGAAACTTGCTGAACATATCCTCTGCCAAGCCCCCTTCCCTGAAATTCAGATTCAGCAGCTCTAGGGCAGAGCCCTGTCATCTGCGTTTCTAGCAAGTGCTCCCAGGAGGCTCCAATGCCGACAAGCTGCAATCTGCACTTGAGAGATTGGCCCATCAGTGGTTTCTGAACCTCACCGGCTGGTTATAAATTTCTAAGCTGTGTTCCTACAAGTACAGACTCAACTGGGCAAGAGCACACAGGGGAACCTGACGGATGCGCCCCAGGACCGTCTGGATGCAGTACTAGAAACCACGGGCGAGGTGACATCCTGTCTACTCAGCCTGGCAACAGAAACCATGCAGCTCTGGGCTCATTTCCAAACCTCTGCTCCTTCGACACACCAAATGGGCTGACTCTTAACCCACCTCTTTGGGACCCCTGCCAGCTCCCACCTCTGTTCCATCCTCCCCACTGCCCGTTACTGCCCAACCATGTATATCCTTCCCATCCTTGGCAGGAGCTCAAGTCTGCCTTTGGAAATCACATCCTTATCTTTCCATGAACTCCAGTCCACCCAGTGCTGCCCCTCTCACTTGACAATGACCTACAGATGTCCAGGCACCCCTGCTTAACTCTCGGACGATGTTGGTCTCACCTTCCCACCTAGAAGATCAGTGTTCTGAGAAACGCTTTTTTGCATTCTCTGGGAGGCCTAGCAAAGCTACCTAATATTTAATCATTACTGATCTCAAACCATTCCTTGTTTATTTAAAACTGCTACTCAACCGATTACTGCCTTGCACTAGGCTGAGTTACACAAGATTTCTGACATTCCAATTTTTCACGTATTTTGACATTTTCAGACAAAAATGGCATTCTCATGTGACTTAACCTAATATATCCAACTCATGGCTGCAGACACAGTCCCAGCCCAGCTGCACGTGTTGACAAAGCAAAACTGGGTGGAGGTGTATGGTGGTGAAGCCCGTGGGCCACCCTCAGGGCACGTGAGTCACAAGAATTACACAGAATATGGAGAAAAGCAGCCCAGGCGTGAGCCAGTTCTAATTAAATGTCAACAGAAGTCAAGCTCCAGTTCTTGCCCTGAAATTTCTTTTCGACTCCTTTCATATCATAATTGTTTAATCTTGTAAAATATCTATACTCAGACTAGGAAGGCAGGAGAAAGAATGCTTCTGTAACCACATATGAAAGGGAAGAGCTTCAAAAAAGGTAGGGGGTGGGGGTGGATGCAGGGCTTCCTAGGTGGCAGGGTGTAAAGAATCCACTGGTTAATGCAGGAGATGCAAAAAATTCAGGTTGGATCTCTGCATCAGGAAGATCCTCTGGAAGAGGAAATGGCAACCCACTTCAGTATTCTTACCTGGGAAATCCCACGGACAGAGGAGCCTGGTGGGCTACAGTCTATGGGATCACAAAGAGCTGGACATGACTATGCATGCATGCAGAGTGTTCAGCTCCCAATACAGGCAACTCACTGGGGTCAAAAGCATCACCATAAAAACAGCAACAATGTGGCTGATAAAGTGGCTCCAGCCTGTACCTGCCCATTAAATGCATACAACGTACACCACATGTTTTATCCCCACCTCTACTCCGGCTTTTAGCGGATTAAAGAAAAGGGGCTGACCTGAAGGGCGTGGTTTTCATTTTCTAAAACGCTTGACCAATACCAAGACGTTATTTGCCTAGTCTTACCCCAATGGCACTCATCTCACATGCTAGTAAAGTAATGCTCAAAATTCTCCAAGCCAGGCTACAGCAATACATGAACCGTGAACTTCCTGACGTTCAAGCTGGTTTTAGAAAAGGCAGAGGAACCAGAGATCAAATTCCCAACATCCACTGGATCATGGAAAAAGCGAGAGAGTTCCAGAAAAACATCTATTTCTGCTTTATTGACTATGCCAAAGCCTTTGACTGTGTGGATCACAATAAACTGTGGAAAATTCTGAGAGAGATGGGAATACAGACCACCTGACCTGCCTCTTGAGAAATCTGTATGCAGGTCAGGAAGCAACAGTTAGAACTGGACATGGAACAACAGACTGGTTCCAAATACGAAAAGGAGTACGTCAAGGCTGTATATTGTCACCCTGCTTATTTAACTTATATGCAGAGTACATCACGAGAAACGCTGGAGTGGAGAAATATCAATAACCTCAGATATGCAGATGACACCACCCTTATGGTAGAAAGTGAAGAGGAACTAAAAAGCCTCTTGATGAAAGTGAAAGAGGAGAGTGAAAAAGTCGGCTTAAAGCTCAACATTCAGAAAACGAAGATCATGGCATCTGGTCCCATCACTTCATGGGAAATAGATGGGAAACAGTGGAAACAGTGTCAGACTTTATTTTTGGGGGCTCCAAAATCACTGCAGATTGTGACTGCAGCCATGAAATTAAAAGACGCTTACTCCTTGGGAGAAAAGTATGACCAACCTAGATAGCATATTCAAAAGCAGAGACATTACTTTGCCTACCAAGGTCCGTCTAGTCAAGGCTATGGTTTTTCCAGTGGTCATGTGTGGATGTGAGAGTTGGACTGTGAAGAAGGCTGAGCACTGAAGAATTGATGCTTTTGAACTGTGGTGTTGGAGAAGACTCTTGAGAGTCCCTTGGAATGCAAGGAGATCCAAACAGCCCATTCTAAAGGAGATCAACCCTTGGATTTCTTTGGAAGGAATGATGCTAAAGCTGAAACTCCAGGACTTTGGCCACCTCATGCGAAGAGTTGACTCACTGGAAAAGACTCTGATGCTGGGAGGGATTGGAGGCAGGAGGAGAAGGGGACGACAGAGGATGAGATGGCTTGATGGCATCACGGACTCAATGGACATGAGTCTGAGTGGACTCCGGGAGTTGGTGATGGACAGGGAGGCCTGGCATGCTGTGATTCATGGGGTCGCAAAAAGTCGGACACAACTAAGTGACTGAACTGAACTGAACCCCAAGAAAACAATGTGGCCCAAACTCTGTGCATTTCACATGATCGTCTGATGAGTGACAAATTACAAACACACTTCGGTGACCAGGATTCCCACATTTCACGGGTGTTTATTTAGAAGCTTAGACAAGTCATCTGCAGTGGTTACCCACACACAGGCCCTGCTATGGGATTGTGACCAGGGACCAGAATGTTTACCGTGTCGTAAAGTCAGTGTCATGAGAGCCAACCTGGTGAAGCTAAGAACCACACTGGGGTCAGGCTGCCTAGTTCCAAGGCTGAGCTGTCTGTCATTTGTGGGCTGAGTGATCTCAGGCAAACTCATTCGGCCCTTCTAGCAGAATTTACGGATCACTGACTAGTCCCAGGGACTTCTCTGGCTGTCCAGTGATTAAGACTCCCGCTTCCACTGCAGCAGGCACAGGTTCTATCCCTGGTCAGGGAACTGAGATCCTGCTTGCTGTGAAGCATGACCAAAAATTAAAAATAAATCAAAACAAAAACCCAAACACCAACTAGTCCCGGGGGCTTGGGATTAGATGGAGAACCCGGCAGTCATGCTGCTGACAGATGTGCTCTGAGCCTCCGTTTCCTCATCTGGAAAATGGGGGCATGACAGTCTCTACCACATGAGACTGCTGGAAGGAATCAAAGGAACCATGCAGAGCTGGAGAACACCCTGTGCCACACCGAAGAGAGCTCAATAAATGTCAGCTGTGGCTGCTGCCACCACCATCCTGATGCTAAAGTAAACTCAACGTCACCACCAACTGCAACCTAAGATCAAAATAAGGCTCAGACCTGTCCTCCACTTTACCCAAAAAGCATTTAAGAAACTCAGTGAGAAAATGGACTACTACTAAGACTACTAGAGGAAGATGGAAAACAGTTCTCATGTAATGTTATGTGAAAAAAAATTTTTTTTTAAGATTCTTAACAGCAGCAGTGAACACTGAAAATAGCACCTACTACATACCAGGCATTGTTTTAAGCTCTTCATATTTATAAATAAATAGGCTAATATTCTCCAAACCCTGTAAGGTATATGATATTATCTTCATGTTACAAATGATGAGAATGAGGCTCAGAGATGTTAAGTAATTTGCCCAGAGCCACACGGCCAATGAGCCTCCAGCCAGGATTCAAGCACTAGGCTCCAGGATTTGTGTTCCTTATGTACCTGTCTGCTACAGCCCGGTGGGGGCAGTGCTCTGCATAGCAGCTGGATGGGAGTTGGATCGGTACCTTGGTAACAGAAGAGAGAGGGAGAGAGGAGGTCTCTTCCCTGGATTGTGCAGCTACTCACTTCAGTAGGAAGAAGACTATGCTTCAGGAAGAGTAGATGAGCACCAGTTCCACCTCTAGGTGTATAATTGAGAGCACTGAACATCCACACAGAGACTTGTACACGGATGTTCACAGTATCACTACTCACAGTGGCCACAAAGTGCAAATGATTCTGATGCCCATTACCGATGGATGAATAAACAAAATGTGGTCCATCCATACACTAAAATATTATTTGGCAATAAGAAGGAATGAGGGACATGCCACAACGTGGGTGAACCTCCAGGTCATCATGCTAAGTGAAAGATGCTAGTCACAAAAAGCCACGTGTTCTTGTGTGAAATATCCAGAATACAGGCAAATCCAAAGACACGTAGTAGACTAGTGGCTGCCAAGGGGAGTGGCTGCTAACAGAGGCAAGTGTTTCTTGTTGGGGTGATGAAATGTTGTAGAATTAGACAGTGGCTGACGGTAGAACAATCTTATGAATACACTAAAAACCAGTGAACTGTATACATTACGGTACATGAACTGTATTTTTTAAAAAAAGACTATAAGACCAACTGTGCTCCCCTCTGAAAATCTCCAGAAGGAAAATATTTATTTTTTCTGTCCACTATGGCAAATGTAATCAAGGTACCACTATACTTGGCTCTACACTGCTTCTCCATATAGTTTTTTAAAATCCCAATATATAACTTTGGCACATCAGTAAAAAACACCTGAGAATCTCTAAAAACATAAAACTTCATAAGTACTATTTCATTTAAGATTATATGTCAAGGATTTTTTTTTTTTTTTGCAATACTCATTTATATTTTAGCCAGAAACAATTACACAAACACTAACAACTTATATCAGGGGCCACACAGCATGCAATACCTAAAAAGTTAGATAAATCTTACATTTAATAATTTCACAATTAAAATGGTGTTTTTATTCCCCCAGTAGTAAATCCACATATCAAAATTAAAAAATAATAAAAATGAACCTATCTTCAATTGTGAGGATAATAAATATTTTTGAAAAGAGAATTTACCATAAGGATCTATACTGTGCCCACCAAAAATAATGTATCTGAACTTAAAACAAAATTCACATTTTACTTAGGTTGAAATAAACTATATCCCCTGGAGAAAGGAAAGGCTACCCACTCCAGTATTCTGGCCTGGAGAATTCCATGGACTGTATAGTCTATGGGGTCACAAAGAGTTGGACACAACTGAGGGACTTTCATTTTCAAACTATACAAAATTGATTTTCTTCACCAAAACTAAGAGCAATATTTTCTGTATTATTCCTACACACACCACAAAACACTTATTTTTGTAGGTTTTCTAGGTGTTGCTTAATACATTGAGTTTTAATAAATGACACAATAAAATTAAATTCAACAAGAAAAAAGTGACATGTAAAATGACTTCAAAGTTAGTACTCAATGTACATTCACTTCCTACTTCCCGTCCTCTGTCACTCTCTGTGCTGCCTAACACAGCATCACAGTTAAGAGCCACCCTGCCCGACTTGGAATCTGGCCTCTCACACATCTAAGCCGTGTGACCCAGAGCTGGTAAGTTAGCAGCTCTGTGCTTCAGCTTCCTCTCTTTAAAGAGGGGTGACAAGAAGTATACTTACCTAAAAAGGCTGTTGAGGATTAAACACAAATGCATATTTGTACAGTACTTACAACAGTGCCCAGGACACTGAATGCTTTATAAGGGTTATGCATCATGAGTGATATAACGGGACAGAGCTCCACCAAAAACAGGACTGGGTACAGCTGAGAATTTGTAAAGAGAGGCCTGGGGGAGTAGATGCCAGAACTCCTGACTGCAATTGCTTCTCAAAATCAATCAGATGTCAGAGACATGCAAGTACCCTCAGGAACATAAGCTAGATGACCCTAGTAAGGTTAATGACAAGGCCCCGAAACGTCACACCCACAAGGAGGAACTGTATATAATAAACAAAGGTGTTGCATGCAAAGTGTGTGTAAATATATCTATGCAAATACTCAAAAATTTAGTGATGCCCAGAGGAAACCACAGGCAATGCTAAAAATGATTTTAAATCAGGGGAGGGGAGAACAACCAAAAAAAAAAAAATCACCTTGGCTACCAGACAGAGACTGTGTGTGTCTTCCTAGCACAGGGCACTTCCTCTACCATGCATCTAATTGGATTTCTCTCTAAAAACCAATAAACAAGTAAAACTAATCAAGAAGGTCTGTCCCTACCACTGACTCAATAGCACAAGCTGCTTCTCAGGTTACTCCACTGGAAATGGGATGTGGCACTTGAACAGAAAGAAGAGAAATTCAGTTTTTAAGTAGCTCTTCCGAGACACCCTTGCATTCATGTCTCCCATTTACCATAGTAAATTCAATGTACGGAATGATCTGTATGAGCCAATTGAATTTTTCTCATTTGTTTTGAGGCAAACAGAACAAACAGATTTTGTTCTGGAAAAACATCAGGCAAAAACCACTCTTTAAAAATTAACTTCACAACGTCTCTTTTGACTCTGAGGCAAAGAAAGGGAGAAGCAGCCTGTTCCTCCGCCTATTAAGGACGTGACCACGGCCTTGACGTAAAGCAAGAACAGTTCTGATTTGCAAAGTGCTGTTGGAAGCCATCGAGACAGCAGATCTTCAGAGCAACCCTCGACCTGTCCCAGTGAACACTGAGCTTACAATCTTATAAAGTAACTCATGCTGAAGATTTACTGAAAGTAACATCTAAGCCAAATGAAATCACTTATAAAAGACTGCTCAATATTCTCAACTAAGTCTCTTCGGGTAACTGAAATCTAGGTAGTGCAAGGAAAATCATGACCTGTAATCACGTATATCAGGGGCCCCCAGCTTCTGGAATCTGAAGCCTGATGATCTGAGGTGGAGCTGATGTAATAATAAAGTGTTCTATAAATATAATGCACTTGAATCATCCCCAAACCATCCCTTACCTCCTGCCACAGCCCATGGAAAAATTGTCTTCCATGGAACCTGGTCCCTGGTGCAAAAGGCTTAGAGACCACTGTTCCAGATCCTTGCTGCTCAGAGACCAGGAGCACCAGGAAATAGGTTAGAAAGGCAAGGTCGCAGGTGCCCCCAGAACCACTGTATCCAAGCCTGCATTTTAAGCACGATCCCGTGCTCTGCACAGACACAAAATCTTGAGATGCACTGATCTGGATGCTCTCTCACTGGTTACATCAAGACAAGGAACACAGCGATGCAATTAAATGTTCTGCCTTTCAACAAGTACAGGCTTTGCAAGGGCAGTCAGGTACCCCTGTGGTACGTGGGGGCTACACACAACCCTTAGCTATCAAGACATTCTCAGAAAGGCTCAGAAACAACCCAAATGGGACACATGAAATGCTTCCCAGACTCACGACAGGGAGTGAACAAAGACAGGCTGGTACCTGCGAAGCGCAAAGGAGCGTCTTTGTCCAGGGCGATGAGAGGGGGGTCGAGGAGCACGGTGCTGTCGCTCTCCGTAACTAAGCCATGATATGTGGGCTCCAGCCACGGCTTGTGCTTGTTGACTGTGTTTAGAAACAGAAGAAGGAGAAAGGACATAGGCCAGGTTAGGATCGTTATTTTCAACACCACCGCTTTTGAAAACATACATCCGTATCATTAACAATAAAACCCTCATGAGTCTGAAAGGCCACACTGCTATTTTTTGTGGCCAAGTCTGGTAACAAGACCCCAGTGGGATGAACTCCTAAAGAAATGCAGAAATTATCTGAGGCCAACCCCCAAAGCAACCAAAAATAAGAAATGAACTGCTCTAGAAACTGAAAGAAAGAAAAAAGATTGATGGTTATATGGACAGTTTCACAGACTAACTCATACCACCTCTGTTTCCAGCCGATCCTAGAAGAGTTACAAATAAAAATGTTATTTCTTGGATTAAAAGATACAAACTAAACAACAAGGCCCCACTGAATAGCACAGGGAACTGTACTCAAAATCTTGTAACAAATCATGGGTTTGCTGTTCAGTTGCTAAGTCATGCACCCCCATGAACTATAGCCCACCAAGCTTCCCTGTCCTTCACTATCTCCTGGAATTTGCTCAAGTTCCTGTCCACTGAGTCAGTGATGGGAAAGAATATGAAAAAGAATATACAGATATGATAAAGATATAAAGATAAAGAATAAAGATAATGTATATGTGTATATGAGAGAGAGAGAGAATATATATACAAAACCCCTCAGACTGTAGCCCACCAGGATCCTCTGTCCATGGAATTCTTCAGACAAGAATCCTGGGATAGGTAGCCATTCCCTCCTTCAGGGGATCTTCCTGACCTAGGGATTAAACTCGGGTCTCCCAAACTGCGTGCGTGCTAAATCAAGCAGATTCTTTACCATCTGAGCCACCAGGGAAGCCTACATTTAAGAGTATATACTTAAATATATACATATATTTTTAAAGACAGAATCACTTTGCTGTATACCAGAAACACATTATAAATCAACTATACCTCCAAAAAAACAACTATTTTTTAAAGAGATACAAACCGCTACATATGAAATACAGAAGCAACAAAGGTAGACTGTATAGCAGAGAAATACAGCCATTATTTGAAAATAACTTTAAACAAATGTAACCTATAAATACACTGAATCACTCTATCTTACACCTGAAACATAATATTGTAAATCAACTATACTTCAATTTTTAAAATGTTATTTCTTTATGATAATAACAGTATTACTTATTTAAAATTAGCATTACAAAAAGAAATGTAAAACAAATGGGTGAAACAAGATTTATGAATATAAAATTACAAATATAATGAATTAAAAGAAAATGATACGCAAAATTCCTGAAAAATCTGACTGAAAACAGTGATCAAGAAAAACCTGTTTTAAAAAATAATAATAATCTGCTCTGGGATCAGGACAGCCTGGACCCAGAGCCCAGCGGCCCTCTGTAATGTGCTGTGTGACCTGGAACACGAACCTGATCTCCTGATCTCAATCCCCTTTTTGGAATGTCTGCTTTTGGCTGCCCTGGGTCCTCACTGGTCCATGCGGACTCTCTCTGGTTGTGGCACTCGGGCTCACTGCAGTGGCTTCTCTTGCTGCAGAGAACAGGCTCCAGGCACAAGGGCCTCAGTACTTGCAGCACAGCGGCTCAGGAGTTGCGGCGCACGAGTCTAGTTGCTCTGAGGCATGTGGAATCTCCCTAGACCAAGGATCAAACCCATGTCCCCTGCATTGGTAGGTGGATTCTCATCCAGCGCACCACCAGGGAAGTCCTCAATTTCCTCTTTAGTGAAGCCTGGACCCCCATCCCCAACAACCCACAGGGCTGTGGTGGACAACTGGAGAAGTGATTGTTTTTCCTTCTCAGTTGGGTACTAGCACTGCTCCTTTCGTGTTTAGGTTAAGAACATCTGCTCTGACAGCCCGCTGATCTGCGAAAATGAATTTGTGGTTTCTGTCCATTTCGTTTTTCCCCAGCTGTGGCCCCCAGAGAGTCTGTGCTGAGACTTTCCTCTGGTTGAGGCCACCAAGCCCCTCCCTGGGTTCCTCTCTCCACCAGCCTATTTTGAGCTCCTCTCACAGTTAGAACCTTTCCATTTCCCTATTTTCGCCTTCTGAGTATTCACATTATAACCTCAGGATATAGATTAACCATGGAATGACTCATGAAGCTGATCTGATTAAAAGGAATGTTGTTGTTGTTCAGCCACTAAGTCATGTCTGACTCTGCCACCCCGTGGACTGCAGCCCACAAGGCTTCCCTGTTCTTCACTACATCACATTCATGTCCATTGAGTCAGTGATGGGGAAACAATGGAAACAGTGAGATGTTTCACTTTATTTGGGAGGGGGCTCCAAAATCACTGCAGATGGTGACTGCAGCCACGAAATTAAAAGATGCTTGTTCCTGGAAGAAAAGCTATGACCAACCTAGACAGCAGAGACATTAACTACTTTGCCAACAAAGGTCCATCTAGTCAAAGCTATGGTTTTTCCAGTAGTTGCGTATGGATGTGAGAGCTGGGACTACAAAGAAAGCTAAGCGTTGAAGAATTTATGCTTTTGAACCATGGTGTTGGAGAAGACTCTTGAGAGTCCCTTGGACTGCAAGGATATCAAACCAATCAATCCTAAAAGAAATTAGTTCTGAATATTCATTGGAAGGACTGATGCTGAAGCTGAAACTTTGGCCACCTCATGCGAAGAGCTGCTCACTGGAAAAGGCCCTGATGCTGGGAAAGATTGAAGGTGGGAAGAGAAGGGGACAACAGAGAATGAGATGGTTGGATAGCATCACTGACTCAACGTACATGAGTTTGAGCAAGCTCTGGGAGGTGGTGATGGATACTGAAGAGTGCTGCAGTACATGAGGTTGCAAAGAATCGGACACGACTGAACGACTGAACTGAACTGAGTCAGTGATACCATCCAACCATCTCATCCTCTGTCATCCCCTTCTCCTCCTGCCTTCAATCTTTCCCAGCATCAGGGTCTTTTCTAATGAGCTGGCTCTTCACATCAAGTGGGCCAAAGTACTGGAGCTTCAGCTTTAGCATCAGTCCTTCCAATGAATATTCAGGGTTGATTTCCTTTAAGATTCACTGGTTATTAAACTTTATTTCCACATAGTTGGGGCCTATTTCTTGAATGAACTACCCAGATTCTCTTTGGGCAGTCAACCAGAAGTGACTGAAACTAAATTTGACTGTTTAACTGTTTTTCATGCTGTTGTGACCGTGATGTGGTCCTACTTTTTTTGTTTCAACCATGATGGGACGAGGGGAGACGGTGAGGATCAGAAGCACCTGAGCCCCACTTGCACTAACTCCCACATGACCTACTGAAGAAGCAGAGTGCTCACATGTGAAATTCCAAAGGAGCAGGCCTGTGTCTGCGAGGGGGAGGATGAGCGACCCGCTCTCTCCTTAATGACGCCTCCACCTGACATTTTATACAGGCTGCACCCAAACCAACAGCAAGTTTCCTGCTTTCACTTTCAAAGCAAACCCAGACCCACAGGGAGTTGGCTAAAGGGTATAGAGGGTTTTGGTTTTGCAACGAAAAGAGTTCCAGCGGTTGACTGCACAACAGTGTGAATGAATGAACCCAATACCACTGACTCCAACACTTAAAAATGGTGAGGACGGGAAATTTTATGTTATGGGTATTTTACCACATTAAAAAAAATTCCACACCCACAAAATAAACCCAGATGTAGCCCTTTCTTATCCCCTGTGCTGTCCACTGAATAGTGAAGTGAAACAGTCATGTCCGACTCTTGTGACCCCATGGACTGTAGCCCGCAAGCTTCCTCTGTCCATGGGATTCTCCAGGCAAGAATACTGGAGTGGGTTGCCATTTCCTTCTCCAGAGTATCGTCCTGATCCAGGAATCGAACCCATGTCTTCTGTATTGCAGGCAGATTCTTTACCGACTGAGCTAGGAGGGAAGCTGTCCACTGAGAGCTATTACAAAAGCCCAGTAATGGCCTCCTCCCCATCTCTTGCACTGACTCGTCCCACAGCAGCTGGCGTACTGCTGTGATCATGGGGGTGGCTCAGAGCCTGCACTCTCAGAACCCATCTACACCAAAGGTCCTGAGGACCCGAACAACTCTGCCTTAGGAGGGCTCGTCTATCTATCAGTAACAATAATAATAATCAGTGCTGAAAATTAAAACCAAAGAAAAGCGTTAGTACTGATATTTATTAATTCATTTTCAAAAACAAAGCCACTGTGAATTGAAATAATATATTAATGAAAATAGATATATATTTTAAAACAGAGTTTACTAGGAAGACTGGCAATGCTTTACATTCTGCAAATCCTTTCATGGCCCGGCTTAGCAGAAGACAGCTGGGTTCTCACCTCCACTCCTGCAGCCGACTGGCTGCATTACGATGTGTCACGCAGCCTCTAGGAAACTTCAATGTGCATTCATGATAAAATGAGGCAAAAGCAAGTGATGTCTTAATATAATTAAAACAGCTTTGACCTCTCGGATGCCCTGACAAGGTCTCTTGCCTCTGGCCTCTGTTGAAGCATTTCCTCCTCCAGCGCCAAAGACTCTGAGTGCTGGAAATAAAGAGTCCCCATAACAACGACCAGAGACCTGGAGTGCCAAAACTAAGACTCAGTGCAGCCAAAAAAAAAAAAGAGATTCCCCTCTCCAATTAAGACAGAGCCCGCTGCTCTGCCCCCCACCCCCACTTCCTCTTTCTTTCCTCTGCTACTCCTCCTGACCACAAGCAGTCAGCCTAGGACCTGGGGCAGGCTACTTGGCTTCCCTGGGCCTCAGTTTCCCCATCTTTAAAATGGGGACAGCAACAGCATCCACCTCTGAGATTCCCACGTGATCTAACCCGTCCCATGTAAAATGCTCAGGACGGGGTCAGGCACTTGGGGGAATGCCATAAGGGGCTGAGTTGTTGTTAATTCTCCTGTAAACATACACACACAAAACCAGGGATTCCGGGAGGGTGTGACCCTTTTTCTCTACTTATTCCCAGGACTTAGGATCTCATTCCTCAGGAACTATCTAGTAAGTGAGTGAGAATATACCCATGGATGGTACAAATACGCTCAGTGCCCTGGTGCATAAATTTTCTCATAGAGAAGAAAGTTTTGGTGTGGAGAATTGAAAAAAAATGTATTGGTGTTTTAGATATTGGGAAGATGTTTATTGTCTGTTTCTGGCAGTTGGATGTTCCAGGAAAAGGAGACAAGAATGTTGGAGACATCAAAATATTGAGGGATCTGCCTGGACAGGTACGTTCTCGTTAGATTACGAAGGGAACTGTTAATAATATGAAAGGGAACCTAGACCACACAGACCAGAACCACAGTGCCTCTGGAAAACGCCCCTCCTCTCACGACAGCTGCCCCTGGAACCAGAGACCCAGGAAAGAAGAGCGCTCGGCTGGCTGCAGCACAGCCTCCCCTTCTCCTCCAAAAGTGCCCCCCAGGGGAAGGCTGGGAGAAAGAGAGAGTTAGGGAGTTTGGGACAGACATGTACGCGCTATTATATTCGAAATGGATAACCAACAAGGACCTACTGTACAGCACAGGGAACTCTGCTCAACAGTATGTGGCAGCCTGGATGGGAAGGGAGTTTAGGAGGGGATTGGATACATGCATATGTATGGCTGAGAGGCTTGGTTGTTCACCTGAAACTATCACAACATTGTTAATCAGCTCTACTGCGATATAAAATAAAAGTTGAAGGAAAAAACAAGAAGTAACCCCCAGGACCCAGGACAGTGGTGAGTTAAGTGGCCTGGTGCTCTACACGGGTCCCACAGTTGGCTGCAGACTTTGAGAGAGGGTTCCAGAGAGCACAGAAAACAGCCTCACTTTGCAACCAGGTTGATTGCTTCCCCTAACTGCTGAAACTCCTCATCCTCTCCAGATCTTGTTAAACCATCCTACAAGATAGGCTGGAACACTGGCTGGAGTTACAGATCTAAGACAGATAAACAGGCCATTTTAAAGAAAGCACTCCAAAAACCTCCGCTGTTTGTCACTAATCTCTCATTTGAAAACACAGAAGGCTAGGAACTTCCCTGGTGATCCAGTGGCTAAGACTCCACGCTCCCAATGCAGGGGGCCTGGGTTTGATCCCTGGTCAGGGAACTAGATCTCACATGCTGCAACTAAGACCCAGCTCAACCAAATAAATAAATACTAAAAGGAAAAAAAACTCAGAGGCTATTAGTTCAATTCACTATTGATAATGTACTACTGAAAGCAATATTCAATTCCTATTTGTTTTCACATTTAAGATTTTATTAATAAAGTTACAAGCACAGTAAATAAAATTGAAGAACTCTTATTTCAATATGTGAGTCAATAAAACTCCTGAGACTTAAACTAAGTGGGTTTACTTGGTAAGAAAGTAAAAAGTACCAAGCCAAGCAAACTGCAGAAAATCTGTGATGAATTTCTGGCTACCCTAAGTGGAAAGGTCTGCAACTGAAAATGGCTAATGGTTCAAGGGGAATAATGATTGAACAGCTATAGTCCCAGCTCTTTTATTTTTCCCCACTATTCTAATTTTATAGCTCAAATTTCTAAATTGCTACTTAAGCTGGCAGTAGAATGAAGAGATTTGGCCAGTTCCACTGACTGAGCTTTTAAATATTTAATAAGTGATATTTTAAATATTTCATCACATTCAAGTGCATTATAAAATATTGATGGAAACAAGTGATTGATGTTTCTGTCATCATCCAAAAAAAGATCACAAATAAAGACATTAGACTACTGGCCATAAGTCCAGGAGCGGGTCACCGTATTTATAGTCTTTACCCAAGTCATTTCATTGCATTCTAGATCATTTTAAAAAGCCAACTAAAGTTTGAATGGCCCAGCATTAACCAAAACCACAGAATAGCAAGGCTAGCAACCAAACCTCTGCATGTGTGCTCAGCTGCTTCAGTCGTGTCCCACACTTGGCAACCCCATGGACTGTAGCCCACCAGGCTACTCTGTCCATGGGATTCTCCAGGCAAGAATACTGGGTTGGGCTGCCATACCCTCCTCCAAGGGATCTTCCCAACCCAGGGACTGAACCTGCATCTCCTGTGGCTCCTGCACTGCAGGCAAGTTCTTTACCACTAAGCCACCTGGGAAACCTGATTAAACCTCTAAGTGTAGGGTGTTCCTGGGGTAGATACCTATCATTTTAGGACATGGCAAGTTTTTATGGTTGTGGTAGATTTTAATCATTAGAAACTGCCACTAATTGAAAAATTAAAATGAAAGAATACAGCAGTTGACTCCAGGGTTAACCTGAAATATAAAACTTATGTCTCTCTAGCATTGGGTTGGCCAAAAATTCGTTCGGGTTTTCCATACTCAATATATCCCAACTCTCTGGACTAAAAAGAATGGCCCCTTATCCAGGTCACACAAGTCACAGACCCAGGCAAGGTGGTTTCAAAGCCTTCGTGCAGTGGCCTTGACATCAACCCAGCACTTCTTTGGTTACAAAGAGAAATCTATTGTTTTTCAGAAATCACTGTTTGAGGTGTGACCCTCCTCACTCCAGAACACCTAGCTTGGTCATATAGGGAAGATACTGACATCATAACATATAATGACAGGTGACTTAGTTTTAAGAGTCTGTAGGCATCTCCCGTAAATCCTAAATGATGTTACATGTTTTTGTTTGCAGATTCAATGTTTAACCTCAATTCATCAAAAAAAATCTGCAATTAATGAACACTGCCACTAGGTGGCAACATGGCTCAGTGGTAAAGAATCCACCTGCCAAGGCAGGAGACACAGGAGAGGCGGGCTTGATCCCTGCAGGTTGGGACGATCCCCTGGAGTAGAAAATGGCAACCCACTCTAGTATTCTTGCCTGGAAAATTCCATGGACAGAGGAGCCTGGTGGGCTACAGTCCATGGCGTCACAAAGAGTTGGACACGATTAAGCGGCTGGACACAGGACAGGCTTTGATTTAAAAATCCAGCTCTTATCAAGGAATGGGAATGTAATCTGAGTTAGCAGGCCCTTTGTTAAAGATGGGGGCTTCCCTCGCAGTTCAGTTGTTAAAGAATTGGCCTGCAGTGCAGAAGACCCAAGTTCACTCCCCGAGTGGAGAAGATCTCCTGGAGAAGGAAATGGCAACTCACTCCAGTATTCTTGCCAGGAGTTGTTAAAGATGATATGCATAGATAGGTGTCATAAATGATATGAGTATAAAATATCCACCTGATTTTTTCTCAAAAATATTGAAAATATTAAATATTCTGAAATATTCATAGCCCCCTAATCAAAATATATTGCCTCAGTCATAAACTCTTATTTAAATTAAACCATCCCTGATTCTTCAAAGCAGCTTAACATCAAAGGTCCCGTTGGCTTCCCATCATCACTGACTGGGACTCTAAGACATCTTCCTTGAACACCTACTATGCACGCACACACTGAAAGGAGCTGGGCTCTCAGGAAATCAAGTTACAAGCTTGGGAGCACACAAACATGTCACCATTCTACATTCTAGACGATGTGGCTACAGTGAAGGGGTTATGTGGTATACCAGGAACTTCATCAGTCAGCAGGAGCCAAGATGACCGAGGAGCCACCATCACCAACGTGGCAATGCCCCCTGCAAGAGGAAGGACAGGGCCCTGGAGCTGGACTTTCCGTCCAAAAGGGACACAAGCAGCTCCTAACTCATGGCCAGAACCAGCCACACAGCACCATGAAAGCTCCCGGGGGTAGGGAGGTGCCATTCTACCCTGTGTCTGGTGAGAGAGCTGGGAATACCTGAGGTCAACTCTAGGAAGTGAGTATTCCCACTGGAAGTACCAGGGGAGACCCTCTTCCCCAGGAATAGCCCTAACAAGACAACAGGTTTCTCGGGAGTAAGAGTATTTTATCAGAATAAAGATACATATAAAAGTACCTTTAAGAACTCAAAACAAAGTTGCTATATGATCCAGCAACTCCACTCCCTCAGCAGGTATCTGACAAAACTATAATTTGAAAAGATACACGCACTCCAATGTCCAAAAAAAAAAAACAAAAAACCGAAGCACTGTTTACAAAAGCCAAGACATAGAAGCAACCGAAATGTCCATGGCTATGTAAAAGGATAAAGGTGTGCTACATATACACAATGGAATATTACTCGGCCATAAAAAGCAAGAAATAATGCCATTTGCAGCAACGTGGATGAACCTAGAGATTATTGTATTAAGTGAAGTAAATCAGACAACGACAAATATCATATGACATCATTTATGTGTAGAATCTAAAAGATTTATACAAATGAACGTTATTTATAAAACAGTAACTGACTCTGGAGAAGGCAATGGCAACCCACTCCAGTACTCTTGCCTGGAAAATCCCATGGACGGAGAAGCCTGGTAGGCTGCAGTTCATGGGGTCGCGAAGAGTCGGACACCACTGAGCGACTTTACTTTCACTTTTCACTTTCATGCATTGGAGAAGGAAATGGCAACCCACTCCAGTGTTCTTGCCTGGAGAATCCCAGAGATGGGGGAGCCTGGTGGGCTGCCATCTGTGGGGTCGCACAGAGTTGGACATGACTGAAGCGACTTAGCAGCAGCAGCAGCAGCAACAGACTCACAGACATAGAAAACAAACTCATGGCTGCCAAAGGGGAGAGTGTTAGTCACTCAGTCGTGTCCAAATCTTTGCAACCCCATGAACTGTAGCCCATCAGGCTCCTCTGTCCACGGAATTCTCCAGGCAAGAATACTGCAGTGGGTAGCCATTCCCTTCTCCAGGGGATTTTCCCGATCCAGGGACTGAACCTGGGTCTCCTACATTACAGGCAGATTCTTAACCATCTGAGCCATCAGGGAAGTCAAAGGGGAAAGGGAGGTTAAATCAGGAGCTTGGGGGTTAACAGGCACATCCTACTATATATAAAATAAACAATGACCTACCATATAGCACAGGGTACTATATTCAATATCTTGTAATAACCTATAATAGAATCTGAAAATATGTGTGTGTGTGTAACTGAATCACTTGGTTTTGCACCTAAAACACAAAACCGTACATTAACTATACTTCAATTAAAACGGTTTTTAAAACACATATAAGGTAGAAAGGTAGAAAAATATATGGCTCATTCTAGGACTAGCAACACAGTCATGGACATGAGGCTCTGAGTGTGTAAGGAGAGGCTGGGCTGTGATTTGGGGGCAGACTGTTTAACTATTCTGTGCCTATTTCTGCATCCTAACAGTGAGCGTTCCTCTTCTGCTTCACCCATGAGTTCTCTCAATTTTTCAAACAGTTGTTTGGTCACTTAGTTGTGTCTGACCCTTTGGCGAGCCCATGGACTGTAGCCTGCCAGGCTCCTTTGACCATGGGATTTCCCAGGCAACCAGTAGAGTGGGTTGCCATTTCCTTCTCCAGGAATCTTCCTAACCCAGGGGTCAAACCTGGGTCTCCTGCATTGTAAGCGGATTCTTTACCACTGAGCCACCAGGGAAGCCCTCTTTAGACAGTAAGAAGCTGGGACTGTGGGATCAGACAGAACTTAGTAAGTGAGTTCTGTTTCTTACTCACTCTGTAACTAGGGGCAGATTGTTGGAACTATTCTGTATCTGGTTCTGCATTCTAAGTAAGGAATGAGATCACCTTTCACAATCTTGTGTTGAGGATTACAAGTGAGGTAAGTGAAGGGTCCACTCTATGCCTGACACATGGGTATCCAACAAATACTTGTTGATAAATTAATTGTAAGCAAAGGGTATACTTTAGAAGTAACAGCGAGTGCAAAAGGACCAGAGCTTAGGAGGCTCAGGAGGTGTTCCCATGACAACCTTCCTGTCACCATCTCCCTGAACACGATCTGCAGTGAAAGGGAATCCCTGCAGCCCCAGACTCAGGTGTAATTTCATCCCCCTCTACTCAGCAAAAGGAGAGAGAGGAATATTATACAGAGTGAATCTGTTAGGTGTGAAACAACAGTGAAAAAACAACTGACTTTTTATCAGAAGAGGAAACCTTTTAATCAACCAAAGTAACAGTGCATGGAATTTATAAACAACAGCTCTCCTTTCCAGCTGAGGTTATTCCTGGTAACAGTTCTGGCTAATACAACATGGACTTCCTCTGACTTTGTAAAATACGTTTTTAAATTACTTCTTTTTTCTAAAACTCAGCATGTTCAAAGAATCACTAGACAAACTGTGTAGGCAGGTCTAAGGGCCTCTTCATCACAATTCCCAAATAAATTTAATGTTAAATAAAGTGTCTGAAAAATCTGTATGTGTTAGATATTGTTTAGATGAGGGTTTTCAACCTCCGCACAGCTGTCAGTCTGAACAAGATATTTCCAGGTGTGGCTCATCCCGTGCATTGCAGGATGTTCAGCAGCATCCCTGGCCTCCATCCACTAGATGCTGGCAGCATCTCTGCAGCTGTGACAACCAAAAATGTCTCTAGCCTCTGCCAAGACTCCTCTGGGGGCAAATGTCCTCCCCAGCTGCCACAGAGCCACTTAGACCTACCACCTTAAGGAAAGCCAAGGTTTTCCATGTTAAAATCATTTAAAGGGTTCAAAAATAGTCAACTTCACAAACTGTGTGTACACCATCAATGGTGAAGTTCATTTCTAAACTAAAATCACCTTTCAGTGTAAAATAAATCCTTGAGCAAACAAGCAACTAATCGTTTTAATGGTACAGTGAAACACTGCTTGTGTCTATTCACATTTCAAGTTCACCTACTGTGAGCATGCAGCCCTGCATGTGAGGTGGTGCCATCCTATAAGAGAGGATGGCGACCTGCCTGCGGCACCCATAGTTCCATGTGTCGAGGATCAGGATGCATGCCGCGAGGTGAGACCAGACAGTAAGCAAGAGTTGAAGGGGAGGAGCATGGATGCCCTTCTCCCAAGTTCAAAATGCCAAGAGGGAAGCAACAGAGACAGAAGCAAGGGAGAGAGATGGTGAGGGAAGACTAACAGCCTCAGGATGAGGGGACAGGAAGGGGCAAGAATGCAACTGGGGAAACCAGTTAAAGATGCTGGCAGCAGGGACAAGATGAGAAACAATAAGGGGCTGATCCAAGACTGTGGTTTGGTGTCTCGGCTTCCACAGCACATGGTAGATGGACAGCTGTTCCCCTCCTGGACTGAGAGTTAAGGAGGGATGACAGCTGGGGAGGATACAGGGAAAGGGGCTTCTCTCTCTGATTCTCTTCCTTCTTTCCATTGTCCATCCATCCATCCATCCATCTGTCCATCTCTCCACAGTCCATCCATCATCAACCTATCCACTGTCCAACATCCATCCACACTCCATCCATCCACAGTCCATCTATCCATCATCCACCATCAATCCATCATCCATTTCCACTGCCCATCCACTCATCATTCATCC
The DNA here is from genome assembly GCF_016772045.2 of Ovis aries. Taxonomy (NCBI): domain Eukaryota; kingdom Metazoa; phylum Chordata; class Mammalia; order Artiodactyla; family Bovidae; genus Ovis; species Ovis aries. The sequence continues at coordinate 42,988,274 of NC_056065.1, read as the reverse complement.
ACCCATACATGCATACATCGTCCACCCATCCATGGCCATCCATTCATCTTTACTGAGCCACAGGTAATCTTCTAAGTGCTAAGGAAACAGTGGTGAAGAGAACACCTCCTGCCCCTGAAGAGCCTGTGTTATGGTTGATTAAAATATTAATTTTAAGCACATTCTGCAAAGGAATTCTTAGGGAACAAAATCACACTTTCTACTACTCCAACTTTGCTAAGCAAGGGGCCCTTCTAATTATCCCTTCAAATTTCAAACAAGGTTTTTAATTGCTATAAATAAAATATGCATTTACCATCTCAACCAGTTTTAACTGTACCACTCAATGGCATTAAGCACATTCAAACCCAGGACACTTTTCAGTCTGCAAAACTGAAAATCCGTCCCCACTGAACAGATTCTCCATCCCTTCATGCCAGCCCCCAGCAACTATCAGCTTACCTATCAGTTACCTCTAAGCACCTGAGAAAAGCAGGCATCGGTACTTCTATGACTGATCTGCTTTCATTAACATAGTGTCCTCAAGGTTCACTGTTACAGCATGTGTCAGAACTCCCTCCCTTTCCAAGACTGAATAGTACTCCACTGTATGTATATACTGCCTATGTGCTCAGACACTAAGTCACGTCTGACTCTTTGTAACCCCGTAAGACTGTAGCCAGCCAGGCTCCTCTGTCCATGGGATTCTCCAGGCAAGAATACTGGAGCAGCCTGCCATTTCTTCCTCCAGGGGATCTTCCCAACTCAGGGATCGAACCCGTGTCTCTTGTGTTTCTTCCAATGGCAGGCAATTCTTTACTACTGAGACACCTGGGAAGCCCATGTGTATACTACTCTGTTTATCCATTCTTCCATCAGCGGACGCTTGGGTTGCTGCTATCTTTCAGCTACTATGAAGAATGCCGTCATGAACATGTACACATACCTTCTCAAGACCCTGCTTTCATTCTTTAGGCTACATACTGTGAAGTGAATCATAGAGTAACTCTACTTTTAATTTTCTGAGGAAGTGACATACTGTTTCCATAGCAGCTGCACCATTTTACATCCCCACCAACAGTGCACACGGTTCCAATTTCTCCACATCCTCACCGCCACTTCTTACTTTCTGGGTTTTGACAGTAACCATTCTAATGGGTGAGAACAAACAAGTTCTACATCAGGTGATTTAATCTTTTTATATAAGATACAAAAGACAGATTAGAAGAATGAGTCCCATGGTCCCATGATTCAACCACTACAATTACCAACACAGTGCCAATCTTGTTTGATTTATACATTCCCATTCCTACCACAAATTTCAAATATTCTGAAATGAATCCCAGACATCATATTAATTCCACCCTTCAATACTTCAACATATATCTCTAAAAGATAATGATTCTTTTGGAAACTAACCATAATGGCACTAACATCTAAAAATTCACAGCAATTAATGTCAAATATCCAGTCAGGATCCACACTTACCTGTACATCTCTCTGTGATGTGTCACTGTGAACTGTACTTTGATCACCCTCAAACAATAATGCTTTAATGGTTTCCACAACATCCCAATTTTTGTTTCATCATCGAGCATGTTTATTAAGTAGGCCTTTTGTAGATGTTCTTTATCAGGTTGAGACAGCTCCCCTCTATTCCTAGCTAGCTGGAGTTTCTATCATGAATGGGTGTGGAATTCTGTCAAATGCTACTGCTGCATTAACTGATACGCCCATGTGATTTTATGAATTTTCTTTAACCTGCTAATATGATGGTTACTGATTTTTTTAATGATGAAACAGCCTTGTGCATACAGAATAAATCCCATTTGGTCATGGCGTAAAATTCTTTTTGTATATCACTGGATTTGATTTGCTGCTGTTGTATTGAGGACTTTTATTTTGTATTTGTTGGTATTTATTCAGGGCTTCCCTGGTGGCTTAGATGGTAAAGAATCCATCTGCAATGTGGGAAACCAGGGTTTGATCCCTGGGTTGGGAAGATCCCCTGGAGGAGGGCATGGCAATCCACTCCAGTGTTCTTGCCTGGAGAGCACCCACGGGCAGAGGAGCCTGGTGGGCTACAGTCATAGCGCTGCAAAGAGTTGGACACAACTGAGCAACCAAGCACCCAGCACACACACTGAGATTGTCAAATGTGAAAACACACGACACACGGCAAGAGGTCTCAGGGGCCTCAAATGCCCGCTGACACAAGTCCAGGTAAGAATCACTATTCCCAAACAGAGTGAAATCTCTATTAGCTGGCCCTCAGAAACCTGGCATCTTCCCCTTGCACCTCAATGTAACTGGAAATCGAACTGTAAAATTATGTTTCTTATATGCATGTGGTTCTCAAATTGTACTTGTATTTCATGGTCTTCCACAGCAACATCCTACCAGTTCATGGAGACTTCCCCATTGACCCTGGGAGAGAGCCAGGGAAGAAATAACAGATTAGGAAAGATACTGTTGCTGCATTTTTAAAGTTTGTAAAGGTTAATGACACAGCAAGGCTGAAGGCAACAAAGAAGTTAATTTGAAGCTGAAAAGATAGTCTGCTTTGAATAATGGTGAGGAGTCCAACTGATAAACATAAAAGCCTTACACATTTATTGAGAATAACTTTAAAAATAACTTTCAAGAGGACTGCTTCCATCTTGTCCCCCTAATTAATTTTATAGAAGGGCATCTTTGTTATACTAGTCAAGAGGTTACTTAAGTAAATATTCTTAACTTCACTGTTAGCAGAAAGATGCAAAGGCAACTGAGTGGGTGGGTGGGCAGATGGATCCACAAGCAATAGAATAACGATTTCCTTCTTTCCTTCTTCAAACAAGTTCCAGGTCTGCTCTACAGGTGAGTCTGTGACAATCTACTTGTACCATCCACAGCATAGTATAATTACTGATCCAAAGTCACCCAGGGAGTTATTTAGCATATTTCATTCACTATTATTAGGAAAATGGGGACATTTTAAAGTAGCCTCTAATAAAATTTTTTTTTTAACATTTAAGGAGGCTACTGAAGGACTTTCCTGGTGGTCCAGTGGCTAAGACTCCACACTCCCACGCAGGGGGCCCAGGTTTGATCCCCGGTCAGGGAACTAGATCCCACAGACTGCCACTAACAGTTTGCATGCTGCAACTATCGATCCCATATGCTGCAACTAAGACCCAGTGCAGAAAATAAGTATTTTTTTAAAAAACAGACGAAAAACCTTAAAATTTTTTTAAATAAAGAGGCTACCTACCCTTCAGTTATCCATTATCTCATTTTTTTAACACTCAAATTTCCACAGTAAGTTGTATTTAACTCTCCAAAGTAATAATTGGCAAATCTAACTGTAATGCCTGTGTACCATGGTTAGTGTCCTGAGCTCCATGGATGCTCTCTCACTGGTAACTGGGAACCTCTTGTGAATGTCACAAATGTGAAGCAGCAGCCACTCCAGTGTGGGAGCCTCATGTCCAGCTGCAGCATGGCTTCCAACAGCGAAAGGCCCTGCCCAACTCCTCCAGAAGGTCTAGGTGATGGGCGAGGAGCACAGGGCAGACAGTCTTTGAACTTCCGGGAAGCAGGGGCGGGGTCTCCCTCAGGGTTTGCACTGGGAAGGGACAAGGCAGAAGTGCTCCAGGCTCAAAGGATTTCTCTAGGGACCTGGTCATGAACACTCCACAACCACCTGGCCCCTGTGCTGGGAGCCCTCTCCTCAGCTGTAGCCTCCCTGGGAACAGAGGAGGCACCTGGCCCCAGTCCCACAAGACCCCACAGTGATGCATAAGGGTGGTCTGCAGGCTGACGTCCCCAGGGAAGCCTAGCTCTGACCAACATGGTGGGCATTCAGGTTAGGTTGAGGGGGCCCTCTGAGCTTTCCTTGAGCTCTCTTTTCTCTGGTAGTGGCTACCTGTGCATGAATACTGAGATATCTCAGAATGCAGCCTTGTGAGGCAAAGAAGAGGTGGGAAACTGGAGGAGCTTATTAAAATTAGCCTCCTACCAGAAAAGGGGAGCCCAAACCACAGAGGGCAAAGACTATACTGAATTCACATACTACAGCAGTGCTCTGTAACTGGGGTGTGGGGCAGAACCTTCTAGACCTGGTCTCCTGGGCTGACCAGGACCCAGGCAGGTTGGAACCAGACATTCGCCCAGAAGTTCTGCTGTGCTCCCCAACAATGAACAGACATATCACGCGAAATTCATGAAGAGGCACTGGCAGAGTTCTCTTTAAGGGAAACTGGGCAATTCTCACTTGTGCTCTCTTAGATGCTTTCTTGCTCTCTGTTACACACCAACCCCTGCCCCCTCCCCCCAGCCCAATCACCACTAGCCCCAGAAAGCCATTTTGTGAGACACCTGTCTTCGGCTTCATTCTTCTAGGATACTTGTAACTGGTACCAACTACAGCCCCTGCTTTTGTTTCAGCACAAGAGCCCTCTTTAACCAAGAGCATTTCATGCTTGACTCTATTCCCTGAAATGAGACGTACGGCAAGGCCATGCATTGGTTCTCAGGTCACCCCATCGCTTTTCTGTACACGCAGTGCTGCCAACATACTCATCCGCCTCACCCCATCCCCACCCCATCAGAGTGTTTCCAGATTTTTATCTCCATTTGTACCAAATCCACACTCACCTGCTCTGACTTTCCACCTTTCACAACCCTTCTAGGACTAGTCTGACAAACTAATTTGAGTTGGGTGCAAATGAAGGATAATGACCAGATACCCACAACTGCATTTTGCGACATATTTATTTCAATGATTTAACATAAAAGTAGAAATGAAGGTAAGAAACGCAGGCACCCTGCCAGGTGGTTGAAGAAAATATTTTTGGAACAGAGCCGTTGAACGCATCTCAGTTCGTATCTTATGTGCATAGAAATTATTCAGAGTACATGTATTTTCATGCAGTTTCCTACAGAATTAGACAGATAGAATGACGGGAACAAATCTACTGCCAAACCACTCTCAGAGCATTTCAAGTCACTGATATGTACACATCCATTTCTCAGTTTACTCTTACAATGCAAGTCAATCAGGAATCTAGTTATGCAAAAAAGCACCTGCCAAGAATTCCTTAAATTTCCTATTCTGCAATGTTATCAGGAAATACAGGCTGGGTTTGCCCTTTTCTTTCTTTTTTATCATCATCACACTGGTCTTGAATTAAAACAGGACAGGGTGCTGTCCTAAATCATAACATAATAGTCCGGTGGTAGTTTCCAAGTTCTGTGTGCTTTTTTAGTCTCCTGACCTTCATATACAATGGAAAACTTTATCATATATAGTTCAGAAAAGGCCACAGAGTGTTCAAGACTTTGTGACATTCACTATCAACGTTATGTTCTTAACAGCTATTACGCAAAGTTCTGTCGTAACTTGACTGGAATTGTCTATTAAACCTGAGATAGCTGATTGGGGGGGATAAGTGTTTTTACGTAGAAGTTTGACATTATTTAAAATATAGGGACTTCCCTGGCAGTCCAATGGTTAAGACTCGAGGCTTCCACTGCGGGGGGCACAAGTTCAATCCCTGGTCAAAAAACTAAGATCACACATACCATGCAACATGGCCAGAAAAATAAAATAAACCTAAAGGTTTTGTGATCAACACAGAATATGAAACAGCTCAATCTTATTTTGCCAATGAGTCTCTCAAGAAGCACATTTATGTTAAGAAAAGCAGACTCAACATAATGATGAGATAAAGTCCAAGACTGGGGCAGACATGAAGGAACAAAACGAGGACGTAGATTCCCATAAGTTATTCTAGGTGTTTCAAACCCCAGGGCGTTGAAAACACAGAATTGCAGAGGAAATAAAAAGTTGTGAACATACACTATGGCCAGTCTTTAAGGAATCTGTGAAGAATATGGTATCTGGTTCAAGAACTGGAAGAAAACGAACATTTTTAGCTATATTTCGGTAAGTCTGCACTGACCCTGGGCAAAATTCTAGATTGGTTTCTATGCCTTTAGAGAAGAAAAGAAAATCACAAATAGCTGGTGACATTATTCACAAGAACAGGTATTAAATAAACATTTTCTCTTTTGAGAGTTATTAGAAAAGTCACAAGAAAGCTGGAAAAGTAACATCAGTTTCAAGTTATGAAGCGCCTTGATAAAAATTTTACTTAACTACGAGGCATTTGAAGCTCTAAAAATAATATATTAAACCTTGAAAAGTATTTAACGAGACGTTCCTCATTTCCTCATGACTGAGAACAAGATGGCAAAGTGGAAACTGGATAGAAATAAAAGTGGGTGGACCACCCCACCACCCCAAAAGGTCACTGAAGAAATGCACCCCAGAAACCTGGACCAGACTCTGGTAACCCTTCGAAGGCTCATTCTCAGTTAGTGCTCCTCTTCCTCCGTACCAAAGTGGAGAATCACACGAAGCTAGAATGGATACTCAGAAACGTGAAGTCAGGATTCAACATCACCTCACAGTGTGGACAGGCAGATCATGAGCAGCAAGAAGAAACACAATGGAGACGAATGTGAACACCAGCATCAGTGCACAGCATCTGGTTACACTTCAGGACCAATGTGGAGGTTCCTGGGGTCAGTAAACTGGCATGAAGGGAAAGCCAAGAAGCTTAGACAAGGGGCAGTGGCCACATGCCACTCGAACTCCACTCCTGTTGTGCGGAGCTCTGTTAAACCTTCTGCCCCATCTGAAAGGTGGCGTCTACACCAGGGAGCACCCAAAGGGAAAGTAACCAGGCAGGCTGGCAGAAACAAGCTGGTACATAAAAAGCCGGTGTGGGGAGGGAAGGAAAGAAGAAGGGATGGTAACTCCCTTTGTGGGTGGGGATGCAGAATGGTTCAGCCACTGGTTTGGCAGTTCCTCGATAAATTAAACACAGGATTACTGTATGACCTAGTAATTCCACTCCTAGGTATATACCCCGAAGAATTTAAAACTCAAATACACACTCAATTACCCATATGTGAATATTCATAGCAGCACTATTCACGACAGCTGACAGCTGCAAACAACCCAAAATGTCCATCAACAGATGAATGGATAAATAAAGTGTGCTATATACATATGGTGGAATACTACTTGGCCAAAAAAAAGGAATGAAGTACTGATATATGCTGCAATGGGAACAATTGTCAAAAACATTAAGTGAAAGAAGTCATACATAAAAGGTCACATACTATATGACTCCACTTACATGAAATATTCAAAATAATTAAATCCACAGAAAGCACAGAAGCGGTTGCTAGGGAGTTGGGGGAGAGGGGGAGGGAGCCACTGTTTAAAGGGTATGCGGTTTCCTTTTGGGTAGTGAAATGTTTTGGAACTACCCAGAGGCGGTGTCTGAACTCCACTGTAAAATACTAAATATCACTGAACTACACACTTTAAAACATTATGTTGAGCGACTTCCTTGGCAGCCCAGTGGCTAAGACTCTGAGCTCCTAATGCAGGGGGCTTGGGTTCAATCCCTGGACAAGGAATTATTAATAAATCCCACGAGCCGCAACTAAGACCTGGCACAGCCAAAAAAATAATTTTTAAAATTAGAAAAAATTTTTAATTGTATAAAAACTATAGAGAAGTAGAATGAGTGGCTGGTTGCTAGGAGTTCGGGGGCAGGAGGAATGAACAGATGAGCACACAGACTGAGGACAATGAAAGTACTCTGTATGATAGTACAACGGCAGAGACCTGTCACTATGCATTTGTCAGAACCATGGAGCACACAAGTGCGGACCTGAAACTCTGGACCTGGCAAGGACGTATCAAAGTTCTTCAACTGAACAGCAATACTGGGGGAAAGCGTGCATGTTGTCGGGTGGGGGCATATGGAAATTCTCTATACTCTGCATTCAATTTTGCTGTGAACTTAAAACTGATCTAAAAAACAGTTTATTAATTTCTATTCTTTTTTGAATGCAATGGATTCTCGAAGCATCTTAACATTTATTTGATTCTGCCTTTCTAAGTAGATCCATGTTTCCTAAATGTATGCACCAGAGAGTCCCTGTAAACTACAAGGGAGACGCAGGATATTTTAAATTTGAGGGAAATGAGTGACACTTTAAGTCAGGTAGAGACAAGCTGCTGCTCTGCTGTGCTTAGTTGCTCGGTCATGTCCAACTCTTTGCAATCCCATGGACTGCAGTCCACCAGGCTCCTCTGTCCACGGGATTCTCCAGGCAAGAATACCGGAGTGGGTTGCCATGCCCTCCTCCATGGGATCTTCCCAACCCAGGGATCAAACCTAGGTCTCCTGCATTGTGAACAGATTTTTTTACCGTCTGAGCCACCAGGGAAGCCCAGACCAGCTGCCAGTTTGGGGTAATTCATAGCTTAACAGCAGACTGCACTGCATTCCTTTTGATGGTGTCATAGCTTTGCAAGGCTGAGTTTTCAGCAGTTGCTGTGATCCAAAGAAGTGTCCTGGGAAAATTCATATGGAACAGAGAAGAGGGCATCAGTGTCCGATCACACTCCAGCTTTGAGAAGCTGTGCCCTGATCAACAGGAGCACCCAGTCCATTAGTAAGTTCTTGGAATTATTTTAAGATGAATTAAAAGTATTATTATATTTTGTTTTCAATTTCTCTGTACTTTTTTCAAACTTCTACTATGCTGTTAAATTGTTGGGCATTTCTTTTGGCTCTGTGAAAAGATTACTGAGGCACCAAGGTACTGTGGGCAGAGACAGGCTAGAGGGGCTCTGAAGCAGACAATGAACAGATACAGTCAAGACACGTGTTAAGGCTAACAACCCTGTAAGGTAGACACTATTATTGCCTTTCACAGAGGGAAAAACTGAGCCACAGAGAGGTTATGGAAGCTGCTGGTGAGCACCCAAAAAGCGAGCAGCAGAGCTGGGATGTGAACCCAGGAATCTGGCTACAGAGTCCATGTTCTTCTCCATTCCATGGCACTTACAGACAGCCAGCACTTCTGTGGAGAGGAAGAGGCAGAGCTGAGATCAAGGTTGTTGTTTAGCCACTAGTGAAAGAAAGTGAAAGTCGCTCAGTTGTGTCTGACTCTTTGCTACTGCAAATCCTCTAGGAATTCTCTAGGCCAGCAGTATACTGGAGTGGGTAATTGTTCCCTTCTCTAGGGGATCTTCCCAACCCAGGGACTGAACCCAGGTCTCCCACATTGCAGGCAGATTCTTTACCAGCCGAGCCACCAGGAAAGCCCAAGAATACTGGAGTAGGTAGCCCATTCCTTCTCCAGTGGATCTTCCCAACCCAGGAATCGAACCTGGGTTCTTGCATTACAGGCAGATTCTTTACCAGCTGAGCTACCGGGAAACCCCAGTAGCTAAGTCGTGTCCAACTTAGTCGCTAAGTCATGTCCAACTCTTTTTCGACCATTTGGACTATAGCTTGCCAGGCTCCTCTGTCCATGGGATCTCCCAAGCAAGAATACTGGAGTGGATTGCCCATTTCCTTTTCCAGGGAATCTTCCTAACTCAGGGGTCGAACCCATGTCTCCTGCATTGGCAGGTGGGTTCTTCACCACTGAACCACCAGGGAAGCGCCAAGACCGAGGACTTTCTGACAGTGAAAACTGCCCTCCAAAATGGGAGACACTCTCTGATTAGATGACTTCCAGTGTGGACTGGCCAACTAACACCAGTGCTCAGAGAGCATTAATCCGAAGTTTCACAACACCATTTCTAAAGCTCTTGTCAACTCCAAAACTGTGATTTGAGCACAGTGTGAAGACTTCTGAGATAGTCACATAAAAACAAGCGCTACAGAATTTAAGAGTATAACTTTATGTTAATACAATGCACCTTCCTTCAGAATTTTTAATAATCCAATTTCATCATCTTCCCTGACTCAATTGCACGTGAAAAGTTCATAACAAGTCACCCAGATGTATGCTTCCTGAATATTATTTATTACAGAAAGGAACGGGGTTAAAGATACTCTTGACTGGTCTCCACTATGTTTCCTACTTTTCACATTCTGAGCTATAAAAAGATTATACTGACAACAATAACAACGTCACTTGTTTCCTCTATGGGCAAATGGGCTGACTGAACTAAAATGATTTCTAAAACCACTTCCTTTCTAGAATTCTAGCCATATTAATTCAGAAAGTGATTTTTTAGATAGATAAGGAGCTTTTTTTTTTTAATTTAGTGGTTTAAAAATACAAATACTTAATGTTCTAAGGCAATGATATTCAGGTAACCAGTTATTTAAGTGGGATGACAAATTGTGAGATTTCAAAAGTAAAGGACTTTATCATTAACGAGGAGAAAGGATTAGATGACCTCTCAAGGGGAAATCGAATTTATGGAATGTAGACTAGCTGAGAACTAGCTCTCTGGCCATCTGAGGGAAATGCCAAAACAAACAAACAAACAAACAAACAGTCATTCCCCACCTAGACAAACAGAACACGTACACACCCATGCACAACACACTTCAGATTCTGAGAGCACCCCAGAAGATTTTTCAGGAAAGTAAAGCAAACAGACTTCTTTCATTGTGGTAGTTACAAAAACATTTTTACAATGATATCAGTCATTTTAAAGTCTCAAAAGGCCCATATATTGAAAGGAAAAACAAAGACATTAACCTTTCAGTGTAAGTATTCAACTTTTTCTTTTTAAAAAAAGACAAGTTTTCCCCAGATTTCGTCTAGAAAACATTGAGTAATTATACAGTACTAAAGAAAAATCCAAATAAATCTGATTTTTAACATGTACTCATACTTTCTCACCTATTCTTGCCTTCTCCCTCATTAAAAATGTGTCCCACAGTGAACTTAAAAAGAAAACCAAAGGAATAATCCATAAACACGCAAGAGCTGGACTGATAAACGGAGGGCACTGACTGCGTGCTTGTAAGGGTCCCTCTCTGGCAGCAGAACGTGCTGCAACAATAGGCAAAGCCAGTCTATGAGGGCCATTAAGTCCCACCTTCCCCAGTCAAGAAAGCAAGTGACAATGTAAATAAGAGGAAGACATGATTACAGGATGGGGAAGGAAATGACAACCCACTCCAGCTGCCTGGGAAATCCCACGGACGGAGGAGCCTGGTGGCCTACAGTCCACGGGGTCCCAAAAGAGTCAGACACGACTTAGCAACTAAACAACAACAAATAATTACAGGAATTTAAGTGAATTAACCCTAATTTCTCTCCCTTTTTAAGTAAATCACTTGCAAGATTTGCTTTGCTGCTTCAACTATTACTTAGAAGCAGAGTTCTGGTGACAGTCCCCAGCTGCATTTTGACATGAACCACTGCCCCAGGGCACCAATTATTAGAACTTGGTGGGAAGACTCCTGTTGGGGGAGGGGGTCCCCAAGACCCTCTAAGAGCCTCCTCACAACGTCTCCCTACATGTCTCATGAGGCCAAATTTTCTTCACCTACTTCAACCAAACAACAGACAGCAACAAGTTGAATGCAGAATCCCCCTGCCTTCTCTTAAACCCATGGCAAGGGATTAACAAAAATATAAAGCAGTACCAGTCTTCCTAGTAAATTGCTTTTTGTTTTGAAATATGGAGGGTTTTTGTTTTTGTCTTTTGTTGTTTCTTTGGGCCACTCTATGCAGCATATGGGGATTTTATTATTTCCCCAACCAGGGATTGAACCCATGGCCCCTGCAGTGGCAGCAGAGTCCTAACCACTGGACTATCAGGGAATATGCAGGTATTTTTTTTATCAAAAATATGTTGTTACCATCTAATGGGCTGTTACTGCTATTTTAAATAAATTAACAATTAAATATTTTAATATTAATAGGTTCTCAGTTTAATTTCTAATAGAGTGAATACTGAGAGATAAAACCCACATAAATACAAGTTCTTGGAGGTCCTCAATAATTTTTGAGAGCATGGGGCTCCTGAGCCCAAACAGTCTGGAAATCCTAAAGGACTAGTTAAATAGATCCTACCACAGCCTGCTAATGGACTATTAGACCCACCATACCTGAGACAAATGATTAATGAATGACGCTGAGAAAGTTATAAAATACGCTGTATAAAATCAACTCATTTCTTTACAATTCTGACTTACGTAGATAATTTTCTATAAGAGGAAGAAAAAAATCTAGAGATAGACACAGAAGTGTTAAGACTAAGGATCTCACAAAGGTAGTATTTCAGGTCATTTTACCTTTTTCTTTTTTGTCCTAAATTGTATAACGGGGGTCGGAGGGCAGAATTTGCAGCAGCATCTCCCAGAGTGTGTACCAAGCAACACCAGTGCCACAACAGGCTCCAGAAGAGTTTGTGTTCTACTCAGTTGGATAAATGTTGATTATACCTGGGCTCAGTAATTCTTCAACACACATGATGATACTAAAAGTTCCAAGAAGTCATATAGTAATGAAACGTGTTTAACTGCATGTCCCAAACTTAGGTGACCAACAGACCCTTTGGCTTCCCTGTGGCTCAGAAGGTAAATCTGCCTGCAATGTGGAAGATCCAGATTTGATCCCTGGGTCGGAAGATCCCCCGAAGAAGGAAATGGCAACCCGCTCTAGTATTCTTGCCTGGAGACTTCCATGGACAGAAGACCCTGACTGGCTAGTTCACAGGGTCAAAAAGAGTCGGTCATGACTGAGCGACTAACACTCACTCATTTAACACCTATCCATATACCATCCTTAGGGAAACGCTGCCTCAGAGATCAACTTATCCTACATAACAATTCAAGGAGGAAGCCCATCCTTTAGCATTTACTGTCAGAAGTCACCATTATTCAGAAGGGATGCCCTCCAGAAATGACACCTAAAAACTCCAATTGAGAATTTGGGGGGTTATGTCAAGCACATTTTTTTTACATTTGCTTTAGTAAAATAATTTTATGAAGGAGTAAATTTAATTCATATAGATTCAGGAACCTGGAAAATTCAAGAAAAGTTTTCAATAGCACTTTTTTCCCTTTTTTTTTTTTTTTTTGACCTTGCCACAGCATGTGGGATCTTAGTTCTCTGACCCGGGATGGATTCCATACACCATGGCTCAGAAGCGCGGCATCTTTACCACTGAACCACCAGGGAAGTTCCTTGAATAGCAATTCTTACGTAAAATTTTCTTTGATGAAAACATTCAGTACATTGGAGCAAATGACACACACCAGGAAGTACTCTCCTGAGAAAATGACCTGCACAAACAGGCGTTGTCCCGGGGGGCTGCTGGCAGCCTGCATCTCCTCCCTGCTGCTGCCTCTCTTCCTTTTCAGGACCACAGTGAACAGGCCACACTCCCTCCCTTTCCTCTCACTCAGATCCTCAGGCTCCTCTGTCCTTCTTGACCTTTCTCTTCCTTCTGGGCTCTTCCATCCAGGCCTCAGCCAACATGTCTCACATTCTCTGAAGCTACTCTACAACTTTAAGATGTGTACCACAAAACATGAACTAGCACTTCACTGTTGATTAATGATTAATATTGTAATATATAACATATTATAATGGGGAATGTGTGTGATTGCGTGCTACTGCAAATTTGCTTGATTTTCACTCGTTCCAGATTAAACTGGTTTCTGACCATCACCTTTGGAGTTTTAAGCAGTCTGTAACAATGTATCCATGGAAAAACATAATCCAAATTCCAATTTGTATTCCTAATAGAGGAGCACCAACTCAATGGACATGAGTTTGAGTAAACTCCAGGAGGTGGTGATGGACAGGGAGGCCTGGCATGCTGCGGTTCATGGGGTCGCAAAGAGTCGGACATGACTGAGCGACTGAACTGAACTGAATAAAGCAATATGAATTGCTTTTTCAGGTTATCTGGGAATCAGAAATGGATCCCAGGAAACAATACATCAAGACAAAGCTGGGTGAAGGCAGCCGAAAAACAGGCACTAGAAGACAGCATGGAGCTGGGGGTGGAGCAGGTAGACTCACCTGGGCTGAGTTCAGCAGACCCAGGCAATCCACTTTCACAGAAGAAAAACGTGCCTGAGAGTTTGGACAGACAAGACCTAAATCTGACCGGTTAGACACAGGTTAATTTTTGTTGGCCACCAATGGGGGTTTCCTCAGATGTCAGGGTTCCACCACTGCCCGCTGCACTGGCCTGCCTCCGTTACCCTGTCTGTACCTGGATTTCCAAAGATGAGCAAGTACAGTCAGGACTGCTCTGCTCCAAGGCAAAGCTTTGGCACCAAATACCTGTCGGCTCTCCTACACCCCTGAGTTGAGTTTTCAGACAAAACAGAAACTTCAGGAAACATTCAGCCTTCTCCCTTCAGGCTTAAACAACCAAAACCTGGCCTGAGTGGCCTGAGTTTGCTTTCTCATTGCCCCTGGCTTCACTCTGTTCATCAACACTGAAAACCACGTAAGCAAACACCATTTTAATAGAAAAGAAAAAAATGCAATGAAGACATACTTGCCTTATGCATTGCTTTTTTAAAGTAGTAATAAACACAGCAAACCTTTCAATACTCAGAAAGGACTAACTCTAGAAAAAATGGGGTTACTAAACTCTATCAAATGAATAAATAAATATACATTAATTACTGGCATTTATGACCTTTCTAAAACATTTCATCAAATAAGTATTAATATTGCAGTTATTATTAATTGAAGTCACCATTAGGGGAAAGGCGAGACCATGTTATTAAATTATTCCACTGGTACATTTTCCTCCAAATAGAAAAGGTTTTTAAAATGTCAGCTTTCATATGAAAAAGCATTCAAACTCATTTTCCATTCTAGGCTTTGAATGTTTCTAAAATACTTGTAAACTGCTTCTTTTAATTAGGCAGGAGGAGGCTTCATACACTTGGGCATGGACTTTTGAAAATCCCTGCCAAATACAAGTGCTGTATTCGGAATCATGGGTAGACATTAATGGATATTCACAAACAACTCAGAAGCAAGATCAGAACACTGCCAGTTCGGGGCTTTATAATTCAGGCTGATGGATTATCAAGGGACCTTCCCATTAACCCACCACTAGCAGAGGAGGTGCTCAAAGGCTGGGAATGGCTACTGCCCACCTCTCAGCCTCCCCACCGTTCTCTGTAATAGTGGTCCAAAGTGAGAGTGGCTTGGGGAGAAAATTAAATTCAAGCCAGTGCATTCTGCTCTTTACCAGCCACTCTGATAAACGTTTGAAACACAAGGCAAAAGAGAAAAAGATTAGGGATTATCCAAGAATTTTAATTATTTCTGTTATCCTTGCTACTAATTCCATGAGTAATAGGAAACTGGCATGAATTAGTCATGGCTTTTTCAAGGTAAACATAATCTGCTTGACGCAAAGGGCTTTAATCCTGCAAATAAAAAGCGGCCCTATTCCTCAATTAGCATCTACCTCCAATGAGCTCTGTGAACCAAGCATAGTCTGCCCTTCGCTAGGTGCTGAGGGGCATGGCAGAGTGTGCAGCCTCCACCCCGAGGCCACCAGGGAATAAAAGTCTTCAGCGGGGGGGCGTGGGGGTGGGCCATCAGTGGGGAGGTGCCACCCAGGAGGGGTGGGGCTTCATCTGAGAGGGTGCCCAGAGGACCAAGGGCTCTGGCTAAAATCTCAGTCTCAGGACCACATTCAATGGATACCCTGGCCATATTAAGTCTATCAATATACAGGGCCGGTTTCCTGGGCATGCTGGGCCCCACGCCTGGTTTAACGCTCTGCTGCCATCTTGGAACTCCGAATAGTGTTTGAACAAAGGAGCCCCACATTTCGATTATGCAGCTGGTCCCATCAATATTCATCATTAACTACATTTTAAATATGCAAAATTAAATGTGACTGGATTCTGCCTTTCAGATGGAATACATTTTGCTCTTTAAAAGCCACTTAATAGACAACCTCATGCAAATCCTTCTCAAGTTTTACACTATCTACAATTTAAGTTTATGACCTTCAATTTTTTTTCCTTGGCAGTTCTCAAAATGAAAGCACTCTATTAATACTTTTAAGATTTAGGAAGAGCTCAGAATAAATGCATCTTCACTATACATTAAGTACGTATTAGAGAAAGATGACATTCATTTTTACTGTTTTAAAATTCACTTTCAATCTAAAGATATTTCTAAGTGTTTTATACTATGATTGAAGACTAGGTAAATCATGAATAGTTTAAAGAATAAATCAAAGGACCAAACTAGTTTACTTTAACAGTACTTTCTAGGCAATGAAAAGGTAACGAATGAAGAAATCTCATTTTCTAAACTAGTCACAGTTTAAGAATTCCTTTGATAAAGCCCAGCCCTAGCTATCTACTCTGCTTGTGACGGGGTGTCCCCCATCACTGGGTCGGCAGCACTGTATTGTACTAGTTCATTTCTCAGATCACAGGCAGAAATGGCGGGGGGGGGGGGTAGCTTAGGGAGCTTGCGGGGGGCGGCTTGGGGCGTGGATACTAGGTTACATTTTCTCTCAGTCTGGGTGTCTGCAGAGGCTTCAAGAACTGGTGAGATTTTGTCCTAAGGAAAGTTGATTGAAGTACCAAACAGTGCTTTGAAGAAAACAGGTGCTTTGTGAGCCAGTAAGTGCCTAGGCTGGATGATCAATTTTCAGGGACATGTGAAGAATCATCTGTCTTATAGAGATGGCTACTTGAGTTCCTGCATGCTGGTAGCTCAGAAGGTAAAGAATCTGCCTGCAATTCAGGAGATCTGGGTTCGATCCCTGGGACTGTGAAGATCCCCTGGAGAAGGAAATGGCTGCCTACTCCAGTATTCCTGCCTGGAGAATCCATGGGCAGAGAAGCCTGGCAGACTACAGTCTGTGGGGTCGCAAAGAGTTGGACAAGACCGAGCAACTGACACTTTCACTTTTTTTCTCCTTGAGTGCAGAGGACCAGAATGATACGGGAGATGGAGGGAGAGA
The DNA here is from genome assembly GCF_016772045.2 of Ovis aries. Lineage (NCBI taxonomy): Eukaryota > Metazoa > Chordata > Mammalia > Artiodactyla > Bovidae > Ovis > Ovis aries. The sequence goes on along the minus strand of NC_056065.1, from coordinate 42,971,497 downwards.
AGTAAGGAGCTGGTTAGATAAAATGCCAATTTATCCTGAGCGGAGGAAAAAAAACTCAGCAACTTAAAACTATCATAAGAAAACCCCGAGACAATTGTGAGATATGTATCTCCTTAGAAAGACACTCCTGGGAGTGATTACAGGGGTCAGGACTCAATGTAGAATGGTGTGGCAACTCTGGAAAACAGTTTGGTAGTTCCTCAAAATGGTAAACACAGAGTTAAAAAAACTCAGTAATTCCACTCCAGTTATACACCCAAGAGAATTGAAACTATATGTCCACACAAAAACCTGCACATGTATGTTCATAGCAGCATTATTCATAGTAGCCACAATGTGGAAAATAACCCAATATCCATCAACTGAGGAATGGATATACAAAATGTAGTCTGTCCATACAGTATGGAATACTCTCTTAGTCTGTCTGGGCCCTGTAACAAAATATCATAGACTGGGTGGCTTATAATCAGCAGAAATTTATTTATTATAGTCCTGGAGACTGGGAAGCCCAAGATTAAGGTGCCAGCAGATCCAGAGTCTGGTGAGTACCCACCTCCTGGTTCACAGGCATCTTCTTGATGTATCTGCCGGTAGCAGAAGGGGCCTGGGAGCTTTCTGGGGTCTCTTGTACAAGGGCATTGACCCCATTCATGAGAGCCCCACCCTCATGACCTAATCACTTCCCCAGAGACCCCACCTCAAAATACCATCACATTGGAGATTAGGTTTCAACAGTGTATGAATTTTGGAGGGACACATACATTCAGTCTATAGTAAATATTACTCAGTCTTAAGATGGCACGAGGTACTGATCCCCGCTATGATGTGGATAAACCCTGAAAACACCATGCTAATTGAAAGAAGCTAAGGCCATATGTTGTATGATTCCACTGACATGAAATGTCCAGAATAGAGATAGGCAGTAGATTACTGGTTGCTGGGGGGGAATGGGGAAAAGGAGGAATTTGGAGTGACTGCTAAGGGCTTTCATCACTTCTTTTTTGAATGATGAAAACGTGCTGAAAGTAGACACTGGTGACGGTCGCACAACTGGTAAATATACTAAAATCATCAAACTGTATATTTCAAAAGGGTGAATATTATCGTATGTGTCAATAAACCTGCTTTTTTTCCCCAAATTTTTATTGAAGTTGTCACAGTATTGTTCCTGTGTTAAGTTTTTGGGTTTTTGGCCACAAGGAGCGTGGGATCCAAGTTCTCCAATCAGGGACCAAACCCGCAGCCCCTGCATTGGAAATAAACCTGTTTTAAAAATGAAGAGAGAGTGGATACAGGAAAAGTCTTCTTTTGCCCTAAAACAGTAAGTTCCAGAAAGTACAGATCAAAGTAGCCTTGAAGAGTAGCAGACTGGACAGAAGTTCTTGTCCCGAGAGAATTATGGTCCGAAACATATTCACGCCTGACCAAAGGTTAAAAGAGAAAAACATGATTCTTCCTCTACTGTGCTACTGCATACCTCTTACTGGGGTTCTGGAATGGAAGTTTGCTTTCAGATGTGTCTTACAGGTTTTTAAGATGTTCTAAATTCAGTTACTTTGAAGCAACTGAATCTTCCCATAGAACTTTAAAAGTAAAAAAAACAAAAGCCTTAGCAACAAATCTTGTGGAAAATTTTAATCTAATAATAATATCACCCTACAGCTAAGGGAGAAAATGAACAAAAATAGCCCTAAAGCATAGGGAAGAATGGACTTATCACATAGAGGACAACTGGATGCTGTGCCCAAATCCGAGGCGATGGAGGCTCCGTGGAAAAACCGACCCCTCGAATCAGGCTGATGTGTTGGCAGGGGGACCATCACAGCCTAAAAGGCTCCTAACTCTGGCCTTTGATAGCCTTTACTGGTGTCAAGATGTTGCTTCTGAGGGTTTGGCTTTTGTTGTTTTTTAACAGCGCAAGAACCTGACACTGCATAAATCATTTCCACCAACTCTGAACCCATTTACATTTATGAGGCTCTACTAAAATCTGCATTTTAACACGAATCGGTATCTTAAATTTCAAAAGACATTTCTTAAGTACCTCTGCTGTTACCAACTCATAACCACAGAAAAAGCAAGGTATATTTTTAAAACCCTAATGATCTAAAACCTCAATTAATCAGAACAAGTGAGAAATAACTCTTGATTTTCAGAAGCACCAAATATACTTTGTTTCAAACCTTACAAATGAAAAGTCTACACAAAAAAATTACATTTTATTGTCTTCAGTTCAGTCGCTCAGTCGTGTCCGACTCTTTGCGACCCCATGAATCCCAGCACGCCAGGCCTCCCTGTCCATCACCAACTCCCGGAGTTCACTCAGACTCACGTCCATCGAGTCAGTGATGCCATCTGGCCATCTCCTCCTCTGTCGTCCCCTTCTCCTCCTGCCCCCAATCCTTCCCAGCATCAGAGTCTTTTCCAATGAGTCAACTCTTCGCATGAGGTGGCCAAAGTACTGGAGTTTCAGCTTTAGTATCATTCCTTCTTAGAAAACAATAATTCAATCACCTTTTTTCATTTCTTAGAAATTTAACATCTCTCAGGTTCCTCATTTTAAACATCAAGAATTGGCTTAATGGGACTTCCCTGGCAGGACAGTGGTTGGGACTTTGCCTTCCAACGCAGGGGGTGCAGATTCGATCCCTGATCAGGGAGCAAAGATCCGACATGCACTGTGGCCAAGGCACGAACAGAAACAATACTACAACAAACTCAGTGACGACTCTGAAGGTGGTCCACATCAAAAAAGACAAAAAATTGGTTTAGTAAGCTTAACCAAGTCCTGAAACTAATGTCGTGGAATTATAGCATTTTCCAATTTCATTACGAAAATAACGTTATATTTCACAAAAATTCCAATTATTGGATTATATTCCTCATACCTAAGACTTAATTCACTGTTTTCTTTTTGGCTCAAAAATCAACTAGTACTGACCCACATAATAGGTGACATGAATGCTTAAAATTTTCTTTTGAAAAAGAATTTCTAGGAAACTGCTTGGTTTTCTGCTTCTTTTCCTGAAAGTAGCATGCAGCCAAAAGCTAGGTTCCAGTCAACTGAGGGTTCCAGTTAACCAAGTCATAACTCTTAAATTGCAACACATTCAGAATCATTAATATTATTTCTTCAGTACTAATAGGTATCATGTGAAATAACTATATTTAGTTTCAGCAATAAAAATATTAAATTATAATATTTAAGTCTATGATAAACTTATTTTTCCTCAAAATGGCTTCTGAAAAGCAAGGTAACAAATTAAGAAACTGTTTTCCCAAAAAGGTGAGAATTACAGTATTTTTGAAACATGATCTCATCATGGTAGCCACAGAGTTACAGTCTACAAAGCCGTTTAATGATCTAATGTCCCAACACTGCAATGAATAGAATGAATCCTTGAAAAATTACCTACTAGTGAATTCTCATATCCATGTTGTAGAATTCAAGTTCCTTTAGAGTCTCTGTCTGTAATGCTTTTCTCAGCATGAAACATCTACGTCAGGTGAAAATCAGGATGTAAAAACACATTGGTGCCTAAACTGAATACGAGTATACATTCATTCACACAGCACTGAGAGTCCGCTGAGTGCAGGTGACAGGATACACAGGTGACCACCACAGGCCACTCTGGGGTACATGTTCCAGCGAGGGGAGGCAGGCAATGAACACAGTAAGTAAATAACAGAGCGTGCTAGGATGGGGTAAGTGCCATGGAGAAGTAACAAGTGAAGCAGGGGAGGGAAGATTCAGGGGTTCAGAGAGATGAAATTTCAACCAGGATGGCGAGCAGAGCCTCTACTGAGAAGTCTGTGTGCAAACTGGAAAATAACAGTGCACATTATTTATTTGGCTTTGAAATCCATTTCAAGATTGCATTTGTGCTTATTTAGTATTCACAGTAACTTTCCATTTTCTCTATTTCAGTTTTCTATTTCCTGATCATTGACAGACTGGAGAAGAAGGCAGGCAGCCTTGAGCATGCCAAGGAAATTTCTTCTAATTTTCTGGTTTACTTGATTTTTTTTTTTTTTAAAGAGAACTATAGCTACAATTAAAGTGAAATTTAGGGTTCTCCATAAAACAATGAATAGTCAAAATGGAATTTATATTATAAACCTTACAGTAGCTTAGGTTATCTTCCTCCCATTGTTTTTAGAGGCAGCTAGAGTATGAACCAACAGCAGATCACAGTGTCACACTGTCTGGCAGGATTAAGAATTCACGTATTAGCTGAAAAGATCATCTTTTAAAAAGAGCCCACAGAAGGTGTCTCCACAAATTGCCCGTTTACGTACAAAATATGTTTGTAATAGCTCAAAAGGAAATCATTTTATTCGAATTTCATGAAACACATTTTCTAACTTGTAAGCTAGAAAAAGAAAAAAGAAAAAACAAAACTAACAACACAACAGAATAACTGAGGTTTAAAATGCTTTTATTTTGAAGACTAAGAATTCTTAAATACTAAAAATGCACCAAGAAATCTTATAGAAAGTTAGCAAATGACAAAGGACTCGAGTCCTCAATGTCTTTCATGTGAGATTTCTGTTAGTCCACCATAAAAACTATACTTGATAGCTGAAATCTTCAGCAATGCTAATAGGCTAATTAATTAGCCCATTCCTAATTCAATAATGAACAGTAAATGTAGATGTGTGGACACACTTAAGAAAAATGTGGAGTTTTAATAAGAAATATTATCACTGACTAAATACTTTTGTTCCCCAAATATCCAATCCCAGCACATATTTTTAAGCTGTGTGGGTTTTCCCCAAGAGAAGCAAACTTTGACATTTTTTCTTGGATATATTAAACTTACAGACCTCCATCCCACATCTAGAAAGAACATTCCAAACTCAGCTTGATGTAACTTTTAAAAATCAAATTGAGAGCAATTAGATACTTAGTGACTGAGATCTGAATTTGACAGAGTCAACAGAATGTTAGAAATGAAATAAATGAAAGAAGTATTCAAAGTTTATCATCCTCAATGTGATGAAAGGAACATAGAACAAAAGATGCATTTGCCTCTCCTGCCCTTTAATTTGTGAACACCATACTTCTCTTGATATGTCATGCCCAGAAAGAGAAAATGAGATTTTTTTTTAAAGCCTTGCTAAATTGAAATATGACCATTCCATCTGGTCTTCCATCAATCCTCCCTCCCTCCAATTTTTATTTTAAAAAAAAACATAAGCACAGATCTAAGTACTCTCTATAGACTACACCTAGATTACTTTGCTCCAAGGCCGAGAAAAATGTTTACCATTCCAAGATCCACTCCGAAGCATATATCTGCAATGCGTAAGCTTTTCGTTGGCAAGATCAGTCAATATCACAAGGCGTGCAACGTTTAAAAGGTTAAGTGGTTGAAGGTTAAAAAATAACAACAAAACAAATCGATTCACTAAGAAATATTTTTTTGTCAAGTAACCATGAAATAATTTCGACCCTAATAAATCAAAGAGGGGTTTCTCCTTTTTGTACGGTGTAAATTACCGTCAGAAAAACTGCACCAATGTGTCGGGAGCGGAAAAGGGGAAGATTTCTAACACCGGGTGAGACCACGGTCGTAAACCTCATCACGATTTCACCTTTGGGTGAAAAGGTGGGAGGGGAGCCAAAAGTTTCAGCCTCTGCTCCTTTGAAAACAGACGTTGGTAAGACCCTGGAAGGAGACGGAAAGGGGCGCAGATGCCGCGTCCGAGGCTGCAGTCGCAGATAATCGAGATCTGGGAAGGGATGCGGGGGAGTGGTTTCTTATGTAAGCATACACCAAAAATCGTGCATGCACCCCCGGCCTGATGCACATCTGAGCACACAACACAGGCACACGGCATCCCTCCCCACGAATGCAGCCCCAGCCTGCGGGCGCTGCCGAGGAAGGCGGACCGATCCTTCCGCCAGTCCGCACGTTTCCCCCGATCCATGCAGCCACCACCCGGATGCGGGTGCAATGCGGGCGGCCAGGGCCCCAGTGCGGCGCCCGAGACGGAACCTGGCTTCCCCCCGGCGCCTGCAACGCGCGCGCACGGCCTCCGGCGCCCCGACCCAGAGCCGCTCGCCTGACCCCGACCCCTCGCTTCCCCACCCGGCTCCCGGCGCTCGGCCCCCGCGCCCTGACCCGGCCCCGGGGCTTACCTCGCGAGGCCCAGCCCCCGCCGCTGCAGAGCAGCCCGGCCAGCAGCAGCCAGGCGGCCGGGGCCAGCGCGGGCGCAGGGCGGCGCAGCATCGCTCCGGCTCCCGGCGCCGCGGCCGGCCCGAGGCGGGAGCGGCAGGGACGCTCGTGGGGCGCCTAGCGGGGCTCTCGCGGCCCGGAGCCGGCTGCTTGCCGCCGCGGCGAGCACCGGGGTCCGAGGAGGAGCCGCCGCCGTGACGCTGGGCCGCGGGCGCCCTCCCCTCGGCGGAGGCAGCGCTTCGCTTGAGGCAGCGGCAGCAACTAAGATGGCGGCGGCGCTCTCTCTCGGGTCCGGCGAGGGTACCCGGCCGGGGGCGGGGTGGCGGCGGGAGGGGCGGAGAGGGGAGCGACGGCGAGGCGCGCGCGCGGCGGCTCGGGGAGCGCGCGGGGCGTGGGGTGGGGGCGGGGCGGGCGCGCCTCCGAGTGCGCCCGCGGGGTCGCGCCGAGAGACAGGCTCCCGAGAGGTTGGGAGAGTCCGGGGTTAGGGAGGGGGCTGCATCCCCCTCCCTGGTCGGCTGCTAACGAGGGCATCAACGCCTCCTTCCCACGCGCGCTCCGAGGCTCCGGAGCCGACCTAGCGGTACCCTGGGGCGCGTGCCCCCCCTTTCTCCCCTTCCCACCCCCACCCTCAAGGATGCAGACCCCGTTTGGAAAGTGCGGCCAAGGGCCCCTGAGCGACAGCACCCTGTGCCACTTCCAGCAAATCACGTCGCCTCCTAGAACCTTGGCGTCCTCTTCTACCAAGTGGAGGTGCCAAGAGGGAGCTTGCGGGGTCGCAAAAGGTGTTCAAGGAGACGAGGTCAGCGAAACGCGCTTTGTAAACAGTCAAGGCTGCGCAGCATGTGCTGCGGTGGTTCTAGCCCTGGGAAAGGGCGTGCTTATCCCAAGTCCGTAGTGAATTTGCAAGTCGGGGGTCCCTCCATTTGCTGAAGAAATCCGTATGTGGCTTTTGAAAGGCCGGTGGTGCGGGTGCCCTTTCTAGATTTTAGTGTGATGCTAACGGTCCCTTAAAAATGCAGAGATCCAAATGGATAAAGAAGGATCCCTTCACAGCTCTCTCAGTTCCTTCTCTTGTCCTGGGGACCCTACCTCCTCCTCCCCCCACCCCAGAACAATCATGAATGGTCTCCCGCGAGTCATAGAGCCACTGTACCCTGTGGGTCGACTTTACTGGCTCCATTTTGCAGAAAGGCAAACTAAGACGAAATGACTTTCCCAGCTGAGACAACTGCTGTAAAAAGATCAGTCCTCAAGGACAAGGCTAGCATGAGGGAGACACCCACAGCCGAAGTCAAACAGCAATAAAATGTTAATTATTGAAGACACTGCTGGAAGACCTATCAGAGGTAATTCATAGCACAGTGATTGGCACAGTGATTGTCTGGCCATGTTTGCTGAGAAGGTCTGGCTGGCTGGTGGGCTTTGTGGGGACCAGCTTGGGGTGGGGGTGGGGTGAAGGAGGGTGGGCAGCCGGGGAGGCTGGGAGGAGAATGAGTCACTCAGATTGTGAAGAGCAGAGGACTTATTTAGGAGAGTAGTGGGCGAAGAGCCCAAAAAAGGTAGACGGTGGCCAGAGGGAAGTGCCTGAAATGTCAGAAAGAGGGATTTGGACCGAATCCTGCAGGCCACAGGAAGCCTTGAGCAGCAGTGAACAGAGGCATGATGTGACCTTGGAGGGAGTTTCAAAGCCATCTGTGATGGAATATGCTCCTCCTTGTCTTTATGCCTCAAAGTCATCCTCCTCCAAAGCCTGGAGACTCCACCTCTGCTCCCCTGTCCACCTGGCCCCTGAGCCCAAGAGGACCAGACTCCTGTAGGCGGACCCTTCCCGAGACACCTGCCTGGCCCTTGTGTCTCTAAGCCACACCCACCCCCTCCTTCCAGCCAGCACTGCAGAGTCATACTCTCCAGGCGTGGCTGTTCCCTCCCTGGTTCCCAGATACTCACTGCTGCCACCTCATCAGGTCCAGACAGCTCTGCTGGGCTTCCCATCCCTCAAGCCTGGGCCCCACCCAGCTGAGTTCAGGATCCACTGTCTCGACACAATCGGAGCTCAAGTTCATTCCTTCCCAGAGCCAGCATCACGTGGCCCACCATCCACAACCTGTGCCCTGAGCCTCCAGTCCTACTAATACACTTCTGAGCTGCCTCCTCCAGGAAGTCCTCCAGACTCTCAGGCCCTCCCTCCATAAACCCACACGCTCTAAACTTGATGACCCAGGCTTAATAATCTGCTTTTTTCGCTGTTGATTGACTACTCCTCATATGTCCTTTTCTCCTCCATGCTATTCTAGTGGGAAGAACCAGTGCTGATTCAGTCAGACAGCACTGGCTGAGAATTCTGGCTCCTGCTACTTCAAATGACCTTGGACAAGTTACAAACCTTCTGAGTCTCTGCTCACTTGTGAAATGGGATAATGATACCTATTTCCTAGAGTTGTGAGAATTAAGTAAGATGATACTGGACTTCCCTGGTGGTTCAGTGGCTAAGACTCCAAGCTCCCAATGCAAGGGGCCAGGGTTTGATTCCTGGTCGGGGAACTAGATCCCACGTGTCACAGCTGAGAGTTCATGTGCTGCACCTAAAGCTCCCACATGCCACAACTAAAAGCTGGTGCAGCCAGATAAATAAATATTTTTTTAATTAATGAGATGAGGCAATTAAAGTGCCTCACAGAGACCATAAAAATATATATATATACACTATATATACCTAATATACAGTAGGTCTGAAACTATGGTATAGGGGATTCCCTGGTGGCTCAGTGGTAACGAATATGCCTGCCAATGCAGGAGACACAGGTTCAATCCTTGGGTCAGGAAGATCTCCTGGAGAAGGAGTTGGCAATCCACTCCAGTATTCTTGCCTGGGAAACCCCATGGACAGAAGAACCTGGTGGGTTACAAACCATGGGGGTCACAAAGAGTTCGACACAACTTAGTGACTAAACAACAAAACTATAGTAGTGTCTTCTTTTCCTTCAGGAGGCTTCTGAGCTCCTAATATACTGCTGAACGCACAGTAGGCACTCAATAAACATTCCTTGATGAAATAAATGAATTGTTGTGTTAGTTTTTTTAATCATTATTATTATTATAGAGATCACATCTCAGAGAGTAAAAAAAATACCCTGTAGGTTTCCAGGGACCCTGGAGACTTACAAAACATAAAATCAGAAAGGTATAATCTCAGATCTATGTTTTGAGTCAATAAGCTGATGCCAAGAGGGAAAATGTAATGTATTCAGTTCTATAAGAAACACAAACAAAAGCTCTTTGGTGTCTGCAATCCTTATCTTCTCTCCCTCTCTGTCCCTTAGAGAAACAGAGCGATAGATCTAAGCAGGTCCATCAGCAGGTGGGCAGACAGGCAGCCCCAGAGCTCAGTGAAGCCTGCACATGCTGAGATTTTGCCCACAAGAGAGTTCCTGCAGCTGCAGGACTCAGCTTGAGCGTGTTGGAAGCCAGGGAAACCAGTGAACTCAGCCTCTGGTTGGCCTGACAATAGCCTCGGCCATATTGGCACTTTTCAAAGGTCTCCATGTGATGGATTAGTTAATTCTTAAAGTGGCCCTGAGATGGGGATCGATCCAGACTTAGGCTGTGGATAGCAGAGATGGTCTTTGACTGAGCTGAGCCAGCTGCTGACCCAGCAGCAGCCCTAGTAGTCCTAGAGCAGGGAGAAATGAGACACCACGCAGGCCCATCCCTCGGGGGAGACTGTGAGGATGAGCTGGTGCCTTTGTCTTCTGAATGTATAGTCAGCCTGACTGTGCAGTAAGTAGAGAGGGCACAGAATGTTGGGGGGCTGCATCCTTTGAAATGGCTTTCACTACTAATAATAACAGCAGCCTGTGTACTGAACTCTTTTCCTGAAAGTGCCGTATCACTTCTGCCTCCAGCAACCCTTTCCAGAAGGTACTTTTGTGGTTCTAGATGAGAAAAATGGAAAATGTGCTCAAGAGCTAACTGCTAGAAAGGACACCCGGGATTCAGTTTCATGTCTCAGCCCCTACAGTACCTTCGCTGCTACTTGAAATGACACCTCAGATGGCAGCTTCTCTGGTGGCTCAGTGGTAAGGAATCCACATTCCAGTGCAGGAAACATGGGTTCGATCCTCGATCTGGGAAAATCCCATGTGCCAAAGAGCAACTAAGCCTGTGCGCCACAACTACTAAGCCTGTGCTCTAGAGCCTGAGAGCCAAAACTACTGAGCCTGCGAATCCTGAAGAAATGAAGCCACCGCACTGAGAAACCAGCACACCACAACTAGAGAGTGGCCCCCGCTCACCGCAGCTAAGGAAGACCTGTGTTCAGCAATGAAGATCTAGCACAGCCAAAAATAAACAAATAAAAATTTTGAAAAGAAAGAAATTACACCCCACATACAAATAAATAAAGCTCTGCATAGGATCTCACAGCTCAGAGCCAGCCTACTCCACCATGTCAGCCCCTCCAGGTATGCAAGGCCCTGTGAGACCGTCCTCATTCAGGCTGGGGTTCCTCACTGGGATATTCATTCCGAGGTCTAGAGTTGAAACAGATGGACCAAGGTCTCAAGTGGGAATGCTCTTTGCCAGGAAGCCAAACTTTTCTCCACTGATCACATCATTCCTGTTAACGCAGCATGTGCTGCTCAGCCGATGTTTGTGGAACCCAGCTGGAGGCAGATAAGTCGTCACTGAGGTTCCTCTCCTAATGATGTGCTTAGGAGGAAACCTACTTTGGGGTTGCTCAGGAGAAGGTTGTGAGACTCTTGATGAGAGCTACAGATTGTAAATTCCCAAAAGTACTAAAACCACAGCCCCCAACACCATCACCAGGGTCCCCTGAGACCTCAGAAGATGCGAGCTCTGGCCCCATCTCTGACTTTTGGTGGCCTGGCCTGGTCACTCCATCACCGTTGTTACTGTTGTTGTTTAGTTGCTAAGTCATATCTGACTCTTTTGCAACCCCATGGACTGTAGCCTATCAGGCTCCTCTGTCTGTGGGATTTCCCAGGCAAGAGTACTGGTGTGGGTAGCCATTCCCTTCACCAGGGAATCTTCCCGACCCACGAATCAAGCCACTGTCTCCTGCACTGGCAGGCAGATTCTTAACCACTGAGTCACTGAGGAAGCCCCCTTCACTGTTAGAAGGGATAATTAATGAGGGACAAGATGACTTGTGCTTAGAGCAGGGACTCTGGTGGGACAGATCTGGGCAAAACTTATATCTATCCACTTCCTTCCGTTTTGTAAAATTTCCTTTTAATCGTGTATGGTTATAGTAAATATTTGCATGGGTACAAAGTCAAAACTAGAAAGCAAGATGCTCAGACAAGTCTAGTTCCATTCCTGTCTCTTCCTTCCTGAACCCTCCTCCCCTTAAAGATGACCATTTAATCTTTTTTGGCTTATCCTTCCATTATTTTTTTTACAAGTGAATATTTAAATATATGTCTCTCTTAGATTTAAAAAAAAAAAAAAACAGCCTATCACAGGACTTTTCTGGTGGTCCAGTAATTAAGCCTCTGTGATTCCACTGCAGGGGACATGGGTTAGATCCCTGCTCAGGGAACTAAGATTCCAAGTGCCTCACTGGTGCGGCCAAAAATAGAGCAGCAAATTGTACCAGATACTCCGCTTTTTTTTTCTGGGTAAAATATCTTGGAAATGGTTCCATCTCAGTATACAAACAGAGTTTCCATTCCTTTTAATATTTGCATAATATTCCCTCACATAATGTGATATAATCAAAAATCCATACTTGGCCTTTGTCCCTGAATCTAGGATTCCTGGGAATCCCTTGAAATTTCCTGATGATAGGAGCATCTTTTATTCTAATGAAGTGACTCTTGGCGGGCTTTCAGATAGTTTCAGGATAAGGGCCAGTCACCAGAAAGACCATGCCATGATCAGAAGCTTGGAAATTTCAGCCCTACTTTGCCCCTAATCTCAGGGAGGAGAAAGGGGCAATCATACCTTCATAATGAAGCCTCTATAAAAATCCCTGAACTGTAAGATTCAGTGAATTTGTGGGCTAGTGTCCACACCCACTTGCTGAGAAGGTAGTGCCCCAAATGCCTGGGGACAGAAAGAAGCTCCAGCACTCGGGACCCTTCCAGACCTTGATATAGATACCCCTTTCTCTAGCTGATCATTTGGATCCTTCGTAATATCCTGAGCTTCCCTGGGGCTCAGACGGTAAAGAGACTTCCTGCAATGCAGGAGACCCAGGTTTGATCCCTGAGTTGGGAAGATCCCCTGAAGAAGAGCATGGCAACCCACTCCAGTGTTATTGCCTGGAGAATTCTGTGGATGGAGGAGCCTGGTGGGCTACAGTCAATAAACTGGGAAAGTGGGTCGGGTGTTTCCCTGAGTTCTATGAGCCATTATAATAAATTATTGAAGCTGAAGAAAGGGTCACAGCCAAGTCAGACAGAAGTATGAGTAACCTGGGGACCCACTACTTGGGATCTGCAAAAGCAGTGGGGGCAGTGTGGGGCTGAGTGCTAACCTGTGGAGTCTATACTAATTCTAATTAGTTAGTATGAGATTAATTCATAGGACACCCAGTTGATATCCACAGAGAATCAGAGAGTTGTTTGGTGTGGAAAACCCACACATATGGTGTCAGAAGTGTTGTGAGTAGGGAGTTTTCCTTCCTGCAGTAAGCCTTTTTGTATTTTTTGTCACTTGTGCTGGTTTAGGGTTAGGGTTAGCCATCTCTGTGGCTGTGGATAAGGTTTCCTGCTCTGCAATCTATGTATCTCCATCTGTAAAACAGAGATACGTCCATGCCCGCCTCACTGAGGAGTTAGAAAAACCAAAGCATGACATCAGCTTATTATTATTATTCATTTCTGTCCATACCTCAGAGCTTTAGCAGTCACATAAGAAGTGAGAGTTGGACCACCAAAGAAGGCTGACCACCTAAGAATTGATGCTTTTGAACTGTGGTGTTGGAGAAGACTCTTGAGAGCCCTTTGAACAGCAAGGAGATCAAACCAGTCAGTGTTAAAGGAAATCAGTCCTGAACAATTCATTGGAAGGACTGTGGCTAAAGCTGAAGCTCCAATACTTTGGCAACCTGATGCAAACAGCCGACTCATTAGAAAAGACCCTGATGCTGGGAAAGATTGAAGGCAAAAGGAGAGCAGCAGAGGATGAGATGGTTAGATAGCATCACCAAGGCAATGGACGTGAATCTGGGCAAACTCCAGGAGATAGTAAAGGACAAGGAAGCCTGGCATGCTGTCGTCCATGAGGTCACAGAGTAAAACATGACTTAGCTACCCAACAACAACAACAGAGCTTTAAGCCTCTCTGGCAGTGGCAGAAACCCTAACTTAGGAAAGGTCATTCCCGTGGTCTCCAGCAAGTCGGATTAGTGCCTGTGGGCTTATTTCAGACTCTCGCCATTTGCAAAGGAAACAAGGAATTCCCATGTATGAAGCACCAGGTACCTCTGGCTGGTGAAATTTTCCGGGAAAAGAAAACCCCACCTTGACGCAGAAGCCAGGCAGCTCAGTTTCGTGTCCCCAAAATGGACAAGGTTGAGGTTTCCTGTTTATCTTCCCACCCAAAGGTAACATACAGCATTTTTTCCTCTCTTTGAGCTTCCAGGGGATGTGCTGGAGCTGCTCAACTTCTGCACACCATGGGGGGAGGGTGGCTGTTTGATTCTGGAGCACCAACTATACACCCAGTGCACTAGACACACACACACACACACACACACACACACACACACACACACAACATACGGAAAAATATGATCTCTCTGAGGGCACACAAGCCAAATATGGTGTGCCCTGTCTGCATACAACACACTGATGGAAAGGACTAGACTGGGTTTCCCGGGAGGAGGGAAAGGTAAGAGCAGAAACTGCCCAGAGGAAACGCAGCTGCTGTTTGGGCCCAGCGGAAACAGCCCCAAACCTGGGTTCTGTCTGTAGCGCCATCATATTTCCTAGAATTAAGTGGGAGGCTGGGGAGGTTATAGGATAAAATAGTTTAAAAAAAAAATAGGAAGATTATCTTACTCATGTGGTCTTACTTCAGACATAGCTGGCTTCCAGTTACTAGCAGAAAAGATCAGACAACCGAGATACTGTGTGCTTCAGTTCCTCATTTATAAAATGGTCATCATTGGACTTTTCTGGCAGTCCAGTGGTTAAGACTCTGTGCTCCCAGTGCAGGGACATGCCTAGCTGGGGAATTAAAATCTTGCATGCCAAATAGCGAGGATAAAAAAAAGAAAGTGGTCACTGTCACCATCATCATCACAATCATTGTCATCATCATATCTCCCTTAGATTACTGTGGCGATCAAGTGAGATGATACATATATAAAGGGTTCAGTTCAGTCTGAGACACACAGTTGTTGTTGCTGCTCAGTTACAAAGTCGTGTCCAACTCTTTGTGATTCCATGGGCTGCAGTATGCCGACTTCCCTGTCCTTCACCATCTCCCGGAGTTTGCTCAAGCTCATGTCCATTGAGTAGGTGATGCCATCCAACCATCTCAGCCTCTGTTGCCCCCTTCTCCTTCTGCCTTCAATTTTTCCCAGCATCAGGGTCTTTTCTAATGAGTCAGCTCTTCATATCAGGTAGCCAAAATATTGGAACTTCAGCTTCAGCATCAGTCCTTCCAATGAATATTCAGGGTTGATTTCCCTTAGGATTGACTAGTTTGATCTCTTTGCTGTCCAACAGACTCTCAAGAGTCTTCTCCAACACCACAGTTTGAAAGCATCAATTGTTTGGCACTCAGCCTTCTTCATGGTCCAACTCTCAAATCCCTACATGACTACTGGAAAAACCATAGCTTTGACTATACAGATCTTTGTTGACAAAATGATGTTTCTGCTTTTGAATACACTGCCTAGATTTGTGCTTTTTTTCCAAGGAGCAAGTACCTTTTAATTTCGTGGCTGCAGTCACTGTCCACGGTGATTTTGGAGCCCAAGAAAATAAAGTCTGTCACAGTTTCCATTGTTTCCCCATCTATTTGTCGTTAAGCGATAGGGCTGGATGCCTTGATTTCAGTTTTTTGAATATTGAGCTTTAAGCCAGCTTTTTCACTCTCCTCTTTCACCTTTATCAAAAGGCTCTTTAGTTCTTTTCCGCTTTCTGCCATTAGGGTGGTGCCATCTGCATACATGCTCAGTTAGTGGATACTGCTCTCGACATAACAATGCTGGTGATGGTAATGGTGAGGATGTACATGGATGGACTTGACATGTCTAAGGAGTTGATGATGGTTATAATAATGACTTTTCTGCAGCCGTTTACACTTTGCATCTGTTTAGTATACTTCCTTTCTCAAGGGCATCTGATGCATATGGGACTCACAACAATCTCCCTCATAGGGGTTTCTATTTAACTGATGGAAAGCACGGTTCAGAGGGTTGAGTGACTTGCCAAGACTGTGCAGCACAAAAGTAACAGAGCCAAAAGTTCCTCTGGCCTTTTTGTGTTTCTTCCTTGGCCCAGAAGCTCCCTGGACCAATAAACTCCAATAAAATATCATGAGTCAGATTTCAGAAATCCTGGCTCTTTCAAGCCTCCAGCTCATTTAATTGCTCAGGGATATCTTTTTTCCCCTCCTTCCTCATCTGTTTAGCAGGGATTAATCACCCCCCAGAGATCAAGAAATAACAAGCTCGACTCACATAGAGAGTGTTTGCTGTGCATGGAGCATTCTGGGCGTTATCTGATTTCATTGCTGGCAGCAGTCACCAGCAATGATTATCCTGGTTTTTCAGAGGAGGATGCTGGGGCTGAGAAAGGTAAAGTCATTTGCCCAAGGTCAGTGACAGAGCCAGGATTCACACCTAGATCTGTCTGGCCCCAAAGCTGAAGCTCTAACCCACAGCATCACTAGCTCCCAGAAACGGCTCTGATGGTGAAAGTGACTGCAAGGCCAGGAAAAGTCAGTAGGGCACCCAGATGGGAGAACTGCCCGGCTGGTCTCTGGCCTAGCCAATACCTCTGCCAGCCCTGGGAGCTCCTGGTACGGCAGATGGATGGTCATGATTAGGCCTGGGTCAGGAGCCTAGACATCTTCAGGGCCCAGAAGGTCACAGCAAGCCTTGTGCCCACAGGCCTGGTGCTGCCCGCTTCCTAGTCCAGCAGGCAGGAAGGACAAGGTAAGAACACTTACCTATTGAGGGACTTCTGCTCCTGTGCCTCTGTGCCCTCCCCAGGGCTTCTGGTTTCCAGTTCCCCTTGGGCTGCAAGAGACAGCAGGAAGGCCTTTCTCCTCTCCTCTGCTGCGGCATCATTGACGCTGACATGCTGGGTTTCCATCATCTGAGGCATCGACTTAGAGGATGCAAATGAGGAGGCTACCTGTCAGAGGCAGACAGTCTGCCCCCACTGACCCATGGGCTGACCAAAGAGAGGACCCAAGAATTCTCCATGAACTGTGCTGTGGCCGGCTTAGCAGGAGCCGGGCAGGAGGCCCAGCATAGCCTGGAAAGGCTGGCAAGCAAATTTCAGGAAGGCACTGGAGCGAGAAGGGCCTCCCTCGCCCTCTGCCCACGCCCTGGGAGGCAGGGACACCCTAGTGGCCTGGAGGGGAGGGCAGGGGCCAGCTGAGGAGTCTGTTAATCTTGCTCCCTCCCTGGCTGCACAGGCCCAGCTAGGAGCCCAGATGGATGGAGGGTGGGGAGAGGGTGCAGGTGGCAGGGGCACCACCCAAACTACAAGACATAGGGGCCCTGGGGCAAGACCTGGGAGCTGGAGGAAGAGGGTGGAGGCAGATGGAGTAGCTGAGGATGAGGAACTCCAGACATAGGGTAGGTGGGTGGTGCGGGAGGAGAGGCTCTGCCGGACGCTTGCTGGTCTGGGGATGCTACAAGTCAGCACTGAAGCTTGGGCCAGCCGCCTCCAGGCCTGAGCAGGGTGCTTTGCAGCTGAAGGAGGAGACGCAGACAGAGCAGGCTCCAGATGGCTATCCCTGGGGTGGCAGAGACACAAGGCAGTCAGGCCTGAATGCCAACAGGGCAGAGGGGCTTCCGTCTGCTCTTCTGAAGGGGTTTTCCATCACTCCCTGCACTTGACCACCATCTCAAGACTGGAGGAGAAGCAGTCCCAGTGCTGAAGAAAGGGGGACTCCTTTCAGGGCCTGAGAGTAGGCTCTTGTGCAACACTTGGAAGCAAACTGAGGAGACACGTGCTAACAAAGGAAGAGACTTTACTGGGAAGGGATGCTAGGGAGATCAGGAGGGTAAGGGAACCCGGAGAACTGCTCTGCCATGCAGAGCTAGGGTTTTACAGTGAAAGGATTAGTTTCCAGGTTGTCTCTGGCTAATCAGTGTGACTCAGGGTCCTTCCTGGTGGTGCTGCATTGCTCAGCCAAGATGGATTCCAGTGAGGAGGATTCTGGGAGGACCTGTGGACTGGAGTCTCCTGTCTCCTTCTGACCTTTCCCGAATTCTTGCAGCTGGTGGTGTCTTGTTAGTTCTGTGTTCCTTACCAGGACCTCCTGATACAAAATAACTCATGCAAATGGTTACTGTGGTGCCAGGCCAGGGTGGGCAGTTTCAGTCAGCCTGACCCTAACACCAGCACTGAGCCTCAGTTTCTAAATCTGAACCAATGCTGCCCTGAGCCCAGACTACTTGCCACTTGCACATGGGCCATGTGCATGCTCCAGCCCACAGCCATCCTGGCTGGGGAGGGTGGGGTGCAGAGAAGGAAGGTGTGGGGGGGATGGGTGGGTGTCTGCCAACGCCCCAGTGTCAGGACTTGTGGAAAGCTCTGGACTCCTCACTCCTTCAGTGCCCTCATCTTGCCCACACTCCAAAGGCAAGCCTGGTTCTGGACAGGCTCCAACCAGTGTGCCCGCCAAGCATCCCCCTCCCCAAGGTTCCCCCACAGTTCCCCTCAGAGCAGGGTGAAGGGGAAACGGATGTTAATTTGCTCGTCTTTGCTAATTTGAAAAGGAGCATAAACAGCGGAGCTCAGTCACACGGCTCTGCCGAGGGTGTAGTTTAGGTCCAATTATGTGTTATTAGTGCATTTGCTCTTTGTTCCCATGGCATATTAATTGCAGATGTGGTATTGTGGCAATTAACACAATTATGGGCCCGCTCTCTCTTCCAGGAGGCCACAATCCACGTGCTTTTGGGCCAAGGAGTTGGGCTGGTATGATGGTGGGAGATTCCCGCTTAGGAGAAGGCCCACCATTATGGGTTGAATGTGTCTCCCCAAAATTCGTATGTTGAAGTCTTAACCCCCAGTACCTTGGAATGTGATCATATGTGAAGATGGGGTCCCAACAGAAGGAACCAACTTAAAATGAAGTCATTAGGGTGGGTGCTAATCCAATATGACTGCTATCCTCATAAAAAGGGGAAATTTAGCCACCCAGAATGAAGAGGATACAAAGAGACCTGGGAGAAGACGGCCAAGGAGAGGAGCCTGGAGCAGCCCTCAGAAGGAGCAGCCCTGCCAACACCTTGATTTCATTTTTATTGGTTTTATGTGTGTGTGTTTTAATATTTATTTATTTGGCTGTATTCAGTCTTTGTTGCAGCATGCAGGATCTTTAGTTGTACCATAAGAACTCTTAGTTGCACCATGTGGGATCTAGTTCCCTGACCAGGGATCGAACCTGGGGCCTCTACATTTGAGAATAGCGTCTTGGCCACTGGCCCACCAGAGAAGTCCCCCAACACCTTGATTCTGGACTTCTGGCTTCCAGAACGGTGAGAAAATGAATTTCTATTGTCACTTACAGTGTTTGTTAAGGCAACCCAAGCAAACTCATAAACCCATCTCTGTTCCAGGCAGAGTTCTCCATGGGAGAAAAGAAAGGCTCAAGGAGGGAATACCGGTAATGCTGTCTGTTCTGAAGTCTTAAGAAAGAATCAGTAGAAAGAATCAGTACTGCCCTCCCACCCAGCACCTCTCTCCAGGTTTGTCCATCCGTGTGGCTTCTGTTGTTCTGGCCCCTGAGCCCTTAGCCTCCACAGCACTGCTGTTGGAATTCCTCTGCACCCCCCTTTAATTAGTCACCTGTCTGGCATGTCCTGAATGCGTCACTTCCTCTCCATTTGCCATCCCCTAATCTTGATGACACAAGGTTACTTTCCTTGTAAGGTAAACAGTATATGTTATTTCCCAGGTTAAACCAAGGAATGGTCAGGTATCTGCACAGTACTTTCAGGCTCACGATATACTTATCAAAGACCTGCTTCCAGTCCATATTTGCAGCCACCCTATGGGGGTTGGTATTATTACTAATTTCATAGGTTTCCCTGGTGGGTCAGATGGTAAAGAATCTGCCTGCAATGCAGGAGACTGGGGTTTGATCCCTGGATCAGGATGATCTCCTGGAGAAGGGAATGGCAACCCACTCCAATATTCTTGCCTGGAGAATTTCATGGACACAGGAGTCTCGTTGGCTTCAGTCCATGAGGTTGCAAAGAGTCAAACACAACTGGTCAGCTAACACTTTCAAACTTTTACTTTCACAGGTGGGGAAACTGAGGCTTGAAGAAGTCACACACAACCCATAAGCAGCAGGGCTCAGAATTTAAGAGTTCTGTGTTCAGGGACTTTCCTGGTGGCTCAGTAGTAAAGAATTTGCCTGCCAATGCAGGAAACACGGGTTTGATCCCTGGTCCATGAAGATCCCACGTGCCACAGAGCAACTAAGCCCCTGAATCACAACTTTGAGTCTGTGCTCTAAAGTCCAAGAACTGCAACTACTGAAGCCCGCATGCCCTAGAGCCCATGCTCCACAAGAAGCCACTGCAAAGAGAAGCCCGCGCACCACAACTAGAGAGTAGCCTCTGCTCCCCACGACTAGAGGAAGGCGCATGCAGCAATGAAGACCCAGCAGAGCCACAAATAAACAAAATTGTATATGTAAAAAAAAGAGTTCTGTGTTAGGATAGGTGAGAGAAGACCTAAATGAAAAGCTAAATGAAATGGGTGTCTTTATTGCAGGACTTCTCAGGACCTTTAGCATGCTGCAACTCTCCAAAAGAGTGCCTACAGCGCACAACATTTCCCAGTCTTGTACTCTTGTGGGACACCTACTATTCTAGGCAGGGGCTATGTGATACCACAGTGCTGCTCTAGGATGGCAAAACCAGGTCTCCACAGGGAAGAAGAAAGCTCTGATCTCAAGGGGCAGGTCCACTTTCTTCCCCCGTGGCAGGTTGGCTGAGCACCCAGGGTTGATGTCACCATGGGATTTCTTACCCCCTGGGGTTCAGCCAGCACCAGACCCCAGAGGTGGATGGCCTGTTCCCGATCATATAGCATCATTCCCTGTAGGTACCACTGCTATGCTACGTGTCGCTACGTGTCAGTAGCCTGTCCTATCTTGGTCACAGGAAGGGAATGTGGCTAAGGCTTTAGTAACTGTGATTGGTCCAAACGTGTCATGTGACCCAAGCAGAGCCAATCAAGAGACTGCTCTGGGATTGTCTGGAGCACTGAGGATATTGTAGAGGAGACAGTCAGTCTCAAAGGAGATGATGAGATCAAAGGGCAAGGTCAAGAAGAAACCAAAACAGATGGACCTAGAAGAGGAGAATCCCCTCAAAAGCACTGAGTCTCCAGTTTTAGCCCCTGAGGCCTTGGTTCTGACAGCAATCACCTTCAGCCTATAAGCTGCCCCAGACATTCCCCAATGATGAGATCTGGCTGGAGATGGGTTTCTGCTGCCTGCAAGTCAGAAGGTCATGACCACTGCCCATCCCTGAGCCTGGTATTGTTTTACCAGCCCAGACAGGCCCAACAGGGCTGTGAGTGTGGGTGCCACACAGGTGCCAGGGCCCAGCCTCCCTGAAATGTGCCCGGAGGCCTCAGCCAGAGAAACAGACAATGCCCTTCTGTCTGTAGGTCCCACATTTCCTTATTTTAGTTCAGAAAATAGGGTCACTGTAGCTGGGGGTCACAGAGGGCTCAGCAGAGGAGCCATTTCAAGATCAAGGTTATTCATTCATTTAACAAACCTTTATTGACAGCCCACAATGTGTCAGGTACTGGGGACACAGCTGTGCAGAAGCCAGATGAGGATCTTGTTCCCACAAGTTTAACTTCTAGTGGGAGGAGTAAGAGATAAACAAAGGAAGAAAATCATAAATAAGGTTATTTCAAATAAGGAAAATAAACAGAAAAATGGGATAGAGGGATTTCCCTGGTGGTCCAGTGGCTAAGACTCCATGTTCCCAATGCAAGGGGCTCGGGTTCCATCCCTGGTCAGGGAACTAGATCCCACATGCTGCACCTAAGAGTTTGGGTACCACAACTGAGACCTGGCACAGCCAAATAAATAAATGGGATAGAGAATGTGAACGTGGAAGTGAAAGTCACTCAGTCCTGTCTGACTCTTTGTGACCCCATGGACTATAACAGTCCACGGAATTCTCCAGGCCAGAATACTGGAGTGGGCAGCCTTTCCCTTCTCCAGGGGATCTTCCCAAACCAGGGATCAAACCCAGGTCTCCCACATTGCAGGCTGATTCTTTACCAGCTGAGTCACAAAGAAAGCCCAAGAATACTGGAGTGGGTAGCCTATCCCTTCTCCAGCGAATCTTCCTGACCCAGGAATTAAACCAGGGTCTCTTAGGTTGCAGGCAGATTCTTTACCAATTGAGATATTAGGGAAGGCCTGGGATACCCCATGTCAGAGAGCAAAGTAAGGTAGTCAGTGAAGACCCTATGTTATGGTCTGAATGTTTATGCCTCCCCCTTCCCAAATTCATATGGTACAATCCTAACCCTCAACATGAAGGTGTTAGGAAGTGGGGCCTTAGGGAGGTGATTAGATCATGAAGGTAGAGCCCTTATAATGGGATTAGTGCTCTTATAAAAGAGATCCCATAGAGCTCCCTGGCTCCTTCCACTGCACAGTAAGAAGCTGGCAGTCTGCACCCCAGGAAAAGGCTGTCCCCAGAACCTGATCAGGCTAGCACCCTGATCTTGGATTGCCAGCCTCCAGAACTGTGAGGAATAAATTGCTGTTGTTTACAAGTCACCCAGTCTGTGATATTTTGTTATAGCAGCCTGAACAGACTAAGACGGGGGGGGTGACATTTGAGCTGACATCTGAAGATTGAGGCTCAGCCATGTGGAAGAGAATTGTAGGCAGAAGGAAGAGCCCTGAGCTGGGGGCAGGCTCAGGCTGGCTGAGGGATGAACGGAGCCAGGGGCTGGTTTCGGAGGGCAGGGGAGAGGGGCAGGAGATGGGGTCAGAGGTTAGCAGGAGCCAGGTCACCAGGTTCTTGGGCTGCCCCTGACAGGGAGCAGAGATTTTATCCTGCTTGCAAATGGCAGCCATCCTTGCAGGGTCCCGGGTGGGAACATGGGCAGCAGTTTCCTCAGTCCTAGAAAAGCAAACGGCTCCAGACATAAGCTTTCGGGGGAGCCCAAGTGTAAGTGAAACAGAGTAGAGCAGAGCCTTCCCTGACACAGCAAGAGTCAGAATGCCCCTCGCCCTCAAAGGCTTAGGGTCTCTGGCGCTACCTAGTGGTCCACAGAGGTTGGGTGATGCTGCAGAAGCAAACAGGCCCAAGACCCTCAGGGCACAAAACAACAACATGCTTCCTCCCTGGTGGACTAGTGAGGGATCTGCCAGGACCCAGGCTGGTAGACCAGCTGCCTCTGGAACATTACCAAGCAGTTCTTTTTTTTTTTTTTTAATATTATTTTTGGTTGTGCTAGGCCTTCATTGCTGCCCATGGGCTGTCTCAAGTTGTAGAGAGCAGAGTCTCTAGTTGTGATGCACCAGCTTCTCATTGTGGAGGCTTCTCTTTGTGCAGCCCAGGCTCTAGACACCCTGGCTTCAGTAGTTGCAGCATATGGGCTCAGTGGTTGCAGTTCATGAACCCTGCTGCGGCTGCTGCTGCTAAGTCGCTTCAGTCATGTCCAACTCTGTGTGACCCCATAGACGGCAGCCCACCAGGCTCTGCCGTCCCTGGGATTCTCCAGGTAAGAACACTGGAGTGGGTTGCCATTTCCTTCTCCAATGAGCTCAGTAACTGTGGCTCACAGGCTTAGTCACACCCAGGCATGTGGAATCCTTCTGGAAGTGAAGTGAAGTGAAAGTTGCTCAGTTGTGTCCAACTCTTTGTGACCCCATGGACTACACAGTTCATGAAATTCTCCAGGCCAGAATACTGGAGTGGGTTGGCCTTTCCCTTCTCCAGGAGATCTTCCTAACCCAGGGATTGAACCCAGGTCTCCTGCATTGAGATTCTTTACCAGCTGAGCCACAAGGGAAGCCCAGAATCTTTCTGGACCAGGAATCAAACCCATGTCCTTTGCTTTGGCAGGTGGATTCCTATCCACTGTACAAGGCAAGTCCCCAAGCAGTTCTTAAAGGCTCCACCTGAGGGACTTCCCTGGAGGTCCAGTGGCTAAGACTCTGTGCTCCCAATGCCCAAGTTCCATCCCTGGTTGGGGAACTAGATCTTTTGTGCCACAACTAAAAGATTCCACATGCTGCAACTAACTAACTAAATAAATATTTTAAAACAGAGGGGAAAAAAAAAAGCCTCCACCTGAGATGGCCCAGCACTTCTGCCCATGTTCCATTGGCCAAAGCAAGTCAGGGCCATGCTTAACTGGAAAGAATGAGGGGACAAGGGGTACACAACCCTTCCGTATGCCTGGAGGGGAGACAGCTCAGGAGTGTTTGGGGAGCAGCATCAATAACTCCTACAACCCTCTGCTTTATGGTGGGAAACTGAATCTTAGACACAAGGAATGGAATCACCCAAGGTCAGTGGCGGAGGAGGCTAGGCACCCAGACCCTGGGGGTGATCCAACGCTCTCTCTGTGCTATCCTACCCCTTCCCCACCCTGCCCCAGCCTCCTCTTTTGCCTAATGACCTTTTTGCAAATAAATTTATTTATTTTTAATTGAAGGATAATTGCTTTATATTATCATGTTCCTTTCTGCCATACATCAACATGAATCAGCCATAGGTATACATATGTCCCCACCCTCTTGAAGCTTCCTCCTATCTTCCACCCCTCCCTACCCCTCTAGGTTGTCACAGAGTCCTGGTTTGAGTTCCCTAAGCCACATAGCAAATTTCCATTGGTTATCTATTCTACAAATGGTAGTGTAACTGTTTCCATGTTACTCTCTCCATGCATCCCTCAGCCCGCGTCCTCTTTTTCCTCCCCCAGCCCATGTCAAAAGTTTGTTTTCTGTGTCTATGTCTCCATTGCTGCCCTGCAAATAGGTTCATCAGTACCACCTTTCTAGATTTCATATACATGCATTAATATACGATATTTGCTTTTCTTTGTGACTAACTTCACTCTGTATAATAGGCTCTAGGCTCATCCTAATAACTTGTAAGAGCTTTATCTCATAAGCTGCATGCACCCTCCACCTATAAGGGTGAGTTCATCCTCCCAACCTCTCAGCAGAGGGACAGGGTCCTGGGACACCCCCTCTCACCCTTCTTCTCTCCTGGGGCAAATGTGTGGGCCCTGAAGAGATCACACAGCCTGGAGAGGGGCTGGCTAGAGCAGACCTGGGCTCGTGCTGGCAGCTGCCCATCCAGCAGCAGGAATCCGCGAGGCTGAGCAGGTCAGGCTGCACAGATGGCTGTTCTGAAAGCATCAGAATCCAGCCTGAACTCCCAGGCCTGCCCTGACGCATCACCCCACACATCACTGTTTTCTCCTTCAGAAGCTGTTTCCTGGGCTTCTCTGGCCACCCTCTCTGGGTCTGGGTGCTGGGGAGGAGCCAGGGACCAGTGGCCCCGGTGGACGCACAGGCTTCTGCCACCGCCCTGCCCTGACCCTCCATGTGCCGCAGGACAGGCAAGGAGAAGGACAGCCCCATGGGCAGGTGCCGGGGCTCCCAGGGACCCTCCTGGCTGCCTGGGCTCCGGGAGACAGGCCTGAATCTGCTGGCTCCGGATCCGCCTTCTCTGTAACAGGGGCTCTGTTTTCCCTAGGACACTGCCCTATAGTTTGTTTCCAGACCAGGCACCCCAGCAGCCTCTGCCGGGCTGAGTCCCTGTATGCCACCTTCCAGCTCCCATGCAGGGGGTCCTCAGTCAGTGTTCCTGTGGCCCAGCTGGGGCAGCTGGGCTGGGTTAACTCTGCCAGAAGCTGGAGAGGTCCTGGGGCCAGCCAGAGGACTCAGGGTGCCCCCTCTGAAGCCGACCACCCGAGCCGGGAGGACACCTCAAGGGGCCAGAGTTCAGGCTGCCCCTCCCAGGGCATGGCCTTTTGCAGCCCCAGCAGTTTCGGATGAGCTATGGGGGTGGTGAGAAAACCCAGAGATCACCTTCCTCCGGGATACTGGACCAGCCAGGAGAAATCTCCAAGGGGGCAAGCAGGCCGGAGCGGTCCGGTGGGAAGGGTGTGGGTGGGCAGGGACAGCCAGGCTTCACCTCTGGACCTGCCCCAGGCCTCCTGTGGGCTGCAGTCTGGGGGCAGAGCATTTCTGAGCAAGCACCGCAGGGGCTGCATGGTAGGCCTGGCCAGGAGTGGCCAAGCCATGTCAGGGAGACCCAGCGGGGTGGCTTTGGGTGCTGCCTGGGGTTAGGTGGGTCTGTGGAAACAGCTGAGGGTGAGGTGGGCCCCACCGGGGCCCTGTCTGGCCTGCCCCTCATCTGGGTGCTTTCCCATTCAGAGTCCGGCTCCTCCCCGCCCCACGCCTGGGCCTGGGCTGCACTGGGTCTGGTTCCCTAGGGTGGTCTGCGCTTCTCTCGTGAACGAGGACACAGGAGGACATGCAGCCTTGGGTAAACAAAGGGCTATTTTTACCACCTCATTGTTTCCTCCTTCAGCTCCCAGCCAAGGTACACCTCACACCTCCCTCCTCACAAAGGCTGCCAGGTGCCGGCGGCTCAGCCATCGCCTCTCCCTTGGCCAGCTCACAGCAGGCTGGGTTGCAGGCAGAGGACAGGAGGCTGTCCCTGGGCTGCAGGTGGTGTCCTTGAGGCTGGAGAAGTGCACGGAAGACCCCAGAGCCCAGCGTGCAGGACCATCACCTCAGTGGGGGGCTGCAGTCTCCCCCGCTCCTCTGGGTGGACTCGCAACCCACCCAGACCCACATGCTGCTCAGAAGAAGCCACTTAAGGGGAGGTCAGGGCTTGAGGGCAGGCCCCATACCCCCAGGGTTTGCAATGCTGGTACATGGAGACCAAAAAATAAATAAATAAATAAATAAATAAAGCAGGCCAGATCTTTAGCTGGTTTTACTGTTTTTGAAATTCCCTCCAGCCAACTCCCTGCTGACCCCCAGGCAGGTTGCTCCCAAGGGCAGCCCACTCTGGTCCTGCCGCTGCTGCTGTCCACACTGCCTCCAGACCGCAGCCCACGGTCTGGTGTCATCCCATGGTCCAGATGGGGAAACAGAGGCTTGGAAAACTCCAGTGGCTTCCTGGGTTACACAGCTGGTAACTGGCAGAGCCTGGGTTTGAACCTGGATCTGTGTGGCTCCCGGGTCCTGGGTCCAGCGGCCCTCACCCCCAGAGACTGACGGGGGCTTTGTTCCACTCCACAGCTCTGGTTGGGGAACCCTCAGGCCCAGGCCCGGGGGTAGGGGTGGGGCTGGGGGTCTCTGATGATGGAAGGGGAGAGTGTTGGGCATTCAGAGCCAGTGGCCCCATCCCCCTCCTCCTCCTGTTTTCTCCCAGGCAGAGCCGGCTGCAGCTTGAAGCAGCCTCTGGCTGTGATGGGTTTTTTTTAACCACTTGATCATGATCAAGGATTTAATTTTATCCCCTTCCCTGGCTGGCTCTGATTCTATTTGGAGTTGAAGCACGAGCCAGTGAGCAGGAGGGTCCTTGGAGCCGCCCACTCCCAGGCTCCTAGAGGCCCCTCCCTGCCTGTCCAGACATGGCAGGGTCCATCTGGGAGACCCTCTCAGCTCTGCAGGCTCCGCAAGGCTGGGGGCTTCCGTTCCAGTTACCGATATTCCTCTCTGCAAAGCTGCTTAGCAGCAGGAGAGGCCCTAGGGTGGGGGTCTGGGGAGATGGGAGCGGGAGGCAGCCTTGGCCACAAGGGAGCCTTTCAGCTCTTTCATCCTCATCAAAACAGCGTTTAACAAGCACCTGATTGGACCTGAGGCTTGTTCCCCTACCCCACCCCACCCCACCCCCAGGATCTCCAGGAGCTGCAGGCAGACGAGGCCTTGCTGGCGGGTAGGGGTGGGTGGGGGTGGAGGACACCATCACGGTGACTTAATGATGCCCATATGTGCTGACCACCCACTGTGGGTGGGTCACCAGGCTAAGCTTGTCATGTGCATTATCTTGTTAATTCTCAGCAACCGCCTTATCGGATAGATGCTCCAGTTTCCTCTATTTTTCCAATGGTGGCTAATTTGCCCCAAGTCACACAGCTGCTGAGTGGTAGATCCAGACTTCAGTCCCACCAGGTGGCCTTCAGAGTTCTTGCTTTGAACCGTAATGCCTTCCCAGCCCCCAAAGACATAAAGATTTACACTGTGGGAGAAAACAGCATAAAGCGAGGTCTGGAGAGAACAATGTTTGTCCACGACTTTATTGGATTCAAAGAATCTTCTTTCTTCTTCTTTTTCTTTTCTATAGAATGTTTCTTTATCTGGCTGCATGGGGTCTTGGTTGCGGCGTTCCAGGTCTTCACTGCATCGTGCGGGATCTTTCGCTGTGTCGCACGGCCTCTCTAGTGTGCCATGCGGGTTCAGTTGTACATGGGCTTAGTTGCTCCAAGGCCTGTGGGATCTTTGTTCCCTGACAAGGGATTTAACCCACGTCCCCTGCATTGCAAGGCGAATTCTTAACCACTGAACCACCAGGGAAGCTCCTCAAAGCATCTTCATGCAGAATTTGTCAAAGGTTCAATTGTTTCTATTATTTTTCCCATTTTATAGATGAGAAAAAAATCAGACTGAGACCTGCCCAAATGTACAGAATTCACAAACCCGGCCTGTTGTCCCCAAACCCAGAGCTCTCTCATTGCCCTCTCTTGGACATAGGTGTGCTTCAGGGTGGGATTGCCAGGCGCTGGCAGGGCCTGTGACCAGGAAGAGTTAGGGCAAAGTGGAAGAGGAACTTATTCTAGAAAAACCAGCTTAGCCTGGAGAAGTGCCAGGTCTGCATGCTAAGGCCCCAGAGCGCCTGACAGGTGAGGAGCAAGAGTCAGGATGGGTGCCTGCAACAGCAGCTTCTTCCTGGGGAGGAAGGCTGTACGGAGGACTCAGCAGTTGGGCTAACCCACCTGACAACCTACTAAAGTCACATACAACCAGACTTGGAGAACAAGGGCAAGTGCCAGACTGGCCCTGGGGTCATAGAGCTGGCTGGCAGGGAGAAGGTGCTCACGCTCAGTTACTCAGTCGTGTCTAACTCTTTGTGACCCTCCTGGACTGTAGCCCACCAGGCTCCTCTGTCCATGGGATTTTCCAGGCAAGTATACTGGAGTGAGTTGCCATTTTCTCCTCTGGGGGATCTCCCTGACCCAGGGATCGAACCTGCACCTCTTGCATTGCAGGCAGATTCTCTACCTGCTGAGCCATCAGGGAAGCCCAGGGAAAAGGTGCCAGGCTGCAGGGTTTACTCCCCATGACCTCCTGCCCCCTCCTGTCAAAGCTAGAAGTAGTAACTATAAGCCTGGACTCTGGGGTCACACAACCTGGGTCCAAGTTCTGGCTGAACCACACTGACTTTTAGCAAACTAAGTAACCCTCTACTTCCTCATCTGTAAAAAGGGGATAATAACATACTTAACTCACATGTGATTGAAGAGGGTGTATGTAAAGTGCTACACACCCTTACACATGTAACACCTGCCTACGACACAGTCTCTGTGTTATTCAGACTGGGACAACTGGGAACTTCCCTGGCAATCTAGTAGTTAAGACTTCAGGCTGCCAGTGTAGGGGGTGAGGGTTCAATCCCTGGTCAGGGAACTAGAAACACATATGCTGCAAGGGCAAGAGATTTAAAAAAAAAAAAAAGACAAAAAGACTGTGACATGGGAGATACCCACGTAAAAATATTTGCAAAAACCCAACAATGGGCCTCCCTGGTGACTCAGATGATAAAGAATCTGCCTGCAGTGCAGACCTGGGTTCAGTCCCTGGATCAGGAAGACCCCCTGGAGAAGGAATGGAAACCCACTCAAGTATTCTTGCCTGGAGGAGTCCATGGACAGGGGAGCCTGGCTGGTTGCAGTCCATGGGGTCACAAAGAGTCAGACATGGCTGAGCAACTAACACTTTTACTTTCACTGCCTTCCACAGCCAAGGTCAAGGCCTGGAGGAGGAAACTATCAGAGGCTTAGGGACTGTGCAAGTGGGTGGGGCTCCCACAGGTGTGCCAACAGGGTGGCCACCTGTTGCTCACTCTCCTCCTTC
The DNA here is from genome assembly GCF_016772045.2 of Ovis aries. Lineage (NCBI taxonomy): Eukaryota > Metazoa > Chordata > Mammalia > Artiodactyla > Bovidae > Ovis > Ovis aries. The sequence continues at coordinate 42,941,993 of NC_056065.1, read as the reverse complement.
CCTGGGGGTCCAGAAGGCCCAGGTAGGGCCAGCAGGGTGGGGCTCCTAACTTTCTGGCCCCCCTCAGAAGCCATACTCAAGGGCCAGTTCCAAGCTTAGTCAAGGCACTGGGTCATATTCAAAGGGTATTTTCTGCCCTTGTCCTTTGAGGAGGACTTTCTTTAAATCCCTGGTGGCTCAGAGGTTAAAGCGTCTGCCTGCAATGTGGGAGACTTGGGTTCGATCCCTGGGTCGGGAAGATCCCTGGAGAAGGAAATGGCAACCCACTTCAGTATTCTTGCCTGGAGAATCCCACGGATGGAGGAGCCTGGCGGGCTACAGTCCACGGGGTCGCAAAGAGTCGGACATAACTGAGCAACTTAATTTTCACTAACTTTTCTTCAAATCACTATATGGTACCGCAGATGGTAAAGAATCTGCCAGCAATCCGGGAGATCCGGGTTCAATCCCTGGTTCAGGAAGATTCCCTGGAGAAGGAAATGGCAACCCAATTTAGTATTCTTGCCTAGAGAATTCCATGGACAGAGGAGCCTGGTGGGCTATAGTCCATGGGGTCCCAAAAAATAGGATACGACTGAGCAACTAACGCTTTAACTTTTCTTTAAATCAGGACCAGCAGTCATGGTTCCCCAAGTCTGATAAACACCAGTTGTTGCCCTAGAAGAGAAAGCTCCTTCATTGGCTGGAAATGTTTTTGTTTTTTTGTTTGTTTTATTCCCTGCCCAGGGATTTAACCCAGGGCCACTGCAGTGAAAGCCTGGAATCCTAACCACTAAGCCACTAGGGAACTCCCAGAAGTGTTTTCTAAACACGGCCTCAGAGTCTTCTGCAGTGGTTAAGACTCACTTGCAGAAGTGAGGGCGGGTTCCGTTCCTGGTCTGGGAACTAAGATCCCACATGCTGTGCAGCATGGCCAAAAACAACAAACAAACATGGCCTCAGGTTAGTCTAGGCCTAGTTCATCCACCAGGAAAAGAATGGGTGGCCATGAGCCAGAGAGAAAGCAAGAGACAGAGAGGGAGGGAGGCCATGTGAGCGGGCAGGTGGGTGATGGATGGGTGGTCCCCTGGGGCCCAGAAATCTCCCCTGCTCTGGAAGCCGCCACCACTGAACCAGGTGCCACAGAGGGATCGTTTTCCCTGCCACAAAGGGCCTGTTCAAAAGCCAGAGCAGCCTGGATTCTCATAGGTGCTATTCACTCTGGGGCCAGGGGGAAGGCTTCATTCATTCTCCACCACCCTCTCCCCAGGCCTGGGAAATGTCAACAAAAGGCAAGGTGCCCTGTCTCCCTCCTCACCCCATACCCCCTCCCCCGCCCTGGCCTCCCTCAGGCTCAGGTGGCCCCAAGCTGTCTTGGCCTCAGCAGTCCTAATCCCGCTGTTGGGGTCCCCTGGAATTAGGAAGGTGGACCCAGAAGGTTGCTTTCTATGGGGGCTGAGGGACCCCGAGAGACAATCCTGCCTGTGTTTCCCCTTCACCTGTTGAAGCAGTTATGGGAGACTCCTCCCTCCCCACCTCCAGCAGCAGACTCCAGGCAGGTGGGACCGGGGCCAGCCAACCCCTCCCTCTGCACAATGGCCGAGCTTAAAAGAGCCGATTAAGTCCAAGGTTAATTACCAACAGTGCCACTCAGGACTCAGGCTGGGGGTGGGGAGGTCCTGTACATAACTTAACCTACAAAAGCCCCTTGGTATGTGTCTCTATGTAGTTTTTAGCTAACACAGCTATCTTTTTCTGGTCTCTCAGTAACTATAATTTCCTTCTTGGAAACGGAAGTTACAGGGAAGGGCAGACCAACTCAATACAAGGCTGAGCGTAAATTACCTGGAGGCAGAAAGAGCTATCTTGTGAGGCAGTGAGTTCCACAGCCCTAGACTGGGCTTCCCTGGTAGCTCAGATGGGAAAGCCTGCAATGCCGGAGACCAGGGTTTGATCCCTGGGTTGGGAAGATCCTCTGGAGGAGGAAATGGCAACCCACTCCAGTATTCTTGCCTGGAGAATTCCATGGACAGAGGAGCATGGCGGGTGACAGTCCATGGGGTCGCAGAGTTGGACACTACTGAGTGATTAGCACTTTCACTTTCACAGAGGATACTCAAGAAAAGGCTGGACAAGCCCTTTCCAGACATGTTTCAGAGGAACCCACACAGCTGTCTACTACATGAACTGCTCGACAAGCTCCATCTCTTCCAACCCTAAGATTGAATGATGTTGACTGCGCCATCAGTCCCCATATTCTGTAAACCTCATAGAATTCAGCACCCAGTGAAACTCTTCGAAAAAGGAAATAGAAGCAGTGAGTCTATGTAAGCAGAAAAAAAAAAAAAAAAAAAGACCTAAAATGGGACGATGAAGGGTGGAAATGAAAAATCCTAGAAAATGCTTCCAAAGCAAAAATTGCTCAAGAGGAAATGATTTCAGCTTCTAACGCTGAATAGACAGCTGAATACCCACAAATCTTCTGTTTCTGGGACGATGGAAGGGACAGATACTCTGGACCTATGTTACAAGCATTCTTTCTTGTTTTGTTTTTGCGTGTGCACTGGGTCTTTGTTGCTGCATACAGGTTTTCTCTAGCTGTGGTAAGCAGGGGCTACTCGCCAGTCGCGGGGCTCGGGCTTCCCATTGCAATGGCTTCTCCTGTTGCAGAGCAGGGGCTCAAGAGCACAGGTTCAGTAGTTGTTGGTGCCGGGGCTCAGCTGCTTGGAGGCATGTGGGATCTTCCAGGACCAGGATCGAACCCTGTTACGAATATTTCTAAGAATACTGCCATTACACAGGATGCTGGGGTGTCTAGAATGGAGGGGGTGCTGTGCCTGCTGAGTGGGGCACTCACGTCTGAAGATGGCTGTGACCTCAGCCCAACCAGGAAAAAACGTGGAACCGCCAGGTCAAAAAGGGGGCTCACCCTCCTATAGACGTGTCAGCTGGGCTGGGGAGATCTGGAAATTCTCCCAAACCCCGATCTCTATTCGAGACCACAGACAATTCAACCAGCAAACATGGTGCTTTCACCCGCTTGGCGGGGATAGGCCCCAGCGGCAGAGTCCATGCGACGTGGGAAAATTAGCTCACACGCCCAACTATTAAAAATCTTTATTGTTAATTGTTTTCTCCAGCAGAAATACTTGTAGAGATATGAACCCACAGCAACATTTTCACTTCTCTTCTTCAGGAGATGAGATAGGTTAGGGCCACTGTCATTACAAGAGGGAGGCCTGTGAACTTGACAAGGAGAGGAACACACCTTTATGGGAGCCACAGGTACTAGGAGAGGGGGTGGCCAGCAGCATCAGAACTGATGCCTGATGACAGATGTTACAACCCTGGGTGGTGGTGGGGTGACTGAACAAAAACTCACCTTTCCCCAGGTGGTCAGCTGGAGCTGCGGGCCACAGAGCTGGGAGTGAGAGGGTATGTGTGTGTGTGAGTCTGTGTGTGTATACTCACACATATGTGCGTCCACACACTGCCCCTCCTGAAAAATGTCCTTGACCCTTGGGGATCAATCAACTTTCCAGGCTAACAGTCAGCTGGCCAGCGCTGGGGGCCTGTTTGTGCAGGAGGACGTGGGTGTCTAGGTTGTGACACTTGAGTCTTCCTCTGGGGCAAGGCTCAGAGGAAGCTCAGAGTCCAGCATGAATAGCCATGGGGCTCCCAGGCTTGGGCCCTGGTCATGCAGGTGTTCGGCTCCCATGCTCCATGACCACGCTGAGAAGGGGAAATTTGGCTCTGAGTGTTTTCTCCTGGCTCTGGGTTCTTGGGGCAAGAAGCAGGCCTCAGCTGTCTATGACCTCCACGGGTGGAGGTGTGGGGGGTAGGGGTGGAGACTTCCCCTCCCCAGGCCCGCATCCTTCTCAATTCCTCACCCACACTCCCCTCCAGAGAGAGATGCAGGAAGCAGGACGGCCGCCTTCAGGGGAGGAGGAGGGCAGCTGGGAAGACCTGGGGTTCCTGCAGCCCTTCAAAGACCATTCAGTGCTCTGTAGTGTGTTTCTGGCGGCCAGGGTGGAGGGCCCGCCTGGTGGGACTTGTTCAGTGAAGGCCCAGCCGGCTGTCCCAGCGGGCACTTTATAAATAAACAATGACACTGTCCCTTCCAAGCTGCCATGGGGAGAGAGTCTTCCGAAGTGAAGGGCACAGCCTCGGATGAGAGTCCTCTGGGGGCTGATCAGGACCCACTGCCCTGGCAGCACACACCGAGGGAGGAGCCTGGGGGCAATGGTGGTGGTGGTGGGGTGGTTGGAGCCAAAGGCCTCCTGGGCCTTGTAAGCCAACCTGAGGCCTTGGTGTGGGTTCTGGGTTCCCCGGCAGAGACCTCTGCTACGTTTTGGGGTCTTAGAGCTGAGAGCAGCTCCTGCCCAGATGAGATCTCAGGAAGTTGGCTACAGACGGAATGATGACTGAAGGGAAAGAGGTACCCTGCTCAGTGAGAGCAGGCTAGGGAGGCCGGCACGGTGCAAGTGAGCAATTCCATTCTCACCGAGGGAGGCTGGCTGGTTGCCAGCTCGTGGAAGTCATTCTGGTGAACGGTCTCCTCTAGGCCCTGGGCTGCTCATTCAGGACAATCATGGGGGCTCTGTTTTCCAGCTGTAGATCCTGCTTGGGGTCCTGAGGGGGGAGGTCCCCTTGCTGATGAAGCCAGGTGTGGTCATTACTGCAAATGTACTCTCCAGGTGGACCTCCCCCCCAATCCCACTGGAGAGGGCCTACCCACCACAGGTCGGGTGGGTGGCCCATGGTGACAAAAGTCATGGGTGAGCCAATGGAAAACGAAACACGCCTAAACCAGTGGAAGGCAAACACAAAACACATGAAAACAGCAGTAGGCTCTTTGTGTAATAAATATTGCAAAGCGCACTTGGTTTCTTTCTTTCTTTTTTTCAAGTCAAATATAACAACCAATGTCCCAAACCCTGTTTTCGACATTCAAAAGAGAGGAGCTGTTGTGATCAGCCTAACACCTGCAGCCAATCAAAGAAAAAAAAAAAAGGTTCCCATTAGCCAGCCAATCAAATCCTTTTCCAGTTTAAGCCGCCAATCGGACCTCCTCATGTTCCTCAAGAGTGACCCAAATAAAGCACCAGAGCTCGGAGAGCTTCCTGGGAAGCCATACACCCGAGGCGCAAATTTTTTTTCTTTTTTTAAAATAAGAGTCAGAAAATAAAAATAAAAAGGTTTCCATTGGTCAAGATTTAAAAATAAAAAGGTTTCTTCCTGCAGCCAATCATGAGTCCCGTCTCTTTAAGCCAATCGTGACCGCACCACTGGTGTCTCCCCCAAGGATGCTGAGTGGCCGTGGGGTGGGGTAGTGTGGGGTGGGGTGGGGGGCCAGGGGGAGGGGAGATGACCCTCTGCCACTCAGCGGTGAGGTCCACACAGATCTCCTGGCCTTGGCCAGCTTCCAGGGTGTTCCACGGGGGTTGCGGCTACTGCCTCCGGTCCTCCGTCTCCGACCTGGAAAACGCCATCACTACGTCCTCCGCACCTGCAGACCGTGGGGAGAGAACCGCTGCTGGATGGGCCTCTGGCGCTGGGCTGCGGCCCCCATGCAGTGTCAGTCCTTGAAGGAGGGGTGCTTTCTGAGAACAAAGTGCTTCTTGGGAAGCCCACTGCCCTTCTTGAGCCTCCCCTACAGCCTGGCCAGGATTTGCCAGCAACCCAGCTGCAGGGGCTCTTGAGGCAGGTTGCCAGGGTGAAGCTCAGAGGCTCACTCTAGGCTACACCTCCAAGAGCAGAGAGCAGGACAAGAACCCAGGCTGCTGTCCTGAGCAGGGCTCTCTCTGCCGGTGACCCTTGCTCCAAGGTCACCAAAGCCAGGGGCCCTTGGGAAATGCCTCTTCTTTCTGAAGACTCTGGCCTCCACCCCTTTGGAGGATCTCCCTCCTGATTTCTAGCACTCATTCCTTTGTCCAAACCCCATCACCTATTCAGAGCACAGCCAGGCCCACTTCCAGCCCGGCTCCTACAGAGACAGATAATGGCCATAATCTTTCCGTTGCTATTTTTCATGGTAGATTTGAGGATTCTGGTCCAGGGTCTCATGAAACCACTTCCTTTGTCTTGTTTTCCCTGAGACAGGCTCTGACTTGCAGCCAGAAAAGGCAGGAGGGAGGAGGGGGAGAGTCTGGAATGCGGACTTGCCTCCCCCGGAGCTGCTGGGAGGAAGGCTGAGCACAGGCGCTGTGGGGCAGGTGAGGTCACCTACAGGTCCCGCTCTGCCTCAGGTGCCTGGGTCCTGCCACGTCTCTCCCCTTTTTTCTAAACCTAGGTTCTTGGTCACACCCTGAACGTTAAAGAGCAGTCAGTTGCCTTTGGCCTTTCAAGCTTACTTCTGTTCTGCTGGAGGAATTCTCCCTGGGAGGGGAGGGTCGGAACTGCAACACAGCGGGTGTGGGGCCACTGAGCAGGAGGTAGGGGTTGGGGGGAGTGATGCCTGGTGGAGCTGCTGGCATGGGAAACCAGAGAGAGGGCAGGACTCCACCACTGCCTGCCCCCCAGGGCATGGTGTGGGCCAGCTCCTTCCACGCCGCAGGGAGTTGCCACTTCCCAAGGCAGCTTCTTGGTGCCTCCTGCCTAACTGTCCTGCCGGGAGGAGCGGAGGAGGTGCCCAGCCCTGGTGCTACAGGAGGAGGGCCCCTCCGAGAAGGATGTCACATGACAGACCAGTGCCTGCAGTTTAGCACCAGAGAACCAAGGTGCCGCTGCCAAGGGGAGTCACCCTGCTGCACAACCCCACCTGACCTGATGTTCTGCTGCTACCAGCACAACCTCTATTCCCGCCAAGGGGAACAAGCTTCTAGAAAGGAGCGTGGGTCATCCAACTTCTCCGGGCTCCTGTGCTTGGGAAGCCCTAGCAATCCTTCCCGTCTTCTCGGGAACATTCTGTACTCGCCTCGCTCCTCGGACCACGCAATATCACTGCGGGCAGAATTTTCCTAGCAACCACAGGATCCAAGATTACATCATACCCTGCATGGCAGCTGAGCCAGTTACCTAACAGATGCTGGCTTTTCCCGAGTGTCGACTCTCCAGCTCGCTAAGCAGGAGGGGGCTGGAGGGAGACCGTGAAAGGGGAGTTGTCAGCAAGAGGCCATGCACAGTGGCAGCCCACTCACTGCTTTCCTGGCCTGTCCCATGGGCTTGCTTGCAGGGACCTTGGGCCTTTGTGCTGAGCTGCAGGCACAAAAATAGCACCAGCCACCCCGGGAGGGAAGAGTGAGCCTGCAGAGGGAATGGCCATCGGTTCCTTGGAGGAGCCCAGACGCAGGGGCTGCAGGATGAGTGCACCTGGGCTGCACTCTGAGAGGTGGGGAAAGAAGTCACCTCCTCAAGGTCATTGAGGGACTCCAGCAACTCCCTAACAAGACATCTGCACCAGGGCTGCTCTGCCAGCTGGTCTGGCTGGGGCGGAGAGGGCTGGGGACCCGCGGCTCCTGTTTATAGGGCCTCTCACTCTGCTGCTGGAGCCGTTGCATAAAGGGCCCACAGAGCCATTGCCCACCCCGGCTCTGTTCTGTTCCTAAAGGACTCACTGTTTTCCAGGGCTCACCAACAGAGATCTGCTTTCCTTTGGGGACCCAGAGCAGGGCAGGCTCTTCCAGAGCCTCCTCTGACCTTCGTTACACTGGTTGGCCTGGCATTCGTCACTCAACAAGGGCCTGACCCTGCGGGCTATGAGGTGAGGATGTGGCCCTTCCCCTTCTCCGAGGTATTGGGGCCGATCACCCAGTGGAGAAGGCAATGGCAACCCACTCTCAGTACTTCTGCCTGGAAAATCCCATGGACAGAGGAGCCTGGTAGGCTGCAGTCCGTGGGGTCTCAAAGAGTCAGACATGACTGAGTGACTTCACTTTCACTTTTCCTTTCACGCACTGAAGAAGGCTATGGCACCCTACTCCAGTACTCTTGCCTGGAAAATCCCATGGATGGAGGAGCCTGGTGGGCTGCCATCTGTGGGGTCGCACAGAGTCAGACATGACTGAAGCAACTTAACAACAGCACCCAGTGGAGAGTGAGCTGCTTAGTTCATTATTATGATTCAAGTTCTTAGAACTTTAGAGCCAAGAAGGATCTCCAACGTCGACCCTCATGAGCCCTCCTTCTCCTTTGAGGCCAGAACGTGGGGCTTTCCTTAGAGGCTGTCTGTCCTGGAAACGCAGGGCTCACAACAGGAAGATACTACAGAGAAGCCAGCAGGACCAGCTCACTGAATCTGGGCCATCAGCTAGGTTTACCATCTCATTTTATAGACGAGGCTGGTACATCCCATTGGTACTTTTTGCTGACCCTGTCTGGACGTGGGCTCAGAGCTTCTATTTGTCCTTTTCAACCAGATGCAGTGAGCACAGGAGGGGAGAAGCTGATCAGTCTCTCCTGTTCCACACTCTCTGACCCATTAAAAGATAAAAGAAAGCCAACACCAAATGAAGGCATCCCAAGGAAAGAGAACTGCAGACCAGTATCTCTTATGAATACACATATTCATAACACCTATGGTATGCAAGAACACTCACAAAATACTAGCAAGCAACATATAAAAAGGATTATATACTCTGACCAAGTGACATTTATCCCAGGAATGCAAGGTTGGTTTAATACCCCCAAATCACTTAATGTAATAATTCCTATCAATAGAAAAAGGAACAAAAACTATATAATCATTCGAATAGACACAGAAAACACATCTGACAAAATTCAATACCTCTTCATGATAAAAAACACCCAACACACTAGGAATAAAAGGGAACTTCTTCAACCAGATAAAGGGCATCTACTAAAAACCCACAGCTATTATCATACTTAATGGTGTAAGATTGAAAGCTCTCCCCCATCAAGATTAGGAACCAGTAGACAAAATCCACTCTCACCACTTCTATTCAATACTGTGTCTAAGGTTCTATCCAGGGAAATTCGACAAGAAAAAGAAATAAGAGGCATCCAAATTGGAAAGAAAGAAGTATTTTTGTATTTGTAGAGGATATGGATCTCACATATAAGAAATCCTAAGGAATCCACTGAAAGACTACTAGAACTAATAAATAAGTTAAAGTTGCAGGATATAAGGTCAGTATACCAAAAATCATTTGTATTTCTATAAACTAGGGATGAATAATCTGAAAATGAAATTAAGAAAATAATTTCATTTACAATAGCAGCAAAAATAATAAAATCCTTAGGAATAAATTTAACAAATGGAGTACAAAATTTGAACTCTAAAAAGGACAAAACATCAACGTCTAAAACATTGCTAAGGACTTCTCTGGTGGTACACTGGATAAGAATCTGCTTGCCAGTGCAGGGAACATGGGTTCGATCCCTGGTCTGGGAAGATCCCACATGCTTTGGAGCAACTATGCCCATGCTCCTCAACTAGCAAGCTCCAGAGTCTGAGAACTGCAACTACTGAGGCCAAGTGCTGCAACTACTCAAGGCTGCATGCCTAGGGCCCATGCTCTCCAACGAGAGAAGCTGCTGCTCATCAAAACTAGAGAAAGCTTGCACACAGCAACCAAGACCCAGTGCAACCAAAAATAAATTAAAAAAAAAACATTGCTGGACGAAATTCAGCACAATTTCTATCAAACCCCAGCTGCCTTTCTTGCAGAAACTGGCAACCTACTCCTAAAATTCATATGGGAACACAAAGCATCCAGAATAGCCAAAATAATCTTGAGAAAAAAGAACAAGGCTGGACCCACACTTTTGAATTTTAAAACTTACTACAAAGCTACAGTAAACAAGTTTGGGTAGAACTGGCACAGATCAAGGGAACAGAATTGAGAATCCAGAAATAAACCCTTCCATTAGTGGTCAATTAAATTTTGACAAAGGTGCCAAGGGTTCAATTTGAAAGAACTGAACAAATGGTGCTGAGACAATTGGATATGCTGCTGCTGCTAAGTCGCTTCAGTTGTGTCTGACTCTGTGTAACCCCATGGACGGCAGCCCATCAGGCTCTCCCATCCCTGGGATTCTCCAGGCAAGAACACTGGAGTGGGTTGCCATTTCCTTCTCCAATGCATGAAAGTGAAAACTGAAAGTGAAGTCACTCAGTCATGTCTGACTCTTAGCAACCCCATGGACTGCAGCCCACCAGGCTTCTCTGTCCATGGGATTTTCCAGGCAAGAGTACTGGAGTGGGGTGCCATTGCCTTCTCCGGACAATTGGATATACTTACATGTAAAAGATGAAGCTGAACCCTTGTCTTGTGCCATACATAAAAATTAACTCAAAATGGAGCAGTGACCTAAATACTCTAAGGGCTGAAGTATAAAAACTCTTAGAAGAAAACAGGAGTAAATCTTTATAGTCTTGAGTTAGGAAATGGTTTCTTAGATAAGACACCCAAGGCACCATTAACAAAAGAAAAAAATATATATATAAGTTGGGCTTTATCAAGATTAAAACCTTTTATGCTTCAAAAAATACTATTAAAAAAAAGTAAAGACAACCTACAGAATGACAGAAAATATTTGCAAATCTGGTAAGGGATTCATATGAAGAATATATAAATAACATAATTCAATAATAATAAAAAGTCAAACGACTCAATGTTTAAATTGGGCAAAGAATTCAAATAGATATTTCTCCAACAAAGATATGTGAATGGTCAACACGTGCATGAAAAGATGCTCAACATCATTATTCGTCATGGAAATGCAAAACAAAACCACAAGGAGACGTCGCTTCATATCCTTGGACAGCTGGAATCAAAAGACAGATGATAACAAGTGTTCAGGAGAAACTGGAACCTTCAGACACCGCTGGTGGAATGTCAAATGGTGCATCCCCCAAGCCTGCTGCACCTGCAGCCTCCTCCACCTCAGGTGATGGCACCTCCAACCCCGGGGTCTTCTTGATTCCTTCTCTCTCACACACACTCCACATACAACACATCAGCCAGTCCTGCTGACTCTACTTTTAAAATGCATCCTGAACTCATTACCATTCCTCGACTGCCATCCTGGTCCAGGCCACCACTACCCCTCTCACTAGCCCCCTGCACCCTCTTTCCCTGGATCTCTCTGCTCTAGCCCCTGACAATCCATTCACACAGCAGTCAGAAGGAGGTTCTTAAAACCACGAGTCAACTCCTGCTGCTCCTCTGTTCAAAACTCTCCAAAGGTGGCTTATTGTAAGATTTCTCATCACTCTCAAGGGACACTCCAAACTCCACCCTGTGGCTGCAAGACCCAATGCAATTGGGCCTCTGGCTGCCTCCTCCCCTCCTTCCTTACGCCTCCTCTACCTTCACCCCATTCCAGCCACAGGTGCTCCTGCCTGTCCTTCAGGCACAGGAACCTGAGCCTCAGGGCCTTTGCACCTGCTCCTTCCCTGGCCTCAATGCTCTTCCCAAGTCCATCTCACAGCTCTCACACCTCATGCCAGTTGGTGCATAGTCACCTCCCCAGGCTTTCCCTGACCACAATCTCTAAAACAGTGACACAGGATGAATCGTTGGAGGTGAGGAGCTCAGAGAGATGAAACAACCTGGTGAATCAGAGGCAGAGAGAAGACCCGGTACAGACTTGGAAGACCATGCACGCAGCATGACATGCTTTGTTGTTTTCTATTAGGAGAAGGAAATAACTGGTCCTGCCCCAGTTACCCTGAGCACTAAGGCTGCTCCTGGCAGAGCGTGCACCCATATCTGCCCCCATGAGAATGGAAGCAAGACCCAGGACTCACAAAGCACACAGAAGCAGGCCTGGGATGGATGCCCTAGAAGAAATTGAATGTGGAGTCCAGAAAGCCCACCTGGGAGGTGCCTGGCCAGACCCTGTCCCCTGCCTGGGCCCACTGTTCTTCCAGATCCCCCCCTAGTCCCATGGCTCGCCTGCTATGAAGAGCAGGGCCAAGGCACTGGGGAGGGCGTAGCTCTCTGAACCAGAGTCGAGCACCCAGTGGGCCTTTCCGTCCCATGTCCCACTTCAGCTCTGCCTCTTTAATGGAGTCCAGTCAAGTGACTGGGGAGAGAAAAATGACAAACATTCAGGAGCTTAGAAAAGGGAAGCTGGCCCCCAGCTGGGGGCGGGAGACAGACAATGGGGTCACTGGTCTGTTTGCAAGCTCAGGGTGAATTCACACCAACAGAATCAAAAGCCCAGTACAGGCTCCACACACCAGCACCACCCATGGCCCCAGCCCGGCCCGGCTCTCTGAAGGGAACCGGCGTGCTGCGACTGGGGAGCAGCTCTCTGCAGGGTGTGGGGCAGACCGGCAAGAAGCAACAGGGTCTGGAGAAAGGCCCAGGGGTGAAAAAGAGCAGGAAAGAGGAATAGGGGAGATGACTGCAGCCCTGAAGCAGTGGATGGAGGAAGGGCACGGGTTCTCCAGTCCCTTTCCAGGAGAGGCACAGACCCTCACTGGAGCAGGCCTAGTCCCAGCGCCCACGAGGACAGCTCCAGATACCACCCCTGACCCTCTCCAAGAGGGAACCTGTGGAGACAGAGAGACCAGGTGGTAGAAGGAATAGACAGAGCCTCCTGATATCTGGGATGTGCTGACCGTGCAGTTCCAGCCTCCATCCAGTTGCAGCTCCCTTAAAGCCCAGCTCGGAGGAGGAGCCCGTGCTCACAGGATGTGGGGAGCCCTGAGGGAAATCCCTCCCCAAGAAACTGGCACAAGGTGCAAGAGCCTGGGCCAGCTTCCAAGGCTGCCAGCCCCAGGGCCCCCCGTGCAGGACACAGCCCTGTGCAGACGTCACCAGAGAAAAGGGGGGCGCCCAGCTCCAGTATCTGCCATGGGTGGGGACACCCACACCCCCTGATCCAGGGTCACGGGCGCCTCCAAGTCTGTGCCCCAGCTGCTCTGAAACCTCACACTCACCCCTGGCTGGAACCTCCCAGGACGACTTCTTTCTGAGCTGGAGATCTCATGACCTCCTGACTTCTTCCTAATGAGGGCAAAAGACCGGGGACTGGAAAACTCAGAAATAAAACCCCAACCCCCAGAGTTTCCCTGGAGGAGGAAATGGCAACCCACTCCAGTATTCTTGCCTGGAGAACCTGGAGAATCGCCATTGTCACACACACACAGACACACACAGACACAGACACACACCACACACACACACACACACACACACACACACACACACACACACACACACAGAGTCCCCCAAGTGCAGCTGGAGGTTAACCTGGGCAAAGTTAACTCTGCAGAGGGAGTTAACTGGTAAAAGTTCTTCAAAACTGTCCAGGGAACACAACTGCCAGGTCTGGGTCATCCCTCGACGCACACAGCCACAGGCTCCAAAGTGTCCAGGGTGATTCCCATGTCCGCTGTTTGCCCCTTCTCTGAACATGTCACTTGGGTTGTGGCATTCCCTCTCAGTCCCCTGAGGTCACTATCTTGCCATCCATGGCAATCAGCATCTGCTACTCGGCTACCTGGCTACCCCAAACAGCACGGCTCAGCTACCTGCTCTGGGGAGATGAGCAAGGTAGCAAGGCTCCCTCACGGAAAAACAGATCCAAGACACTCTTCCAAGGGCAAAGGTGTCCACCGAGCTGAGGCCGAGCCCCACCCTGGACTAGGCCTCCCCCCACAGAGACCCAGACCCGCTGGGTGTCATATGCTTCTCTGAGCAGCTGTGGCCTTGGAGCCCAGGGTTCTGTGCCTCTCAGCTCTGCTGAGAGTATGGCTTTTCCCCAGAGATAGCACGACACTGGCTGCCATAGGAACAGCACCCCAGATCCTCCACAGTCTCAGCAGCCAAGCGGGCTCCAGGCTCGGTGATGCCTTCTGGGCTCCAGGGTGGCAACCATGTCACCGGGTGCCCTGGCTGCAGAAGGCGGGGCACGTGGGCTTAGGTGCGAGGGGGCTCCTGGAAGAGGCACTGGGCCTCCCGATAGGCCAACGCAGGCCTCCCCAGACTTGGGCTCCTCAGGTGGATAGGGGTACCTGGGCCAGAGTCTGAACCCTGCCCAGTCCCTGCATGTCCACCTCGGTTTCCTTATCTGCAAAACACATGTATCCTGTCCACCCGTTGGACTGACCCAGATAACACCTGCAGCATGAAACATCGCAAACAGCACCTGGTGGGGTCACACCCCAGAGGTGCCATTACACCTGCTCTGCTCTAGACCCAGGAACTCCAGGCCACCCACCCCTCCTGCACTTCACTGAGCCCAACACACACATCCTGCCTCTGGGAGTTGTTTTCCAAGGTATTGTTGTTCAGTCACTCAGTTGTATCCTACTCTGTGACCCCATGGACTGCAGCACGCCAGGCTTGCCTGTCCATCACCAACTCCCAGAGCTTGCTCATACGCATGTCCATTGAGTCGGTGATGCCATCCAACCATCTCACCCTCTGTCGTCCCCTTCTCTTCCTGCCTTCAATCTTTCCAGCATCAGGGTCTTTTTTCCAAGGTGAGGTGCCCCTTATCAAGTCTCTTAGTTCCTGCAATGGAAGCTCTCCTACACTAGAGAGAGTTGTGTGAAGGGACAGAATCTGGAAGGGGCAGGGGGGGTCCCTCCAGGGGTCAGGAAGGGCCAGGTCTTCACCCAGAGTCCCAGCACATTCTCAAATTCTGGAGGGCGTCACAACCACCTGGGGTCTTGCTTCAAATGCAGATGTCCAGGCCAACCTGGCAGACACTCTAACCCAGGAGGGCTCGGGTGGGGCCCAGGCATCTGCATTTTTAGCAAGTGCCCTCCATGATTCAGGTGCAGTGGTCTGTGTAGCCCGCATTCCAAGAACTCAACGCTACAAACGGTCCCCACCCCTGAGCTGCCGTCTCTTCTCATCCAACCTTCTGTCCTGCTTCCACGGCCTCACGCCATGTACTCCCGGCCCTCAGCAATCTGCCTCCAGCCAGGATCCACAGACACTGTTTTGGGAAAAGGCACCATGGACATGAATTAGGAACCCTGGGGGCCCTGATGGTGAGCCAGCGGCTCCTCTCCTCCTTTCTGCGCTCCCCCACGCCCCCTGCTGGCCGTGGTGCTGTGCTCACAGGGTTCCACTTCCCCTCCCTCTGCCTGCTTTCCCTGGGGGCCAATCCCCAAATCTGCTCCCTCCTTACACCTGGGTTCTGACCTAAGCCCTGCCTGCTCCTGGAGGATCCCACACACTGCCCACTTGCGGGGCCCCTGCCTGCCCCTCCACTGTAGCTGCTCAGTCCAGGAGCCCCGTCCACATGGCCTCACCTCCAAACCCACCCCCACTTGCTCACAGGACACTGCTGTGACCTTCTGCGTGTCTCTCTGCCCCAGCATCTGACCTGTGACCTCTCCCCAGTGCTCACCCTAGATGGACAGCTACTGGCCTGGCCATCCCACCCCTCAGGTCCTGGTAACCCCCGCGGCCTCATCTCCAGAATTTACTTTGTTCCGAGCTCGTTTGCCGTTCCACTTACCACCCACACTCACCCCTTGGGGGACACTTGCCCGGGGCTGGGCAGGCTCCAGGACTCCCTCAGTCGGTGCCATCCTTCTCCTAGTCTGTCCACATGCACTCCTGTACATCCTTCACCATTAGGTGCTCAGTTGGGTCCAGCTCCTTGGGACCCCATGGACTGTAGCCTGCCAGACTCCTCTGTCCATGGAATTCTCCAGGCAAGAATACTGCAGTAGGTAGCCACTTCCTTCTCCAGGGGATCTTTCCAACTCAGGGATTAAACCTGGGTCTCAAGACCCAGGCAAATAGCACCTTTTCTCTGGGGCTTTCTAGGTGGGTTCCCTGCCCATGGGGTCAGTCATCCTGGGATCTGTGCCCAGAGGTCTTTACATGTTTACTCCAATTTCCATCTACCTGGCTGTGCTGCCAACTTGAGGCTGGGAGCCATTGCCTGGCATCCAGATCAGTGGGTGACTGTGTGCCGGAAGGAGCCATTGCTGACCCCAGGGGCCCCTGATGCTCTTCTCCAGGACAGAGGTTTGCCTCTCCCAAGCAGGTGTCAGGAGGAAGGTACAGAGGTGCACAGGGCTTGGAGGTCCCTGCTCTCAGCTCCACACGATAGCAGACGTCACACCAGTGAAGGAGGGAGGGTCAAGGCAACCCTTCACAAGCCAGAGCCAGATGCTGAACAGAGTTACCAGCCTGCTGCTCAGCGTGATCCTCACCCTTTCTTAAGCCTTTTTCTTTTTCTGTGATACAAGTTATCTCCTATCAAGTCTTCCTGGTTGACTTTTTCAGTTGAATTCAATTTATATGAGATTTTTTTTAGTTCACGTTTATCATTATTAGGTTACAAGTAATTCTCATGAAAGTGTTGATTAAAGTTTAAAAAGATTAGCTTCCCACCCCACTGACTGGCATTCTCCCAGGGCCTGCCTGCAATTTCATCCAGACTTGGTCATTACCTGGAGGCCCTGGGAGAAGCCTGGGAGCCACATGTGGGCAGAGAGGGGTCCTGGCACCTGGACAGCTGGTCTGCACAGAGAGGGAGCCTCTGTCCACAAGGCGATGGGAGAGAGTCCACTCGGGGCCGGAGTTGGACCATGGACTCCCGATGAGATGTGACAAGGGCTCCGTGGAAGCAAAGATGCGCAGGCAGTTCAGGAACCAGAGGAGGAGGTCGGGGCCAACCCTGGAAGGGCAGACAGCGTGGCAGAGGCAGCCCAAGAGCAGAGGCCAGAGGGTGTAGGAGAGGATTCCAGGAAGGACGCTGGCTGTGACACTGCGCTGCTGAAGAGGGTCAAGAGGGGTGACGTGTAGAGGGGTGATCCTGCTTGATCCCTGGAGGAGCTATGCACTGGGTGGGGTGAGCCCTGCCCTGCCCTCCCCTCCCCTGAGGCCCTGGCTCCCCGCTGGCTTGCTCACAACCACAGCTATTTTAACAAGGCTCTCAGTGTAACCCTGAGACCAAATGACCTATTTTAGGCTCTCTGGCAGCAGACTCAGAGCCTGCAGCCTTGGCTTCCACGGGGGAAAGCCAGCAGTGCCCCGGGACTGCCCAGCTGGCTCAGGCTGGGGACCTTCCCTGGAAAGTCTCTTTGAGAAAGAGTGTGATCAGACAGAGGCTGGAACAGGCTGGGGGAGCCAGCATGCCAACGCCAAGAAGAGGGCAAGAACAGCTCCAGGGCAAGAGAAAGGATGCGGGCTTCCTTAACACAAGGGGCCATGTCTCGATGGGGTCTCTCCAGCTCCGGGACGGCCAGATGAGGGTCCACAGGAGCATGGCTGGAAGATGGCAGGTCTGCAGGTGAATGGCCACAAGGAGGATTCTGCCAAGTGAGCTGGGGGCCTGGAACTGGCACTGGCCAGGCGTTCATCCTGGAAGCAGCTCTGGGTCAGGGAGAGACCCAGAGCTTAGAGCGAACACGTTTAAAGGGGCCTGGAGGTGAAGTCCAGAAAACAGCACCAGGAAACCCTTCCAACTTTTTGATGCCCTCTTGAAATGCCATGCTAACCACCTCCATCACACCTGCCCCTCCGGTAAAACACTGTTATGCTTGGAAACACACATGGCCTGTAAGCCACATCTAGAACCACATGACAGGAACCACACAACTGATTCTATGGCCTTGAGCATCTCACTCAACATCTCAGGGTCTGTTTTTCCATTAGGAAAGTGGGGCTGTGATCACCCCTGCCTCACAGGCCTGTTGGGAGGATTCCCTGGGATAACTTTAATGTGCTACTTGACACAGAACCTGACACACAGTAGGAGCTCAAGAAATTAATTAATTAATAATTATTTATTTATTTATAAAATTATTAATTAATTAAAGCAAAGATGAGAATCACATGTCCAACAGTAAAGGATCAGTCAAAAAATGATGGCACAGCCACATGGCTGCATATCATGTGATTGCTAAATTGCTTTCTCGAAAATTAAGGCCATGGTAAAATTCTCGTAGGGCTTCCCAGGTGGCTTGATGGCAAACAATCTGCCTGCCATGCAGGAGTCATGGGTTCAATCCCTGGGTCAGGAAGATGCCCTGGAGAAGGAAATGGCCACACACTCCAGTATTCTTGCCTGGAGAATTTCATGGACAGAGAAGCCTGGCAGGCTACAGTCCAGGGGGTTGCAAAAGAGTCAAACATGACTTAGTGACTAAACAACAAAATTATCCTAAGTAAAAAAAAATGGAAGCTAAAATGGATATCATAATGTTTACATTGTATGGAAATCCATTACAACTTTGTAATGGAAATTCATGCATATTTTTTTAAAAAAGCCTGCTGGTTAACTAATGCAAGGTAATGCGTTCAGCTATTTGCAGTCAATCCTTTAGGCGCCTCTGCTGTTTCTATCTTTCCCAACCACTTTCAGTGATGAGTATGCATTCTTTCACAGCCAGGAAAAATTATCAATATATGGTACAGACTGAACAGCACTGACAACAAGCAAGGAACGAACTCAGCATTCTGTTGAGCCTGCTTCCGGAAGCTACAGCTCTCTGTCCCCCAGCCTACAGCTGGGCCTTCTCAGCAAAGTGATCTTCCCAGAGAAGCACTGGTTGCCTTTGGTTCAAACTCAGCTGTCGGGTCTGCTCGGCCACCATGGGGACCAGGAGACAGCGCTTCACGTTTCTGCCTTTCTGGGGACTCTGAGCTTCCAGACCCAGAGGGCAGTCTATTCATTCACCCAAGAACATGCTGGGGGCCTGGGGGGCCAAGCCCCACAAATGCGAAGAGGGAAACCACAGGAGCTCAGAGCTGGTCCGGAGCTGGACCAGGTAACAGCGTGCGGAGCAGCACAGCTGAGGTGCTAGTGTGCGGTGGGGACCACAGGAGGGCCTGGCCCAGCCTGAGGGGGGCAGGGGAGGGGGCGAGTCAGCACTGGGCTCCTGGCCATCGAGAGGCACATGCGGGGACAGGAAGGCATGAATGCACAAGGCTTGAGACGGGAGCAGAAATCCACTCAGTGTGGCTGTTTATGGAGTATGAGGTCCTGGTGTCTGGGACGGAGGTGGGGGAGGTAGGTGGAGGGGGGCGAGGGCCGGGGAGGTAGGTGGGGGGGGGGGGGGGGGGGGGGAGGTAGTAGGGGCAGGGGGTCCCACACATCATGGCTAAGGGGTTTGGATTGTATCCTCAAGGCAGTAGGAAGCCACTGAGAGACTTCGAGGGTGGTCTCGGATTAGCAGAGGCCAGGCAGGTCCATCCCCGTTTCAGTACAGGGTAGCAGGGGCAACTGGCAGCCTCTGCTGGAACCAGTCGATGAGGCCGTAAGGTGCAGGCCTGTGCACTAGGGTCTCCAGCAGCTGTCTGCACCCAGCAGGTACTGAAGACACGTTCACCGAGGGAAGGATGGGATCTGGGGCTGGGGGGAGCAATGCCCAGCCTGCTCTCTTCCCTGGGTCTGGGGAGGGCAAGCAGTGCTCCTGATACCAGACCCCTCCAGCCCCAGAGGAGAAGCATAGGCAGGTCTAAGGTGGTGGGCAGGACCCTAGGATGCTAACCGGTGATGGGGCGGCCCAGGCCCCCTACCGAGGGCAGCTGGTACAGCAGAGGTAAGAGCTGCAAGGGCTCCCAGGAGCAGAGCGAGGGCATCTGCTGAGAGACAGTGCCACCTAGTGGCAGGAGGCGCGCACACCAGACTTCTCTGGGACTGCCCTGCCCACCACCCCAAATGCTCCTAGGCCTTTCTGGGCTTTTCATGCTGGTGTCCTGAGCAATGGAAGCAATGATCTTGGGCTTTTGCCACCTGGGCTGCACCTGAGCCTCTGAGAGCAACAGGCCCTGTGGCATCAGCTGAGGGCAGCTCTGCTGAAGAAAGTGGACAAGCTAGAATGTTATTCGAGCCCCACGTGGCCCAACGGCGTGGCCAGAAATGTAGGGTCCTGTTCTCATGCTTGAACCTCCACAGTGGAAGAGATAAAGGAAATACAGTGTGCTCCGGAAGCTCTTCCAGGCACTGCTGACCCCTCCCCCCTTCCAACTCACACTCCAGGGAATTCTCCTTCAGGCCCTTCTGCAGCCTGTTTTCTCAGTGGTTCAGGTCAGAGGTGACCGTGGGAGGAGGGGCAGACTGAAGGACACCCCAGCAGCAGAGAACCATCTCCCCAGATAATCTCCCCCGGCTCCAGGTTTAGTCCCAGGAGTCTGTTCCTGGGAGAGAGAAGTACCCAAGGCCAGCCTGGCTGTGTGCGGACGCCCCAAACCCGGGAGGGTTCGGATTCCAGCACCACAAATTCACAGCCACACGCCCACAGCTCACTCCTGACTGCTCAGCAGTTTCAGGCCAGGTAAGGTCACCGTGACTGCCTTAAATAACTCAACAGAGTTTGTTTCCAATTGTTGGTTTAGCCAAGCAAGATAAAAAGTACTTTTTAAAACCTCCCCTTTAAACAACAAGGTCCTACTCTTTAGTGCAGAGCTATATTCAGTACCCTATGATAAACCATAATGGAAAACTATATTAAAAAAAGAATGCATATATGTACATAACTGAATCACTTTGCTGTACAGGAGGAAATAATGCAACATTGTAAATCAACTATACTTCAATTTTTAAAAGAGAAAGAAAGAAAAGAAAGAAAACTAGAAAACCAAAAATAAAAGTTCAGAGACTTAAAAAAACACTTCCCCTTATTGTCAAAAAAAAAAAAAAAAGTACATGCAACGTTAAAAAATTAGTTTTAGCAAAAAGTGTTTGACGCAGAAACTCAAGGTGCCTTATATGGTCCCACCCTCTATCAAAATTTTCTATGAACAACCTGCTAAATATTCTTTCCGCTACTTCTGTTCTATGCATGAGTATGTGGATATGGGCGGGGGCAGGGGAGTACATGTGGTAGTGTTTTCTACACTGACATACAGTTTTATAGCTTCTTTTGATTTTTCCCATTAACAGCATTCTTCTAGAGGTAGTCTTAGAACCAGAGCTCAAAGTCAGGTTAGCCCAAGACCAGGCTGGCAGAAAATGTGAAGCCCCAGGAACTCAGAAAGGAGGAAGGTTTCAGAAGGGAAGAGGGACCCACACTAAAACCCAGATCAGTCCCAGAAAAGAAAAGGCCTCTCCCACAAGAGATATCCCAGGACAGGGGCAGGGACACACCCCTCATCTCCTCTCCCAGCGGTGGCTGACAGTGCAGCTGGTGTGGAACAGGCTGTGGCATGAGTGTGGCCGGGGCGAGCGGCCGACCCGGGAGCTGTTGGAGCCGCTGGAACACCCTGTACATTTCTGCTGAGCTGGGTGCACAGGCCGGGTCACACCCAGCGTCAGAGCTCGGGAACCGGGCCCTGTGCCAGGGCAGAGCCCTGCCTGTGACATCCAGGGGAACAAGGGCAGCCTCAAGAAAAGCTGGCCTGTGTGCCAGAGTGGCTCTCCTCCCTGGCCTTGGGGGTCAGCAAACACGCCCACCAGGGCCCAGCTCCTGGGAGCCTGCTCACACCAGGCAGGCTCCTGGCTGCATGATTTCATAGCCAATAATTCCAAGCCAGTGTAAGAAGAACAAAAGGAAAGGACTGAATGAAGATGGTGGGCAGGGTCCTGGGCTCCAGGGCAGAGTGGAACCCAGCCCTGCAGTCTAGCTGCAGGTTTGCATTCTGGGCCCTCCCAGTAACTGGCAGCATGAACTGGCTGCAGTGGCTTACTGCTCCTGAACTCCAGTTTTCTTGCCTGCTAAGTAGAAGTAACACAGCTGGTAGCTCTTTAGGTTAAATGTAATGACGTGTATCAAGCACTCAGCCTGAGCCTGCTAGACAACAATCACTCAGTGTTACCCACTACTATCATTACCGCTGGCTGAGGGTGCTCAAGAGAGAAGTAACTCCCTCAGGCACACAGAGACCTGCAGGGCCACTGGGGCCACCCCCCGGGGCACAGCCAGGAACACAGCAGCCACCCTAAAGCTTGTGACCAGGCCAGGCCGCTGCACACAAGGGTGGTTTTCTTGTCCTGAACAGGGTGGACAGGGGTCAGGCAAAGGCTAAAGACATGCAACCACAAGAGCCTCTGCAGTTACAGGGCCCCCAGATACCTCCACTTCTTCCTCCGCCAGGCCCAAAAGGGATTTCCCCCACCCATTACCTGATTGGGTCCTTGGCTCCCACCTGGGGAAAAAGGGACCAGCCCAGAGGCTGAGGAGGCGCCCCAGACTCCACGCTTAGAGGCTGCCGCCATCCAGGGTTAGCTGTGTGGGTGGGGGGAGCTTCAGCCCCTCGTCTGCCCCGAACCTCTCCCTCTCTCTCGGGGATCACCCGTCTGCAAGGGCTGGAGCTATGCATTCTAAAGGAACCACTGCTTGTTGCCCCTGGGAAGGGCATGCAGGCCCTTACTCACCCTGGTCGATGGACTCACCCTGGTCGATGGAGTGCTGGGGCAGCTGGCTGAGCTGGCTGTTGACCACCCCCGCGTAGGTGCGAAGGAACTCCTCCTCGCTGGCCGTCAGCTGCAAGGATGAGAGAGCCGGGTGAGAGGCGGCTCACAACTGCCCCTGGAGGCACCTGCTCAGACTGGCTTCATCCCCAAGGGGTGCCTCCTTTTCCTCTCCCTCGGCCTCTATTCTTGAGATGTGACCTTGCCATCCCAGGGTGAGATTCTGACCCCTCTGCTCCCACCCCTGAAGCTTGGACCATTGGGCCCACAGGGCTTGCCACTGGGATTAGATCTGGAACAGGGATTCCAGCGTAGGGCAGGCCAGGCTCGGAGAGCCCCCCTGCCCTCTCGGGTGATCCTGTCCCCTGGAAAAGAAGGCTCTTGGGAGAGGGGAGGAAAGGAAGGTCAGGGCCTTTAGAAAACCTCACCCGCCTGGCCCAAGCTTGGCATAGGGGGTAGGAAGACTGTCCTGCAGGGCCGGCAGGACTAGACATGCTGGTGTCTGTGCCCGGGAGCCTGAATCGGCCACAGCCTAAGCAGAGCCCCCGCAACCCACTCCCCAGACCATGGCTACGGAAGGTGGCTGTGGCCCTCTGGCTGCCTGCGGCAGGCGCCCTCCCCAGGGGCCCTGCTGCCTGACGCCCTGCAGGCACTCACGTTGGAGCCCATCTTCCGCAGCATGAGCAGCACTCGGACCTTCTGCTGAATGTACACCTCCTCCGGACTCTTCCCGGGGGCCCCCTCGCGGTTCATCCCCTGGCCAGCTCTGGGGACTGCTGCGGAGTGAGAAGCACGGGGGCAGGGGACGGTGTCAGGACGACACAGACCTGCACGTGGGCAGGAGGTGTCAGGCAGCCCACGATGCCTCAGGGGCTCGTTTCTGAGAGCCCGGCGTGGAGGCGAATTGCCGGTCCCTCCCTCAACCCTGCTGGCCCAACAGCCAGCCCGAGCAGCTACCCGCCCTCACCCCACCACTCCTCGCAGCAGGCGCTGGTGGCCAGTCCCTTCTGTGCATGGTGCTGCTGGGCCCCCGGGGGCTGAGCTGACCCAGACTCCTGGCCAGCATCCCCTTCTAGTCGCCCCCTCAGCCAGGCTCCTGCTAGGACAAGCCCAGGGGATATGCTGCACAAAACCCCAAGTGTCCCCAGCTCTCAAAGCAGGCAGCTTCCATGAGGAGCAACGTGACACAATCAAGGCAGCTGACTGGGGCCTGTAGCTGGAGAAGCCGTGGGATCAGTACCCAGCCCCCAGACACCAAGACAGCTCCCTCTGCATAAGTCTCTGACGTTCGAGAGGCCGGCTCCCGGGCCGGGCTCCAAGGAATCCCTCGATGGGGACGGCGAGCTCGGGGCTGCGGGCACAGACACCCGCCCGGGCTCGTGGCTGCTGCCCTCGCCCGCCCACCCACCTGTCACAGGGCAGCTCCTGCGGGCGGCAGTGCGTTCAGGTGCAGTGGGGACCCGACCTGCAGTGGCGAGGTCCCGGGAGAGAAGTCCTGGGGTTTCCTCCCTCCAGGAGGAGCCAGTGGGGAGGAAGCCGGGCGTGGAGGGGTTTGGGTTACACACTTGTAACTCCTGGATGAGTCAGAAATAACGCAGCAGCTGGTGGGGGTGGAGCCTCGGCAGCCCTGGTGCCAAGGAGCTGCGCTCGCAGGAGAAACACTCCTCACACCGTCCATCCCTCAGGGGCCAGCGAGCCCAGGAAAGGCCAGTTCTCCTGGGTGAAAGGCAGGCTCAGAAATGCAGCAGAGCCCTGGGCAGCAGCCTCCCTGGAGGCGCCTGTCAAAGCTAACAGGGGCTCCTGCCCTGAAGCCCATACAACAGGGCAAAGTGCAAAATGTGTTCGTGGCAGCCTTGCGCTCGATGCAGTGCCTTACGGGGCCTTCCTTCCACCACCAAAACCCACGTTCCTCTTCCACTGTGTGCCCCTCGTCACCTCCGGGCTCAGAAAAGGGCCCGATTCACAACTGGTAATGGGGAAGGAGGGGTGAGCTGCCTCCAGAAGGACCTTGAATGAGCAGCAGCTGGCCATCCGCCGGGGCGTCCCCCGGGCCAGGTGCACAGTGCAGGGACAGTCCTAACTTCCCAGCATAGCTGAGTGGGATGGCTTGGTTATGGGGGATCGCTCCTCCACCTGCTGACGTGTTCACGCCTCCCCCACCCCACACAACTAGCCAGAATGATCACTTTAACAAAGCAGAACACATGACATCTCTCCTCACTTCAGCTTATGCCAGGATACATTTCATGTCCTCGCTGGGACCCCGCTGGCTGGCCCTGCCTCCTTGTTCCCACTCCTCCCCTGCTCCCCTCCCCTTCCCGCCTCCCTGCCGGTGTCCAGGACCTGCCTCGAGGCTCCTACCCCACCAGCCTCTGCCCCGGGGTCTCCAGGCCTCGCTTAGAAAGCTTCTGGGGGAGCCTTTCTTGACCGTGATCCAAGCAGGTGGTGCACCCCTGCCCAGGCCCTCCTGTCCAGCTGCCCCATCTCGTCCTGCTTCCTGAGGGCACCTGCTGGGTGCTCAATGACTGTGTCTCTGCACCGGCTGAGGGGCTGGGGCCACAGGTGCTTCACTCACCCATTCCTCCCACAGCCTGAGCCCGGGTGGCTGAAGGGACAGTCCAGAAAGCCCGTGAGGTCTGGCCTCTGGGGTCCCCCCTCCACCCCATGCAACAATATCCACATCACTTAGAGTCAAATTTGTTGTTGTTCAGTCGCTAAATCATGTCCGACTCTTTGTGATCCCATGGACTGCAGTACACCAGGCTCCCCTGTCCTTCACTATCTCCTGGAGTTAGCTCAGATTCATGTCCATTGAGTGGGTGGATGCCATTCAACCATCTCATCCTCTGTTGCCCCCTTCTCCTTTTGCCTTCAATCTTCCTAGGGCTGAATGCAAATCTCTAATCCAGTCTCCATAACCAAACTCAGCTTTCCCAAATACTCTTGTTCCTGAGTAACTTGTCTGCTTTGGGCTGTCGTGTTCTCCAAGGACATTGAAATGCTCCATGAAGCCTCTGAACTGGGATTGAGGGCTTCCAGGGATAAAAGCCCTCTGATTCTGTACTGTGGCCAAGGGCTGATGGTCGGTTGACTGTCTTCTTGTGGAAGACAAGGGAATGGCCACTAGGTGTCGCCACACACAAAAGAACCAGAGCTCCAGTGCTGTCTGCCCCCAAACCCCAGCACAAGCCCCCAAAAGGCCCTTCTGGTTCAAGCCACCCTAGCCATGGCTTGAACCCTGTGACCTCCTGCTGTCACAGACCACCCTCAGTCCCCCCAGAGCAAGCTCTGTCCCCCCGTTCAGGGGCCAGCTCCATCTAGCTAAGGACACTTCTCGGTTTTGCTTAGCAACCCAGGACCTTGGGATGCTGGCTTCACAAAGGTCGAGAGTCCCTTCCTCACTGGCCTTCTCTGACTAGCCAGGCTTCCTCCAGCAGAGGTGTGAGAGCTCGGAACCAATAGGACAGTGTGTGTGTGTAAACGTGTGCAAAATCATTTTGTTATTGCTGTTGTTTAGTTGCTAAGTCCTGTCCAGCTCTTGAGATCCCATGGACTGTAGCTCACCAGGCTCCTCTGTCCATGGAATTCTCCAGGCAAGAATACTGAAGTGGGTTGCCATTCCCCTCTTCAGGGGATCTTCTCCAACCAAGGAATGGAACCAGAGTCTCCTGCATTGGCAGGCAGATTCTTTAGTGCTGAGCCACCTGGGAAACCATTTTATATTGGGTCTATTTCACAGAATCTTGCTCCTCCCAATAACCCTACCCTTGGTGTTCTGTACTCACTGCCCAATCCTCTTACACTCACTACCCCCACATTCACTACCCTCTAGGATCCCCTGCCACACACTCATGCTGTGATTACCAGGGGGCCTTACAAACCCAGCCTTGGGCCTGGGGTGTCCTTGGTACCTGAACGGGTCTTTGGGGCTGGGTCATGCCCCCATGATGCTTCCCTGGGAGAGACTGGTTCTTAAACTGTCTTTCCTTGGGGAAGACTCCTGCCATTCCTGAAAATTCTGGTCTTCTAGGATTCTTTGAGCTCTAGCTAGAGCTGACTCTGTGCTGCTGCCTGACAGAGGGAACACCCAGGGCTGCATCAGGGCAGATGGTTACATAAGCGCACCTTCCCGCCCTCCACACTCCAATCCTGATGGACAGGAACATCAGGACTGATTTACAATCTCGTCCTCAACAGAATCTGCATCCAGGGTGCCAACGTTTGTGAGAAAACTGAAGAGAATAAATCACAATGAACCCAAACACCACCAACCTTTCAGTTGCTGCTGTGCTATGAGTTCATTACAGAGTGTTTGGGTTTGGCACCTATCCAAGTGAACATGCTATTAGGTCTTCATCACAATTTTGACAGACATCAGATTAACTTCACTAAAGAATTCTTGCTTTCCCCTGCAGGGATCAAGAACTGGTCTCCACTGAAGCATGTTTAAATGACATAAGCCCAAACTACAGTGAATTTGGACACGTTAATCATTTATTCGGTCCTCAGCTGTGAGATCCGCTTCTCAATTGTGTTCTCCGGTGATGCTGGAAACATCCCACCACTTGAGATGAGGGCGCATTTGTCCTATATCCTAAGAAAATCCTTGTGTGTTAACTGCCCAGAGAGGGAGACCTGCTCCCTCTCTGAAGGCAGAATATTCTGGAGGCTCACCAGGGAAAGGCCAAAAAAACAGAAAATGGATAGATATGGGCAGCTGTCGAGTACCCAAACAAACGGCGAGGTGAGGGGAGAGGTTGTGGTTGAGTGGATGACATGCCACTGATGTCAGAGGTCATGGGGAAAGTGGGCATGGTTCCAGAAAATCACATCTGCTTGGGACACACACAATTCAGAGAAACTGAGGTCTGTACATTCACTGGAACATGCAGACATGTCCACAAGCCCCCCAAACATGTCATACACACACTGCTGTTGCTTCTGAGCCCTCATCTCTGCTGAAGGAAGACTGGTGGGTGAAAGACAGTGAGGAAGGGGTTCCCAACCACTGGGAAGGAGTCACTTCATTGTATAGCAGAAACTAATATGACATTGTAAAGCAATTACATCTCCCTTCCCCCCCAAAAAAGTGACAAAAGTGGGTCATGGCCTGGGAGGAGACGCTGCTTCTCGGAGCCATGGAGGTCATCTGTGAGATACTACGCTCCTGCCCAGAGATTAGAAGGACCCACTCTGTGCACATGAGCCCCAGCTCGGAAGCAGCTGCCCTCAGAGTGGAAGACTCAGGAGGCAGTGCTGGAAAGACCCGGGAAGGGGCTGTGCGGCCGTCAGACCCAATTGATCAATGGCTCTGAAAGCTGGCTTCCCCATGACAAACACAGTCCCCTGCCCTCATTTTTACCGATAAACCTGAAGCTGATGCTGTTTAACACCCACACTTACACAAACTGGAATATACATTTATACCCAGGGTAGTCTAGCACCCGCTTGTATTATAAACGCTGAGTAACCGCAGGCTGGGCCAGATAGCAGTAGGGGCCTGTAGATACAAAAGCTACCTCTGCCCCACGGATCCCGACACTTGCCTTTTGTTTTGTCCATTTAAAAAATTCTGCTATATTTTACATGCTCATGTTTCAAAATTTATTCTTACAACTGTAGAACATTGCATGTAACATTGTTACAACTTACAACATTGCATGAAAATACAACACCATATAATGGTGTACTTCATGGAGCTTATATAAAACATTAATTCAGACTACACATATCTTAACAGCCTAAAAGACATCAACAAAAGCACAAAGCACACCATTAAGAGCCCACCCAGCTGAAGCCATGAGCATCATTAGGGACAATGAAGAAAGGACACAAGATGTGCCCACTTCATGGTCAGCCCAGGAGCCGGTACCCAAGGCAGGACCCTCCCCAGCACTGACCTATGGACAGGTTACCAGATGTCCTGCCCCTGGAGTTCTTACCTGCTTCTGGAAATCAACTTGAGGCAAATGGTGCTCAACTGTGAGCTCAGCGGTGCTCCAGATACTCAACTGTGACAGGCGGGCCGTGGCCGGGGAGAAATAGGAAGATGCCGCCCTGTGGAAACAGAGAACGGGTCATGGGAGCGGCTGAAGGAGTCCACACCCCGTGCTGAGAGACACAGGCTGGCTGGCGAGAAGCTCATGGCGATGGGCCCCACGCGGCAGTCCGGAAATACCTGTGTGTCTGGCCAGCCCAGGAACTTGCACTAGCACCTCTGGGATAAGGTGTTGATTGCAGCTGTGGACTCCTGTCATTTCCGGCCAAAGCAGGTCGCCACATACCCTTCTCCCCTGGGGTTAGTCACCCAGCCGACTGGGAGCCGTGCTGGGAGACGACGAGCACCTGTGTGAATCACTCCTGCCAGCTGGTGGGCAAGTACCTGCCCAAGAAGGTGTCCCACCCACCCTACAACGCAACCAGCCAGGCTAGGTACCTTGGCGCCCCACCCATTTTCTGCTCAGATGTGCGTGGGGTTTCTGTGCTTTGGGAATACCTACAGTTGTATATGGAAAAGTAAGTTCTCTCTCCCCTCCTCTCACAGAGAAACAGATTCGCACACGCATGCTCTACAGTTGCAGATAATTTACAGCCTGTTAGCCTGGCCACACATCTGCTAGCCCTAAACACACCTCTTCCAGGAATCAGAGAACATTCTCTTTTCTTCTTCTGCCTCCCACATACAACCTCATGGTTTGGGTCCTTTGCAGGTTAACAGGGCAGGAGCAAGGCTGCGGATGGCGGGCAGAGTCACAGGGTGAAGCCGGCAGGGGCACCCAAGTCTCGCCCGCCTGTCCCCTCTTCACTGCGGCACGTGGGCTTCCACCTGGACTTCAGGCTTTCAGCCCACGGTAAGGACAGATGTCTCTGGATAATTGAGAATCCTAGTCTAAGAGACCAGGGGAAGCTCTGCAACCCATCTGTCTTCAGCTATCCCTGCAAAGAAAGCTACTCACGTACCCAAGAGGCTGAGGAACACGTGCTTTTCAGAGAAAGCGAGATTTCAGAAGCCTCTGCTATAGGTAGGCGCTGCTTTGGCCCTGGGTCTCTGGTCTGCAGAGCCCTTCAAGCAGTGCCGAGGGCCCTGGGAAGGAAGAGCAGTCACCTGCCACTGCCACCTCTTCCACCCTCAGCCTACCCTTCGGGAAAGACATTTATAGCAATTAATTGCTCCTTTATTCCTCTAGACATCAAAGTTCCAAAATACCAAGGCTCCCTGGAGAAATGTCTACCCAAGTCCCCACATTCTTTCAAAAGGAGATGAAAAGAGACAACCTTCTTCCACTTCTGAGGGGCTTTAATTTCTCCAGCTATCACAACAGCCAATTAGCCCCCTACTGTCTACCAGGGTCAGACTGTCCAAGGTGCAGAGAGGAACCGAGGATTCGTGACTTGAAGGAGAGGGCATCTGAGGGATGCGGGAGCTCCTGGTGGGACTGTGCAGGGACTCACACCAGCTAACCCATTTGCCATCTGATGATCGGGTCAATGTCCCCAGTTTACAGAGGAGGAAACAGAGTCTCAAGGCTTCCAGGGCCCCAGAGCCAGCAGAGACAGTGAGCATGCCCTGGAGCAGGACTCTGTTTCCAGTTCAGTTCTGTCCCTGGTCAACCATGCAACCTGAGGTCGGTCACTGCCTTCTGGGCCCTGCATTTTGTCACTGGTCAAGAGGAAATCAGGACCTACGCCATGTCTTCCCTTGATAGAGGCAAGGAGATTGGGGCTGGTTTCATAAGTGAGAGGCCAGGCACCAGCAAAGGACCGGGCACTCACAAGGGCTTCACTCCTGGTTTAATGCTCTCCTGTCGACGTCTTGAAATTCTGAATATTTTTCTAAACAAGGGGCCCTCCACCAAGCCCCACAAACTATCTAGATGGTCCACAATGAGGGAGAGGATGTCAAGTGCTCTCAAACTGCCGAGGGCCCCGTAACCTTAAGTAGACAAGATGTGGACTCCAGAAGGATTTACTAAAGTAAACCCTCTCTAGGTGTCCAAAGCCTCGTGTCAGGTGAGGAAGCAGGAGATACAGAGGACACTACGCCTGCCTTCCAGAAGGCACCTGAATGGCTGAGGAAACCACTCTGCACAAGTCAAATAAAACACAAATCATAGGTAACAATGAACCAAAAAGATAGGTCAGGTTAAAACAGAATACTTCGAAGAGTGCCAACTGCATGTAAGGTGCCATGCCCAGCACCTCCCACTGAGCAGCTCAGAGGTGACAGGAAAAAACCCAGGGCCTTAATCTAGTGTAGTAAGTGGTGGAGTAAAGGGATGTGCAAACCTTAGTGACAACACAGAGGAAGGTGAGGGACCAGCTCCCAGTGGAAGACCCTGAAGCTGTGTCTTGAAGGATGAATAGGAGTTTGCTGGTAGAGAAGATGGGGAAGGGCACTGCAGGCATGGGGAACTGACATTCTCTGAACAAACTATTATTGAGCATTTGTTTATTATATGCCAGGCCCCCTGGGTTGGGCATTGAGGATACAAAGGTGAGCATGTGACAGTCTGTGATGATGGTGTCTAGTGAGCAGGGGAGACAGGCATGAATCAAGTCACACCCAGCTAAACACAGCTTGCAGACACTCTGATAAATGAAGGAAGAGTGGCGTGGGGAGTGCAAGGTGCCCAAGGACATGGAGCTGGATATCTGACCTCGCCCTGGGGACAGGCACCCCTCGCGGGCGACTTCTGAGCTATTACCGAGGGTGAGGAAATGAGGTGTTGTCTTGTGTGTGTGTGAGTCACACCCCCCTACACACACACACACACACACACACACACACACACACACAGAAGTAAAGGTCTTGAAACAGGAAGGGGCTAGGCCTTTGGGAAAACTGAGGAAAAAGATGTGGCTGAGGCCTGGGAAGCAAGTGAAGGGGCTTGGAGGTGCTGGACCATACCTGAGAGGGGAGGAGAGGTTCAAGCAGGGGAATCAGGTTAAGTCTGAGACCCCTGTGGCCGAGGGGTGGAGGAAAGATGGGATGAGGCTGGAGGGACGGTTCCTGCTGGGCCAGGTGAGGGCCGGGCCTCAAGCTGTGAGTTGAGGATGGGAGGGCCTGGGACGCTTTGGCAGGTGGAACTGTGGGCCAGTGGCAGCATCAGAGCCTGGGGTGGCTGCAAGTGGGGATGTGGGGAGGCCTGACGTGCCAGCTTCCAGTCTGCTGTCGACGGCCCTGAGGACAGGCTGAGCAGCCAGGGCTGAGCTCCAGGGTTCACGGAGAAGCTCTGGAAGCACAGCAGACTCACTCTTCAGAGGAAGTTGGTACCACCGTGCACATCCCCAAGGTGTTCTGGAGACAGAGTCAGAATGTGGGAACTGACCAGATCTGGGAAACGTGAGGGGCACTGCTGGGAGACACTGTACTGGATGGGGTAAGGGGTGGGCGGCACTCTGAGAAGAAGGAATGACGTGAGTAACCGCAAAGAACTCACATCCTGGCCAGTCAAGTGGCCTTCATTCATTCATTCAAACAATGAATTCATTCATTCAATGAATTCATTCATTCAAACAATCAACAAACATACTGAGCGCTTACTGGGTCCTGGGATGTTGTGCTGCGCTGTGCTTAGTCACTCAGTCATGTCTGACTCTCTGTGATCCCATGGACTGTGGCCCACCAGGTTCCTCTGTCCGTGGGGATTCTCCAGGCAAGAATACTGGAGTGGGTTGCCTTGCCCTCCTCCAGGGGATCTTCCCAACCCAGGGACTGAACTCAGGTCTCCTGCATTCTTTACTGTCTCAGGCAGATTCTGTACTGTCTCAGCCACCATGCTGCTGCTGTTAAGTTGCTTCAGTCGTGTCTGACTCTGTGCGACCCCATAGACGGCAGCCCACCAGGCTCCCCCGTCCCTGGGATTCTCCAGGCAAGAACACTGGAGCGGGTCTCAGCCACCACACAGCAGTGCAAACACAGTCAAAAGTCCCCATGCACATTCTAGGGAGGGGGAGAACAGACAAAACAAAATAGAAAGGAATCAATGTGTAAATAACCTAGTACGGAGGAAGAAGACGGATGCTATGGTAAAGAAACTGAGCTGGAGGAGGGGAACAGGAGTGTGGGGTAATTGGGTGAGGGGGTAAGCTGAGGGAAGCTCAGGGAAGCTGGACCGAAGCTGGACTAGCGCTTCAGTCCAGGAGGGATGAGAGCCAGGGGAGGAAGAGGAGGGGACTGGATCACAGGAAGGATAAACTGGAGGGATGGGGAGATAAGACCTCCTTCCGTGCTCCACGTGCTGCCCAGAATCCTTGGTTTCTCAACCCCGGCACTGCTGACACTGGACTGGATAACTCTTCATTGTGGGGACTGACCTGCATGCGGCAGAGTATTTAGCAGCATCCTGTGCTGTCTGCCCAAAGCGCCTGCCCCTCGGCTGTGACAGCCCAGAGTGTCTCCAGACTTTGCCCTGTGTTCCGAGAGGTAGCCAAAGCCCCCCAGGGGAGAACACTGCTTGAAAGGAACCGCTGACACACAGTCTGACTCACTGCTGGCTGGGCACTGTTCTGAACCCTCATGTCAAACATCCCTATGAGGTCCTATTATACAAATGAGGATACCAGTCTCCCCTCACCCAGCTGGTAGGCCCTAGTCTATTGTGGGGCAGGATTCGAACCCAGACCATCCAGGCCCGACCCCTCTGCTACACTGCTTTCCAGCACACAAGCAGGTGGACAGAGGTGCGCTCAGAGCCAGTGGAGGGAGGCAGGCCTGGGCCTCAGCCTCGGCTGCGAGTCCCAGTCGGGGCGGCACCTCTGGCCCCCCAGCAACATTGAAACTGGGGCACCAGAGAGAACTTCCGTGAGCTCCACTCTCAGTAATTAAACTGCAGCCTCTTGGACTCAAGGGCCCCATGAGCAGCTGCCTTAATTAATCAATTCCATATCTCCGCCTCCTCAGCCTGGAGCCAGGCTTGGCATCCCGGAACCGCGCTCCACCGGCAGGCGCGAGACAGGTGTGAGCACGGCTCCTTGGGTCAGGGAGTTTGCAGGACGCGGCAGCAGTCTTAGGAGATGAGCTCGGGATGAAGAATTAGTCCTGAGGTCGCCAACCCAAGTGCCAACCTTCTCCCAAGCTCCTTCCTGCTGTGTCAGGCCAGGCGCGCTTGCAGAACAACACTGATAATTACTGTGGTTGCTAGAGCTTTCCTGGGGGCCGCACGGTGTCAGGCCTGTTTAGCACACCGAGTCCTCAGGACAAGCCTGCAAAGTAGGAATTATTCCCTTTTTATAGATGAGACAACCAAGGCTCAGAGAAGGCAAGGAACCCACACAAGGCCACGGAGTTAATACATGACAAGCCTGGAGAAAAGTTAATATGGAGTATTTATTAGATATTATATTGTTTCACCATTATATGTGTTGAGTGCAATGAATACATTGTAGTCACACTGTAAAATATTCTGGTTCTTAAGAGATACAGGCTGAAGTGTATAAGGGTGAAATGTCTCAATGCTTGCAACTTACTCTAGTTTCAGGGAAAAGGTGTGTGTATGAGCATGTGTATATGTGACTGTGTATGTTTGTACATATATATGTATGTATGTATGTGTATATGTGTGGGTGTGTATGTGTATATATATGTGTATTATATATGTAAATATATCGGTGTGTATGTGTGTATGTGAGTGGGTATATATGTGTATAAATGTGCATGTATGGGCTTACCACATAGCTTGGGCTTCCCTGATAGCTCAATTGGTAAAGAATCTGCCTGCAATGAGGGAGACCTGGGTTGGATCCCTGGGTTGGGAAGATCCCCTGGAGAAGGGAAAGGCTACCCACTCCAGTATTCTGGCCTGGAGAATTCCACGGACTGTATAGTCCATGGGGTCGGAAAGAGTCAGACACGACTGAGCGACCTTCACTTCACTTCACTGTGTATGTATGAGTGTGTATATATATGTGTGTGTAAACGTGCATGTATATGCATGTGTGTATATGTGTGGGATGTGTGTGAGTATGAACAGAGACAGAATGTGTGAGCAAAGGTTAACTTTGGTGAATCCAAATAAAGGGCATGGGGGTGTTCACTGCATTATTTAGAACTTTCTGCAGATTTGAAATCCAAATGAAAAGTCAGGAAACATTAGAAAGTCCCTGGGACTTTCGGGTTAGGGTTAGGGTCACAGCAGGAGAGGCTGCAGTCGCTCTGGAGGCCCCTCGCGTCGGCGGGGAGCAGCTCTGAAACTCAGACCCTGATGGGGTCCTACTCCCCCGACAGGCGCAAGCGTGCTGCACTGGAGATGCTGGGACTCCCGACACCTCGAACCTCGGCACTCCCACCTGCCCTTTCCCCAGCAACAGGGCACCTTCTGTTCCGGGTGGGAGCTGCTGATGACGGCCCTTTGGGGAAGCTTCTCAAAGCATCAGGACCAAATTATCATGACGTCATTAGTGTGGCTGCCCTGCCCAGCTGTCCAGACACCACCAGCAAAGGCATCAACACTGAAAACTATACTAAAGCTGGGAAGGGGGCTTCAGGGGGCACCTTCCTTCTGTGGCCTGACTCCCCTCAGAGAGCCTGCAGGCCACTCTTGCATGTGGCACGTCACACACACCAGAGGACACTGGGACAGGCACGACCTTGGTTGCTAGACAGGAAGGGCTCCTCCCACTACCCTTGGGCAGACCCCGGCCATCTACCACGCTCCCCGCCCAGCACTGGCTCTCAGTAGGGGGCATCTGGAGTCGTCTGGAGAAAGGAGATTTTCAATCATCACAGTTGGGAGGACACTCCTGGGTAGAACCACCTAGAATGCACAGGACGGAAGCCACATCCACAGCGCCAAGGGCGAGGAGCCCTGCCGGGTAGTCACCTCGGTTACCACTTGCACCAGGCTCCTTCCACACCTCTGGCCTTCACATCTGCTGGTCCCTCAGCCTAGAACATTCTTCCCTGTTCACTGCTCACTGTTGTATCGTTACCTTCTGCAGACCGTGTTTGTACACTGACCCGAATCTCCTCCACTCATGGCACGGCCCTGGTTGCATCCGGGTGTCTGTGCATCTGGTTTCACCTCCACTTTAGAAGCTCCCTGAGGACAGCCACAGGGTGGGGGTCAGGTCTGCGTGGCTCCCAGGCAGCCCTTCTCACAGACATATTAAAATGGACCCGCATCTCCCAGTGAACAGAATTCTCATCTAACTCCTTAGAGGGGGATGATCCTTTTTTTTTCCAGGTCTCCAGTATTTTTGTGGACCCCTGAAAACCCTGAAGACCACAGACTCTGTGCTGCAGGACCTGGTGGATGAAACACTGCTGCCGGTCACACCTGGAGCTCCATGCATGATGCAGTGAATGAACAGATTTCAGATCCACTTGGGAACCATGTGGGAAGAAAGCCCCCAACCTCAGAATACCCTCACCTCAGAGAGTCCAAGACATCAAGGAACTGAAGGAACCTGTGTGCATAGATTATTTAACATTGCTATGACTGGATTGGTAAAAAGGCATCTGTTGAAAGCTTCTGATTTTAAAAAAATGTTTCTCCTGCGAAGTTGGCCTGATTGGTAGAAAAGTGCCCAGCTCACACTGTCTCTTCAAGTCCTCTTTACTGCTAAGCAAGGCTACCTGGTAGGCGTGCTCTGACAGCCTCTGCAGTTCAGCCAGCACAACGCAAACAGGAAGGGATCTCAGAGCTGGGGGCGCTTCCGCGGCTGCACTGGGACACTCCGATCCTGGGCAAAGTTCTCAGGCTCTGACTGAGGGACGTGCAGGTGGTGGCTTTAATCCCTGCACAGTAGGGGGACAAGGACAGGAGGAAAGAGAGGCATCTTCTGACCTAATTTAGAAAGAGGTCCTTTCTTCCTTCCCAGGGAACAGCTGGAGCCCTGGAACCTGGGCAGGCCAGAGCCTGAGACATGAAGTCAGGAACCAGCGCGCCTACGGAATCCGGCTCCAGGTGTTCCTGATTCAGTCTGACCTTTGGCCTCTCGCAGGTCCCAGAGGGCAGGTAATGCAGACTGCAGAGCCCTTGTCTATTTATGAATGGGTGCCAGGGCAGGAACCCTCAGTTCACAAGTGGGTGCACGCCCCCCTCCCATACTCCTGGGCAGGGCCTCTCAGGCTGGGTGACCTTCACTGTGGGCTGGGAACCTGGCAGCGTCAAAAGCCCACCTGTGCAGGTTGGCGGTGGAAGGACACTTCCCTCCTGTGGCCGACATCTGAGATGCTCCCAGCATGCTGACAACCTGCTACCCATCCCCTAGGGAAAAGTCAATTTGCATTGCTGGTCAGTCTTCTTAGAGGTGGGGCTGAAGTCAACTTGGGGCTGGAAGGACCAGCTCCAAGACTAATAATCTCAGGGCAGGAGCCTGGCCAGGTTTCACAGACCTTGGGTCACCTCCAGAGAAAGAAGCCAGCGTGGAAATTTCAACCCAGAAGCTCCATCAACTCTGCTGCCCACAGCTATGCCAACTCTCGAAGGGTCACCATTTAAAACATTAAATAAATTGGGAAACTGAACATTGTTGCTTTCTTATTTGTTCTTCTTAAGAAGGGGTAAAACTGACACAGTGCTGTTTATCAGGACACCAGTAAACTCCCTTCACTCAGCCACATGGACTCGTTCACACAACCTCCTGCTGAAAGCAACAAGCCCTGTTCTCAGGGGCAAGCCCAGGCAAGGTGGCCCAATTTTTCCAGTGCCTGCCAACAGGCTGGCTGCTTCTGCCTTTGCCCCTACTCTCCCACCATCCCTTCCCTCCACTGAAGTCTCTGATAATTGGTTCAAATAAATAGGCTTCCCAGGCCAGGCTCACTGCATCCCCTCGGAAGGGGGCCAGGAAGGCCTCCAGCTTCCTGTTGTGAGAATTAGGTCATTAAACCAATTGGGCTGCTTGCAGGGTGAGGGCTCAGTCCCCCTGTCACGGCCTCCAGAGTCAGCCCCCTCCTCACTGTCCAGCTCTGGAAATGGGGGTCCTCGAGACCCAGCTGAGAGGCCCCAGGCCCAGCCTCCTGGGTGAAACTTCTTACAGACTCTTAGAATAGGAAGTTTTAGGATTACTGCCTCTTCTTTCCTATAGGCTTTCAGCATACAGGTATGTGCTAATTTGCATTAAAATAAAGCTATGTTTGTCTACCTGGAAAACATTTCCACACTACCGCAATACGCTGCAAGCCTTCATCACACCCTCATGTCACAGAAGTACACTATTTGTTTGGATAACTGCTTCTGCTCCATTTCACAGTCCGTGACCTTCCCTCTCCTTTCCCTCCAGCCACTTCAGAACAAAAAATAATCTGAGGAAAGAGGAAACCTCCCCCTGAGGGGTTGCTGAAGACTCAGTTTCCTTCCTCCCTAAATGTTTAACAAGCTGCTGATCAAAATAAAAAATATTTTAAATAGACGCAACTTCCAGAATCTACATGCGTTTATCCCATTAAGTCACTGGGGAAGCAGCATGAAGATGAGGACTTCTGATGTGTAGCAAGACTTGTCCAGTCTGGAGGCAGGGAGGCTGGAGGCTGGAGAGGAGAAGGAGACAACTGGGGAAAACACAGCACCACAAACAGCAGGAATCCACCCACAGTCACCTGCTCAGGGCTAAGGGCACTGCAGAAAAGCTCAGAAGAGTGGACAGAAGTGGGAGGCAGGCTTTAGGTGGCTGTGTGAAAGCTAGGGACTATCCCTATTCCCAGTGAGGTGGACACAAACACCAAGACCAGCGGAGGGGAGGAAATCTTTTCCCTTCTTCCCTCCTAGAGCTTTTGGCTGGCCTAATAATTAAATTGACATAAGACATTAAAGGGGTTTCCCTGATGGCTCAGCAGCAAAGAATCTGAAAAAAAAAAAAAAATCTGCTGCAATGCAGGAGATGGAGGAGATTTGAGTTCGATCCCTGGGTCAGGAAGATCCCCTGGAGAAGGGCATGGCAACCCACTTCAGTATTCTTGCCTGGAAAATTCCATGGACAAAGGAGCCTGACTACAGTCCATGGGGTTGCAAAGAGTGGGACATGACAGAGCACACACAGGCAGGAAGGCAAGGCATCGAGGGAAATAAATTTAATTTCTTATGTACGAGAGCCTCAACGAGATAAGGCTTAAAGAAGTGATCAGAGCAGGCACGTTTTGTATCTTATAGACAAAGGAATGATAAGTTTGTAAAGAATTGACAAGATCAAGAGGTTTGGGCTTGGAGCAGTAAACAAGTGAGAAAATTAACAACAGCCTTCTCAGCCTGGAACTCCCTGTCTCTGGTGATGAGGACACCTTCCATCCCCGGTATGGGGAAGGTACGTTTCACGTGAGAGATTTATTTCCTGCTTTCAGGGGAATAAAGAAGGGTCAGACTGTCTTTCTTGCACCGACTATTTCTCAAGCAACTTTAACTCCAAATAATCAATACGCCAAAGTGGTATATGTAGGGCTGGCTTATTCTGCTCCCCTGCACTTGGCACGCCCAGACAATCCATTTCAGAAGCCAAGTCCCCATCAGCTATTTGTAAAGACATCCTTCATTTCCTGAAGCCATGAAACCATTAGTCACCAAGTCGAGGAGAAGTGGAAGAAGCTCCTAGCAAAACTAGCCTGTGAGTGTTTCCCCAGGCAAAAAGACTTCTGGTTTTACAGGCCAGCTACTCACCCAAGACTGTCACAATTCATGAAACGAAACCCGGGAGCCTTTCACAAGCCCATGCCCACAGAACGCAAGCAGAATCTGACCTCTTGCAAAAACTCTCAACTGAGAGGAAAAAGCTTCTCTGGAGGTTAGGGGGACAGAGAGGTTCATTACACTACAAGTTAGTTTGATGGTATTCCTGATGATTAAGACTTCAAGTCTCAGAAAACTAAAGTTCCTCACAGGTTTACTTGGAGCATATGACATAATGTTAAAAACAGAACAAAAACTACAGGCACCAATGCACACCTGTTCTGCTTCTAGAAAAGTCATGTGAGTCTGCCAGAAAGATAGTCATAAGATTTCCAAGTTCAAAAATGAGTAACTCACCCCCAAAAAGAAGTTCCTACGAGAAATGGAAATCAAGGACTGTGCACGCCATAAAAGAGGGGGAAGGGGACTTCCCTGTGGTCCAGTGGCTAAGACTCCACACTCCCAATGCAGGGGGCCTGGGTTTGATCCCTGGTCAGGGAACTAGATCCCACATGCTGCAACTAAGAGTTCACATGCCACAGATAAAGACCCATATGCCCCAAGGAAGATCCACGACCCCAAGTGCTACCACCGAGACCTGGTGTGGCCAAATAAATTAAATTAATAAAGTTAAACAATAAAGCAAGCAAGTTGCAGATATCAGATACCCGGCTAGACATCTCACCACTAACCTCCTAAGGTCATGCTCTGACACTGTTCCAATACCATTTCTCCCACCCAAGCAATTTACTACCGACCCAGTGGTGTTCTCTGACGCATGGCCCACATCCACCTCTCCCAACCACACCCCTCACTTTGGCCTGGACTGGTTTTTAATCTAGAATCCAATCGAAGATCTCACCTTCCCTTGGTTCCCACGCTCATTCCTCTCCCTGAGCCTAGAATGTTCACCAGCTTTTCTTTGTCTATCATCATGTTAACAATTTTTAAAAATCAAGGACCACTGACTCTTTGTCCAGTTTTCCTTAGAACTGGAGTAAGGGTAGACATTTTGGCGAGAAACAATGGTAGCTGATGTTGCCCATGTCCCACTGGAGGCACACAATGGCAGCCTGCCCCGTGTCTGGTGATGCCGAATTTGTGGATCACTCTGTTACAGAGCAAAGTTTTAAACGTACAAAAGAGAGAGTAAGTAGATTAAAAGAAAACAGTAGAAGGAAATAACACAAAATGAA
Organism: Ovis aries; assembly: GCF_016772045.2. Classification (NCBI taxonomy): domain Eukaryota; kingdom Metazoa; phylum Chordata; class Mammalia; order Artiodactyla; family Bovidae; genus Ovis; species Ovis aries. The sequence goes on along the minus strand of NC_056065.1, from coordinate 42,901,975 downwards.
ACCTAGAAGTTATAAGATTAAAGACTTTAAAATCTAATTACATGAAAATCAAAACTCTCTGCCTAGAAAAAACAATATAATCAAAAGGACAATGACAGACTGTATTTCCACAGTCATAGGACACACTGCTGTAATATACAAAGAATGCCTACAGATCAATAAGAAAAAGACTGCCAACACAAGAAATAATGGGCAAACAACATAATAGATTGCTCTTAAAGATCTGAAATGATACTCTATTTCCTCAAGAAATTAAATTTAAGTTATAATGATATACCACTTCTTTCCTATCAGATTAGCAACAAGGCATGGGAAAAAGAGCTATTTCTGCATAATTTTGGTGGGCATATAAGATGTTACCATGGAGGCCAACTTGGCAATACTAAAAATTTAAACAGATGTACCCTTTGCTCTGGGGCTTCCCAGGTGGCTCAGTGGTAAGAATCTGCCTGCCAATGCAGGAGACACGGGTTCCATCCCTGAGTTGGGAAGATCCTCTGGAGAAAGGAATGACTACCATTCCAGTATTCTCAATGGACAACCCCATGGACAGAGGAGTCTGGTGGTCTACAGTCCATGGGGTCCCCAAAGAGTCGGACACAACTGAGCAACTAAACAACAACACAACCCTTTGCACTAACAGACTGTAGGAATTTATCCTATAGATACACTTATACAAAAGCACAAAGATATATGTAGAAGAGTATTTCTTTTTAATAGCAATAAAAGATAGGGAGTTTTGTAGTGCTCCAGGGGTTAAGATTATGCAGGTTCACTGCTGCAGCCCATTGTATCTGCGAACTGAGATCCTGTAAACCACATGGTACAGCCAAAATGAATAAATAACAACAGAAAATTTAAATACTCAGCATCAGGGGACACTGAAAAAATTTAAAGTATAAGCAATCCAAAGAATGTCAGGGAACCATTAAAATGAGTCAGACAGTTGTAAATGACCTCAGACAGAAACTTAACTTCTCTGTGCCTCAGTTTACTCACCTGCAAACTGTGGAGAATAACAGTATTTAGTTCATAAAGTTGTTGTGAAAAATAAATGTGTCAACATAAGTAAAGCCCTTTTAACGATACCCAGCACACAGGAAGTGAAGAGGTATTAGCCAGACGACAGCAATGGTGATGACAGTGGAATGGAATGTTGGGTTCCAATATTTAGCGTGAAATGAAAAAGATAAGGTGAGTATTACAGTGTGTGTGGGGGGGAAAAAGCAGTGCAAATCAGGCGTGTGTGCAGCCAGTGTGTACCTTATGCACTTGTACGTGTAGGAGTCTCTTGTTAAGATGAACAAGACAGCCACTAACAGACATCTTTTTCAAGGCATCTCTCTCCCCAATTAGCCTTTTGAGTTCTGTACTATGTATATATTACCTACTCAAAAAAAAAAAGTGTTCTTTTTAAGGAGGTGAAACGGGGTCAGAAGAGGAGAATAAACAAATATCTCCCTCCAGGCGGCCCCATGCCATGGCTGATGTTGAGCATTTACGCTCTGCCACCACCATCGCTCATAGGCTGTGAGACCCCTTTCTCTTCCTTGGAGACAGGAAGCCAGGGTGGACAGCCAGCACTCAGAGCAGAGGTTAAATGATGGGCATGTACCATATCTCAGGTGGCGGTGGGCAGCTTCCCCCAGGGAGGGAGGAAGGACTCTGCTTCACCATGTCCCACTGTAATCTTCAGGGAAGTAGAGCTGGGGCCCTGAAGAAACCCCACCACCACCTCAAGCCAGCTTACTAGCCTGTAGGTCCTACTCTGTTCCCCCTACAAATTACCAGCACCCCATCTTCCGGCCACTTCAGTGATTGGCCATAGCGCACATGCTGAGGAACGGTGCTCCCACAGGTCTGAAATTATAGCCTAGTGGGCCTGAGCGTGGTGATTTCTCTATAACCTTCTGTTCCTTCCTTAGTAAGACTGGATCAGGGGCTCACCTCATCTTTAAAATCTCTGGATCATGTTGACAGCACCTATGGTTCTGTGTATTTAAATCATATTCTTCCATCCCCCACTCCCTCCTGCATGAGAAACACAAAATTTTAAATGGAAAATCATTCAAATATCCTCTCTCTGGAGAGAATGGAAGAAACCTAGAGGGTCCAAAACCTGTTTTAGTTCACATTCCTGTGCAGAACAACATTCTGCAAGGACAAGGGTCAGGATGGAGCTGTCAGAAGCCAGGGCTGCCTGGGCTAGGGGGCTGGGAGGCCTTGGTCTGGGCAGGGAGGTCAAGGCTAACCCATCTCCTTGGAAACTGAGCCCCTGGTTCGCCCGGGTGATTTAGCAGGAAGAACAAGGGTGGGGCCCACACTGTGAAAGGTATCTGAATCCAAAAGGGACCCAACCCCTGAAGGAAGCACCCCCCGCCCCCGCCACGGCCCCCAACCAGCTTGCAGAAGCCAGAACTGAAGAAAACAAAGGCGGTAACTTCATCTGTTTGGGAGTTGTTATTCAGTTCAGGGACACGAACCACAGGATTCCAGCAGCAGGAAACATGTGGGCTGGATACTCAGGAGATGCTCAGGCCTGAAAAAGCCTTAATTGGAACTGGTTTCCCAAAGCCTCCCACCCAGCCCTCCATGTGGGAGGGGAGATGGAAGTGGGTCACATTCTCCCAGCTGAACTGGCATCACCGTGGGCTCTGACCACATGTGAACAAGTCTGGGGGCACAGAGTGGCCTGGTCTCCACGCCAGGCCGGCCATTTCCTCCTGCTCAGATGCTGGATGGCTCTGGGGCCCTCTGGACCAAAGGGGCAGCTGGTTGGCACCAGAAGGGCAGTGACACCGAGGGGGCTGGGGGAACGAACATCACCCAGGAGCATAGCCCTATCCTGGCGCCTTCCTCGCTCTCTGAATGTGGGCAGGTGCCTCTGCCAGCCTTGAGTCCTCTCTATTCCAGCTCCCACCCAAGGGTGAGTGGAAGAACACTGGGTGCTTTTCTAGGACCTGTTGGGCCTCCCTTGACTGGGCTCTTCGGAGGGAACACGAGGCCTGGAGCTGGGCAGACTTGGGGAAGAACGACCCTCCTCTACCCTACTCTACATATACTGACCCCTAGTGGGGCTCACAGACACAGGTGTCCCTGGCTTCATGCCCAGTGTGCTGATGCAGCCAGCCCACAGCCTGCCTGCTGCCATAAGCCTGCATTCCAAAGTTGGCAAAGAGAGGCCTGGAAGGCAGGGAAAAATTCTGGAGAGCCAAGGTCTGATGGACTTTTCACAAGAACAGGCACTGAGAACTTCCCTGGTTGGCCAGTGGTTGAGACTCTGCCTTGCAATGTAGGGGAAGCAGGTTCAACCCCTGGTTGGGGAACGAAGATCCCATATGCCTTGGAGCAACTAAATCTGCACGCAACAGTGAAGACCCAGTGCAGCAAAAAAGAAAATAAAAGAAAGGCACCAGATTGATGGTATCACTCCAAAACAAAAACTCTGGAAAGAGCGGATCACCATGATCACTCCTCCTGACTTGAACCCAAGTGACAAAGCTTTAAGGCTTTAAGAGGAAACATAGTTCTTACTAACCATGACTGCCAAGGTGCTGATTGTTTCTGCAGATGCCCACATGAGTGCAGCTTTCGTCAAGTGCAACACACAAGGGCTCTAATCTCGTAACTCTTCCCGTGTTCTTCTGGGAAGCCAAGCAAAACTTCCACCTTAACATCCACCCAGGGCAGGTGCCCTTGGGGCTGATGGGGATATCTGGAAATTATATCCTGACTGCCCCCCACTACCCCTGAGAGTTCAAGATACTCTCACCAACATGTTCTTGCTTTATTCACATGGCTCCAACTAGATAATAAACCTCTTGGCCCTAGACTAGAAGCTCTGTATGATAAGAACTATTTTTACCCTGTTCTCCACAGTACTCCCAGTGCCTGCCATGGGGCCTGGATAGTAATAAAAGTTCAGAAAATATTTATTAATTGAAAAAGGAGCCATTAGAAGGAAGGAGGAAAAGAAGGACCAGTGGAAGACAGTCATCACGTCTTGCTATCTCGGTGCTCTTGGTTGACATTACAAAGACATCACAGCAGGGATCAGAAACCAAGCCCTATAAACCCCTTCTCCGCTCTGCCATCAGAAGTCTTCCATCCTGTTATGAGTCACAGTTTACATACCTGCTTACAGAAGCATCTACGGTACAACATGGACATGAGAAATGGAGAAACACAGACTTCCCTGGTGGCCCAGCGGTTAAGAATCTGCCTACAGAAGACACAGGTCCGATCCCTGGCCTGGGACTATCCCACTTGCCTTGGAGCAACTAAGCCTGTGTACCACAACTACTGAGCCTGTGCTCTGGAGCCTATGAGCCGCAACTACCGAGCCTGCTCATCCTAGAGCCGTATGAGAAACCACCACAATGAAAAGCTCATGTACCACAGTGAAGAATAGCCCCCGGCTGCCACAACTAGAGAAAGCCCAAGCAGCAGCGCAGCCAAAAATAAATGAGTAAATAAGTGTTTTTTTAAATAAGAAAGTAAGGAATGGAGAAACATTCATGACCTTCAGCCCTTAAGAAACTTCAGAAGGAGGAAAACGATGTTTGGTCCAGTGACACCCACCATGGAAGGACACCCTTCCCTCCAGGGACTGTTGTCTTCCTCCTGAAAAGGCTGTGTGGAGGATCAGGGCATAATCAGTCTTTAACAACCTAGTATAACAGCAGTCGGGGCTCCATGCCCTTTCATAAAAGAAGTTCAAAAGCACTTTGGCTCAAACATCATAATGGCCCTGGGAGCTATGAAGGCACAAGTATCATTATCTCCATTTACGATGGAGGAAAGTAAGGCAAACGGAGGTTAATTAGCTTGCCCAAGGTCAGATGAAATGGGGGAAAAAGGCGTAGGATTCAAACTCTGCAGCAGCCTCCAGTGTGCTAACTCTGGCCTCCCCACAATGTCACCCACGCTGGGCTTAAGATGTTTTTTCTTCTCTGTTGTTTCTGCTGAAACACAGCATCTGATAGGAAGCACAGAGCTCGCACATGAGAGTGCCATCAACTGGGCTTGAGTCTTGACTCTGTTTTCTGACCACAACTACTGAGACCGCGCTCTGGAGCCTAGGAGCCGCAACTACCGAGCCTGCTCATCCTGGAGCCGTATGTCCTGTTGTTGCTGTCCTGAGCTCAGCAACAACAGAAACCACCACAATGAAAAGCATGACCTCAGTCAACTTACCTAACCTTTCCAGGCCTCAGCTTCTGAATGTGCGCTAAGTCATTTCAGTCGTGTCCAACTCTGTGCAACCCCACAGATGGCAGCCCACCAGGCTCCCCCGTCCCTGGGATTCTCCAGGCAAGAACACTGGAGTAGGTTGCCATTTCCTTCTCCAATGCATGAAAGTGAAAAGTGAAAGTGAAGTTGCTCAGTTGTGTCCAACTCTTTGCTACCCCATGGACTGCAGCCTACCAGGCTCCTCCATCCATGGGATTTTCCAGGCAAGAGTACTGGAGTGGGGTGCCATTGCCTTCTGAATGTGTAAAACAGTAATAATGCTACTTACCTCAGAAATTAACAGTGAGGACCAAATGAGAAAATATATGTAAAATGTCATTATCATTCATTTTCTCATTTTCTAAATGAGTACATATCACTCTCATAACAATAATTTTTAAAAAACAGTTACATGAGAAAAAGGTGGCACCCACTCCAAGTTTAGTTTCTACAAGGCCACAGATAACATGCGACTGACAAGCAAGTCTCAGTCTGCCAATGAAATATACCAGGTCCCTGAGAGGGACTTGCAACACAGAAGTCCTATTTGATTCATTCTGACTCATGTTGGCCTCTCAAGGTTAGCAGAGCAGATGGTATCTCGGACACTGACAGACAAGTGGATGTCTGAGTAAGGATCCAAAAGGCTGGCCAACTGCCCCCAGTCTACAGAGGCCAACTCTGGATTCCTGGTGAGCTGAACTCCTGGCTTTGAAACACCATTTATGAGTGCTCTGCTGAGCTGCTCAACTCTGCTCAGCCCAGGCTAAAGACAGCTTTCTAGGTACCACTATACTCCTGGATCAAGTGATGTACAGGACTATAGATCAAATAACCAAACAGGAGGTGTTCAGAGGTGACAATGTGGCCTGGTGGTACTCAGCAAGAGACTGGAAGAGAAGTGGGGGATGGTGTGGGAGAGGAAAACTGCCCAGTCACTCTCGATACACTTCCAACAAAGACACTGTGACATGGAATTTCCTGTTGGTCCAGTGGTTAGGACTCTGCATTCTCACTGCCGAGGGCCTGGGCTCAATCCCTGGTCAGGGAACTAAGATCCCACAAGCACAACCACCAAAAAAAAAAAAAAAAAAAGACTGTGACAAATAGGTGTGTGTGGGTCCCTGATGCACATAAGAGCAGTAGCAGAACTCCAAGGTTACACCCGAGGCACGACCACCATAAGAATCTTCCTGATGCAGAGAGAAGCAGAAAACATAGGACATGCCACTGTACAGGACAAGACGCTAAGGGCTGGTGATGCTCATTCACTCAACTCAAGAAATGTCTACCCATTACCTACATAGTCAGAAGGAAAAGACGGCTTGAGGGAATCTGCAGGACACACAGACACGCACACCTGGACCTTTGTTAACCTAGCTGATGGCTCCCACGCCTCCCAGCTTTCTAGGCCAGAGACGTGAGAAACTTGATGGGAATAGACGCAACACTGCTGACTTCCGAAAGCCTTCCAAAAGCAGGGCAAGGAGAGCATGCTCACTGCTCTTCCTAGTGTTGAGAAGCTCTCCTGGGATGGACCCTCAGGAAAAGTTCCCATGCAGTGACTTCCCGCTGTTCAGAATCGAAGAGTAAAATCCAAATTCCTCACCGTGGCCACAGGTCTAACTCCTGCCAGCTCTTTATTCAGCCCACTCCAGCTTCCTTGGGCTTGTTGCTTCTGCTGCCCTCTGCCCATCAGCTGGGTCTCCACTCAAAATTACCTCCTCAGGGACTTGCCTGATGATCCAGTGGCTTAGACTCCGTGCTTCCAACGCAGGGCGGCTAGTCACGGAACTAGATCCCACAGGCTGCAACTAAGAGTTTGCATGCCACAACCAAAGATCTGCATGCTGTGACCAAGATGCGGTGCAGCCAAATAAATAAATAAATAAAAATACATTAAAAAAAAACACACCAAAGTTACCTCCTCAGAGCTCACTACAGTTATGACCCAGGCATTCTCCATCTCACTGCTCTCTTTTATTCTCCCTGCATCTCTTTTCACCATCCTGTTTTATTCACATGTGTACTTGTTTACCATCTGTCTCTCCCACTAGAACATGAATTTCATGCATCTTGGTGATCTTGTTCTTGGCTCAGTCCCTACCATCTACAACAGTGCTTGGCACATAGTAGGTGCTCAATAAGCCATTCAATTTAAGAAATGTTTATGGAGTGCCTACAAACTTTAACAGTAGACCAAAAAAAAGACAAAAATCTCTCCCCTAAAAGAGCTTAAATTCTGATAGGAGATATTAAGTAGATAAAAAAAATAATGGTGAAATAACAACTACTGCTTCAACCAAGCCCTTACCAAGGGGCTCAGTGTAGTTCTAAGACTCTAATAGGTAATTTAATCCTATAGGCAATTTAATAGGTAATTTAATAGGTAATCTAATAGGTAATTTAATCCTCCCAACAACTCCATGAAGGAAGTATTAATAGTTTATCAATGGGGAAACTGAGGCACAGAGCAGTTAAGTTACTTGCTGAAGGTCATGAAGCTCATGATGGCAGAACCAAGATCCAAACCCAAGTTTAGTCCTGTCTTTGGACGGGTCCTGTGTTTAGACCTCGGGCTCTGATTAAGAGCTCTGCTTCATATTTGCTGGGTGTCGAATAACTAGTTGCTCAGCACCCTTAGCAGCTGTTCCCTGTAGGCAGGGCTGGAGTGAGAGCCGACCCATCAAAGAAGGGCTGCCCTGCTCTGTGAGCGTGGTGACATGGAGACTGCTGGGCTGACCCCCGTGTTAGACTCTGGATGAAAAGGAAAGTGATGAAAGGACATGGACAGGGCTTCCCCAGTGACTCAGTGGTAAAGAATCCATCTGACGATGCAAGAGACACAGGTTCAATCCCTGATCCAGGAAGATCCCACCTGCCGCAGAGCAACAAAGCCTGTGTGCCCCTACTATTGAGGCTGTGCTCTAGACCTGTGCTCTGCAACATGAAAAGCCACCAGAATAGAAGCCCAAGCACCACAGCTAGACAGCAGCCCCACTCACTGCAACTAGAGAAAAAGCCAGAGCAGCAACAAAGACTTAGCACAACCACTAAGTAAATAAACACATTTTTCTTTTTAAATTAAAAACACAAAAAAACATAGATAAGGTCAGCATTCCTGGGCTCTAGTTTCAGGTGCTGTGAAACACCTAGGCAGGTCCACCAGTACTTGATGAGTATACTTTGCGGGTGGGATTTAGATGCTGTGAGAGATGGAAAGCTGAGTCCAATAGAGACCCTGGCCTCAGAAAGCTTAGGGTCATGCACCTGCACATGAAGCTGAAAGAGAAGTAGAAAGTGACAGGTGCCATTAGCAAATGTATAGACTGGTATGGGATTTCAAAAGAGTTACTCAGGGTACTAGGTCCAGAGGCTAAAACTCCATGCTTCCGGGGTTCAATCCCTGGTCAGGGAACTAGTTCCCACATGGCGCAACTAAGTGTTCTCACGCCTCAACCAAGAATCTGCATGCTGCAACTAAAGATCCCACCCATGTGCAGCAAAGAAGATCCAAGATCCCAGATGCCACAACGAAGACCTGGCACAGCTAAACAAATAATTTTAAACAATAAATATTAAAAACAACAACAGTTACTCATCTCTGGGGGCTAGTGCCCAACAGTAAGAGGGGCCTGACCTACATAACCCCCACGGTCCTCTAGCTCAGAACCTGTTCTGACAGCACAGGTTTGGTGCGGCATGGAGATCCACATTTTATTCCGGTTAATGGTTCAAGTTCATGGGCACTGAGCACTTCTTCCACCCACTGCGAGATCAGTCCCAACCTCTTTGGGCAACATCGTATAGCAGTGGGAGGGCAATCATGCTCTCGTTTAGATAATGCAGCCGGATGTGGGAATGAAATCCAGTGCGTGCTGCCCTCCTCCTCCTTGAAATGGTTTTTAAGCCCACAAACCCTCTTCCCTTCAGGAGGAGGTGATCCATCTGTGGACACCTTGTCAGAACGTGGAGGCCTAGTCACCCTGTTCCCGTCAGGATCTCTAGAGTCTAGCACAGCGTCTGGCTCACAACAGGTGTTGAATACAGTTTGCTGAGCTAAACCGGAGGATAGCCAGGTCTAGAAAGTCTCTGCCAGACATCTAAGTCTCAGTCGGTGTTCCCTGAAGTTTCGCTCTCAGTCTCTCCCCAGGGGATCAGACTGGTTTCATCTCTTTACTTATGCTACCACTACCCTGGTTCAAGCCACCATCATCTTTTGCCCAGCAGTTGCAATGGTCAGTCTCCCAACTAGCATCCTTGCCTCTACATGCCAGGTTAGACCCTGCTAACCTGACAGCAGGGACTGCTCAGACGTGTTCCGCACACCAGAGAGGCAGACATATGGGGTCTAAAAGAGGCTGAGTATCCAGACTTAGGTGTCTTGGTTACCAGGTGCAAGAAAAAGGAAGGTGGTTGGGGTGGGGATGATGGCAATCATCCCTGCTCCTTACAATCCAATCTCCATATGGAGGCCAGCATGATCTTTCAAAACTTAGATTTTATCACCTCTCTGCTTAAATCCTCCAATGATTTCTAACTGCACTTGGGGGAAAAAAAACCAAACTGGTTCTTCCCACCTTCACAGCACTTACCACTTACCACTACTAAACTTACTTTGTCTGCTTATTTATTTACCCCTTTCTCTTGAGAATGTCAGCTACAGGAGGGCAGGGGCTATGTCTCCAGAATCCAGTGCCTGGAAAGCCACATAGGAAGCGCTCATAACTGAATGGATGAATCTCCATCCCAGGGAGGCGACTTGTATATATGAGGGCCACTCACCCCACCAGGAAACCAGGAATGACACACTGGCACCTTTATTTATAATTCGAAATCCTGCTTTAAACCAGGGGAAACTTGGTCTCTCTGAACACTTTAATGGCCCAAGAGATCAGTACCACTTAGAGTCTAAAGCCAGGAACTAGAGCCCAGGAGTTGCAGCAGGGAGCTAAGAGTCAGAACCTAAGGACTAACTTTGACTTGCCTCCAGGTCCCTTAGCCACACCCCCATGCCTCAATTTACCCAGCAGTCGGCCAGGCACACTTTCCTAAGTTGTGTGAGTGATAGGAGACAAAGTAATTAACAGTACTAGCATACTTGATCCTCGGACAGGAGGTGATGCAAGCCTCACATCGCGTTATTTGTAAAACTCTTGATTTGCAGCCAACACAGGCCTCCTGGGCCTTCCCAGGGGCTAACCTGACAACAGGGACTGTTCAGACACGTTCCGCACACCAGAGAGGCAGACATGTGGGGCCTAAAAGAGGCTGGGTATCCAGACCTAGGTGTCTTGGTTACCAGGTGCACAGGAAGGTGACTGGGGTGGGGATGATGAGGAGAAGGCAAGAAGTGCAGTTTGGGGCTCCCAGTGGTCAATCGTGCAGGTTCACAGATACATGCCAGCCATACAGGCGAGACATGTGTCTACAACCTGCACCTTCCAGGAACACTCAGGGGGGACACGACAGTTCAGCCAGGCTAGAGAGAGGAAGAGCGGCCCAGGGGCCAGACCTTGGCAGCATTTAGTTTGGGGAAATACGGGGGGCTCTTTACAGAGGTTCAGTCAGGATGCTAGAGCGGGGTGCAGGTGAGGAAAGAGACAAGAAGGCGCGGGATCTGAGGCTGATAGGCGGCGACAACCACGCCGATGCGGTGGGGTGAGCAAGGGTGGATGGCTCGGACACCTGTGGAGGCGACCTCTGGGGGAGGAGAGGTTGAGGACGGCTCGATGGTGGTCTGCCGCGGGATCGGGGGCGGGGGCGGCGAGCGGCAGGAGGCAGCGGCGGCCAGGCGGGGCAGGAAACCCGGCCCAGACCAGGGCTCCGTGCCGGTGGTACGGGCGGTGGGTCCCAGTCGGGTCGGGGGCGCAGTCCGCGGCCCCTCCCCGGGAGACAAAGGGCTGGCTGCTCCCCGAGCTCCGGAGCGGCGCGGGCCCGGGCACTGCGGGTGCGGGCCGGCCTCGGCGCTTACCTGGGCCGCCCGACCCGGCCAGGCGGGCGGGGGCTGCGGGTCCGAGAGCGGCGCGCGGCGGCCTGTTCCGGGACGCGCACAGCCCGAGCAGCCGCGACGGCAGCAGCGGCAGCGGCAGCGGCAGCAGCGGCAACAGCGGGAGCGGCCGCCTCAGCCTCCGCCTCCCTCTCCGTGAGTCACCGCGGCGGCGAGGGAAGGAGGCGCCAGGCCGCCAGGGGAGGGACCGGCGGAGAGGGCGGCATCTGGGTCCGCGCGGGCGGCGGAGGCGCGGTCACGGCAACGCCCCGGGTGGAGGGCGGCAGAGGGCCGGCGTAGGGACGCGGTCCGACGATGTAATGGGCACGGCCTGGAATTCTCAGTGGCTCTCATTGGTTAAGTGGGCCAGTGGGGCGGAGCTCTTAGCTGAGAGGTGGGCACTGCGAAGTGCTCAGGCAAGCTCACTGGGCCCTTTGGGGTGGGCGGGGCAAGTGGCCCCGGGGCGGAGCCACGAGATGGGCGGGTGGAACCCGGTTGCGGGTAGGGCCTAGAGGCTCTCAGAGCAAAGGGGTGGAGCGGGTCGGGGGTTGGCAAAGGAGGAGGGGCGGGGGCTCCGAGGGGGAGGCTGCCTAAGGGCGGAGCCCGGGCTAAGGATGGAGCCGGCGTTGCGGTAAAGCAGCTCGGCTTGTCCCTAGCTGCTCCAGAAGCACAGTGATCCCGTAAAAATAATGGCCTCTCCCACACATGAGTCTGAGTTTAAAAATGGGGGCGGCCACACGAGGCGGAATCCTTAGCAAGACCCGTTTACTCAGGACCCCTGAAAAATCTGAAATGGGCAAGGTTGCAAAACATTTAGAGGCGTGGTCTTCCTGGGTCTTGGAACTGGATATAGTGCTACCTTTGAAGCAGTTGGGCCCACTCTTGAACTGGTGTCCTGTGTAACCTGGATCCACCGAACCCCGAGAGCCCAGGGATGGGCTTCTGTGGGTCCGTTAAACTTAGAATATCGTCTGTATTGATAGTGAATGCATTGCGGGGGCGAGTAGAGAAGGTTGCCTTTGGTTAAAATGTTGCTATACAAAGTCTGACTCGATCTGCTTTGGAGAGAGCATAAACAGCCTCCTTTAGGCAAAATGCGAATTGCTCTGAACATCCAACTTCCCTTTAAAGGGACACGTGTCTTCAAGCGTGGTCTCACTTTCAACATTTAACTTAACAATTGCGTAGTGTGACACTAACCACACTTTTAGAGGCCTTACTGTGCCGCTTTCCCCAGCCTTTCTGCTCCTTTTCTGTCCCATCCTCTTCCACTTCCCTCATTTTTCTTCCCCTTCTCTATACAAGGATACAAGATACTTTTTTTTTCTGTTATATTATCTAATGTCCATATTACTTTTGATTTAATAACTTTTTTTAACTTACAATTGAGGAATATTTTATCAAAATCATGAGATTATGAACTTTTAAAGGCCAGAAATAAGTCAAAACAGTGTCTGTATCTCCCTTAGCATCCAGACTACCATGCCCATAACAAGAGTTCAACCAATATTTCTTTATACAGTTACTAGCTGATCCTTCAAGTTTCACAGAGCATACAAATACAACAAATTTACACAAATTATTTTCACATAAATATTGATGTTTAAACAAAACAAATGAATTAAAAGTAAACAACGTGCTTGGTTATTCAAGACAATGTATATATTCTATTTCAGAAAAAGGTACATGCTTAAGGATAAATGTGGGAAAGGAATGTATTAAAAAATGTGTCACTGTGAAATAATGGAAGCTTTTTCAAATTTTTCATAAATATATTGTTTATTGTTCAAAATTACAGTAAATTCATCAGCATAGTCAGGCCTTCATCCCATCAGCTCAGAGTTGGAAAACTCTGCATCTCTAGATAGTAGGATTACTTCAGAATTAACTCAGCCTCTCCCCATCTGTAGTCTTAGAACGAAACACTGAAGGCTTCGGAGGCAGGAAACATCTGCTAGCTCTGACAGCCCAGCCCTGTCTCTGCCCCTTGGGGAACTGCTCCTCGCCACCCTCTACCCACCAGAGGTGCTGACGAGATGACCATTTATAGTATCTTAGCCTTTCCCCTCTGCAAGAAAAACAAACAGGGAGACATGAACTCAAGCTGGACCAGTTCACATGCTGTGTTCTCTGGACCATTCGCTAAGAAGAGGATATGACCTGAGGTGAGCCAATTGGAATCCTTCTCTGAAACTTTGGGGGTGTTTTTTTGGCCACATAGCATGTGGGATCTTAGTTTCCTGACCAAGGATGGAATCCATGCCCCTGCATTAGAAGTGCAGACTCTTAACCACTGGACCACCAGGGAAGTCCCTAAAACTTTTTATATTAGAAATGAAGGGAAGCTCTTTTCTCTCCTATTAGATCAAGAGCTGTAAGGATGTGACCTCAAAAATGTTTACCACCATCGTCTGCTCATCTCGTGGAAAATTCTGAAAGAATGAGGCAGTGTAACTTGACAAAGGAACCAAGATTTGGAGGGAAGGAAAGTGTGTGTTCCATGTTCATGGTGTGTTCCATGGTTTCAGTAGACCTTGTACCAATTCTGCACACACCCTCCCACACTTAAGAGGTCCCCAAATAGGTCTTTCCTCCATCAATAGCTGGCCCCACTCCACCGGAGTTGCTTATACCGGAAACTTAAGCGTATCTTCCACACCACAGTCTCCCTTTTCCCTCATATTCAGTCCATGTTGTTTCCACCCCCAGATCACATCTTGACTCTCCCCAATTCCCACCATCTCCATTTCTGTGCTCCAGTGTAACCCATCATCAGCTCTCACCTAACTCCAGCACTAACTTCCAAGAGCTAGTTCAGGCTTCCCCTACCATACTCTATCCATTGCCCACACAGCAACTAAAGGGATCTTCTTAAAATGGACCGATCTTGTCACATCTCCACTATTCAATGAGTTCTTTTTGTTTTCCTGAAGTTCAGTATCTTTAGCATGGCTACCAGGCCATGCATGACCTGGCTCCAACCTGACCTTGTTCCACCTTTGCCAGCTGGGCTTCTGCTACACACAGGCCTTCTCCCTATTGCTTGATCACAGTGTACTTCCTTCTGCTTTGGTACACCTGAGTATACAGCTCCCTTTGCATCAGTGGCTTTTCCCCACTTCTCTCCCCTTTACCTGACAAAATATTTGGTTTTCTTTGGTCATTTTCAAGGAGACTTTTTCTATTGACGTATAGCTGATTTACAATGCTGTGTTAGTTTCAAATGTACAGCACAGTGATACAGTTGTATATATATGTATGTGTATATATATATATATATACACACACACACACACATACTTTTTGCTTTTTTTTACTGCTGAAAAAGAAGGGAAAATATGTATATGGATATACTTTGGCCACCTGATACAAAGAGCTGACTCGCTGGAAAAGACAATGATGCTGGGAAAGAGTGAGGGCAAAAGGAGTAGAGGGCGGCAGAGGATGAAATGGTTAGACAGCATCACTGACTCAATGGACGTGAATTCGAAGAAACTCTGGAAGATAGTGAAGGACAGAGAAGCCTGGCATGCTGCCGTCCGTGGGGTTGCAGACAGTCAGGTACAACTTAGCAACTGAACAACAACACATATTTTTCATGTTCTTTTCCATTATGGTTTATTGCAGGATATTGAATATAGTTCCCCATGCTATAAAGTAGGACCTTGTTGTTTACCTATTTTATATATAGTAGTTTGTATCTGCTAATCCCAAACTAAAGGAAACTTTTCTTGACCTATACTAGGCCAGTCCCGGTCCCAACAGGGCCATAAATTCCAGGAGGATAAGGAAGTCACTGTGAATCACTCCTACCTAGCACAGCATGTGTAGATGCTCAACAAATATTATTGCATGAGTAAACAAACACATAAAGACTGCACCCAGAACTTTCCCTCCACTGATAGCCACTCCTATTTCCCCATCTCCATCTGAGACTCCAGTGCTCCCAACCCTCTTCTCATTCTTCACTAAGTTCATGAGTCTATATTTTTATTTTTTCAGCTTTCGGGAAGGTCTCTCTGCATTCCTCGACATAGATATATCTTTTTATGGTATATTATCTATTTGTTTTTGGCTGCACTGGGTCTTCATTGCTGCTTGTGGGCTACTCTCTAGTTGTGGTGCACAGGCTCATTTATGTGATTTCTCCTGTTGCAGAACATGGGCTTCAGAGCTTGGGCTCAAGAGTTGTGGCCTGTGGGCTTAGTTGTCCCACAGCATGTGGAGTATTTCTGGATCAGGGATCAAATCCGTGTCTCCTGCATTGGCAGATGGATTCTTAACCACTAGACCACCAGGGAAGTCCTATGTATATCTTTAAACAGTTGCTTTCTGGAGGAAAAAATCTCTGTCCTCTATGAAAGTCAAAGTGTCAGTCGCTCAGGCGTGTCTGACTCTTTGTGACCCCATGGACCGTAACCTGCCAGGCTCCTCTGTCCATGGAATTATCCAGGGAAGAATACTGGAGCAGGTTGCCATTTCCTCCTCTGGGGGATCTTCCCCCAACCCTTGGACTGAACCCAGGTCTCCTGCATTGCAGGTGGATTCTTTACCGTCTGAGCCACCAGGGAAGACCAAAAGCTTTGTGTTGCCCCTTCTATACCAAAGGGATAACTCTAACAGTAAAATTTTCAGGCCAAGTATGAAACAACAGTGGAGCATCAACAGGATACAGGGAAAGAAAACAGTTTGAAGTAGTTATGGCAACAGTGGTCCTCAAATTATACTCCATAAGGGGGCCTCCTGACTACAGGTTGAGAAGGCACAAGGTAAGAATTTGAGAGAAAGGAAGAGACTTTGTACTGAATAAAGAAGAGATTTTTTAGGAAAAGAAAAATAAGAACCAACTCTATGTGTTTTGAAAACCAAATTTTAAACACCAATAATTTCCAGTAATACAGAAGTTTGTTATCCTGTTTACATGTAACACAACTCTAACTTCTCTGCAGACAGTGACCAAGGCTAAGCACACACCTCAGACAAAGCATGCTGCAGCTGTGCGTCACTCTCCTTTTTGCCTGGGCAAGTAACTTATCTAATTTTACTTTGGAGATAATAAGGAATTATTAAAGGCCATGATGAAAGCATTTTGTAGACCAGTGGGTATACATATTTGGGGTCATGAGTGGGGTATGTGCAGCTGTGAACATCTGGCTCATTGCCAACCTATCCCCAGAATGTTGGTTCCTGCAGCATCTGATACCTACAGTGCAGGTTTCCCACGTCACGGGACCTTGCTTGTACTGTGCTTGGGAACAATGTAAATAAACAATCATTCATTTCTTTGGCTGAATGTTTTAACAGACCAACATGTCTTGTAAAAGTATTTTGTCTGTGTAGCCTCAAAGGTTCTAATCATCTAGTAAAGAGAAAACAACACAAGGCCTCAGTTTGGATCCAAATATTCAGCCTATTAGCCTTGGATCCTGGGATCCAAGAATATCCACTCTTCTCCCAGTTCATTTATCACCTTTTATTCCCCTTGCTGGTTACTGTCCAACTAAGTATAAAAAATTACCAACCCTAAAATCAAAGAGTCTCTACTCTCTGGGAATAAATGACAAAACAGCTATCTTTCCCCCCAAGCACAAATCAATGGATTTCATATCTGTAGATGTTGCAATGTTATCAGTTTATTTAGGTGTGACTTAAAAGATTGTCCCTGACAAGCAATTCTTTCCTCACCCTTTGGACCACCAGCTTATTGTTGCTAACAAGTAGTGGGGCCTGTTATTATCAAATATTTGTAGCTCTGTGCCTGCCCTTCACTGTTCTGAGTAGAAATTTTCAAACCTACCTGAGAGTATAAACCCTCCTGTTACACACTCATATGTTTAGCTGTTTGCTATTTGTCAGACTGAGGTCAGAATTTGCAGTGATGTGACAGACATTTAGATTTTGCATTTGGGTCCAGCAGAGGTTGCTCAATCTAAATGAACTTTGTGGTTTTCTTTTCTCCACACCCCGCTCCTCACTTTCTTCATAACTGTTCTTCTGGGAAATTACTTCCCATCAGCAATATTTGTCTCCAGCTGGTGAACTGGATGGGGCTTTTTTTTTTTTTAGTTAATAAACACTAAAAGGCTGAGGGCAGCAAATCTACACCCCGGTGGTGCCAGCTAATGAAGAGCCTCACATGAAAGCTTATGCAAAGGGGACAGGCAGAGTGCAAATGTCCTGGGATCCAAGATTATCCACTCTTCTCCCACACGCTGCATAACAGACACTAATGATTATTAATTATTTAAGCAAAGAACATGAGAGCCAACACAGGCAGCAAAAGGGAAAAGAAGGAAGCTGCCTTCTAGGAGCTTCTGTTGAAGTCATTTTAATTAGGACAGGCTATAGAGCCAAGGGAGATAGACCAAGCTACTTAACAGCTAAAGAAATCTTTAAAAATCCTCTACCACTTTTTTCCCTTACAAAAAGGAAAAGACAACTTAGGTTATACTTGTATACATTGCTGACAAACTGGAATATGAAGTGGCTGCCACAGCCTGTCCTCTCTGATGGCATCACAGGCCAGCAAGTGACAGGAGGCTCAGCCAGGTCTTCACAGATTCTAGTGAATCCTGAAGCCGTGAGTCCCAAGTCTCCCCTCGAAATACGTCTTTCTTGCTCATACACACTAAGGACACTTGACTATCTAAGCTGAAGCTCCATCCATCTTTTCTCTGTACTGAAACCTTCATGAGATATTCACTTCAAATTTCAAACACTGTTGGGACTTTCCTGGTGGTCCAATGGTTAAGACACTGCGCTTCCACTGCAGGGGGCATGGGTTCGATCCCTGGTCAGGGAAATAAGATCCTGCATGCCACCAAGCGCAACCAAAAAATAAAATAATTTTTTTTGCCAAATATTGTGTCATTTCTGGTAGGTTTTACTTTTTCTTTGGATATATCAGGATACCTAGAACAGTTTCTTCCTATTATATAAGCTGTGACACTATTTTAAAAAGTTAAGAGCCCTAAAAGGCACAGTTTGATCTTATTTTTAAATTCTTGGGTGATCTCCATTTGTTTGAAACTCATTGGTAGTTCTGCAGTGCAGCCTTTGCAAATTATCAATTCCCTGGCAGCTAGTGACATTTCCTCTTAAAATCAAGTTTTCATTTCTAATTCACTAACATTTAGAGATTTAATGCTCATTATTACTGTAGCTAACCTTGCTCTGTGACTAAGGAGAGACTGTGTTTTCCTTGCAGGTGTCTTTTTCTGACCTTGTTCCAATATTCACATTACCTTTCACTAGTTTCCTACAGGACGTTTCATTTGAACTGATTCAGAACTTCATTAACATTTCACATGTGAGCTATTATGTATCCCGACTTTTGTTCAAGCCTAGTCGCTTTAGCCAATTACAGGTCACTGTTCTAAGCAGGGGATAATGCAGTAAATCAGACACATGTTGTCCTTGCCCTCATGATGGGTGAGACATAGAACAATGAATTACACACTTCAATAATTCATTGCAATTATAGTTAAGTGCTAAAAGCTGAAATACAAAGGGCTCTGAGGCCATATAATTGGGAACTAGTGGCTTGGGGGTTAAAAATCCACCTGCCAATTCAGAAGTGAGTGAAGTCACTCAGTCGTGTCCGACTCTTTGTGACCCCATGGACGGTAGCCTACCAGGCTCCTCTGTCCATAGGATTTTCCAGAGACGTGAGCTCAATTCCTCGGTCAGGAAGATCCCCTGGAGAAGGAAATGGCAACCCACTCCAGTATTCTTGCTGGGAAATCCCATGGACAGAGGAGCCTGGTGGGCTACCATCCATGGGGTTGCAAAGAGTCGGATATGACTTAGTCACTAAACCACAACCACCACCTTGTATTAGGGTCAGGGAGAGCTTCCTTTGGAAGTTCTTTGGAAAATAACATTTAAGCTTACACCTGAGGTATAAGTAGGAGTTAACTAAGCAAAGAGTAGAGAAAAAGGATAGCACACAGTGGAACCAGCCCATAACAAGGTCATCAGGAAGAATGAGAGGGTGGTGAGATTAAATTACTGAGAGAGAAGGCTGGTGACTAGAATGCAGAGTGATGGGGAATGAGGTCAGGCCCCTCTCATGCAAGAATTTATAGGTCATGCTGAACATTTAGAATTCATTCCCCAAAGGTTTAAACAACGATATAACATGGTTTGATTTGTACTTAAATAGATGACTATGGTTTCTGCAAGGAGAATGGACTCAAGTGGAATAAGAATGGCATATTAGTGAGTGCGTGCTGCATAAAAACCCACCTCGAAACTCAGTGGCTTAGCAAGCATTTGTGGCTTTTGTTCCGGGGTCAGCAAATTGGCTGGTGTGGGTGTGCTTCAGGCTGTGGGCTGACTGTGACTCTGTGGGGTGAGGCTGAAATCAACAGGGTTTAGCGGCAGACTGGGATTAAGTCTGCTCTATATCGGCTTATTCTCCTTGAACCAGAGGCCATACAGGGCACTTCCCTCTCAAGATGAACTGAAGAGCAAGGGCCCCAAGTCAAACTGTGTGAGCATGCTGAAGACATCTCCATAAACATCCCATTTGTCAAATTCAGTCTAATGGCCAGGCCCAAAACTGCAAGATAAGGCGGTGTATTCTACCTCAAGGGAAAAAGATCTGAATAAATACTTGTCGAGTGATACTCCAATATATCAAAGCAGATATGATCAAGGTATTTTCCATGCTTTAGTCCCAGAAGCTCAGTCATGTCCGACTCTTTGCGACCCCATGAACTGCAGCACGCCAGGCCTACGTGTCCATCACCAACTCCCAGAGTTCACCCAAACTCATGTCCATCGAGTTGGTGATGCCATCCAGCCATCTCATCCTTTGTGATCCCCTTCTCCTCCTGCCCCCAATCCCTCCCAAGCATCAGTCTTTTCCAATGAGTCAACTCTTCGCATGAGGTGGCCAAAGTACTGAAGTTTCAGCGTTAGCATTATTCCTTCCAAAGAACACCCAGGACTGATCTCCTTTAGAATGGACTGGTTGGATCTCCCTGCAGTCCAAGGGACTCTCAAGAGTCTTCTCCAATATCACAGTTCAAAAGCATCAATTCTTCGGCACTCAGCCTTCTTCACAGTCCAACTCTCACATCCATACATGACTACAGGAAAAACCATAGCCTTGACTTGACAGACCTTTGTTGGCAATGTCTCTGCTTTTGAATATGCTATCTAGGTTGGTCATAACTTTCCTTCCAAGGAGTAAGCATGGAAAATAAATTTGTAGAATCTACTGCTTTCCCCATCCTAATCCACCTTGCCTTAGTCCCCAAACAATTGGTTTCATTTTGCCAAAGACTTTACTGGATAGAATATATTGTTGTTTGGTCACTAAGTCATGTCCAACTCGGATGCAGCATGCCAGGCTCCTCTGTCCTCTACCATCTCAAATTTCAGTTCAGTTGCTCAGTCATGTCCGACTCTTTGAGACCCCATGAATCACAGCACGCAAGGCCTCCCTGTCCATCACCATCTCCTAGAGTTCACTCAAACTCACGTCCATCGAGTCGGTGATGCCATCTAGCTATCTCATCCTCTGTCATCCCCTTTTCCTTCTCCCCCCAATCCCTCCCAGCATCAGAGTCTTTTCCAATGAGTCAACTCTTCGCATGATGTGGTTGAGTTTGCTCAAATTCATGTCCATTGAGTTGGTGATGCCATCCAATCATCTCATCTTCTATCATCCCTTTCTCCTCCTGCCTTCAATCTTTCCCAGCATTGGTCCTTCCAATGAATATTCAGGGTTGATTTCCTTTAGGAATGACAGGTTTGATCATGGATCACAACCTTGTGAAGGGGCTTGCATAACTCAATGAAGCTGTAAGCCATGCCTTGCAGGGCCACTCCAGATGGACGGGTCAGAGTGAAGAGTTCAGACAAAACGTGGTCCACTGGAAAAGGAAATGGCAACCTCTCCAGTATTCTTGCCTGGAGAACCCCATAGACAGTATGAAAAGGCAAAAAGAATAGAATATAAAACTATATAATATTATCAGTTTAGAAAGGCATAGTAGAAACTCAGTTTACAATGGAAAAGTCTGGCATAGTGCTATGTACTCTCATCAATTTTTAGATCTAATTTATTTTGGGGGGCATGGGGGTTTTTGGTGCATTTTTTCTTAAAAAAAATTATTTGAGAGGAAAGCAAATCTGTCCCCACCCCCCCCCCCCCAAGTCCTGATTTATGTCACATTTTTGTGCTCAGATTTAACTAGGATTCATTCTTTTTTCTCTTCTTACAGTTAGGCACGCATTCACAGCAACAGTCCTGGATCTCTAATAAGAAGCTAGTCTTGCTGTGTGGACATCAATATTTTTGGTGGGGTGTGAGGCTGAGGAGAGGAGAGTTCATGCAGCTTGGAAGCAGCCCTGGGGAGTGAAAGTGAAGCATTTTTAGCTGAATTCAAGTGGAGGCAATTCACTTAAAGAATCCAAAGGCTTTAGCAGTATCTTGGATTGACTTTAATGAGGAGTTAGACGGAAATAGCTACAGGCTCCAGGGGGCAGCCCAAACCTATTGAGGATCCCTCCTGGGAGATAAAAAGGCGCTCACAGAGCTCGCATCACGAAGTGGTGTCAGCCTCTTCTATGCCCCTAGCACAGTGCTCAGCATGGGAGTGTTTCTGCTCATCTTTACTAATTGGTGGCTAACTACAGATAGAACAGAAAAGGACACTTATTTTTTACTAATAAGTGAAAAAGCTTTCTTAGAACAGAGCAGAAGACATGCTCATAGGGAAGAGGTAGGAATCCTCAAGCTAGCATACAGGTGACATGCGTGACTTTTTAAAGCAACTTTGAGCAGGCAATTTCCACTTAATTTCTTTTCAAAGAAGATATACAGAAACAGCATGCTGAAGGGGCTGCAGTGTCTGGAAAAGATAAAGGGGATGGTTGTAATTTGCCTTCCACTTCTGCTGCTAATGACACCCTATGGAGACAGACTATCATATTAACACACAAATTCCCACAAATCCAGTTAACAACCTTTCACTAGAATGTCTTGATGTTATTACAAGATCTCTTTAGCACAAATTATATCATTAAAGGAAACTTAGAAAAGGTGATTTACCTCACATCCAAGAAAAGGAAAAGACAGGAGAAACAGAATTGTAGGCTTTTCCCACATTAGATACTCCTAGTTAATTTATGATTTTAATTTCCTCCTACTTCAAATATCTAGATATGAATACAAGCTGCCCTTAGCCAAACCAAACACACATGAACTGTAGCCCACCAGGCTCCTCTGTCTATGGGATTCTCCATGCAAGAATACTGGAGTGGGTAGCCATTCCCTTCTCCAGGGGATCTTCCTGGCCCAGGGATCAAACCCTGGTCACCAGCATTAGAGGCAGATTCTTTACCATCTGAGCCACCAGGGAAGCCCCAAAGCAAACAAAAACACCTCCATTTTACTTAGTATTCTTAAAATGTATATTTAAAGATTTTATATAATTTTAATGAAAATGGCATTATTTAATTTCATACAGTTCCTTATACTGTAGCTTCAAAGCAATTTAGACATTTAATAACCATCCTTCACAAAGTATCTACGTGAATATATAGAGGTGACTTAACAAACTGGGGCCAAAGTTAAATATGAAAGAGTGGCACAATTAGGACTAGAAATGCAGTGACAGGGTTCAGAGGACACACCATCCCACGATATGGCACCTTTGCAGATTGAATATTTTAAGCTGAAGGAACTTGAGAAATGGCATGAATAATACTTTTGACCTTCCCATGAAGCAGGTCACAAAACCCTCATATGAGATGTACCCTCCCCAACACCTGGAAGGAAGGAGCATCCTTACCTTTGAAGACCAAACATAAAACAATTGGAACAAACAGATACGGCTGTTTCTCTCAGTTTATTACACTTAGCTCACCTCTGTTCTATCACATTTTCCCAAGACTTTTCACTCATCAACAAATCTAGCATGAAAACACTCAGGTTTAATGGCTTCTCTGGGTCTTCCATTTCCTTATGAAGGCTCCCATGTCACATAACACTTACAGGAAATAAATCTGTATGCTTTTCTCCTGTTAATCTGCCTTTGTTATAGGGGTACCAGTCAAGAACACAAAAAAGTAGAGGAAAGATATTTTTTCCTCCCCTATAGGAGTATTCTCACTTTCTCTCCATTCAATATTCTCCAAAACAACTTAACCTTTGAACAACATGGGTTTGAACTGTGTGGGTCAACTTATACCCAGATGTCTTTTACTAAATACATAGTACAGTACTACACAATCTGTGGTTGGCTGAATGCATGGATGTGGAACCATGGTTACCAAGGGCTGACTGTCAAGTTATACATGGATTTTCAATTGCACAGACGGTGGGTACTTCCAACCCCCACATTGTTCAAGGATCAATTGTATTTTAGTGAGATATGCATTTTAATGATTTGATTTTATAATTTTAGTATTTTGCCCCTCTGCGCAGCTTGCAGGATCTTAATTCCCTCACCAGGGACTGAACCCAGGCCCACAGCAGTGAAAGTCACTAGAAAACCACTTAACTCCCTACAAGATAGATTTTAAAATGAGGTAAATATAGATGAAAGAGATCATTTAGTTCAAATTGTACAGATCAGAATTATTTCCAAGTGTAATCCTTCTTACAATATGTGAATACACATCTGAAATAATGATTCTAAGGACCCATCCAACTAAAACAGAGTAACAGACTGGGTGGAGATTTAGGTCTATTTAAAACACGATTTTATCATTATAAAACAAATCTCTTGATGATACAGTCTGACATCTAAACCTCTGTTACCATATAAACACTTAAGAGTCTTATTTTTTAAAGACTCTATCCAATATATATTTTAGAAAATTTAACAAAAAAGAGCTAGGTAATGCCTGTCATGTATCAGCACTCAATATATGTGTGATGAAGAATAGACAACATCACAATCAGACGAGGGAGCAGATAGAAGAATCTATCCTGGCTTCCACATAGGAATTACTGTTAAGATTTCTCTAAAGCACATTCTCTTCACTTTCAAGACCTAATTCTCACCAGGAAAAAGTACATTTTGGGTTTTTCAAACCAAAAGGGCCTAGTATCCACAATCTGTCCAGTACTTTGTAACAAAATTAACCTGGCATAATCAGCCACCCTCTCTGGCAAGAGCAGCACCATGGGCAGTCATCTGAGCCAGCACTGTGGGAGCAGTCAGGCTCCCTGGAGGCAGGCACACACACGAGTACACACTCACATCCCTCATCTCTACCCCAAGCGCACAGGTTAGAGACAAGAGTCTACGTTTTCCTTCCTGAGAGTGAAAAGCATATTTAGGTTCTGTCTGCATGTACTCTTTTACTTGCTCATATTTTCTTGCAGAGGAATAAACAGTGCACACTTCTGGAAGGCAGGATGAAAAGAAACGCCACGAGGCTGAGGCTAATGGACTAAGATTTTGCCTGTCCGCTCCAAAATTACAAATGCTCATCTCCTGGGTAACTATGAAACAAAAATATTTAAATAAAAGAAAAAGCCCAGAAGCTTTTGTTTGTTTTGGTGGTTCAAACACAATAGAAGTTTATTTCTTGCTTCCAAGAGTTTAAAGTGAACTTTCCTGATTGGTGGGTGGCTCTCTTCCAAGCACTGACACAGGATGCCAGACTTACTGCTTCTTACAGTTCTGCTGTCTTTAAAAAATTTATTTATTTTTACTGAAGTACAATTGATTTATAAGCTCAAAGCTTTATAAATCAAATCTAAGGTATAATTTACCAAGACGTAGAATAAACTTGGTGTAAAATTTGAGGTGTTAACAAAGTTTAAAAAAAAAAATTAAGGGAATTCCTGGGCATTCCAGTGGTTAGGACTCTGCATATCTACTGCAGGGGGCATGGGTTCGACCCCAATTTGGGGAACTAAGAGCCTGCATGCTGAGGAGGGCAGCCAGAAAAAAAAATCTTTTTGAAAGATGAAGTAAAAAAAAAAAACCACCACATTTTCTAAAAACATGGTCAACCATAGGATTAAGGCAATCACGTATAGTCTAATCCAGGCCAAATATCTGCTTTTACCTAAATTACTTATCTCTTTGACTATCATCAAGGGTCACTGCCTCAGTTTTCAACTTGGCCTAGTTTATGAATACTGTGGGAATAAGGCCAGGCCTAAAGAATCTAGTTACCACACAAGCCAAAAGTGGGAAAAAAAAAAAATCATTGAACTCTTTCTTATAGGAAAGAAAAGTCCCATGTATATATGACAATTTAGCAGTAACCAAAAAAACAGTACTTGAACTACTAAGACATTTTGGAATAAACAGACAGTTAAGATGACAAACTTTTAAACCATGTAATGAAATTATGACAGAAACACACAATCAGAAGTTCTTCTGGGAAGGCTTCAGAAGTTCACGGTCACAGTTACCAGCATTTGGGGCAGAGGACCTGTGACTGATGCATAATCTTAATAAGAATTTTTACTAGCATTATCTTCTTTTTTAATTCAAAAGAAAACTGGTGGCTCTCCTTGACCTCCTTTATGGAAAATATTTTTACTTGTTTATTTTCAATGGTTGTCCATTGTCTGAGGCTGCAAGGAATCTGATGTTCTCAGAGGAAAACAACCAAGCATTAGGAAGCTACAAACTGACAGCCTCAAACCTCTCCAGTGGTCCCTCTGCCTGGAACAGCATGGACTTTCCACTGCGAACTCTCAAGAATGCCACTGACCCCTTGTTTTCAGGTCCCTTCAGCAGCTCAGTGTCTCCGCTTTGCTGTTAGTGTGAACAGGGAGAGGGGCTTTCAAAAAGAGAGTGAGGGTGTCAAAAGGCCATACCTAGTAGAACCGTATTTCTAACCTACTTTTTCCAACTTAATGAATATACTAAATACTAGTTTCCTCAGTTTAATTCCAAGGCTACACAGACTGGAAGCAATTACAGCTTATTCATGGGGGTCTGTGGGAATGCTAACAGTTTAAATTTACATATTAATGCCTGAAAAACATTTTCAGAAGCAAAGAGTGTTTTTTGGTCTTGGTAATGACTAGAATAAGAAAAAAATGGACAGGAAAGTAGTTGAAAAGCTCCAGGCAAAATGGTCCAGGTTTATTTTTGCTGTAATACTTTCAAACTATCCACCATTCCCTGTAATAAGACACTCTTCTAACAGTGGATTTGCTCAGTCTTTCATTTTGCCTTAGATGATCGTTCTCTGGCTGAGCGTCTTCAATAAGAGGCCTAACAACCAAAGTTAAAAATCCATCTGTTCCAACTCCAACTCATTCCTGGGGATAACTCATTCTAATGCTTGATTCCTTCTTCTACCACCCACCTAGAATACCTAACTTAACCACTCACCAGGTTTAAAAAAAAGCTAAACATTGAAACAGAAATTGTTTCAAATTATATTTCCTTAAACAGCCAGGTTGGGCACTTGATCACTAGAATTTACTTCTGTGGCAACCCCAGTTTTTTGATAAATGCAGGTATTCTTTCATTAAAATATTAGCTTGACCTAATTAGTTATTGCAGTCTGAGACCTCCCAAGCGGTCTAAAAAACCAGAAGATTAAATACAGCAAAATATGAATATAAACATACTTTACAAGTAATTTAATAACTACAGTTATTAAACAGACTTTTCAAAGTATTCACTTTTCAAATTAAACTGATACCAAATTTGTGAAACAAAATATATCATATGGCATTTGAAAAAACTTAAATGGTAGATTAGCTCCAATGTAAAACATCTTTCTATATTAACAAAGAGAGGACAATGCACAGTAATCCTATATAGTGGGTAGCTCCCACTCAACTGAAGAGAAAAATTAGGCTCAAAAAGATTAAGTAACCTACCATAGGTCACACGGCCCTGACTGCCAGTGTCTTGCTAGGCACTGCAAACCTGGCCACTATCAAAGGAAGATTAATTTTAAATTGAGTAGTAGTCATTCCTTACAAAATGAATACATTATTGTGATTAATGGCAAAATATTTCACTTAGGTTAGTCTTACAGAAAGTTTAAGGGAAACCAAAGTTTAAGGACTCCAGATTCATTTAGGCCCCTTTCAAATATAAAATACTTCCAATTTTCCTTGTCCTACTACTACTGAAAGGGAAGGGAAAATATTGCTATGAATTTAAAAAAAAACCCCAAACACCCAAAAGAGCAATTCTGTTCCTAGGTACATACCCAAAAGAAGTGAAAGTAGGTATTCAAACAAATACTTATGCATTAACGTTCATTGTAGTGGTAGTTTAGTTGCTAAGTCGTGTCCAACTCTTGCTACCTCACAGACTGTAACCTCCCAGGCTCCTCTGTCCATGGGATTCTCCAGGGAAGGATACTGGAGTCGGCTGCCATTTCCTTCTCCAGGGGATTTTCCCGACCTAGAAATCGAACCCAGGTCTCCTGCACTGCAGGCAAATTCTTTACCAACTGAGCTAGCAGCAGCACCATTCACAACAGCCAAAAAGTGGAGAAAAAACACAATGTCCATCAAGAGATAAATGGATAAACACAATATGGTACCCACACAAGCAAGTATTTTCAGCCATTAAAAATGAGCGAAGCACTGATACATGCGACAATGTGGATTAACCTCAAAAACAGTATGCTCAGTGAAAGAGGCCAGACACAAACGGTCCCATACTATATAATACCATTTATACCAAATGTCCAGAATAGGTAAATTCACAGAGATAGGAAGTGGATGAGTGATTGCTAGAGGAGTGAGTGACTGCTTAGTAAGGATGGGGCTCCCTTGGGGGTGATGAAAATGTTCTGGACTAGATAATGGTGATCACCACACAGCACTGTGAGTGTACTCAATTGTACGCTTTAAAATGGTGAATTTTATGTCATGTGAATTTCACTTTGGTTAAAAAGAACACACAGAATAATGAAATGATGATGACTGACCGCAAAGCCCTAAACAAATAGCAGGTAATCTGCTTTTCCTTAGTTTGTCACAATTTAATGAGTTTTGGATCATCATAAACCAATACATAAAAAATTACCCATTACAAGTTCCATATAAGGCATTAATATAGCTGAGTTCCCCTAATTTGTCCAGTTGGCAGAGCACCTAGATTTTACAGTATATAAGAAGCTTTAAACATTTTAAGAATGTTTTTCATTTTTAAAAGAAAAAGAATACTGACAAAAACATGTAAGAATATAAAGTGGCCAGAGCCTGGGAAACAAGCTGACGTACATACGTATGTGAAAATCTACATATTTGAGTGTGCAGAGAGACTAAACACTCAGGAGCGAGAAACTGGCTACTCCTTGGAACTTATTTTGTGTTTCTC
Organism: Ovis aries; assembly: GCF_016772045.2. Classification (NCBI taxonomy): domain Eukaryota; kingdom Metazoa; phylum Chordata; class Mammalia; order Artiodactyla; family Bovidae; genus Ovis; species Ovis aries. The sequence continues at coordinate 42,873,472 of NC_056065.1, read as the reverse complement.
CAAAAACTGAAGAGTAAATAGTAGTTTACAGTCACCACCCTCTGGGTGGTGAGGTCACACACAGGGAGGGCCTCGAGCTGCCACTTCCAATTGCTTCCCTGGTGAAACAACACAGGAGGTTAAGTCACCTCAGGAGACTCGCAACAGGGCTCCCATTGTTCCAAGCTCAAAACTCAGAGACACAATGGGCACCATTCATACTGAGAGCTTACAGGCTGGAGAATAGTCCCTCAGTGACAACTTATTGGGACACTGAATTTTCATAAACACAGACTTGTACAAATACGTCTTCATTATTTTTTAAAAGTAGCACAAAATAAACAAATAAAACTCAATGGACATTACACTGACAGGACACCCAAGTCTTATCCCCAGCTCTGTCTCTAATAAGACTACAAACAAGTCACTTGCTCTTTCTGAGCCTCATTTTCCTTGTATGTATGATTTCTAAGATCACATAGAACTCTAAAATGCTATGAACATATATGAGGTCTATTGATGTTGCTACATTATTTACTCCAACAAATGGGGATAAATTATGAGCAGAAAAGAACTGTCACTTCACATCTTTTCACTTACTATCAGCACTTAAGAGCAGAGAGGTTTAATAAAAACAGGCAGAGACACTGTTTTCTCTTTAACAGACAAACTATAATGAACAAGGTTCATGAGGCCTTCCATCCCAACAAGGCCAGAATGACTGAAGTGTGTATCCCTACACAAAGCACAATGACGAAGGGCATAAACAAAAGCAGTGAGTACGTTTTTCTGTCACCTTTTCTTAGGTTATGTATACATTTCATGAATCTCTTGACTTCTCTGCCATAACTCAAACTCCCCAGAGGAAAAATACCATTTACAATAAGAATGTGATCAATCTCCCAAGCTTTCACACCATATCATTTTTTCGTTTTTTCAACCTCAAAACTTGCCAGAGCAAGAACTTTGTCTCCAGAGCCTAAGGAGAAAGACACATAATAAACAAAGATGTCATTTCAAATGCATTTACAGTTCCAGGTAAAGAAAGGAAAACCTATCACATTGATACTAAAATAGGAAATAAAATGAGCTTCTATTATTGGTGCATTATCCCTAAACCTTCCCACTGCCATCCCAATTTCCTTCCCTTGCACAAACAGCTCAGCTACACAGGCAATTTATTGGTTACAGACACTTTAATTCAGGTATGAAATAGAACCTATAAAATCTTAATTTACTTTTATATTTACATTTAGCTTACAAATGTTTTTAAAACATTAAGCTATACTAACTTGATTATTTTTAATTAAAAAGTATTGGGAAATAAACCCATTAAAAGAGGTTTATAGAGAAAATAATTCTGGTTTCATTGCTAACTCAAGAAAAGACCATCATTTTATCTCACCCACACCATCTGTCAATCTGAAGCAATAATTTACGTCCAGCTTTCAGAAATACAAGAGTACTCACCAAGGTCTGTAGAGACTTTCTCAAATTGGCTGAGAATAGCACCTGCATTTGCTGACAAGAAGTTCTCATCATCTGCAGTCAGCTAAACAAACAAGACAAAGCCCAAAGGACTGAGTTCAGATGTTAACAAGTGGTTCTAGGAACCACTGTTAAGAATGTCATAGGACCACAAACTAAATTACAGATCAAGAAGCTATATACTAGGGACTTCCCTGGCGGTCCAGTGGTTAAAGACTCCACGCTTCCACTGCAGGGGGCACAGGTTCTAGCTCCAGGAACTAAGATCCCGCAAGCCAAGAAACCAGCAGGGGCGGGGGTTCTATATCAAACACTTCCCACATTTTCCTTATACCTAATATATTCAATTAAATATAGATACCTTCTCTCCAAGTTTCCTGAGAGCTGTAAGTATCTCCACTTTCTGTTGAGTATACAGGTCTCTTTCCAGCTTTCCTACCATGAGATCTCTATCCATCTATAACAGATGAATGTGAAGCATATGGTATTTAAGTTAAAAACATTCTTTGCATAAAATCAAGCTTTTTAGATCTACTTCTTTAAGAAAAGATCCTTTACTGATTAATATTATAAAAAAACTATAGAAATAATTCAAGGTAAACATGATAGGAATGTTCTCACACAGTTCTAATATTTCTTGGTACTAATCATCACCATGGTCTTAGTTACAAACTCTACTAAGGAATTAATAGGTCAACAGCTTCCTTTAAAGAGGAGCTACCTCTAAGAACTCCATTTCATTACACTGAAGCATGGTGTACAGGCCTGAAAGAGACAACTGGTTACAGGTCCCCCGGAACTTCGATTAAATATCACCTCTACCACCAGAAACATGGACAGCATGTACTATGCCTTGGTATTATTCTATGTACATAGAAACTGCATTAGTAATAGTGCACATACACATATTACTCCATTTAAACCGCATAACAACCAGAAGACGTATCATTACTGCCTTTTTACAAATGGGGAAACAGCAAAAGAGACCGAAGAAGAGAACTCCGCCAACATCACATATGTCCATAGTAGAACAGGGGTACAAATTCAGCTGATCTGTCCCAAGTCCATGCTCTTAATCACTAGGCTATTAAATTACCAATGGCTGCATATAACTTATTAACATCTTAATTATATTCCTGACTATAAACAGACTTCTTCAAGTATCAGGTTTACAAGGATGTTTGAAATTCTTAGATAGGGAAGGCCACACACGCATAAGCACTGGTGCTGCTAATGAATGCTAGATGGGATTTCAATTCAGAGCTCCAGAACTAAATAGTAAAACTTTAAACGTGGCGTCTTGGTAGAGGCAGTCAGTACCAATTTCAACTGCCATATGCTGTTTAAACCTCTGTATTTGTTATCAATAAAGGATTAATTTTATCAGGAAACTGTGGGTTGTAGCTCTAAAATCAACTGACCAGTTTTTTAAAATAAGACTACTTTTTAGAGCGGTTTTAGGTTCACAGTTAATTGAGCAAAAGGTACAGAGATTCCTCATACATCCCTTGCCTCCCCCACTCATGCACAGTCGCCCCGTTATAAACATCCCCTATCAGAGTGTATATTTGTTCCAACTGATGAATAAACACTGACACATCATAATCACCCACAGTCTATACTTTACATTAGGGTTCACTCTTGCTGTTGTACATTTTCAACTGACCAAGTTTTAAACGTCAGAACATCACACTGAGCAAATTCTTGGGCTGAGAAAAGAAATACACAAAGTGATTAGCTCAACTGAAAGAAACTTTACCTCTGCTAACCTTGTCCGAAGCTGACCTGGTTGTTTCTTTGCAAATAATCTGATGACCTCTGGGGTTTTAAAGGCCTGGCTGATAGCTGCCTGAATAGCCTAGAAATACAAGAAGGTTTAAAAAAAAAAAAAGTTCAACAAATCAAATATTACAATATTTGACTGATGGGTCTTCAATTTTTAATAGGTCTTCTTTGTTCATCAAATACTGTTACAACTTTAATTTCCATTTGCTATTTCCATGCAAGTCACTGGAGTAAAACAAACAACTAGATGAAGATCTGGAAGCAAATGCTGTTTTATCCATCAGTAGCACTCTTGCCTGGAGAATCCCATGGATGGAGGAGCCTGGTAGGCTGCAGTCCATGGGGTCGCTGGGAGTCGGATATGACTGAGCGACTTCACTTTCACTTTTCACTTTTATGCACTGGAGAAGGAAATGGCAACCCACTCCAATGTTCTTGCCTGGAGAATCCCAGGAACGGGGGAGCCTGGTGGGCTGCCGTCTCTGGGGTCGCACAGAGTCGGACACGACTGAAGTGACTTAGCAGACATTCCTCCAGAAGTTAAGCCCTCAACAGGGTATATTTTCTATTAATATTTTAAATATATTTACTGAGAAAACAAACAACAAATTGTGTCATCAATGTAAGTAAATTATGCTTACCAGTTGCATTCCACTTAGTTCATCGACCAAAGTCATATTTCCAGACATAATTTTCTTCAGTGAATCATTAAATTCACTTAGTTGCTCCAGAGTTTCCTTTTTGGTTTCTTCATATTCATCTGTATCAAGTTCCTCTCTGAAGTATAATGGACATAATACCAAAAAATATAGAGTTTCAAGAGAAGACAAAAAAAAATCAGTATTTATACACCAAGGTTTCAAATACATATATATATATACAAAAAATATGTTGGTGGAAAAAAGGCTGAAAGGAAATATATCAAAAATACATCTAATGGATATGTTCAGATACTACTGTGGGCATTATCCTGCAACACTGATAACCTTGTTTTGTTTTTTTTTACCAAAGTGAGGCATGCTTAACAAACTATATAACTTCCTTTTAGACAGTCTCTGAATCAATGGTATAACCTTAGGTATAACCTTAGTTAAATATACGATATTTAACTAGCCAAGACTCAGTTTATTTATAAGCTGCAGATGATAGTACCTTCCTTGCATTAAATGAAATATGAAAAGTTCTTGGTATAAAATAGGTATTTAATAAATAGCCATAATTATCATCATCATCATTGTTCAGTCGCTAACTCATGTCCAACTCTTTGCAACCCCATGGACTGCAGCATGCCAGGCTTCCCTGTCCTTCGCCATCTCCCAGAGTTTGCTCATACTCATATCTACTGAGTTGGTGATACCATCCAATCATCTCACCCTCTGCTTCCCTCTTCTTCTCCCACTCTTAATCTTTCTCAACATCAGGGTCTCTTCCAATGAGTTGGCTCTTCCCATCAGGTGACCAAAGTATTAGAGCTTCAGCTACACAGCATCAGTCCTTTCAGTAAATATTCAGGGTTGGATTTTCTTTAGGATTGACTGGTTTGATCTCCTACTGTTGGAGAGCCAGAGAACGTCATTTCCATACAGGTGCTGAGGGAGTTTCGTTACCTACTCTGTGATTCCCTATCAGGGAAAAGGCTAGCTGAAGATTTTTCTGGGTGAGGAAGCTCATCCACTATCACCACCACCAGCACAACTGTTCTCTAGCCCACCCGCCCCTTCAGAGCCATCAAAATATTAATGGTGGATAAAATTTTATGTACTTTGAAACACAACAATGCAGCACTTGCCATCTGGGGACTCCAAACAAGCCATTTAATAAACATTTGCGTTGGGCCAAGCATTAAGTCAGTCTCTTCATCTGTAATGTTTACAACAATCTTCAAGGTTATTAAAAAGGCAATGAGCAATCTTAGACCTTTGAGCAGTTAATGGTGAGAGCACACACCAGAAAGTTCAAGTAATACTTTTTCAGTTTGATACAAGGCAGGGCTACTTTAAATACTGAAGACAAGATGGGTGTTATTATTTCCATTTCACACTTGGGGAAACGGAAACTCAAGGTGGTTAAGCATTTTGCCCAAGTTCACACTCACTTTGTAATTAAGCTAAAGACTTGCTCTTTAACTCTAAAACCTATACTGAATTTAGTTGTCCAGCAGACAAAGCACTGTGAAGAACATTACAGGGGAAATCAGAATCACACATAGGACTGCACACACAGAGCTTATAATCTAACTATAGAAAAAAACGCCATTTTACAGCACAGCAGTATACAATTATACTATTACCTGCATTCCTCCAGATCTTGTAATTGCTGCATTAGTCTATCCAACTGTTCTTCTAAATTCTGCTTTAGTTTGCTTGTCTCTGTCTTTCCTCTGGAAGCCATTTTAATCTCTAAGGAGAACAATAAACCCACATGCAGTACCGGTTATTTGAAATGATTCAATATAGCAGTGTAATTTAAACTAGATTATACTCTTTCTGAGCTACAGGTGTGGGGAAGATAGCTGTGCAAAGAAACAGAAAAGTTTAAATTCATATAAACACCCCCACAAAAATGCCTGGCAGTCTTAATTGACTTGACAAATTAATCAGAAGTTTTAACTATTGATCTATCTTACTAAACAAATTTGATAGATGAAAAGACAGCTTCATAAGGAAACAGATCAGGTGTGCCTCTGCTCCACAAGATTCATTTTAACATCCTTTTTCATTCTTAGTAAGTACACTCCAGGACTCAGAATTCTCCTAGTGTTATCTTGTTGACCTTTGTGTACATTTACCTAATGACTTGTAGGCATGAACAACTTTTGATATGAATTTCTTCTCCGGAAATGTGCCCATTTTTCTATGGGATTATCTTTCTCTTACTGATTCATATAATATGGATATACAGTCTTTTGTTTTTATGTTGCAAATATTACCTCTTATCTCCTAATTTAAAATTTTACCTATGGTGTTTTTTGTTATGGTAAATTATTATTTTTAATGGCCAAACCTATCCTCTCTACGTCTTCTTAGTTTTGTGTCCCATGAAAGCAGGCTCTAACCCTACAAGATTTTCAAATATATACTATTTTGGTTTTGGGGGGGGGGGGGGGAGGGGCAGAGGGGTCTGTGCCACAGAATTTGCAAGATCTTAGTTCTCCAACCAGGGATTGAACCTGAGCCCTGGCAGTGAAAGCACTGAGTCCTAAGCACTGGGCCACCAGGAATTCCAAAAAATATACTATTTTGTATTCTAAGACTTTTATAGATATTTTTTTACATTGAGCTCTTTAAGCATCCACAGTTTTTTTTTGTTGTTGTTAGTGCTGTGAAATAGGGATCTTTAATTTTCTTTCAAATGGATAACTAACTGCCCCAAAACTGTTCTACTGGTATTTATTTATGCTACCTTTGAGATTCAATAGAAACAGACTCTGTTTCATTGACAATATTCTGGTCCTAAGGAATTACTTTGCTATTTATTACAGCTTTAAAGTTTGTGTATACAGATGACTGATAAGGAGTTACTTTTATTATTGTGGGTTTTTTCCTCCAAATTCTTGGCTATTCTTGTACATTTTCTCTTATAAATAAATTTAAGAATCAGTTTGACACTAGTTCCCAAAATTCAACTGAAATTTTGACAAGAGTTACATTAAAATTAATATTGATAAAACCTGAATCCTTGAAATTTGAATCTTTCAATTAAGCAATATATCTCTCCAATTACCTAGGCTTTCTTTCATGGTCTTTAGTTAAAAAAAAAAAAAGCATTACTCACAAAGGCTTTGAACACTGGCTGTTCTTAGACATTTTGTATTTTTTGTTAATATTGGAAATAGTGGTTTTGTTATTACAGTTTCTCTATTTTTTTTTTTTAATATTTATTTATTTGGCTGTGCCAGGTCTTTGTTGCAGCATGTGAGATCTTAGTTGCAGCCTGTGAGATCTAGTTCCCTAACCAGGGATTGAATTCAGGGCCTTTGCATTGTGAGTGCAATCTTAGCCACTGGACCACCAAGGAAGTCCCTGTTATTACAATTTCTGATTATTGCTAAGGTATAGGAAAGCTCCTGATTTGGTGTATTGATATTGCATGCATTTACCTTAACATTTATAGTGTTTGAGTTTTTCCATTTACAGAAATTACACTCACATTCCTTTTAGGAAACATTAATATTAGGTATATTCATCAAAACTTAAATCCTAGGGTAAATTTTTGGTTTCCCTGGTGGCTCAGCTGGTAAAGAATCAATCCTTGGGAAGATCCACTGGAGAAGGGAACAGCTACCCACTCCAGTATTTTGGCCAGGAGAATTCTATGGACTGTATAGTCCATGGGGTCGAAAAGAGTTGGACAAGACTGAGCAACTTTCACTTTCTTTCTTTCAGGGTAACTTTTGAAAGCACTTAAAATTTTCCTACACTTAATCATTTCCAAGTGATTCCACATGTGGAACTTTAATGAAGGAGATTCCTTATATGATATTCAAAACAGGATGCAGTCAGTGAAAAGCTAGACTTACTACTGCATGTTATATTTTTTTTACTGTATTTTAAAAAATTGGCTGAAATCATCTACAATCATGAATATGTAAACATAAATGAACTACATTATAGCCAGAAGTGTAATTTATTATAGCTTAGTTCATGTATAATAGGTTAGCCAGAAAGTAATTTACTGTAACTATGTCTCATGTATAATTTCTCCTGGAAATACACATTGAAATTTTATTTTAAATCTGTTGAATTTTTCAGTGTAAGTCAAGGGAAACCTAATGTAAAATAAAGTGTCTTTTCAGGCTTAATTTCCTACAGTCTAACCACACTGGACTACTCACTGTTTCAAAGCATATCATGCACTTTCATCTTTCTCTTTTGAGCCTGTTTGTTGTTTTTTTTTTTCTATTTATCAAGGCCAAATCATTCATTCTTCAAGGTCAAATTTCGCCTTCTCCATACTGCCTTCCTTGGTTCCCTCCCAGTCACTCGATTGTGACTTATTTGAGAATAAGGGTTTTACATTTTCTTTACACACCACCAACTAGCACAATGCTGGGCAGACAGAAAGTACTGGATAAACAAACGAATAAAAGTAAACGAATAATGAGAATTGACTGCTTTATCCACTGCATTCTACATCTTAGTCTCTATTAAGCACTATATCTGATGAATTATATGTGATTTCATTATAGCTTGTGGTTTGTCTTCCTCTCCAGACTGTAAACTGCGAGCAGAAAATTGAGTCTGAATCCTTTCTTAGAGTCTTCAGCACTTAATACAAACCAGATAGTCAATAACTGAATGAACTGTATAAAGGCACTAAGTGAAAGGAAAGTGAAGTCGCTCAGTCGTGTCCGACTCTTTGCGACCCCATGGACTGTAGCCTGCCAGGCTCCTTTGTCCATGGGATTTTCCAGGCAATAGTACTGGAGTGGATTGCCATTTCCTTCTCCAGGTAAGGGTATTTTAAAACAATTTCAGGGAAGATAGAAACTCTTTAAAAACCCTACCCTGATGCTACATTATTTGAGATTTAGCTCAGAAAGATTAACTCGCGGGCACCACCTAGTATCCAATAAAGGTGGTGCACCTTTTACCAAAACTACAGAATACTCTCAAAAATTAATCTGGAGACGAAGTTACTCATTCACGCTCACCTGTCTCTTAGTACTCTTAACTCTGCTCAGTGCTGACCGGTCTCAATTGGCATAAACCTCCAATTCTTGAAGTTCCAAGCGTCTTAAACTTGAGGAAAGCGAAACTTCTCATCAGGACTAAACAGGCTCAGAGTTCAAACCACCTAGGGGTGGAGTTGTCTGGGAAAAAGGAAACGATTAACGAGTGGTTTTATTTACTATATATAAACGTGGCCTAAAGCAGTCCCGAAAATTCCACTTAGGCAGCCAGAGAATATAACAAAACCTCTCTTTCGAGGAAGACTTCAAATGGGCGGTAGGGGGTTGGAGGAAGGGGGAGAAACCCATTTTCTCTCGACTGTGTCTCCGACAGTCGTTCTCAGGTTTTTCTGAAGTCAAGAGGGGTGACAAAGGAGAACCCCGCACCCGGACCTGCCTTGAGGGAAGCTGTCCAACCCAGAAGCACGGAAACAGTCAAGGTGGAGCGCACAAGTTTTCCTGCCTGGAAATGAGCAGCGGACCTCAAGCATTCGGACGCGGTAAGGAAGCAGCTCCGGTCACAGCCCCAAATCCCACTTCCCACCGGAGAACTTGAAGCTCCCACATTTGGGCCCTGCGGCGGCGGGCTCGACTAGGCCCGGCTGCCACCAGAGGTCGCCGGGAATCCGCTGTCCCCAAAACTCTTCCGCTCGTCCCAGACCAGAAATCAAACTACCTCCTCAGGGCTCTCGAGGTCCCCTCTCCACCTCCGCCTACCCGAAGGTTCCAGAGTTAGGAGCCAGGGGCCCCGCCTACCTGAGCTCGGCGGAAGCTTGCCGGAGAAGCACTTCACTCAGACGCACGCACATCCGGTTTCCCGGAGCCAATGTGGGTGCGGCCGTGGGTGTTACCCTCATTTGTGTTCGGGCTGCGGAGCGTCTCCCGGAGGATTCGGGCCGCTCTGCCCTGAAAACGTGGTGAGGCCGTGGTGAAGCCGTGGTAAGTCCCCACACCTAGCTGTTGAGAATCTGTCTCTGGCCGAGGCAGCCCAGGATTCCTTTTTAAAGCCGCCAACATAGACGAGTCCAAGATGTTAGGCTCTTTGAGGGTCAAATACAACTGTCCCTGAAGCGAGATCACATTCAACTTTGGGACAAGGAGTCTTGCCCCTTCATTTTTTCAGCTTCTCTCCGTGGAACCAAAACCCTTGGTAAATTTCCCTTTGGCCTTTGGAACAGGTGACTTAACTCTGAAAAAAAAACTAAATTCTTTCCTAGAAGCTTCTTGGGCTTGGTGGAAGCGAGGTGGAAGCGAGGTGGAAGCTTGGGCGCTTCTCTTTTTTCTGAACTGCTTCTTTCCAAATCTGTAAAAGACCAGATCCACCTTCCTGGTAGCGGTTTGATACTCACTCTTTTTGAGAAGACTATTAGCTGTTGGCACCATTCTTAAAAGTTACTCAGAAATTAAGTGAAAACCGTCTTCAGATGTTCGCAGCCCATATCCTTGAAGTTATTAGTCCACAGGACAACATCAAGGTTTACGGAGAAATTGTTTCTCCGGTTTTGTCTTTAAAAATAATTGTTTCTATCACTCAGGATAAACTTCCAAGATTACCATAGAACTCCACCAAAATGAATTATCTGTCCGATCATAGAATTTCTTGCTTATCACAGTAAGTTGTCTTTTCAGGGTTACAGTTTGTATGTGAAACCACTGTTCCAAGTTCAACTTACGAAAGACTGTTGACACACAAGTTGGAATGGTTCCAATAGCCTACTTTGCAAAACGCTTTGGATTCACAGAACTTCCGTTGTAAAAGTAAGTAAGTGTTATATTAATAAAATTAGCTCTAATTTTTGATATGTGAATATGGGTGGAAGTGTCAACGTTTGGGAATGATATGGATCTCCCAGTGGCAAATAATTAGGGTCAGTGCCACAGAAAACAAAATTGGGGAATATACGCCTTTTATCTTTTGACGATGTTGCTGAATAAACATCTCCCTGTGTTTGTACCCTAATTTTGATGATGATAATAAGATGTTCTATTTAGGCATTTGTGTTGGTTTTAGTGTGTGTAATTTTAGAAGCAGTGAAGGAAAGGCCTCTCCATATGTGCATTGTATTAATATTTGCCTGCTCTTTCATGGTGACTTAATCTGATTCAGAGGCTCTGTGTTGAGAGTTTTCTTACGTACTTTGGGTTCTTGTTTAGTTAGTGGGTAATGAAAAAGTATTTCTAGTGCATAGGCAAGATAAATTGGTTTAGGATCCACTTCTCAAACAAAAATAGAATCCAAGCCTGGACGGAGGTTGGGAAGAGAGGAGAAGAAATTGGAAAAAGGAATGAACGTTAAATAGGTCATCACAGGAGAGACTGTTGGGGAATGTAACCTCAGAACTGGGAGTCATAACTGGAAAACCAGATAGATACTATCTGGCAGCTGGAGGAGTTTAGGACACTTCAACTTGGACTTGGGATGAGAGTCCAGAGAGCTCTCCAGCTAGGTAAGGAAAATGCAGGGTCAGATGAAACTTAAGTGGCTAACAAGAAGTACCATGAGCCAAAGGCACTCTGAACACATGGGCCTCTTTTAAATGTCTGCCAGTAGATAATGTACCATTGTAAGTCTGTGTAGTGGTTAAGAGCATGAACTTTCAGAGTCAAGGTTGTTACACAAACTGAGATCTTGAGCAAGTTGATCAGCCTCTTGCAGCTTCAGTTTCCTCATCTGCTAAAAAAGAGATGACAGGGGACTTTCCTGGTGGTCCAGTGATTAAGACTACACTTGTACTGCAGGGGGCATGTGTTTGATCCCTGGTCAGGGAACTAAGATCCCACATGCCTTCCCCCGCCAAAAAAAGGAGGGGATAATAATAGTACCTACTTCATTGGAATGTTATAAGTATCACATCATTGTTGTTGTTATTTAGTCACTAACGCAGTCCGACTCATTGCGATCCCTTGAACTGCAGCTTCTCTGTTCATCCCTATCTCCCTGAGTTTGTTCAAACTCATGTCCATAGAGGCAGTGATGTCATCCAACCATCTCATCCTCTGTTGCCCCCTTCTCCTCTTGCCCTCAATATTTCCCAGCATCAGGGTATTTTCCAGTGAATCAGGTCTTCACAGCAGGAGGCCAAAGTATTGGAGCTTCAGCTTCAGCATCAGTCCTTCCAATGAATATTCAGGGTTGATTTCCTTTAGGATTGACTGATTTGATCTCCTTGTTGTCCAAGGGACTCTCAAGAATCTTCTCCAACACCAGTTTGAAAGTGTCATTTCTACAGTCCTCAGACTTCTTTATGGTCCAACTCTGACATCCATACAGGACTACTGAAAAAATCATAGCTTTGACTATATGGACCTTTGCCATCAAAGTGATGTCTCTGCTTAGTATCTTGCTTGGTACACAGGAAGAATTCAATGGATGTTACTGATATATTTATCACCATCATTACATAACCATAATTGGAGATAAATATATAGATATATTTGTCTGCACTGGGTCTGCATTGCTGCATGTGTAGCTAGTGTGGCTAGCACGGGCTACTCTTCATTGTAATGTGCAGGCTTCTCATTGCAGTGACTTCTTTTGCTGCAGAGCATGGGCTTTTGGGCAATTGACTTCAGTAGCTGTGGTACACAGCTGCCCTGAGGAATGTGGAATCTTCCCAGAGCAGAGATCAAACCCGTGTCCCCTGCTTTGGCAAGTGGATTCTTAACCACTGGATAACCGGGAAAGTCCCCAGTAGTTCCATATTAACTTTTAAAAATTATAGGAAAGTAGAAAAAGAAAGAGAATTCTTCATGGAATTTTTTGACGTTTTCCCCCATGAAATGTTTTAACTATGACATATGTAATTAGGAATCCCATTTTTACATATCTTTATTTTTACAGTAAGTAGAATATAAAGACTAATGATATATTAAATATAGCCAAGGTTTCAGATTAGCTGAGCATTTAGAAATTCAGTGTTCCATTCAATTCAATTAGTATTTAGAAAGTTTTCACTGTCAGGATTTAACAGCTGTGAAAAAAGTAGTGGAAAGACTAACTTTAAATTTCAATTTCTTTAAATTTTAAATGGAGTGTAGTAGGTATCAAACATCAAATTTTTTTTTCTTATAGTAAATTTAATGAGTGTGATGCTTAATGTTTTATTTTCTGAAACTTCCTCTAACATTCTCCCAGAAAGTTGCTTCTAGGTGCACATACCCAACATTTTGCTTCAGAGACATTATACCCCTGGATCCCAGGTCCCACATGTGTGATGTACGTGTCTGACTCTGTGACCCCACGGTTTGGCCCACCAGGCTCCTCTGTCCATGGCATTCTCCAGACAAGAATGCTCCCCATTTCCTCCAATAGGGGATCTTCCTGATCGAATCAGTGTCTTCTGCGTCCCCTACATTGGCAGATGGATTCTTTACCAGTGTGCCACCTGAGAAGCCCAGGTCCCAGATGAAGAACTACTAAAATAAAGCATCCCCCCACAGTGTTGCTCAGACGTTTTCCACTCCAAACGAATATGGTTAATATCAGAAAGTGTTGCCAGTCTGTGAGAGAGTACTGCTGCTAGTGGCTGTTCAAAGTATGAGGGGGCTAAAAAAAAGGCAGTTTTAAAACTGTAATTTTCACCTGTATCAGAAAGAGCATAATTTATATTTCATAAGATATGAGTAACATCAAATAAATGTTGTTTAATGAATTTAAGTCTGGTAAAACAAGATTTGGTTTCGGAGGAAATGATACAACCATAAAAGCAAATGAAAATTCGAAAAGGAATGAATTCAGTCTTTTGTAGAGCTGTGGATGGACTTGGAATCTGTCATACAGAATGAAGTAAGTCAAAAAGAGAAAAACAAATATCATATATTAATGCATAGATACGTAATCTAGAAAAATGGTATAGATAAACCTATTTAGAGGGCCGGAATAGAGATGCAGATGCAGAGAGCAGACATTGGATATGAGGTGAGGAAGGGGCGGGTGGGATGAGTTGTGAGAATCGTGCTGACCTATATACACTGCCATGTATAAAATAGAGCCCCGCAAAAAGCAGCTGTAGAGCACAGGGAGCTTAGCCGAGGTCTCTGGCGACCTAGAAGGGTGGGTTGCTGGAGGTGGGAGGGAGGCTCAAGAGGAAGCAGAATATGTATACGTGTAGCTGATTCACTTTGTTGTACAGCAGAAACTAACACAACATTGTAAAGCCATTATACTCCAATTAAAAAATGTATATACATGTAGATTCTTTTACTGTTTGAGCTGTCAGGGAAGCCCTAAAGAATCTGCCTGCAATGCAGGAGATGTAGGTTCAATCCCTGGGTCAGGAAGATCCATCCCGTGGAGAATGGAAAAGCAACCCACCCCAGTATTCTTGCCTGGAGAATTCCACCAAGAGAGAAGCCTGACAGGCTATAGTCCATGGGGTCACAGAGTCGGACACAACTGAGCGAGTAACACTTTCACTGTTCATGTAGATAGATTTTAAAATATAATAATAATAATAATAAAAGGAACTAAAGAGAAAAGCAAGTGAAGATTCAGTTTTGTAGGTTGTGGATTAAAGTGCTACTTTAATGCTTGTCAATTAAGAAATAGAATTTCATTTTCTGGAGTTATGTTCAGAATGTTACATAATTTTAAGACACAAAAGTATTAAGCAGCCTTGGTCTTAAGGAGCAGCCTCTTGTATTTAGAAAGAGTCAGTTAAATTTTTTCAGCTAGAGAAAAATGGCTGGATTCTGAATGTACTTTGACGATGGAGCCCTTGAGATTTCCTAATGGGGTATGAGGAGATTTTGGATGATTTGAGGTACTTGACTTTAGCAACTGGAAGGGCTGGAGTTGTCATCAGCTCAGATCTTCAAGTAGATCAGATTTGGGGGTCGGAAAAGTGAAAGTGAAAGTCACTCAGTTGTGTCCAACTCTTTGCGACCCCATGGACTGGGAGTGGGTTCCCTTCCCCAGGGGATCTTCCTAACCCAGGGATAGAACCCAGGTCTCCCACATTGCAGGTAGATTCTTTACCAACTGAGCTATCAGGGAAGCCCAGGGGCAAGATAGTTCAGAAAAAAAAAGAGAAACTTCTGATAAAAATCTTGAGGTAAATTGACATTTGACATTTATTTGACATGTTAATAAGATCTAAGGAATGTAAAAAGGCTGTTAAAAGTGAAAGTGTTAGTTGCTCAGTCGTGTCCGACTCTTTGGGATCCCATGGACTGTATCCCGCCAGGCTCCTCTGTCTATGGGATTTCCCAGGCAAGAATACTGGTGTAAGTAGCCATTCCCTCCTCCAGGGGATCTTCCTGACCCAGGGACTGAACCTGGGTCTCCTTATTGCAGGCAGATTCTTTACCATCTGAGTCACCAGGGAAACGCATGTTATTTTTAAATAGTTTCTGTTAATCATAGTAAGAGAATTACTTAAGGGGATTTCACTGTCAACATACGAGTTACTCGAGTTTCTAATTCCTAAGTTTTAGTGCAATGTTTGGAACGTGGAAGGTGCTCAGTAAGTGTTGGTGTGGAGAATGGATAGTGTGTTGAGGTGGAGGTACCACCTGAACAGAGAAGCAGATGGAAAGCAGTCATTCCCATTTGTGAAGGTCTGTGTCTGTCATCAATGTGCTTGGAGATGTATGTATTAAACTTGTTCCTTCTGGGACTTCCTGGGCAGTCCAGTGACTAAGATTCCACACTCCCAGTGAAGTCCCAGAAGGAACAAGAACTTAGATCCCACACGCCTCAACTAAAGATCTCAAATGCTGCAACTAAAGAAAAAAATCCCACAGCTAAGACCTGGTGCAGCCAAATAAATAAATACATAAATAAATATATTTTTAAATGAACTGATTTCTTCTGCCAAGAAATACTCTTCTTTTTCCGCAAGAAACAGCATTTTCTCCCCATCCCAAAGACTTTAGAGCATCTATGAGTGGCTAGCTCCTTCTTAAAACCCCTTAGAATCTATGAATACATACAGAACAAGCCAGGATACAGGGTAGCATGGCAGGTCAGTTGGCTGTTTTCTCTAGAGAGCAGTTTACTATCATGATGCAAGAAATTGGTGTCACCCAGGTGGAGGAGTTCATGATGATTTTTACTCTAAAAGTTCCCACTGCACCTTTAAAGAAGCCATAGATTAACCTTGTTCAAATATACAGTCTGGATCTCTGTGTTCTTTTGAAATTAGACCCCTTGTTCATTACTAAGATTTTTATTTTTATTTTTCCTTCTCTGTACTTATTTTTATCACAGTCATCCAGTAGATGCTACTAGCTTTACTGAAACAGAATAAAGAAGGTTCAGGAAGTCCAAGTGATGTTCTTAAGAATATCTAATAGGAGATCCTTATTGAGGCTGAATTTGGTTGTGATGTCATCCCAGTGATTTTGGTTGAACTGTTCATCTTTATCCATCATCAGTGCTCATAAAACTGTCACCTGACAGCTTTCTTGCTAATGACTGGTCTTGACGTGCTTCCTGTTGTCATGGCTCTGATGTTCTACTGACCACTTCATCTAGGAGTAGCAGGGTGAAGATGGTCATATGTGCTTGCTTGCAGCTGTTAGGTGACAAGGCTCCTGGAAAAGATTCAACCTGCTAAAGATACCTGTCTAAAGCAGGGGACCAGCAGGGCTCAAATGCTAGCTTCAGACTGTTGGTTTAGCATCTGGCCTTGGACAGATCACGCTGGACAGCCAAGTCAGTCCCAGGCTTGAGAAAAGCACTGTAGGATAAAAAATGGGATCTAATTAAACGGAGCAGAAATAATGTGAGAAAGATGACTTTTTATTTTTTCTAATGTAGACCATTTTTAAGGTCTTTATTGAATTTGTTACAATATTGCTTCTGTTTTATGTTTTGGTTTTTGACCCCAAGGCATATGGAATATTAGCTTCCTGACCAGGATCAAACCCACAGCCCCTGCTTTGGAAGGAAAAGGGTTAACCGCTGGACTGCCAGAAAAGGATTGCTTTTATATTCCATTCTAACCCTCTCCATTTTTGGGGGCCATTCTGCCTTCGGAATCTTAGTCCTTGACCAGGAATTGAACCTGTGCCCACTGCAGTGGGAGCATGGAGTCTTAACCACCGGACCACCAGGGACATCCCAGGGAAGGATGGCTTTTTATATCCCATTCTAAGCCTCTCCTTTTTTTTTGGCCATGCTGCCTGCAGGATCTTAGTCCTTGACCAGGAATTGAACCTGTGCTCCCTGCAATGGAAGCACGGAGTCTTAACCACTGGACCGCCAGGGAAATCACTCTCCACTTTTATGTGCTTCTTGGAGCACCTGCTTTAAGAGGAACTAGGGCTTCCCCTTGTAACCCTTGTAACGTAGCGGGTTGACCATAAGTTTCCACTTGTGGGAAAACCTGAGCAAACTTTTTGGCCAACCTATAACAATTCTAGCTGAGCATTTACTTCCCTTGAAGGACTGGCACACCTTTGACAGGGATAGGTTACTCTGGAAGTTTGTGATTACCTGTAGAAACCAAGCTGCTCACTGAGAGCAGCGCAGACAAGTAGTACAGTTCAGGAGTGGTTTTTGCCTGTATTGGGGAAGAAAAGAGCACTGTGAGGAATTACTTGTCTTATAATTGCAACACATATTTTAAATGTTTTTGCTGAAAGGATTTTTAAAAAGGCACCAATTTAGCAAGAGATGGAAGGCTTGCTGCTTAATGTGCCAACCCAGTTCCACTGTTGATTAATGTCTTAACTTTTTTTGTATGTATAGTTCTGGTAAAGTGGAATTCACCCTCCAAAAAGAAAAATCTCTCATGGAGTTTTTAAACTTCCCTGGTGAAATGTTTTAACTGTGACATGTGTCTAATTAGGAGGTCTGTCTCTCCATCTTTATTCTTTCAAAAGGTTTGTTTTTAAAATATTTTGGCTGTGGTGGGTCTAATTGCTGCCCTTAGGTTTTCTTTAGTTGTGGCAGGTAGGGGCTACTCTTCATTGTGGTACCCGAGCTGCTCGTTGCAGTGGCTTCTCTTGTTGCAGAACACGGGCTCTAGGCACACAGGCTTCAGTAGTTGCAGAGCACGGGCTCAGTGGTTGCAGCTCATGGAATTAGTTGCTCTGCAGCATGTGGGATCTTCCCAGACCAGGGATCGCACAGGTGTCCCCTGCATTGCAAGGCGGATTCTTAACCACTGGACCACCAGGGAAGCCTCCATCTCTATTTTTTTAGTTTGAGGTAGAAAATAAATGTTGAAGACTAAAAGTGCATTGTATACAGCCAAGCTTTCAGATTAAGATGAGCCTTTAGAAATTCAATATTTAAAAACGTACACAGTCGGTTGCCAAAAATGTTAACACTATGGTGCAGACTCCCTCAATGAAGGATCCCACACCAAATACAGAAAACATCCTCTTTAGTGCCTGTGGGACCGGTTCCATCCGAATAAGCAGCACGGTAAAACCTAAAAAGATGGCAGAACAGCATCAGTTTACTGGGTTGAATTGCCTCAGAATCTTAATAAAATCTTTTTTTCTAGATTTTATTAAAATATAGTTAATTTATAATGTGTTAATTTCTGCTGTGCAGCCAAGTGATTCAGTGCTACACATTCTTTTTTATATGCTTTTCCATTATGGTGTTTCACAGGATATTGAATATAGCTCTCTGGGCTGTACCTTAGGACCTTGTTGTTGATCCATCCAGTGTGTAATATCTTGTCTCTGCTAATCCCAAACTCCTAATCCTTCCCTCCCCCACCCCACCTCTGCCTTGGCAACCACAGTCTGTTCTCTGTGTCTGTGAGTCTATTTCGGAGATATGTTTCAGAGATACGTTCATTTGTGGCATACTTTAGAGTGACTACAAGTGATACTATGTGGTATTATCTTTCTCTTTCTCACTTCACTTGTGGCTTCCCTGTGGCACAGCTGGTAAAGAATCCCCCTGCAATGTGGGAGACCTGAGTTTGATCGCTGGGTTGGGAAGATCCCCTAGAAAAGGGAAAGGCTACCTACTCCAGTATTCTGGCCCAGAGAGTTTCATGGACTCTATAGTCCATGGGGTCACAAACAGTCAGATACAACTAAGCGACTTTCACTTCTAACTTCACTTAGTATAATAATCTCTAGGTCCATCCATGTTGCTGTAAATGGCGTTATTTCATTCAGAAATATATTCTTGAATGCAAAGCTAAATCTTGGTGTTTCTTTGTGTATCTATTGTAGAAAAAAAGTGCTCAAAACTTGGCCAGGCTAAGGTTTTCCTCAACAGAGGTCGTGTTCTTACTATTGGCAATGCTGGTGATAGTAACTGTGACAGTTCTTTTTTAAAATAATAACCCCATTATCTCATTTAAATCTTACAGCAAAACTGCGAAGCAGGTTTTTTAATCTCCTTTTTTTCTTTGGCTGCACCAAGGATCTTGTGGGATTTTAGTTCCAGGTGTGTGGGCCTTGACAGTGAGAGCATGGAGCCCTAATTGCTCTTCCTCCAGGGAATTCCCTTAGATAAGGCTGGGAAGCTCTGGGAGGTGAAGTATTAACAGATTCTTCTGTTTGGGATGTGGGAGTTTGAACTGGCCTCCCTCAGTCTCCATAGCTGGTGCTCTTGTCCATTGGACACACTGCCTCTTGTGGAGGTGGGGTTTAGTAGAGACTCTTTCTAGAACCCTGCCTTATGGCACCCCAATAACTATTTTCATTTTATAAAAATTTATAAAATGTCTTTATTTAAATTGCACATCACTATTAGAAGTTCATACAAAAGAAAATATAACTAAAATATATTAGCCAAAATATTCCTAAAACTTCTACACATTTCAGAGTCCAACTCTTCTGTGTCACTTTTTGACTTCAAGTAGTCGAGGTCCCTGTGTTTCTACCCATGTCATCCTCTCAGTATCTAATTATTAAATGAGTGGGTAAATCTGATATTTTTATGTTATAACTATAAAGAATTTTATAATATCAAAATGTTTATATTGAGTTGGCTGAAAAGTTTGTTTAGAAAGCCTGAATAAACTTTTTGGCCAACCCAATATTAAATTGGTTTCATATTCAAATAGTAGGACAACTCAAAGAGACACTAAGGAGCATTTTAAAATTTTCCTTCATCTGAATTTTATTTCATTAAAAAAATGAGTTAATTTATTTTAATTGGAAGGTAATTACTTTACAATATTGTGGTGGTTTTTGCCACGCATCGACATGAATCAGCCATGGATACAGGTGTCCCCCACATCCTGAACCCCTCTCCGTGAATTTTAAATGTGAGTTTTTTCTCAGGTTTCAGTCTGTGAGCTCTTGGAGAGCAACAAGTCTTATCCATTTTTGTTCTAGCAGCATCTGGCAAATAGACAATAAGTATATGACTACACTTATTAAGAATGACTCCACACTTACCAACTGTGAAGAAAGTAAAGATGATATTGCTAACCAGGTTGGTAAGGAGAGGTTGACTGCAATATCGAGAAGATCTAGGCCTACAAATCAATATACCAGGTCATACACTAATTGAGTACTAGAAGAAATCCACACTGTTAACATAAAACCAGATGGCGCTGACCCTTGAATTCTAATTGTGGCATGAGGTTCATTTGGCTCCAGGCAACTCCCTTCTCTTAAGAACCTTTGTTCTTTACCATGACTGCAAATTAGTGCTAGCATTAATGACAATATTGAGTTATGAATATTCTTAATGCGAAGAGTTATTAATATTCTTAATTTGTGGACAGTGTTCACCATTTTTTTTCCTACTTTAATTTAAAGAACTCTTTTTTATTTTTGACTGTGCTGGGTCTTCACTGCTGCTCTCGGGCTTTCTTTAGCTGTGAGCAGGGCCTTCTCCTCGCAGTGGTTTCTCTTATGGAGCACGGGCTCTAGGCACACAGGCTTCAGCAGTTGCAGCACGTAGACTCAGTAGTTGCGGTGCACAGGCCAAGTTGCCCTGTGGCATGTGGAATCTTCCCAGACCAGGGATCAAACCTGTGTCCCCTGTATTGGCAGGCAGATTCTTAACTACTGCACCACCAGGGAAATCCCACCATTTAAAAATTCATGTTAATTCGATACGTTGGTGAAAAAACATTTTGTGGAAATTCTGGCCTCTAGAGTGAGGAAATATACCCTGCATCTTATAGTAGAAGTACACAAACCTCTCCTAGTAGAAGCTGGCAAATTTGAATTAGGCAAATTACAAGGGGTAATTTAGGTAAATTACAAGGTAGTTTCCAGCCCTTCCCCATCACTTAAGTGGAATCTCAGTTTTCAGATTTCTATTAGAATTTTCATGTTTTTAGGACTGCAATTTATTTTAAATGTGTAAAATTGTATTTGTTTCATTTGACCATTGAAAAAGGTGTTAACTGACTTTTTTGGCCAAGGTGGATTTCTGACATAGAATCAGAAATAACAGGTCAAGTCATAATCTAGTTGAGTGTGCTTGTGTTGCCCTCAGCCTTGAGACATCAGCTAATGCTAGGCTGTTGGCCCTGGTCTCTTGGGAATCCATAAAGTGAAATATTCACACCCTCATTGTTTCCCGTTTAAGGACTTCTTATTACTGGAAGTGTAACTTTTAACCTGTATAATGCTGGTTTAAAGTTAAACTCTGTCTGCCCAAATCCCAACTCTCCTCACTGGACTGAGAGTTTTGACTTTTCAAAGAGGTGGAGCAGGTGACTGCCATTGATAAGAGGGGCAAAACAATGGGGCAGGCTGCATTTAAGCACATAACAGGAATGGCAGCGGGCACCCAAACCAACCCCACAGGTAAGATGTGTATGCTGAGCTGCCAGGTGCGGAGGTGGCTGGAGAGAGAACTTACCTTAGAAGGACATAGAACTGGAGGGTCAGAATGGTGATGGCAAACAGGAACACTGTCACTTGGCTGCATGGGACACAGTGAATTACATTGTACATTACTGTTTCAGTGATTTGAATGGCTTTAAGAAACCAAATTCAGGTTCTGTTTCATGGTAATGTTACGTCAAACCTCAGAAATAAAATTTTAAACAGAGCAAAGATGAATTGAGATCCATCCCATTAGAACAAAATTGTCTAATGATACTACACTAAGGACAATAGTTAGCATTTATCGAGTTCCTACTATGTAGCAGACGGGCTTCCCAGGTGGCACCATGGTAAAGAGTCCTTTTGCCAATGCAGGAGATGAGGGTTAGATCTGTGGGTCAGAAAAATCCCTTGGAGAAGGAAATGGCAACGTGCTCCAGTGTTCTTGCCTAAGAAATCCCAAGGGCAGAGGAACCTGGTGGGCCCCAGTACATGGGGTTGCAAAGAGTTGGACATGACTGATCACGCACATACTATATAGCAGGCACTGTGACACTGGTCTCTAAGGAATCTTGAGAACCTTGATTTATTTACCATGGCTGTAAATTAATGCCAAAAGACAACCCACAAGCAATAATAAGAGTTATTACTGTTCATAATTAGTAGAGAAATATGTCACATTTTAAATTTACTTTTTCGCTTAATATGCATACAGTTCAGACTTCCCTGGTAGTCCAGTGGTTAAGAATCTGCCTTGCAATGCAGGGAACACAGGTTCCATCCCTGGTCTGTGAACTAAGATCCCACATGCTGAGGCACCACAACTACTGACTCGAGCCTCAATTAGAGGGTCCAGGCACCTCAACAAAGATCTCATCTGCCCCAACTAAGACCCAACACAGCCAAATAAGTAAATATATATTTTTAAAAACGCACACAATCCTATGAGATGAGATTGTGGTTTCCTATCTTATAAATGAAGAAACTGAGGCTCAGAAAAATTAAATGTCTTATCTCAGGACAAACACCTAATATAGTAAGCGGTAAAGTAAAAGTGTAAGTGTTAATTGATCAGTTGTGTCTGACTCTTTGGGACCCTATGGACTGTAGCCCACCAGGCTCCTTTGTCCATGGAATTCTCCAGGCAAGAATATTGGAGTAAGCGGTAAAGCTACAGTTTAATCCAGTTCTGAGAGTCACGAGATACCTGGAGTAATAGGCAAGTTTGGCCTTGGAGTACAAAAATGAAGCAGGGCAAAGGCTAACAGAGTTTTGCTAAGAGAATGCACTGGTCATAGCAAATACCCTCTTCCAACAACACAAGAGACAGTTGTACACATGGGCATCACGATATGGTCAATACCCAAATCAGATTTATTGTATTCTTTGCAGCCAAAGATGGAGAAGCTCTATACAGTCAACAAAAACAAGACCAGGAGCTGACTGTGGCTCAGATCATGAACTCCTTATTGCAAAATTCAGACATAAATTTAAGAAAGTAGGGGAAACCACTGGACTATTCAGGTATAACCTAAATCAAATCCCTTACAATTATACAGTGGAAGGGACAAATAGATTCAAAGGATTAGATCTGATAGACAGAGTGCCTGAAGAACTATGGACAGAGGTTCATGACATGGTATAGAAGGCAGTGATCAAGACCATCCCCAAGAAAAACAAATGCAAAAAGGCAAAATGGTTGTCTGAGGAGGCCTTACAAATAGCAGAGAAAAGAAGAGAAGCAAAAGGCAGAGGAGAAAAGGAAAGATACACCCATATGAATGCAGAGTTCCAAAGAATAACAAGGAGAGCTAAGAAAGCCTTCCTAACTGAACAATGCAAAGAAATAGAGGAAAACAACAGAATGAGAAAGACTAGAGATCTCTAGTAAGAAAATTAGAGATATCAAGGGAACATTTCATGCAAAGATGGGCGCAATAAAAAACAGAGTGTGGACCTGAAAGAAGCAGAAGATATTAAGAAGAGGTGGCCAGAATATATAGAAGAACTATAAGATCTCAGTAACCTAGATAACCATGATGGTGTGATCACTCACCTAGAGCCAGACATCCTGGAATGTGAAGTCAAGTAGGGCTTAGGAAGCATCACTACAAACAAAGCTAGTGGAGGTGATGGAATTCCAGCAGAGCTGTTTTAAATCCTAAAAGATGATGCTGTGAAAGTGCTGCACTCAATATGCCAGCAAATTTGAAAACTCAGCAGTGGCCACAGAACTGGAAAAGGTCAGTTTTCATTCCAATACCAAAGAAAGGTAATGCCAAAGAATTTTCAAACTACCACACGATTGTACTCTTCTCACATGCTAGCAAAGTAATGCTCAAAATTCTCCAAGGGAGTCTTCAACAGTACATGAACAGAGAACATCCAGATGTTCAAGCTGGATTTAGAAAAGGCAGAGGAACAGGAGATCAAATTGCCAAGATCTGTTGGATCACAGAAAAAGCAAGAGCGTTCCAGAAAAACATCTGCTTCTGCTTTATTGATTACATCAAAGCTTTTGACTGTATGGATCACAACAAACAGTGGGAAATTCTTCAGGAGATGGGAATACCAGACCACCTTACCTGCCTCCTGAGAAATCTGTGTGCAGGTCAAAAAGCAACAGTTAGAACCAGACATGGAACAATGAATTGGTTCCAAATTGGGAAAGGAGTACATCAAGGCTATATATTGTCACCCTGCTTATTTAACTTTTATGTAGAGTACATCATGTGAAATGCCAGACTGGATGAAGCACAAGCTGGAATCAAGATTGCCTGGAGAAATATCAATAACCTCAGATATGTAGATGACACCACCCTTATGGCAGAAAGAGAAACTGAAGAGCCTCTTGTTGAAAGTGAAAGAGGAGAGGAAGAGGCTGGCTTACAAATCAACAGTCAAAAAACTAAGATCGTGGCATCCAGTCCCATCACTTCATGGCAAATAGATGGGGCAACAGTGGAAACAGTGACAGACTTTATTTTGGTGGGGAGGGGGGAGGCGCTCAAGAATCACTGCAGATGGTGACTGCAGTGAAATTAAAAGACACTTGAAATTAAATGACACTTGCTTCTTGGAAGAAAAGCTATGACCAACCTAGACAGCATATTAAAAATCAGAGACATTATTTTGCCAACAAAGGTCCATCTAGTCAAAGCTATGGTTTTTCCAGTAGTCCTGTATGGATGTGAGAGTTGGACTTTATTTATAAAGAAAGCTGAGCGCCAAAGAATGCTTTTGAAGTGTGGTGTTGGAGAACACTCTTGAGAGTCCCTTGGACAGCAAGGAGATCAAACCAGTCAATCCTAAAGGAAATAAGTCTTGAATATTCATTGGAAGAACTGATGCTGAAGCTGAGGCTCCAGTACTTTGGCCACCTGATGCAAAGAACTGACTTATTGGAAAAGACCCTGATGCTGGGAAAGTTTGAAGGCAGGAGGAGAAGGGGGTGACAGAGGATGAGATGGTTGGATGGCATCACCAACCTGATAGACATGAGTTTGAGCAAGCTCCAGGAGTTGGTGATGGACAGGGAAGCCTGGCGTGCTGCAGTCCATGGGGTTGCAATGAGCTGGACACAACTGAACGACTGAACTGAACTGAGAGTCCCAGCCACGCCCTTATGCTATGTTAGCCCTACCTGCAGTTCACACTGGGTAACTCACATTGAGTGAGTTAACTGCCCACCACAACTTAGACAATGAAATGAGGTCTGTGGTTACTGCTCAAACATTTTTAAAATTCTTTTGAAATTACATGTACATAGCTTCCATGCATGGAGAAGGCAATGGCACCCCACTCCAGTACTCTTGCCTGGAAAATCCCATGGACCGAGGAGCCTGGTGGGCTGCAGTCCATGGGGTCGCACGGAGTCAGATATGACTGAAGCAACTTAGCACCAGCAGCAGCAGCTTCCATGCATATAGGAAAATCTTTCTCCTTAACTAGTAGTCCTCTTTCTTCACTGTAAACTATTATTTACCTTCATTATTTATTTTATTAATTGGATTTAGCACTGAATGACTTTAGGGCACTTGTAGGAATCAGATCTCCCCTCCAAAGACAAAGGTTTATCCCCAGTGAAGATACTCAAAACAATAAGCAATTTGAAAATATACCCCCAGACTATTTATTTATTATTTTGTTTTATTTTTTGGCATGTGAGATCTGAAGCTTGGAGTCTTAACCCCTGGAATGCTAGGGAAGGCCCCCTCACCCCCAAACTATTTGAAGCAGTGGCACATGGAACTAAAAGAGTCTCGGGTGTAAGGTTACTATTATAAAAGCATAAGTGTCCCTTTGGCTTTTTTGGTAGCTCAGTCGGTAAAGAATCTGCCTGCAGTGCAGGAGGCCCAGGTTCAATCCCTGGGTCGGAAAGATCTCCTGGAGAAGAAAATGGCAACCCACTCCAGTATTCTTGCCTGGAGAATTCCATGGACAGAGGAGCCTGGCAGGCTCCATCCAGGGGGTGGCATGGTCGGGCTTTACTGAGCTAACTAACATCCTAACTAACTAGTGTACCTTTAGAGCTGTAAATCTGAGGGGCTGCCAAGTCAATCCCATTAGCAGTCGGGCAACATAGATTTAATTGTACTGAGCATCCTGAAGTGTGACAAGAAAACCAGTTTTTTTTAAGTTTATGTTTTAAAAGCTGACTTAATGTTTGCAAAATGTTTCATTAACGTTTACACATCAGTGTTTTTGAAACTTAGTGATAATTTTAAAACTGAAACTAATTTCCCTTCAACCTCCAAGTGTGTTAGTCGCTCAGTGGTATCCCACTCTTTACAACCCCATGGACTATAGCCCGCCAGGCTCCTCTGTCCATGGTATTCTCCAGGCAAGAATACTGGAGTGGGTTGCTGCACCCTCTTCCAGGGGATCTTCCCGACCCAAGGGTCGAACCTGGGTCTCCTGCATTGCAGGCAGATTTTTTACCATCTGAGCCACCAGGGAAGCCCTTAAGCCTCAAGACAGCCCCAGGAAGAAATGACCTTTTTGCCACAGTGGGCTGGGGAGGGACACTTACAGCCTGAGCTGGTGAGATCTTGGCAGCCAACAGTGCAAGCGATAGGCTGAGTGAGCCAGACAGAAGTGAATCATGGTGACCCGGGTCCCGGAGCACCTGGAGCAGGGCACGGAGGATCCGGAACAGTCCTGTTAGAGCTTCTAGACCTCTTCTCCACCTGCCAGGGCCTCCATCCCTACACACCAACCCTGCGAACCCTGGGGGATACGGAGGAAGTTCTCTCCAGGGGAGAGGGACAGGTCCTAGTTCTTTTAAAGCCACTCTAGGCTATGATAGGAGCTCCCTGTAACTTGATTCTTCTATGGCTTTAAGGTTCTGAAGTCTAAAGCTGGCTGTGTTAACAGTGAATTAGTAACACTGAGTTGGATATTTGAGACAGGTCACGAATGTGAAAAGAGGGAAAGCTTCCTTTAGGCTGAGAGATCAGCTTTCCCTTCTCAGTCCTTCCCCTGGGGAGGACCTGGAAACCTGAGCCCATCCCCAAGGGCAGGGAGAGCGCTTCAGGCTCTTCCATCCTTCCTTCTCTGAACAGCAAGCAACTCCCTCCCTCCGAGACCTGCTCAGTCTCCCTGGAGCGTGGTACCTGAAACTTGAGATGGTTGGGACCAGAACCAAGGCTGGACTCCAGCTGAACCGAGAGCCTCCACCAGGGTCCTTGAGAGCACGCTCAGTAGCTGAACAGACACCCTAATTTCCCGGTGGGCCCAGACCACCCCATAATAGCATAGGTGCTTTGTTTGCATGAGTATGGGGTGGGGCAGGTAACAGGTGGGCAGAGGCAATAAGCCCCAAGTGAATCCTGGTGTCATCCTTGGGATGATAATTGAAAGGTACATTTAAATCATTCTAACCCATGAACTCTTTTTTAATGTTGTGTGAAGCATTATTGATCCTTGTCCCCTTTATTTCCTCTTCACAGTTAGCAGTGTCCCTGTGATTCCTGCCGCTGTTTGGAGTACACCTCAAGTATTTATTGAATACATGTTTCCTAATTTCCATTCCCACCAACTGTACTTAAACGGAAGTTCTCATTACTTTTAACTGGACTTCCTCTCTTGCTTTGCCCCTTCTAGTTAATCTGATAGCATCACTGACATCAGTATTATCACTTCCTCACAAATAACAGCTACCATTTATTTTGCCACTGTGCCAGGCAATGTGATCAGCGTTTTGCCATATCATGCCATTATCTCTATTTTACAGATGAGGACACAAAGTTAAATGGTCAGGTCAGGGTCATATAGCCATTTGCTGCTATTCAGTCACTAAGTTGTGTCCAACTCTTTGTGACCCCATGGACTGCAGCACTCCAGGCTCCCCTGTCCTTTACTATCTCCCAAAATTTGCACAGATTTATGTGCCTTGAATTGGTGATGCCATCCAACCATCTCATCCTCTGTCACCCCCTTCTCCTCCTGCCTTCAATCTTTCCCAGCATCAGGGTCTTTTCCAATGAGTCAGTTCTTTGCATCAGGTGGCCAAAGTACTGGAGCCTCAGCTTCAGCATCAGTTCTTCCAATGAATATTCAGGACTAATGTCCTTTAGGATTGACTGGTTTGATCTCCTTGCTGTCCAAGGGTCTCTCTAGAGTCTTCTCCAACACCACAGTTCAAAAACATCAATTCTTTGGTGCTCAGTCTTCTTAATGGTCCAACTCTCACATCCATACACGGCTGCTGGAAAAACCATAGCTTTGACTCTACGGACCTTCATTGGCAAAGTGATGTTTCTGCTTTTTAATATGCTGTTTAGGTTTATCATAGCTTTCCTTCCAAAGAGCAAGCATCTTTTAATTTCATGGCTGCAGTCACTATCTGCAGTGATTTTGGAGCCCAAGAAAATAAAATCTGTCATACAACCATGTAACACCAACATCACCTTGTTTTTCTAGAACCCTGTTGCCACGCCATTGCTCAGAAACCTTCAGAGTTTCGTGTTATCTATGGAACTGAGGTTGCCATTTCTCAGCTTCTCAGTTAGGAGGGCTCATTTCCAATCTACACAGCCCCAATTTACCTCTCAATTTTCTCTTTGGTGCTGGAGAACCTAGGAATCACAATACCTAAATTCTAGCCCTGGGTCGCCACTCAGTAACTCTGTCCAATGAGAGCAAAAAATTGGAGCGAAAGTAAGTTGGTCATCCTAGCAATTTGGTCTGAACACTATTGGGCTATAAATAAATGATCCTTATGCAGGTCTTTGAGTGTTGGCAAGACTTAGGAGCACACAATGAGGGGTTTTATAGCCTTAATTTCCAATTCATTTTCAACTCATTATTTCTTCTTTGAGATGTTCGTAATAATGGAGAATTAGATAAACCTAAATGACTAATGATAGACGATTAACTGGAAAAACTAAATACGTAGCAATAGGTTATTATTTGGAATAAAGTAAATGTCCTCGGCCATTCTTTTTCTTTTTTGGTGAAAATTAAATGATAATGTGCATGAAATTAGTTTATAAGTAGAGTATCCTATAAATGTTGTTGTGGTCATTCATTGTATTTCTACATTAATCATAAAAATACTTTGAGCTCTACAGGTGATCCCCCAAAAGTTCCCAAAGTGCTTTCAGCATTTTGGCATCATTGGAATTATCTTTGTAAGTGCTCAGAATTATTATTTTGAAACATAACTTGATATGTAAGAATATTTTAAACTTCACAGTAGTGAAGGTATTTTTTTTATTGATAGTTAATAGACTGTTTGTTAAAGAAGTGATTAGAGCTGGTACTTCCCTGGTTCTCCAGTGATAAAGAATCTGCCTGCCAATACAGGGGACCCAGGTTCAGTCCCTATTCTGAGAAGGTCCCGCACACTGCAGAGCAACTCAGTTGGTACTCTAGAGCCCATGCTCTGCAACAAGAGAAGCCACCACAGTGAGAAGTCTTCACGCTGCAACTAGAGAGTAGCCCCCACTTGCTGCAAGTAGAGAAACCCTGTGCATAGCACCAACGTGCAGCCAAAAATAAATTAAAATATTTTTTAAAAAGAAGTAAGTCATTAGAAATGAGTGATATGAGTTGGAAAGGTTCACCAAGTCCCTCTGCTCAATATTCTGTAATAGCCTAAAGGGGAAAAGAATTTGTAAAAGAGTAGACACATGTATATGTATAGCTGAGTCACTTGGCTGTGCACCTGAAACTAATGCAACATTGTTAACTATGCTCCAGTATAAAATAAGAATCGGAAAGAAAAGCAATGATAGAAGGTATGAGTTTATTTTTAAGGCATTTGGGTAAATTCCTCCTAATTAAAAAAAATTAAATAATTTAAAATAAGTTGCCTTGCATTACTTCAGTAGGGTTTTGGAAGGATCAAATGGAATAATCAGTATCAGGAAGAGTTTGTCAATTGAAAACTGTTACTCAGTTGAAAGTGATAATATGACCTTGTTGACTAAGAGGAAAAGTACAGTTTCGAAGGACGGGTTGTTGGGGAGTTATCTTTGGTGGATAATAATGTCATTGTGGGCCTTCCCCGGTGGCTTATCAGGTAAAGAATCCACCTATAGTGCAGGAAACACAGGTTTGATCCCTGCGTCAGGAAGATCCCCTGGAGGAGGAAATGGCAACCCACTCCAGTCTTCTTGCCTGAAGAATTCCACGGACAGAGGAGCCTGGGGGGCTACAGTCCAGAGGGTCTCAAAGAGTCAGACGTGACTGAGCAGCTAGACATAGTGGCACCCTGCACAGTGTCACTGTTCTGTTACCCATGGCCACAATAGTGCAGTCTCAGCACCATTAAGCTTTCATGTTTGCTCATAAGTCTAGGCCCACCTTGTGGGCCAGCTGATCCAGGCTCAGCTGACCTCACCTGACCTGCTTGTGCTTCTGGGCAGATTGAGGCTTGACTGATCTAGGATGGCCTCGGCCAGGCAGCTGGCTATTGGCTGTCTGTCAGCGGGAGCATCGTCTCTGTCCTGCAGGTTCTGTCATCCTCCAACAGGCTGGCCTGGGCTTGTCTTCATGGAAGGGCAGGAGTCCAAAGGAGAGTGGGTGTGCACAATGCCTCAGAGGCCTAGGATCAGAATGGGCATGTTTTCCCATGTGCCATGTTATTTGGGCCAAAGCAAGTCACAGAGGGTGGGAAGATTCCATTCCTTTATGAAAAGAGCTATAAAATCACATTGGAAAGGAAGGGTGGGGAAATGGAGCCATTTTTGCAATTCACCCAGTGTAGTCACTGAAGCCAAGCATTTTTTCCATCTCTTTGGTTTGTGGGTTTTTTATTGGTGATGTTTTTTGTTTGTTTCTTACTTTTTGACTGCAGCATGTGGGATTTTGGCTCCCCAACCAGAGATTGAACCCGAGCACACTGCATTGGAAGTGCAGAGTCTTAACCACTGGACCACCAGGAAAGTCCCTCCATTTGCTTGAAATGAGTATGTGGAAAGACATCAAAAGACCTTGAACTGAACTTACTTTCTTTTTCCTTTGCAGGCAATAAGAGAAGTGTCAGTTTTCCATTTAGATCAACAACTTCAAACTCTCAGCATGGAGAACTCAGAGAAGACAGAAGTAGTTCTCCTTGCTTGTGGGTCCTTTAATCCTATCACCAACATGCACCTCCGGCTGTTTGAGCTGGCCAAGGACTACATGAATGGAACAGGTAGGAACAGTAACCAGCAGCAACGATGGGGTTCAGGATACACTGCCGTAAAATGTGGCACCTTGGCCTATTGGACATTTTAAGCTGGCGGATTTTGATAAAACAGCAGAAGCAGGAAGGTCACTTTGCCCTCCACCCCTCTTCCCTGAAAGTGAAAGTCCATGGAATTTTTCAGGCCAGAATACTGGAGTGGGTAGCCTTTGCCTTCTCCAAGGGATCTTCCCAACCCAGGGATTGAACCCAGGTCTCTCGCATTGCAAGTGGGTTCTTTACCAGGTGAGCCACAAGGGAAGCCTATGAAGCAGATTGTAAAACATTCACGCAACAGATGCCCTCCCTAAACTCAGAGAAATGGAGCATCCTTATCTGTGAAGAGAAAGGAATGCCAAGCAGACAGGACTTGTTGGATTCCCCAAAGCTCCTACACTTACCTTGTACTCTTTGTTGTTAAGTCGCTCAGTCTTGTCCGACTCTTTGTGTCCCCATGGACTACAGCACACCAGGCTTCCCTGGCCTTCACCGTCTCCTAGCGCTTGCTCAAATTCATGTCTATTGGGTTGGTGATGCCATCAAACCATATCGTCCTCTGTCGTCCCCTTCTCTTCTTGCCTTCAGTCTTTTCCAGCATCAGGGTCTTTTACAATGAGTCAGCTCTTTGCATCAGGTGGCCAAAATATTGGAACTTCAGCTTCATCATCAGTCCTTCCAATGATATTAAGGATTGATTTCCTTTAGGATTGACTGGTTTGATCTCCTGCACTCCTTGCTCTGTCATTTTTCCCCATGACTGTTCACTCTTCATCAAACCTAGCATAAGAATACTTAGGTTTAACTGTGTCTTGGGCTCTTCATTTCCTTATTAAGGTTCCCCTGTCACATAAATCTTACATTAAGTTAATTCATATGCTTTTCTCCTGTCAATCTATTCTTTGTCAGTTTACACCAGCCAGGGACCCTAAGAAGGTGCAAGAAAACTTTTTCTCCCCTGCATATACACAGATTCATTTTGTTTTGTTATGGAAATAATCATGCTATGTGTTGATAGATGGATGAGTGTGCCAACTCACTAATAATCAGGGAACTAAAATAATAGAGTGATATTTTTCCCATCACCTTGACAAGAATTTTTAAAACTTGATAATGTCAAATATCAGGTGTTGGGAAGGAATGGGCTCTTGGATATTCAATGGATTAAGGCTTTTTACAAGGCAGTTTCGGGCACAACTGATCGACTAACATACACATAAGACAGTTTGGCAATATCAATCAAAATTTATTAATAAACTGCTGACGAATGGGTGGTCTGTTTGATGGGTACGAAATTTCAGTTGGGGAAGTTGAAAGAGTTCTGGAGATGGATTGTAGTGATGGTTGTATAACATGTCACAATATTGTACACTTAAAATGGTTTAAATGGTAAATTTTATGTATGTATATTTTACCACATTTAAAAATAAATAAGTAAACTTGTGTCATTGTTTAAAAAAAAGGAGGAGGGGACCTGTGACTATGAAACCATATTGATGATTCTATTTCCTGTACATAAAATCTAATCTGTTATACCTTATGTAAAGTCTAATTCTTTACCCCAGGAAAATATAAAGTTATCAAAGGCATAATTTCTCCAGTCGGCGATGCATATAAGAAGAAAGGACTCATCTCTGCCTGTCACCGAGTTATCATGGCAGAACTTGCCACCAAGAACTCAAAATGGATAGAAGTTGATACATGGGAAAGTCTTCAGAAAGAGTGGACAGAGACAGCCAAGGTGCTAAGGTAATCATGGTGAAGTCCTGCAGTTCCTGTGTGGGGTCATCACAAGGCTGCGAAGCACATGAACAGGCCTGGGTACTATTCAGCCTTTGTGTCTTTTATTGTGTTTTGAGATGTTTGCATGCTTGTTAACTGTGTACATCCCTGTAAAAGAACAGGAAGTATACTTGGCCTGTCTGTGCCCTGGTGAAAAAGGTAAAGCTGTAAGATGATGACACTGTGGTCAGTCTTCTCAGGTATAAAAGACAAAGGCAGATAATTGGGCTTCCCTGGTGGCTCAGCGGTAAAGAATCTGCCTGCCAGTGCAGGAGGCACTGGTTCATTCCCTGGTCCGGGAAGTTCCCCTGTGCCACAGAGCAACTAAGCCTGAGCACCACAGCTACTAAGCCTATGTGCTACAGTTAGTGAAGCCCATGCTCAGCAACAAGAGAAGCCACTGCTCACTGCAGCTAGAGAGTAGCCTGTGCTTGAGAGTAGCCTCTGCTCGCCACAGCTAGAGGAAAGCCCAAACAGCAGTAGAGACCCAGCACAGCCATAAATAAATAAATAAAATTTTATATATATGTAGAAAGATGAAGATAGGTAATTTAAGGAAGAGAGGCCATGATTCTTGATCACAGAGAGACCTGGTTTGGATGCTGCTTCCATTATAGCATATAGGGAGTTGTCACAGATCACTGTGCTCAGGACTCTGAAACCGTTCCAGTTTAAGGATTCAGAACCCAGAGTGAGTGACATCTAATTACTACTTAATGTTCTCTTGAGTGGCACATCCCCGGTGGCTCAGTGAGTAAGAAATCTGCCTGCAAGGCAGGAGACACAGGAGGCGTGGGTTCAGTCCCTGGGTTGGGAAGAACCCCTGGAGGAGGAAATGGCAACGCACTCCAGTATCCCTGTCTGGGAAATCTTATGAACTGAGGAGCCTGGAGGGTACAGTCCGTGGGGTTACAAAGAGTTAGACACGACTGAGCTACTAAGCAAGCAAGTTCTCTTGAGTATAAAACACAAGGGCTTTCTGAAAAACCTTTCTGTCTCATGTCTATTCTTAGAGATGTCTATTAGAAATGTCTATTCTTTGAATCTTCTGGTTCTAACCATATTAATTACGATTTGGATAGGAAATAGAACCACTCTGAGCATTTTAAGCAGAAAGGGACTTTAGGTTGAAAGGGCTGGAGGAGTGGAAGTGGTGGTTTGTTTCAAGATCATGTCCCCTTAACTGCAGCTGAAGTTCAGGAAACTATTCCTGCTTCTGCTGCCACAAATGCGGCGGTTAAACTGTCCCAGGCTCCTAGCGTGAGGGACAGGACGGTGGAATATAGGGTCTGGCCTCCATGCCAACCTGTCAAGGTCCAGAGCCTCCCAAATCTCTCTGCCTCTGAGGACCTCTGGGAAGTGATTTCAGGGTGGGATTGAACCTAGCCAGCAGACAACGTCCAACCCAGTGACTTACCCAGAAGCTTAGCAGGGAGAAGAGGGTGACTTCTATTCATTGGTCAGAAATTCTCCCATCAGAGACCAGGCCCCTCCTCACCCAGCCCTCTTTGGCTCCAGAATAACCTTCCTGTTCATTCCTGAGGGAAGGGGGTTACGGGCACCAGGGGCCCACAGTTGTCTCTCACACATGTTGCTCCTGTTACCTGGGTAACTACTACTATAAAGCCGTGGACATCCTGCCAGCCGGAGTGAAGCTGCATACAGATCCTGCCTGTGGGCCCTTCCGCTTAGGCTTCAGACACTTGTCACACCCTCAGACCTTATCCTCGGCATTGAATTCTTCATTACTAGGTTAGGCCATACTCTTTTTAAAAAATATTTATTTTTATTTATTTATTTGGCTGTGTCAGGTCTTAGTTAAGTTGCATAGCATCTTCAATCTTCGTTGCAGCATGAGGGATCTTTAGCTGTGGCATGTGGGATCTAGTTCCCTGACCAGGAATCGAACCTGGGTCCCCTGCATTGGAAGCGTGGAGTCTTAGCCACTGGACCACCAGGGAAGTCCTAGGCAGGCCATACTCCTCAGTGGTCAAGGGTGTGGGCTCTGAAGCCAGGCTGTTGGGATTCAAATTCTGGCTCTGCCATCTATAAGCTAAATGACCTTGGGCAAATTGGTCACTGTCCTTCTCTCTCAATAGGTATAATAAACAATTCTGATAGAATGCTGGCAGTACTATAGTTGCTTTATAGTAACCAAAACATTTACTCAATCTGGTTGTTCTTGACTACCTCCTATGTCTAAGAGGCTCTACTAGAAGCTGGGGGTACAAACTCTAAGCCTGTACTTCCTCTCCATTATGGGGATAATAATACTATGACATGGGATGTTGAGAAGATTTCATCAAATCATTCATGCAAGAGATTTGGTGTAGTGGTTAACACATAATAGATAATCAGCGTTTTAACTCTGGTCATTGTGACACAGACACATACAGCTTAGGATAGTAATAGCTACCATTTGCTGTGCTCCCAGGAGTTTCCCTACTCTCTATTCTTTTAATTTATTTCCTTAGTTTAGTTTTGACTGTGCTGGGTCTTTGTCGCTGTGCAAGGACTTTCTCTAGTTACCGTGCACGGGCTTCTCTTTGTAGTGCCTTCTCTTGTTGCAGAGCACAGGCTGTAGACCATGCAGGTTTCAGTAGTTGTGGCACATGGGATTTAGTCTCTTAGTTCAATTCCAGGGATTGAACCTGTGTCCCCTGCCCTGGCAGGTGGATTCTTAACCACTGGACCACCAGGGAAGTCCCTGTTGCTTTCCATTCTTGACAGCCAGAGCCCAGGGCCACTGCGTCTTGACTAGCATCCATCTTGACCTGACAGTACTGTGTACTTGAAGGTATCCTTTCTGAATAATCAGGTATTGTGTGTACCTGTGGTTACACATTTTTAACAGCTCCCAACCTTTAACTTTGTGTCAGAGGCTCTCAGGCCTCTCCATGGGGATGATATTTCAGTTGAGCATTGTGAGAAAGAGAAATAAATATTCTGTTGCTTTGTTGTTTTATAGACACCATCAAGAGAAGCTGGAGGCCAGTATCTGTGATCCCCAGCAGAACTCACCCGTGCTGGAAAAGCCTGGACGGAAGAGAAAGTGGGCTGAACAAAAACAAGATTTTAGTGAAAAGAAATCCCTAGAGCAAACAAAAACGAAAGGTCTTTATGTTTTCCCAGGACTTAGCAATGCGGGCTGTTAAGACTCTAAGGCTGGGCAAGCCCCCTTTGTATTTGCTTTCATATTCAATGTGTGTGGGTGCCTGGAAAATGCCCCTTGTTAGTTTTCTTTTTTCTTTCTTTTTTTGTTCTTCCTTTGGCTGTATCACACAACTTGTGGGATCTCAGTTCCCCAAACAGGGATTGAACTCAGGCTGCGGCAGTGAAAGCCCAAATTTGTAACCACTAGGCCACGAGGAAACTCTCCGCCCCGTGTTAGTTTTCTGATAGGAGGAAAGGAGAGTCAGAGGCACCCTGAGTTTATTTCTCCTGCGGTAGGTCAGGTCTGGATCTCTTTTTGGAAAAGCTGAATCTGATAAAAATTATGAATCCTCAGAAAAACAGACATACACATTTTTTTTTTCTGCACTGGATCTTTGTTGCTGCACCAAGGCTCTTTGTAGTGGCAGTGAACAGGGGCTACTGTTTGTTGCTGTGCATGGGCTTCTTATTGAGGTGGCTTCTCTTGTTATGGAACACCAGCTCTAGAGCTCAGGCTCAGTAGTTGTGGCCCATGGGCTTAGCTGCCCCACCGCATATGGGATCTTCTTGGACCAGGGGTTGAACCCATGTCCCCTGCATTGGCAGCTGGATTCCTAACCGCTGGACCACCAGGGAGAGTCCTACACATTCATTTTGATGCCAGGAGTTATTAAAAAAAACAATCCCTGAGGCTCTATTTTCTCTTTTTCCCAGGTGTGCCAAAGGTGAAGCTGCTGTGTGGAGCAGATTTTTTGGAGTCCTTTGGTGTGCCCAATCTATGGAAGAGTGAGGATATCACCAAAATCCTGGGAGACCACGGGCTCATATGTATTACTCGGGCTGGGAATGATGCCCAGAAGTTCATCTACGAATCCGACGTACTGTGGAAACACCAGAACAACATTCACTTGGTGAACGAATGGATCACCAATGACATCTCCTCCACGAAGATCCGGCGAGCCCTCAGGAGGGGCCAGAGCATTCGCTACTTGGTCCCCGATCTTGTACAAGAATATATTGAAAAGCATAATCTGTATAGCTCTGAGAGTGAGGAGAGGAATGTTGGAGTGGTCCTGGCTCCTTTGCAGAGAAACACTACAGAAGTTAAGGCATAAGAAATTCTACAGCATGGTATTTTAGACTTCTTTTTTGGGAGTTTGAAACCATGTGGGTGTTAGTAACTAGGGGAAGAAATTGTTATTCTCTTTAATAAAGTTTAACAGTTTGGTAAAATCAGCAGTAAATTAAAGTTAGGTTTATCTTTTTACTAGAAGTTGCTAAGATGAATGTGTTCAATATGTTGTTTTTAGTTTGGCCATGCCATGCAGCATGCGGAATCTTAGTTCCCCAAACAGGGATCGAACCAGTGCAGTGGGAGCACAGAGTCTTAACCAATGGACTACCAGGGAAGTCCACAAGTTCCTTTATCTTTAAAACAAGAGATTAGCAGGACTAAAACCAGAGGAACATTCCATCAAACTAAGTACAAAAACAATTCAAAAAGAGCACCCTGACTTTACCACATAAAGAGAAGTGAAGTGCGAAAAGTGAAGTCTAGGAATTTCCTGGTGGTATAGTGGTTAGGACTGCACTCTCACTGCCGAGGGCCTGGCCTTAATCCCTGATCAGGAACTAACATCCCACATGCTGTGCAGCGAAAAAAAAAAAAAAAAAAAGAAAATTAAGAGTCCACTTAAGATCCTGACTTAAGTTATGAAAGGAATGAACATTTTATGCATGCCTAAAAGTGGCCAAACAACTCTTAAAATAATGATCTTGTAAAAGGCATCAGCTATCTCCAGCTGTGCAGAATACAACCTGTGAATGATCTGGAAGACACTTTACACCAGTTGTTCATTCTCTCTGACACATCTCAGAAGGCCAGTGAAGCTTTGCTAAGGCATGTTGCCTGCAGCATCACTTTTGGAGGTAGGAAGAGGCGTCCAGGCCCTGGAGCGTTTAGAAAGGTACACAGGTGTTTCTGATGCCCTTGACAGATAGGGAGCCTCTGCTGTCCACATGTTATGCACGGATTCTCTTAGCACATAAGAGACCTCTGAGAGTGAGGTCTCTTATTCAAGGAGTCTCATGCCAGAGAATGAAAGAGGCCTCATTCAAGGATTTTATGAAGTGTGAATGCTCTTAGCCTTTACTAATAGCTTAATAATCAAACAATGAAGGGACATGAGAAATACCACACTGAGTCAGCCCAGCAGTTCCTTTAGCTCAGAGTTTTGAGGCCCTGATGAATGGTTTGTGCAAGAAAGCTCCACAGTCTCAATCTAAAACTCTTGAGTTTTGAAAGACCCTTGCAGTTTCTGTTCCATTCCCTGTGAATCTGCCATTTGTGAATTTAAGCAGAAAAAGAGCCTGTTTTTTATGCTTTGTCTCTTGTTCTTTTGTATGAACTTTAACCAAAGTAGAACACTCAAATAATAATTGAAGTCATAACATTATGTTAAAAAGACAAACTTGTTATATGATTTGCTACTGATTAAAATTCTGTGGCAGTTTTACCCATACCGCATAATTGCACTCATCTCACATGCTAGTAAAGTAATGCTTAAAATTCTCCAAGCCAGGCTTCAGCAATATGTGAACCAAGAACTTTCAGATGTTCAAGCTGGTTTTAGAAAAGGCAGAGGAACCAGAGATCAAATTGCCAACATCTGCTGGATCATCAAAAAAGCAAGAGAGTTCTAGAAAAACATCTATTTCTGCTTCATTGACTATGCCAAAGCCTTTGACTGTGTGGATCACAATAAACTGTGGAAAATTCTGAAAGAAATGGGAATACAGACCACCTGACCTGCCTCTTGAGAAACCTATATGCAGGTCAGGAAGCAACAGTTAGAACTGGGCATGGAACAACAGACTGGTTCCAAATAGGAAAAGGAGTATGTCAAGGCTGTATATTGTCACCCTGCTTATTTAACTTATATGCAGAGTACATCATGAGAAACACTGGGCTAGAAGAAGCATAAGCTGGAATCAAGATTGCTGGGAGAAATAT
The DNA here is from genome assembly GCF_016772045.2 of Ovis aries. Lineage (NCBI taxonomy): Eukaryota > Metazoa > Chordata > Mammalia > Artiodactyla > Bovidae > Ovis > Ovis aries. Next base: position 42,834,220 of record NC_056065.1, on the reverse strand, counting down.
CAATAACCTCAGATATGCAGATGACACCACCCTTATGGCAGAAAGTGAAGAGAAACTAAAAAGCCTCTTGATGAGTGGAAAAGGAGAGTGAAAAAGTTGACTTAAAGCTCAGCATTCAGAAAATGAAGATCATGGCATCCAGTCCCATCACTTCATGGGAAATAGATGGGGAAACAGTGGAAACAGTGTCAGACTTTATTTTTTTGGGCTCCAAAATCACTGCAGATGGTGACTGCAGCCATGAAATTAAAAGGCGCTTACTCCTTGAGAGAAAAGTTATGACCAACCTAGATAGCATATTCAAAAGCAGACATTACTTTGCCAACAAAGGTCCCTCTAGTCAAGGCTATGGTTTTTCCAGTGGTGATGTATGGATATGAGAGTTGGACTGTGAAGAAGCTGAGTGCCAAAGAATTGATGCTTTTGAACTGTGGTGTTGGAGAAGACTCTTGAGAGTCCCTTGGAATGCAAGGAGATCCAACCAGTCCATTCTGAAGGAGATCAGCCCTGGGATTTCTTTGGAAGGAATGATGCTGAAGCTGAAACTCCAGTACTTTGGCCACCTCATGCGAAGAGTTGACTCATTGGAAAAGACTCTGATGTTGGGAGGGATTGAGGGCGGGAGGAGAAGGGGCCGACAGAGGATGAGATGGCTGGATGGCATCACTGACTCAATGGACATGAGTCTGAGTGAACTCCGGGAGATGGTGATGGACAGGGAGGCCTGGCGTGCTGCGATTCATGGGGTCGCAAAGAGTCAGACACGACTGAGCGACTGAACTGAAAGCACAAAGGCCAGAAATAGCTTTTTTTAGAATAGTTTTATGGTTCATGAAAATCATTCTGTGATAGAAACAGGACTAAAGTTAACTTTCTAAAGGAAGTAGAATAATTTATCTTTGCTTACCTACACCGAATTATTCACATTGCATACTACACTACTCCGGATGAAGGATTTATGCCTCTGCAGAAGAAAAAAAAAAAAACACACTTAAATCTGTGCAGTTGAATAGTCTTATCTGAAGCCACAGTTTTAAAAAGGAAATAAAGTTGGCAAATGTAAATTATATGGCTCTTGGCCTCTTCTTTTAATTTTTACTTATTTATTTATGGCTGCATTGGGTCTTGGTTGCAGCCTGTGGGATCTTTCATTGTGGCATGCAGACTTCTCTCTAGCTGAGGCCCCCAGGGTCAATAGTGGCAGCTCACCAACTGTGGCATGTGGGATCTAAGTTCCCCAACCAGGGACTGAACCTGTGTCCTTTGCATTGGAAGGTAGATTCTTAACCACTGGACCACCATGGAAGTCCCCATTCCTGGCTTATTCTTACTGAAGTCAATGGATCTGTTTCTCAAAGACAGAGAATACAAAGCTTGACGCTCAGTGGTTTCAGTCTCTCAACCTGCTGAATGAATGAAAGGTCATAACCTCAGATCATAGAAATGAGAATCATTCCCCTGCTCCTCAGTTTTTTGGAGTTTAAAAATTGGAGCAGTACTGAAAAATAGCAATAGAACTATTGCTAGAAGTCGATGAAGTTATCAAAATTTAACTTTGATTTCTTCTCCTGGAAAACTACACAAGTTTATCTGAAGTATGTCTGAACTGCAGGAAGGTTCCAGTGCTAGAAACTTCTTTTCTACTATGAAGCCTTTTCATCTAGAAGTGCCCATAGTTTGCTGAGTGTATTGACCTCAGGGCCTGCTGGGTAAGGCTCATAGGGACCCTCCCAGGAGACCTGGTAACAGTGAAATGGTCCTATTGTTGTGGCATTTATGAATCAGCAACTTTATACACAGAAGGAGCTGCTTGGCTTTTTGTCCCCATACCAGGATGCTGCTAATGCCATGCATAATAACATGTTTTGGGGCCTCCTTAAGGACACAGGTTCCTCTTTGGATAATGAAATTAGGACAATGAATTGAACAAGACAATAAATAGTAACTGTTGCAGCTTTCATTGAGGAAGAGGGGAAAATGCCATTGTTTATTGTCTATCATGTCTCATATTTGGCACTTATAATGTGAATTTAGGAATTGTGCAGAGCTGGTGTATTATTTGATGCTGGTAGGGGTGGTTGTTTGCTTATATGCTGCTGCTGCTAAGTTGCTTCAGTCATGTCCAACTCTTGTCAACCCTATAGACTGTAGCCCTCCAGGCTCCTCTGTCCATGGGGTTCTCCAGGCAAGAATACTGGAGTGGGTTGCCATGACCTTCTCCAGGGGATCTTCCTGACCGGGGGGGTTGAACCTGGGTCTCCTGCATTGCAGGCAGATGCTTTACCACTGAGCCACCCAGAATGCCTAATAAATACTACAAATTATTTATCATGTATCTGAAACTTGAGAATCCTGTTTCTAGTTTATTTTTTGCCACTTCCAGCAACCTTAGATGGGAGGAACAAATCTGAGAGGAAGTATGGAGAAGCCCATTCATGGAGCCAGCCCGACTGAAGTCAAGTGTGTGGGGTGGGATGTGGGGCTCATAGGAGGGAAGCTTGGTGGGGTCCACATACAGTTTTTGACCTGTTACAGTAGCACCAGCACATGGTGGGGAATTCCTGTCTGTTGGACTCCTCCTCTGGGACAATACCCCTACTCCGCTCAGGAAATCACCTTGGTTTCAGTGCTGAGATTCAGATCCATGTCTGCCTCAAGTGCCTTATCAGTCAATAATGCAGCAGACAGTGTTTCCCAAATCAAGTGCCCAAGTTTTTCCAGACCAGTGGGTAACATGACAACAATGACACGTTTAAAAATGTTAGGGAAATTTTCAAACAGTGATAAAAGTAAAATAGGGGCTTCCCTGGTAGCTCAGTGATAAAGAAAGTGAAAGTGAAGTAGCTCAGTCGTGTCTGACACTTTGCAACCCCAGGGACTGTAGCCTACAAGGCTCCATGGGATTCTCCAGGCAAGAATACTGGAGTGGGTTGCCATTTCCTTCTCCAGGGGATCTTCCTGACCCAGGGATCAAACCCAGGTCTCCTGTATTGCAGGCAGACACTTTAACCTCTGAGCCACCAGGGAAGCCCTGGTGATAAAGAACCCTTCTGCTAATGCAGGAAACATGGGTATGATCCCGTCTGGGAAGATCCCACATGCCTTGGAGCAACTAAGCCCATGCGCCACAACTACTGAGCCCATGTGCACCAACTACTGAGGCCCATGCACCTGGAGCCCATGTTGCGCAACAAGAGAAGCCACCGCAGTGAGAAGCCCGTGCTCCACAACTAGAGAGTGGGCCCCACTCATTGCAACTGAGCAAAGCCCGTGCAGCAACGAAGACCCAGCACCGCCAAAAAGAAGTTTAATAAATCCCCTGTGTATCTAGGTCTTATCCCCGAAATGGGACCAAGCTCCCTCATGGCGCTGCCTCCTTGTGTTAGGAGGGGAGGTATAGATGAGGTGAAGTTTATTTTATGTCTTTACTGTATGCACCATTCTTTCCTGGACCAGTGTCAGATTTCATCAAATGCCAGAAAAATGCCTCCACTACAAACGCCCCCCACCATTCCTGCTCATCACTGTCTAGGAGAAAGCACTGCTCGTCCACAAGCATAGGACTGCATCTTGGCTCTTAATTTTATGGTTCACTTTGCCAGTATCAAATGGAAGGAAAGAAAGCACAAATTTGGACAAGTAACATTTGTCTTTCCTTTCCAGACATAGCTTTGGTCCTAGTCGGGAAGAAAGATCTTGGAATTGTAGAGGAGAAGATTTCTCCTTCTCCCATGGGCAAGTCCAATCTATGTCCAATCTACTTCAACATCCATTCAACCCTACCCATAATAGATGGTCCTTGCCCAAACTGGCCAAGAGCCATACTAACCAGCACAGTTGCTGACACTATTATTCCTATGAATTTCATTTTCAGGCCAACATTTAGAACAATAAGATTTTAAGGGTAGGAAGGAAATATGATTTCTCCATGTCCTGTTCCCTTAGTTATCTGGAATTTAAATAGGTTTCATGCTCCAGAAATCTGGTCAGAGTTCATAGTTCTGTGCCCTTAAAGTGGTAAAGTTTATCTAATCTCAGGACTTAATATCATCCCGTCATATTCCATCAAAGGAATCAATGTTTTGTACTTATGAGGATCAGTAGCCTCATTTTGAGTAAGGCAATGTCACTATGGGCCTTAGGAAGCATCACTACAAACAAAGCTAGTGGAGGTGATAGAATTCAAGTTGCAAATCCTAAAAGATGATGCTATGAAAGTGATGCACTCAATGTGCCAGCAAATTTGGAAAACTCAGCAGTGGTCACAGGACTGGAAAAGGTCAGATTTCATTTCAATCCCTAAGAAAGGCAATGCCAAACAATGTTCTACTATCGCACAATTGCACTCATCTCACATGCTAGCAAAGTAATGCTCAAAACCCTGCAAGCCAGGCTTCAACAGTACATGAACCAAGAACTTCCAGATGTTCAAGCTGGATTTAGAGAAGGCAGAGGAACTAGAGATCAAATTGCCAAGATCTGCTGGATCATAGAAAAAGCAGAAGAGTTCCAGAAAAATATCTACTTCTGCTTAGTTGACTACACTAAAGCCTTGACTGTGTGAATTACAACAGACTAGAAAATTCTGAAAGAGATGAGAATACCAAACCACTTCACCTTGCCTCCTGAGAAATCTGTATGCAGGTCAAGAAGCAACAGTTAGAACTGGACATGGAACAACAGACTGGTTCCAAATTGGGAAAGGAGTACATCAAGGCTGTATATTGTCACCCCGCTTATTTAATTTCTATGCAGAGTACATCATGCGAAATGCTGGGCTGGATGAAGCACAAGCTGGAATCAAGATTGCTGGGAGAAATATCAATAACCTCAGATATGCAGGCAACACCACTCTTATGGCAGAAAGCAAGGAGGAACTAAAGAGCCTCTTGATGAAAGAGGAGAGTGAAAAAGTTGGCTTAAAACTCAACATTCAGAAAAGTAAGATCATGGCATCTGGTCCTATCACTTCATGGCAAATAGATGGGGAAACAATGGAAACAGTGACAGACTTTATTTTTATTTTCTTGGACTCCAAAATCACTGCAGATGGTGACTGCAGCCATGAAATTAAAAGACACTTGCTCCTTGAAAGAAAAGCTATGACCAACCTAGATAGCATATTAAAAAGCAGAGACATTACTTTGCCAACAAAATTCCATCTAGTCAAAGCTATGGTTTTTCCAGTAATCATGTATGAATGTGAGAGTTGGACTATAAAGAAAGCTGAATGCCAAAGAATTGATGCTTTTGAGCAACATGTTTTCTAAATAAAACAAAGGCCATTAGTTTTGACACTCTTTCTGCTACTGCTGCTGCTGCTAAGTCGCTTCGGTCATGTCCGGCTCTGGGCAACCCCATTGGACGGCAGCCCGCCAGGCTCCGCTGTCCCTGGGATTCTCCATGCAGGAACGCTGGAGTGGGTTGCCATTTCCTTCGCCAGTGCATGAAAGTGAGGGGTTGGGGTGGAGTCGCTTGGTCATGTCCAACTCTTGGCGACCCCATGGACTGCGGCCTACCAGGCTCCTCCGTCCATGGGATTTTCCAGGCAAGAGTGCTGGAGTGGGGTGCTATTGCCTTCTCTGCTCTTTCTGCTAGAGCACTAATTAATGTAGCGTTTGCCTAACAGTAAAGAAACACTTCACTTAAAAAAAACCCCAACAACTGTATATATATATACTTAAATGCTCAGTCGTGTCTGACTCTTTGCAACATGAATTGTAGCCCTCCAGGCTCCTCCGTCCATGGGATTTTTCAGGCAAGAATACTGGAGGGGTAGTCATTTCTTCCTCCAGGGGATCTTCCCCACTCAGGGATTGAACCCGCATCTCTTACATCTCTTATATTGGCAAATGGATTCTTTACCACGAGCGCCACCTGGAAAACCCAGTGTGTGTGTGTGTGTATGTGTGTGTGTGCATAATAAAATTATAATTGTTTACTATTTGAATTTTATTAGTAAAACTAGTACTGTAAATAGCCTCTTCTTGGTTTGACAAGCAGTAGAGAAGACTCCTCTGACTTTCCTTCCACACAAATGTAAAAATGTACAAATAAACATTTATCTGTGCTTTTTCTTTTAAACCTTAAAAAAAAAATTGATGCTTTTGAACTGTGGTGTTGGAGAACAGTCTTAAGAGTCTCTTGAAAAAAAAAAAGAGTCTCTTGAACAGCAAGGAAATCAAACCAGTCAATCCTAAAGGAAATCAGTCCTGAATATTCATTGGAAGGACTGATGCTGAAGCTGAGGCTCCAGTATTTTGGCCACCTGATGCAAAGAACTGACTTATTGGAAAAGACCCTGATGCTGGGATAGATTGAAGGCGAGAAGAGAAGGGGACGACAGAGGATGAGATGGTTGGATGGCATCACTGACTCAGTTGACATAAGTTTGAATAAGCTCCAGGAGTTGGTGATGGACAGGGAAGCCTGGCGTGCTGCAGTCCATGGGGTCACAAAGAGTGGGACATGACTGAGTGACTGAACTGAATGTCACCATGTGAAAGTGTTAGTCGCTCAGTCATATCTGACTCTTCGTGACCCCATGGACTGTAGCCCGCCAGGCTCCTCTGTCCATGGAGTTCTCCAGGCATGAATACTGGAGTGAGTAGCCATTCCTTTCTCCAGGAGATCTTCCTGACCCAAGGATTGAACCTGGGTCTCCTGCATTGCAGGCAGATTCTTTACTGTCTGAGCCACCAAGGAAGCACAATGCTGCTACGGTTTCCTCAGTAAAAATAGCATCTTTCCTCTGGAAAGTTCATAGCCATTCACTCAACAAACATTCAATAATCACTTGCCAGGCATGCTAGGCACTGGGGATACTGTAGAGGTGAATAAGATGAACACAGTCTCTACTCTTGACATTTTAATGAAAAAGGTAGTCAGTAAACAAAGCAAAAAAAAAAAAAGATAATTATGGACTATGGTAATTACAAAGGATATAAGCAGAGTTGTGATGCAGAGTAATTGTATACCAGAAGGTTGCTCTGAAAAGGTGACTCAGATTTTTTAAGAGATTCAAATATTTACACACTGAAGCATTTGAATCTTGGGAGTAATGAAATCTGAATTATATTTCTCAAAAGTTTTCTTGGCTGCAGAATGGAAAATAGTTTGGTTGGATAAGAGTAGAAGCAACAAGCCCAGGGAGGAGGCAAGACATGATGGTGGCTTGGAAGAACCAACAGGATTTGCTGGTGGATTGGATATGGGTGAGTAGAAAAGGGAAAAATCCAGTGTTTACTGGGCTTTGGGTTTAACAGGTGACTAGTGGTACAATTTATAGAGATGAGGAAAGCTGAGGAATAATTTTATTTTATGCTTTCTGCTTTGGATATATTACATTTTAGTGCCTTTAGGACATCCAAGAGGCAGCTTCAGTGGTGAGAGGTGACACATGAGCTTGGTAGTCGAGCTATCTGAGATTGAAACCAGACTCTTCCACCAACTGTACGACCTTGGGTAAGTCACTTAACCTCTCTTTGTCTCAGGTTTTGGCTTTTTCAAATGGAGATAAATAAAGTAACTATTGGAGAGGTAGGATTTTGTAATAAATGATAATACACATAGTAATCACTCAATCAGTTCAGTTCAGTTCAGTCACTTGGTCGTGCCGGATTCTCTGCGACCCCACGAATCACAGCACGCCAGGCCTCCCTGTCCATCACCAACTCCCAGAGTTCACTCAGACTCACGTCCATCGAGTCAGTGATGCCATCCAGCCATCTCGTCCTCTGTCGGCCCCTTCTCCTGCCCCCAATCCCTCCCAGCATCAGAGTCTTTTCCAATGAGTCAACTCTTCACATGAGGTGGCCAAAGTACTGGAGTTTCAGCTTCAGCATCATTCCTTCCAAAGAAATCCCAGGGCTGATCTCCTTCAGAATGGACTGGTTGGATCTCCTTGCAGTCCAAGGGACTCTCAAGAGTCTTCTCCAACACCACAGCTCAAAAGCATCAATTCTTTGTCGCTCAGCTTCTTCACAGTCCAACTCTCACATCCATACATGACCATAGGAAAACCATAGCCTTGACTAGACGGACCTTAGTCAGCAAAGTAATATCTCTGCTTTTGAATAAAGACTAATAGAGTTTTGCCAAGAAAATGCACTGGTCATAGCAAACACCCTCTTCCAACAACACAAGAGAAGACTCTACACATGGACATCACCAGATGGTCAACACCTAAATCAGATTGATTATATTCTTTGCAGCCAAAGATGGAGAAGCTCTATACAGTCAACAAAAACAAGACCAGGAGCTGACTGTGGCTCAGATCATGAACTCCTTATTGCCGAATTCAGACTGAAATTGAAGAAAGTAGGGAAAACAGCTAGACCATTCAGGTATGACCTAAATCAAATCCCTTATGATTATACAGTGGCAGTGAGAAATAGCTTTAAGGGCCTAGATCTGATAGATAGAGTGCCTGATGAACTATGGAATGAGGTTCATGACATGGTACAGGAGACAGGGATCAAGACCATCCCCATGGAAAAGAAATGCAAAAAAAGCAATATTGCTGTCTGGGGAGGCCTTACAAATAGCTGTGAAAAGAAGACAGGTGAAAAGCAAAGGAGAAAAGGAAAGATGTAAGCATCTGAATGCAGAGTTCCAGAGAATAGCAAGAAGAGGTAAGAAAGCCTTCTTCAGCAATCAGTGCAAAGAAATAGAGGAAAAGAACAGAATGGGAAAGACTAGAGATCTCTTCAAGAAAATTAGAGATACCAAGGGAACAGTTCATGCAAAGATGGGCTCGATAAAGGAAAGAAATGGTACGGACCTACCAGAAGCAGAAGATATTAAGAAGAGGTGGCAAGAATACACAGAACTGTACAAAAAAGATCTTCACTACCCAGATAATCATGATGGTGTGATCACTCATCTAGAGCCAGACATCCTGGAATGTGAAGTCAAGTGGGCCTTAGAAAGCATCACTATGAACAAAGCTAGTGGAGGTGATGGAATTCCGGTTGAGCTATTTCAAATCCTGAAAGATGATGCTGTGAAAGTGCTGCACTCAATATGCCAGCAAATTTGGAAAACTCAGCAGTGGCCACAGGACTGGAAAAGGTCAGTTTTCATTCCAATTCCAAATAAAAGCAATGCCAAAGAATGCTCAAACTACCGCACAATTGCACTCATCTCACACGCTAGTAAAGTAATGCTCAAAATTCTCCAAGCCAGGCTTCAGCAATACGTTGAACCGTGAACTCCCTGATGTTCAAGCTGGTTTTAGAAAAGGCAGAGGAACCAGAGATCAAATTGCCAACATCCGCTGGATCATGGAAAAAGCAAGAGAGTTCCAGAAAAACATCTATTTTTGCTTTATTGACTATGCCAAAGCCTTTGACTGTGTGGATCACAATAAACTGTGGAAATTCTGAAAGAGATGGGAATACAGACCACCTGACCTGCCTCTTGAGAAATCTGTATGCAGGTCAGGAAGCAACAGTTAGAACTGGACATGGAACAACAGACTGGTTCCAAAGAAGAAAAGGAGTACGTCAAGGCTGTATATTGTCACCCTGCTTATTTAACTTCTATGCAGAGTACATCATGAGAAATGCTGGACTGGAAGAAACACAAGCTGGAATCAAGAGTGCCGGGAGAAATATCAATAACCTCAGATATGCAGATGACACCACCCTTATGGCAGAAAGTGAAGAGGAACTAAAAAGCCTCTTGATGAAAGTGGAAGAGGAGAGTGAGAAAGCTGGCTTAAAGCTCAACAATCAGAAAACGAAGATCATGGCATCCGGTCCCATCACTTCATGGGAAATAGATGGGGCAACAGTGGAAACAGTGTCAGACTTTATTTTGGGGGGCTCCAAAATCACTGCAGATGGTGACTGCAGCCATGAAATTAAAAGATGCTTACTCCTTGAAAGAAAAGTTATGACTAATCACTCAATAGATGTTGACTATTAATGTACTTGAGTCTGGCGCTTATGTGAGAGATCAGAAATGGACAGATAAGCTGTACACCTAAAACTAACACAACATTGTAAATCAACTCTACAGCAATAAAAATTAAAAAAAGAAAGAAATGCCTCATGTCCAGAGAACAAAGCCTCATTATCTTCCTCCAGTTTTGTTCCTTCTCCAAACTCCGTCTTCCCAGGTGGCGGGACTGCGTGAAGGCCGGGGGAGGGTCCCTGAGCAAGCCAGCACTCAGCATGTGAGGGAGGCCATGGAAACTCTGCCTAACTGCATCTTACCTCACAGGACTGGTGTTCAGAGCTTCTTCAAGGCAGCAGATGAAACTCTTGCCACAGTTGAGAAATTGACAAAAAGCTTCCGTACTGTGTACATGTTTCTCTTTCTCTCTCTCTTTTTTACCTTTAAAAAGAAAAACCCAGAAAAACGTATTAGATTTGTGTAAATGAGGGTATGCCAACAGGGTGGCCAGTTTTGCTTCAGGTTTTATGAAGGATAATTTGTGACCGTATACACACACATCTCCCAAACCAGCAACAGGACTTTGTTTATAATGCAAATAAATATTATTTTTTCTTTAAAGGAAAAAAAAAAGAAATGAACAGGTAAGTCTTGGAGCCAGCCTATAGAGATGCTATTTGGGGCTAACATTATAGGTTAGCCCATATCCCCAACACCCTCCTCTTTTGCCTTTCTCTACTGTCAAGACTGAAGACCGGATACTAGATTTCCCAGGTTCCCTTGCAATTAGAAGTAGCCTATGACATGGTTTTGGCCAATGAGTGTAAACAGGAATCTGGTGAAGGGACAATGGCAGGTGGTTCTCTGCCTCTTCTTTCCCACCTTGAATGTGGATGTTCCAGCAGCCAACTCATGACAGTGAGGTAACCAGCAGGGATGAAAGGCCAGGAGAATACAGAGATGCCACTTTTAAAATATGTAATATTTTAAATTAATAAGTTTTTTTGGCTGTGCTGGGTCTTCATTGCTGTGCTCAGGCTTTTCTCTAGCTGCGGAACGGGGGACTACTCTCTAGTCGCAGGCTGTGGGCTTCTCCTTGCGATGGCTTCTCTTGTTGCAGAGCATGATCTTTAGGGTTGGGGCCAGGTAATTGTGGCGTACCTGCTTAGTGGCTCATGGCATATGGAATCTTCCCGGACCAGGGAGGGAACCCATGTCCCCTTTTATGGCCGTGGATTTTTAACCACTGGACCACCAAGGAAGTCCAGAGATGCCACTTCTATGTCATGGAGTTGCCACTTATCCCAGGACAGCTTGATAGGTAAGGAAGATAATCACCTATTTATTGAGACCAGTAGCATTGGATTTATTGGTATATTATTTGCAGTTGACCCAGCAATCCATGCCATGTATTTGAAGGAGATCTCTTGGTTATTAATGTGTGTGCGTGGGCTCAGTCGTGCCCAACTTTGCAACCCCACGGACTGGAGCCCGCCAAACTCCTCTGTCTGTGGCTTTCCCAGGCAAGGATATTGGAGTGGGTTGCCATTTCTTTCTCCAGGGGATCTTCCCAACCCAGGGATCTAACCGGGTGTCTCCTGTGTCTCCTGCATTGCTGGCGGAGTCTTTACCACTGAGCCACCTGGGAAAGGCATATTAACATGTAGGCAGAGAAAAGAGTGTAGCTCTGATCCTGGTGTGGGGTACGTCCACTTTGGAGTTAAAGCAGAAGAGGACAGAGGCCCAGGAGCACGTCAACAGGGAGGCTGGAAGTGGACCGGATTTCCAGGAGGCCTGTGCCCAAAGCTCCCCGCAAGGCCCCTCCCTGCTCTGTCCCCTCACGGTTCCTCCGGGCCTGCCTCCCCGGCCAGACATTGGCCTCCCAGTCCCCGCTGCCCCTGGTCAGTGCCGTCCTCAGCCCCGCCATGGCTTCCGACCTCAGAGGCACCTGGAACCTGCTCAGCAGCGACAACGTCGAGGGCTACATGCGGGCCCTAGGTAGGCGGGAGGGGCCGTGCGGGGGCCTCCGGCTCGGCCACGCGTCCAGTTCGGGGCGGAGGCGGCCGGGCTTGCCTGCTGGTCCGTCTCCCTGCGTCCCCTCACCTGCACCCGTGTGTCCCCCGAGTCTTACTACGGGTTCACCGGGTCCCCCACTTCCCCACCCTCGTCTATCCTCCATCCCCCTGAACGTCCATCTGACTGTCGTAGGTCTCCCACCTCCGTCCGTCTGCCAGTCCTTCAGTCCAGCCGCCTGTCCCCCCATCCTTCGGTCTCCCGCATCCCCCTGTTCTCCACGCGTCTGGCCGTCTCCTGGTCCCTCCCGTCCTTTCTCTCCTACTCCGCCAGTCTGTCTGTCCTCCCCTCTGTCCGCCGGTGCCCGGTCCACGCGGCCAAGGCTCCTGTCCCATCTCGGACTCCCAAGCAGGTGGGGGCGACCGTGGCGTAGGCCACCTCGCAGGGAGAGTTGGGGACACGATGGGGTTCCCCATGGGTGTCGGGGGAGGTGCTGCGACCCGAAGCCTCTCCCCGGAGATCCTCGCCCCGCCGCCGCTTTAACGCGGGTCTCTGGGCAATGGGCTGAGGGAATCCCCGAGTCCAGGGGAGGTCCCGGCCCGCAGCATCAGCGCCCCCTGGAGATGCTCCGGGACGCAGATTCCGGGACCCCAGAGGAGCGTCCCGAGCCTGGCCTCAGGCCCCGCCCTCGCCCCGCCCCCCGCCCTGAGACCTCCGGCGGCTCTAGTGCGGGTTAGAGTTCTGGAGACACATTTGAAATCTTTAGTTTTCTGGTTTCCTCTTCTCATCGAGGGGCGGGGATTAATAAACCCAGACCCTTTAGAAGCCGCTACCCCCTCCCCGCCCTCCCCCCGGGGCCCAATTCCAGCCAGGAGGACTGTGGGTCAGTGCTTGGAGGGTTTGCTTCCACTTTCCCCTGCGGGGCAGGGAGAAAGAAGTACGGGAGGGGCCTCAGGGGGTGTAGAGGGGCGACGGAGTCCGCAGAGTTTCTTTCCTGCCCTGACGGTAGAATGCTTCCCTTTGGTACTGATGCTCAGTTCCTCCTGCGGGTAATATAATTCGTCAGCGTTGGTGGTTCTGAGCACCTGCTCATGCCTAGCGCTTCTGACTAAATACCAGCAATCAGAGGCACCTTTTTGTGTTGCTGTTGTTAAATAGGAGTTCATTTTAAGCTGGCAGCATACCTCAAGCCAGAAGTAGCCATGTTCCTAATATTCAACGGACACAAGTGGAAGTTGGCTACCCTACCAGCCAGCAGAACTTGCGAAGGCTATCGGAATGGTGAAAGGAGATAGGGCATCTTCTTTGAACTTTACTTTTTTATTTGGCTGCGCTGGGTCTTAGTTGCAAGATGTGAGATCTTTAGTTGCAGCATTCAAACTCTTGGTTGGGGCAGGTGGGACGTGTTCCCTGACCAGGAATGGATCCCAGACCCCCTGCATTGGGAGCATGGAGTCTTAGACACTGGCTCACCAGGGAAGTCCCTCATCAGGGACAATTTTGATAGGGCCGGAGCTTCCAGAAGTCTGGCGGACTGGGGGCTGCTCTGGCTCCTCTTCTGCATTATCTGACCTGGGCTTGGGTTTCTCCATCTGCAAACTGAGAGTAGCAGGTCCATTTTTTTCTTTTTTTTAACCACACCTAAAAAAAAAAAAAATAACATAAAATCAGGTATTTTAGCCGTTTTCGAATGTACCATTTTGGTCTTCCCAGGTGGCTCAGTGGTAAAGAATCAGCCTGCCAACACAGGAGATGCAGGTTTGATTCCTGGGTTGGGAACATCCCCTGGAGAAGGAAATGGCTACCCACTCCAGTGTTATTGCCTGGAGAAACCCATGGACAGAGGAGCCTGGCAGGCTACAGTCCTTGGGGTTGCAAAGAGTCAGACATGACGGAGTGACTAAACAGCAATTCTAAGGTTCCAGTGTGTCTGTAAGATCTCCCAACCTATGGTAGAATTTTACCCTCCCTTTCTCACACTAAGCAGGGAGGCCTGGAACTTCTCAAACTAAATCAGATTAATACTGACAGAAACCTTATAGGCAAGGAAAAAAATGTTAGTTCTCTACCTTTCTTAGTTTCATTGGTTGGGACCCTGTAACTTATACTAAGAGACAGAGTAACACGGAGAAGGCGATGGCACCCCACTCCAGTACTCTTGCCTGGAAAATCCCATGGATGGAGGAGCCTGGTGGGCTGCATTCCATGGGGTCATGAAGAGTCGGACACGACTGAGCGACTTCCCTTTCACTTTTCACTTTCATGCATTGGAGAAGGAAATGGCAACCCACTCCAGTGTTCTTGCCTGGAGAATCCCAGGGACGGGGGAGCCTGGTGGGTTGCCGTCTATGGGGTCACACAGAGTCGGATACGACTGAAGTGACTTAGCACAGAGTAACAAACAAACAGAAACAAACAACAAACAGAAGCTTGTTAACACATGCATGGTGAATACACTCAGGAGCATTCAGTGATGAGTATCTCAGAGTGGTTAGAAGCTAAGCTTAGGAAACTTCCCTGGTGGGCCAGTGGTTGAGATTCGACTTCCAATGCAGGGAGCATGGGTTTGATCCCTGGTTGGGGAACTAAGATCCCACATGCCACCAGGTGTGGCCAAAATTTTTTTTAAAAGAAGAGGAAAGAAAAGAAAAAAAAAAAAAAGGAAGTTATATGGCACCTGAGCAAAGAGTAATAATTCTGTAGAGAAGTGACAAGACAAAGAAAAGGGCTTTGAGATTCCAGGGGTGACAAATTGTGGGAAGATAAATACATGCAGGAACTAATGGTAAATAGGAACGAGTTAGTCAAGTCTGTTATGTAAATTCTCCTGATGCTGTCTCTAGACTGATAGGAGTTCAGAGTTGTGTCCCTAATTTCTGTCCAACCTGGTAGAGGGAGAGCAGGGGACACGTTTACAAAATGATGTCCTGCTCTGGGGGAGGGCAGGGCTTTTCTGCTTTCCCATGGCCTTCATTTCAAAATAGTCAATATGAAAAAGCGGCATATCTTGGAGTGGCATATTCTGCTACCCTTAATCCGAATCTCATTTCCTCTCTGTTTCTAATTCATAAGGAGGAATTAATGATTATTTTTCCTAAAGGTAGTAAGCCCTGACAATTTACTTATCACCTCACCCCCAAATTAGTGGGGACATATGATCATAAGCGCTTTATTTTTCTGCTTGTTTGTGGTTTTTTGGTGGGGAGGTTGCTTCTGGTCACAACCCACGGCATGTGGGATCTTAGTTCCCCATGTAAGGATCAAACTTGTGCCCCTACATTGGGAGTTTATGGGTTGTTAATCACTGGACTGCCAGGGAAGTCCTCATAAGTGCTTTCTTCCCTGGTTTCTCTGGCTAGCATCTGATGTCTTTGTGGAGGATAAAGTGTTAGAGATCAGGGCATGGCTTTGAATTTTGCCTTGCAGTGCTTTCTTTTTAGTCATTCCCATGGCTTTTAGAGCAAATTTCTTAGAGAAGAAAACAGGGAATGGAGTCAGGGTGACTGTTTCAAGTGTGTGGAAACATCTTTTGTTAAGCCTGTTGAGTATCGCAAAGCCTTCTGACTGTTGTAATCAGTGTTTTTCAAATGTGTATTCGTGAAATCCTTCACCTGTCCCCAATACTGTCTTACTTTTCTGTACGTTATGCTGTGACTCCTTGTTTGAGACTTCTTTTTTCATGATTTCTGTAGAAGTTTATCCATTATCTACCATTGTATGAGATCCTAGAGGCTAACAGAGGCTCTATTTATTTATATTGCGCACATTCATGCTAAGTCAATTCACTTGTGTCCAACTCTGTAACCCCATGGACTGTAGCCTGCCAGGCTCCTCTGTCCATGGGATTCTCCAGGCAAAAATATTGGAGGGTTGCCATTTCCTATTCCAGGGGATCTTCCCGATCAGGGATTGAACCATCAAACCTGTGTCTCCTGCACTGGAAGGCAGATTCTTTACCACTGTACCACCTGGGAAGCCCTTATTTATATTAGTGTATTCATTTATCATCCAACCCATTTCACAAAGGATTAACCAAATAGTATTGAATCAATATCCTGCCTCACAGCTCCTATTTTTTAAAGTTTTAATTTTGTTTATTTATTTTGGCTGTACTGCATGGCCTGTGGGAGACTAGCTTCCCAACCAGGGATTGAACCTGTGCTCCTTGCAATGGCAGCATGGAGTTTTAACCACTGGACCACCAGGGAAGTCCCACAACTCCCTTTTTAATGTTTGGTTCTGGTTCCAGAAAGATACTGGATCCAGACAACACATTAACTCTTATTTGCAGTCTGTTTCCCAAAAGAAATATAAGTGTGCTAGGGATTTCTGGAATAGAGAGGCTAGTTTGTATAGCAGAGCACCAAACTGGAAACCCAGAAGTAGCCATTGATTGTTGGTAATAGAATCAAAGCTATACAGCCTCTGAATTCTGTTAGATTCCCAATTTGTTAGAGGTGGCTGGATGATATTTGATATTCTAAGAGTGTCTAAAATACAAACCAAGAGATCTTGCAGTGTCACCTGAAAATCGAATTCTCCTCTTCGTGGGCATGCATCCAAGAGAAACAACAAGCCAAATATCAGGAGAAGAAAGGATTTATAATTACTTAAAGCAAATAAGGACAACAGTGGAGATCTTTCTCAAAGTAGTGTCTCCTTGAATGGCAAAATTGGGGAATTTTTAAGCTATTCTAGTAGGGACTTGAGCAGAGGAGATTCCAGAGAGAATTGGGGCAGAGTCCAAGCTTTCACTTCAGTTCAGTTCAGCCGCTCAGTGGTGTCCCACTCTTTGCAACCCCATGGACCGCAACATGGCAGGGTTCCCTGTCCATCACCAACTCCCAGAGCTTGCTCAAACTCATGTTCATTGAGTCGGTGATGCCATCCAACCATCTCATCCTCTGTCATCCCCTCCTCCTCCTTTCTTCAATCTTTCCCAGAATCAGGGTCTTTTCCAGTGAGTCAGTTTTTCCCATCAGGTAGCCGAAGTATTGGAGCTTCAGCTTCAACATCAGTCCTTCCAATGAATATTTAGGACTGATTCTCTTTAGGATAGACTGGTTGGATCTCCCTTCAGTCTAAGGGACTCTCAAGAGTCTTCTCCAACACCAAAACCATGAATTCTTTGGCACTCAGATTTCTTTATAGTCCAACTCTCACATCTGTATATGACTACTGGAAAACCATAGCTTTGACTAAACAGACCTTGGTTGGCAAAGTAGCTTTTTAATATGCTGCCTAGGTTGGTCATAGCTTTTCTTCCAATAACAAGTTGTCTTTTAATTTTATGGCTGCAGTCACCATCTGCAGTGATTTTGGAGCCCAAGAAAATAAAGTCTGTCACTGTGTCCATTTTTTCCCCATCTATTTGCCATGAAGTGATGGGACTGGATGCCATGATCTTAGTTTTTTGACTGTTGAGTTTTAAGGCAGCTTTTCCATTCTTCTCTTTCACTTTCATCATGAGGCTTTTAGTTCCTCTTCGCTTTCTGCCATAAGGGTGGTGTCATGTACATATCTGAAGTTATTGATATTTCTCTTGGCAGTCTTGATTCCAGTTTGTACTTCATCCAGCCTGACATTTTGAATGATGTACTCTGTATATAAGTTAAATAAGCAGGGTGACAATATACAGCCTTTACAAATTCCTTTCCCAATTTGGAACCAGTTTGTTGTTCCATGTCTGATGCTTGACGAAGAATCCATATTGCTTCTTGACCTGCATACAGATTTCTCAGGAGGCAGGTAAGGTGGTCTGGTATTCCCATCTCTTGAAGAATTTTCCACATTTTTTTGTGATCCACACAGTCAAAAGCTTTAATGTAGTCAATGAAGCAGAAGTAGATGTTTTTCTGGAACTCTCTTGCTTTATTGATGATCCAATAGATGTTGGCAATTTGATCTCTGGTTCCTCTGCCTTTTCTAAATCCAGCTTGAACATCTGGAAGTTCTCAGTTCACGTACTATTGAAGCTTGGCTTGGAGAATTTTGAGCATTACTTTGCTAGTATGTGAGATGAGTGCAGTTGTGCAGTAGTTTGAACATTCTTTCGCATTGCCTTTCCTTGGGATTGAAATGAAAACTGACCTTTTTCAGTCCTGTGGCCACTGCTGAATTTTCCAAATTTGCTGGCATATTGAGTGCATCCCTTTCACAGCATCATCTTTTAGGATTTGAAATAGCTCTGCTGGAACTTCATCACCTCCACTAGCTTTGTTTGTAGTGATGCTTCCTAAGGCCCACTTGATTTCGCACTACAGGATATCTGGCTCTAGGTGAGGGATCACACCATCGTGGTTATCTGGGTTGCTAAGATCTTTTGATGGTCAACACCGAAATCAGATTGATTATATTCTTGGCACCCAAAGATGGAGAAGCTCTATACAGTCAACAAAAACAAGACCAGGAGCTGACTGTGGCTCAGATCATGAACTCCTTATTGCCAAATTCAGACTGAAATTGAAGAAAGTAGGGAAAACCGCTAGACCATTCAGGTATGACCTAAATCAAATCCCTTATGATTATACAGTGGCAGTGAGAAATAGCTTTAAGGGCATAGATCTGATAGATAGAGACCATCCCCATGGAAAAGAAATGCAAAAAGCAAAATGGCTGTCTGAGGAGGCCTTACAAACAGCTATGAAAAGAAGAGAGGTGAACAGCAAAGGAGAAAAGGAAAGATATAAGCATCTGAATGCAGAGTTCCAAAGAATAGCAAGAAGAGATAAGAAAGCCTTCTTCAGCAATCAGTGCAAAGAAATAGAGGAAAAGAACAGAATGGGAAAGACTAGAGATCTCTTCAAGAAAATTAGAGATACCAAGGGAACAGTTCATGTAAAGATGGGCTCGATGAAGGACAGAAATGGTATGGACCTGACAGAAGCAGAAGATATTAAGAAGAGGTGGCAAGAACACACAGAAGAACTGTACAAAAGAGATCTTCACGACCTGGATAATCACGATGGTGTGATCACTCATCTAGAGCCAGACATCCTGGAATGTGAAGTCAAGTGGGCCTTAGAAAGCATCACTATGAACAAAGCTAGGGGAGGTGATGGAATTCCAGTTGAGCTGTTTCAAATCCTGAAAGATGATGCTGTGAAAGTGCTGCACTCAATATGCCAGCAGATTTGGAAAACTCAGCAGTGGCCACAGGACTGGAAAAGATCAGTTTTCATTCCAATTCCAAAGAAAGGCAATGCCAAAGAATGCTCAAACTATCACACAATTGCACTCATCTCACGCACTAGTAAAGTAATGCTCAAAATTCTCCAAGCCAGGCTTCAGCAATACATGAACTGTGAACTCCCTGATGTTCAAGCTGGTTTTGGAAAAGGCAGAGGAACCAGAGATCAAATTGCCAACATCCGCTGGGTCATGGAAAAAACAAGAGAGTTCCAGAAAAACATCTATTATTGCTTATTGACTATGCCAAAGCCTTTGACTGTGTGGATCACAATAAACTGTGGAAAATTCTGAAAGAGATGGGAATACAGACCACCTGACCTGCCTCTTGAGAAATCTGTATGCAGGTCAGGAAGCAACAGTTAGAACTGGACATGGAACAACAGACTGGTTCCAAATAGGAAAAGGAGTATGTCAAGGCTGTATATTGTCACCCTGCTTATTTAACTTATATGCAGAGTACATCATGAGAAACGCTGGACTGGAAGAAACACGAGCTGGAATCAAGACTGCTGGGAGAAATATCAATAACCTCAGATATGCAGATGACACCACCCTTAAGGCAGAAAGTGAAGAGGAACTAAAAAGCTTCTTGATGAAAGTGAGAAGGGAGAGTGAAAAAGTTGGCTTAAAGCTCAACATTCAGAAAACAAAGAGCATGGCATCCGGTCCCATCACTTCATGGGAAATAGATGGGAAACAGTAGAAACAGTGTCAGACTTTATTTTTTTGGGCTCCAAAATCACTGCAGATGGTGACTGCAGCCATGAAATTAAAAGACGCTTACTCCTTGAGAGAAAAGTTATGACCAACCTAGATAGCATATTGAAAAGCAGAGACATTACTTTGCCGACTAAGGTCCGTCTAGTCAAGGCTATGCTTTTTCCAGTAGTCATGTATGGATGTGGGAGTTGGACTGTGAAGAAGGCTGAGCACTGAAGAATTGATGCTTTTGAACTGTGGTGTTGGAGAAGACTCTTGAGGGTCCCTTGGACTGCAAGGAGATCCAACCAGTCCATTCTGAAGGAGATCAGCCCTGGGATTTCTTTGGAAGGAATGATGCTAAAGCTGAAACTCCAGTACTCTGGCCACCTCATGCGAAGAGCTGACTCATTGGAAAAGACTTTGATGCTAGGAGGGATTGGGGGCAGGAAGAGAAGGTGCCGACAGAGGATGAGATGGCTGGATGGCATCACTGACTCGATGGACGTTGAGTCTGAGTGAACTCCGGGAGTTGGTGATGGACAGGGAGGCCTGCACTGCTGCGATTCATGGGGTCGCAAAGAGTCGGACACGACTGAGCGACTGAACTGAACTGAACTGTGTATTCTGGCCATCTCTTCTTAATATCTTCTGCTTCTGTTAGGCCCATACCATTTCTGTCCTTTAATGTGCCCATCTTTGCATAAAATGTTCCCTTGATATCTCTAATTTTCTTGAAGAGATCTCTAGTCTTTCTCATTCTATTTCTTCCTCTATTTCTTTCATTGTTCACTTAGGAAGGCTTTCCTATCTCTCCTTGCTATTATTTGGAACTCTGCATTCAGATGGATATATCTTTTCTTTTCTCCTTTGCCTTTCGCTTCTCTTCTCTTCTCAGCTATTTGTAAGGCCTCCTCAGACAACCACTTGGCCTTTTTGCATTTCTTTTTCTTGGTGATGGTCTTGATCACTGCCTCCTGTATAATGTCACAAACCTCTGTCCATAGTTCTTAAGGCACTCTGTCTATCAATTCTAATCCCTTGAAACTGTTTGTCACTTCCATATAATTATAAGGAATTTGATTTAGGTCATACCTGAATGGTCTAGTGGTTTTCCCTACTTTCTTCAATTTCAGTCTGAATTTGGCAATAAGGAGTTCATGATCTGAGCCACAGTCAGCTTCTGGTCTTGTTTTTGCTGACTATATAGAGCTTCTCCATCTTTAGCTGCAAAGAATATAATCAATCTGATTTCAGTATTGACTATCTGGTGATGTCCATGTGTAGAGTCAACTATTGTGTTCTTGGAAGAGGCTGTTGGCTATGACCAGGGCAGTCTCTTGACAAAACTCTATTAGACTTTGCCCTGCTTTATTTTGTACTCTAAGGTCAAACTCCTACTTTTGCATTCCAGTCCCCTATGATGAAAAGGACATCTTTTTTTTTTTTTTTTTGGTGTTAGTTATAGAAGATCTTGTAGGTCTTCATAGAACTGTTCAACTTCAGCTTCTTTGGCAGTGGTTGGGGCATAGACTCGGATTACTGTGATATTGAATGGTTTTGCCTTGGAAACGAACAGAGATCATCGTGTCATTTTTGAGATTGCACCCAAGTACTGCATTTCAGACTCTTTTATTGAATATGAGGGATACTCCATTTCTTAAGGGATTCTTGCCCACAGAAGTAGATATGATGGCCATCTGAATTAAATTCGCCCTTTCCAGTCCATTTTAGTTCACCGATTCCTAAAATGTTGATGTTCACTCTTGCCATCTCCTGTTTGACCACTTCCAATTGACCTTGATTCATGGACCTACCATTTCAGGTTCCTATGCAATATTGCTCTTTATAGCATTGGACTTTACTTCCATCACCAGTGACATCCACAACTGGGCGTTGTTTTCACTTTGGCTCCGTCTCTTCATTCTTTTTGGAGTTATTTTTCCACTCTTCTCCAGTAGCTTATGGAGCACTTACCGTCCTGGGGAGTTCATCTTTCAGTGTCATATCTTTTGCCTTTTCATACTATTTATGGGGTTCTTAAGGCAAGAATACTGAAGTGGTTTGCCATGCCCTTCTCCAGTGGACCACGTTTTGTCAGAACTCTTCATTATGACCCGTCCATCTGGGGTCACCAGAAGTGACTTAGTATGCACACATATACACAGTGTGGTGGGGAGGGAGTTAGAGAGGAAGGCCAAAAGACAAAGAATTTTTATGTTTAAATTTCCCTTGTCTTGTCATAAACTATGAATTTTATTTTATGATGGTGAGACCAAATAAACTGAAACATCAGAGTTTGGAGCAGAGAAAGCTTTATTGCAGAGCCAAGCAAGGAGAATGGGTCGCTCATACTCAAAACCCCTGAACTTACTGATGATTTCCAGTCGCTCAGTCATGTCTGACTCTTTACAATCCCATGGACTATAGCCCACCAGGCTCCTCTATCCAAGGGATTCTCCAGGCAAGAGCACTGGAGTGAGTTGCCAGGCCCTCCTCCAGGGAATCTTCCCAACCAGGGATTGAACCTAGGTCTCCCACACTGCAGGTGAATTCTTTACTGTCTGAGCCACCAGGGAAGCTGAATGAAGTTTATTTTTTAAAAAAAAAAAAAAAGAAAGGAAAGACACAGAAGAGATTTGCAATGAGGTGGGCCCCACAGAGTTTGTTTCAATGAGTCCCAGCCAGCATCTCTTCTGAGGAGGGAAATAACTCCTTTTTGAGTAGAGCCGATCCTGCAAATCCAACAATATTGCTCTTTCCTAGCTTCTGCCAAATCGAAGGGAAAAGAAAGGCAACTTGTCCTTTGGACACTGAAGGAAGTTTGCTTGGGTTCTATAGTCTGGAGAAGTTGGCTGCAGATTTGAGAGTTCTTGGTGGGCCCCACAATAGCCAAGGATGACCCAGGGTATGACACTCTAGGCAGGAAGGAAGCTAATGCCTACAGAGCTTGACCATCTTGTCCAGGACTTCCCTTTAATCTCATCATGAACATGAGAACATAAGGATGTTACTACCAACTTATTGAAAGTTACTGCATAAGATGGGATTTAAAGCCCAATTTCTGTTGGCTCCAAGACCCACATGGCCTCAAAATTAGAAGTAGCTTTGGGGGACTTCCCTGGTGGTGCAGTGGCTAAGAATGAGCGCCCAAGGCAGGGGGCCCAGGTTTAATTCCTGATCAGGGAGCCAGATCTCACATGCTGCATGTTTCACATGCCACAGCTAAAGATCTTGCTGTAAGACAAATTAATCAAATCTGACACAATATTCACATGTAATGGGATAAAAGTTTGACAATATTAAATGGCTATTTTTTATTTTTTTACATGAGATTTAAACTCTGTGTATGAATGCACTTTTAAAACATAATTTTGGTCACATCACATTACACACTGTTTATTTTGTCACTCACAAACTATAAAATTTTTTGAATGAAACGTATCAGTTATATATGTATAAAAGATCCTGTATGCTTCAAGCAAAAATCCCACATGCCACAACTAAGACCCGGCACAGCCAAATAACATAAATAAATAAAAATAAAAAATTTTTCAAAAAGAAGTGGCTGTGAAATAAAGGGTTAATGTGAACAGATGAAGTTTAAAAAAGTATGTGTTTGTGTTGGCCTCTTTGAGATCCTGCCCTAAAATGTATATGCTCACATGCTTATAATGGTATGTGCGCCATGTAGATTGTTACCTGGGTTCCATCCCTGGGTTGGGAAGATTCCCTGGAGAAGGGAAAGGCTACCCACTCCAGTATTCTGTCCTGGAGAATTCCATAGACTATATAGTTCATGGGGCCACAGAGTCGGACATGACTGAGCGACTTCCACTTCACTTCCTTCTGCTGGAATGTCATACTTCCTACTTAAAAAATAAGTGGTGTGGAAAAGTATGGTTTGACCTGGACAAAAGCCTTGTGAGCAATTTGGTCACTGAGGTCATGTGTAGACCTGGCAGAAAATGACCAGAACCTAAGCTAGTTTGAATTTTGATCTTTAAAAAGCCAGCCGGCAACCACCAATCTGTTAAGTGACAGTCTTATAATGTGGTAGTACCAATTATAAATTTACTAGCAACAAATCATCTCACTGATTGTAAAAGCATAATTGATATATAGTAATCATCTAAAGTTTGGTTTCTTATTTGTTTTTGTTATACATAAAGAAAAGGCTTTAAGGAAAGTCAGTGATAACTATTTTAAATTTGGCTTGATCATATTAATAATCAGATAAATATTTTAAGGGTTTAGCCTCCATGTTTAAAGATTGCTGAAAATAAGTAAAGACTGGATCATTTGCATTTCATGCTAAAAGCTAGAGTTCTAGGTTAAAAGTTTTTTTCATTTTATTGAAAAAAGTTGATCTATAATATTCTGTTAATTTCCACTGTATAACAGTGACTCAGTTAAATATATGTATATATCTTTTTTATATTCTTTTCCATTATGGTTTATCACAAGATATTGAATATAGTTCCCTATACTATACAGTAGGACTTTGCTGTTTATCCATCCTATATATAACAGCTTCTTCTGCTAATCTCAAACGGGAAATATTTTCCTTCTCCACTCCCTGACTCTCCACAACTACAAGTGTATTCTCTACGTCTGTTAGTCTGTTTCTGTTTCATAGATAAGTTCATTTGTATCATATTTTAGATTCCACATATATTAGTAACTGATATCACACAGTATTTGTCTCTTTCTGACTTATTTCATTTAGTATGATCATCTGTAGGTCCATCCAATATATTGCAAATGATGTTGTTCAGTTGCTAAGTTGTGTCTGACTTTGTGACCCCATGGACTGTAGCATGCCAGGCTTTCCTACCTTCACTGTCTCCCGAGGTCTGCTCAAACTCATGTCCATTGAGTCAATAATGCCATCCAACCATCTCATCCTCTGTCGCCCCCTTCTCCTTCTGCCCTCAGTCTTTCCAAGCATCAGGGTCTTTTCCGATAAGTCAGCTCTTCCCATCAGGTGGCCAAAGTATTGGAACATCAGCTTCAGCATCAGTCCTTCCAATTAATACTCAGGGTTGATTTCCTTTAGGATTGACTGGTTTGGTCTCCTTGCAATCCAAGGGACTCTCAAGAGTCTTCTCCAGCACCACAGTTCAAAAGCATCAATTCTTCAGCACTCAACGTTCTTTATGGTCCAGCTGTCATATCCATGGGCTTCCCTGGTAGCTCAGCTGGTAAAGACTCCACCTGCAATGTGGTTCGATCCCTGGGTCAGGACGATCACCTGGAGAAGGGATAGACTACACACTGCAGTATTCTTGGCCTTCCCTGATGGCTCAGATGGTAAAGAATCAGCCTGCAATGCAGGAGACCTGGGTTCGATACCTGGATTGGAAAGATCCCCTGGAGAAGGGCATGGCAATCCATTCCAGTATTCTTCCCTGAAGAATACTCATGGTCAGAGGAGCCTGGTGAGCTACAGTCTATGGGGTCACAAAGAGTCAGACACAAAGGGTAATTAAGCATAGCACATTCATACATGACTACTGGAAAAAGCATAGCTTTGACTATATGGACCTTTGTCAGCAAAATGAGGTCTCTGCTTTTCAAGATGCTGTCTAGGTTTGTCTTTCAAGAAACAAGCATTTTTAATTTCATGACTGCAGTCACTGTCCTCAGTGATTTTGGAGCCCAAGAAAATAAAATCTGCCACTGTTTCCATTTTTTCCCCGTCTATTTACCATGAAGTGATGGGACTGGATGCCATGGTCTTAGTTTTTTGAATGTTGAGTTTCAAGCCAGCTTTTTCACTCTGCTCTTTCACCTTCATCAAGATGTTCTTTTAGTTCCTCTTCACTTTCTGCCATTAGGTTAATATCATCTGCATATCTGAGGTTGTTGATATTTTCCTGGCAATCTTGATTCCAGCTTGTGATTCATCCACCCTGGCATTTCACATGATGTACTCTACATATAAGTTAAATAAGCAGGGTGACAACATACCAAAAATGACATTATTCCATTCTAAGAAAGCCTTTTTTTTTCCAGGCAGCTAGCTTTTAAAAAATTATGTATGTATTTATGGCTGCACTGGGTCTTTGTTATCGTACATGGACTTTCTCTAGTTGCAGAAAGCGTGGGTGTTGGGGGGGTTACTCTCTAGCAGCAGTGTGCCAGCTTCTCACTGCAGTGGCTTCTCTTGTTGGGGAACATGGGCTCTAGGGCACACGAACTTCAGTAACTGCTGAACATGGGCTAGTAGCAGTGGTACAGGGGCTTAGTTGTCCTGTGGTATGTGGGATCTTCCTGGACCAGGAATCAGACTGGTGTCCCCTGCATTACAAAGCAGATTCACGACCGCTGGACCACCAGGGAAGCCGGAAAAAAAACAGCTTTCTTAAGACAACGACATTCACACCATCATCGAGCAAATGCATAGAACTCGAAGCTCCCTGGTGGTCCACTGGTTAAGACTCAGCACTTTCACTGCTGAGGGCCTGGGGTTCAATCCTAGATTTGCGGGAACTAATAACCTGCAAGCTGTGTGGTGCAGCCAAAAAATACATTAAAAAAATAAAAAGAAAAAAGAAATGGGTAGGGGCTAATGCGATGTTCATGGAGCCCTATGAAGGGCTTGGCTACATTTTCTAGGCTGGAAATGGAGATGTGAGGCACCCAGCCCTGAAAAGCACAGCTAGCTCTGAGGGCCAGTCATGTCAGAAAAAAAGAATCTGTTAGGCAAACAAGTTAAAACAGGGACAATTCTGGGACCAAGCTTTCTGCAACGAAGCATATAAATCTCTGAAATGATTCCTGAAACTTCATTCTACATGAACAGGACATTCCCTAAATAGGAGAACCATGTCCCATGACTCATAGGAATGTTCAGGATGACAAGCCAGCAGTTGTGGCTGCCTGCCAATGAGATCATGTCACCTGCTCTAAATATTCCAGTGGCTCCCATCCAACTCCATCATGCTCTGAATTAAAGCCCGATGGTCCTTTATGCTACCCTGAATCTCATCTCTAGGTCCTCCCCTCCTCCTCATTCTCCCTCATTCTTCTTTAGCCACCCCAGTCTCCTGAAGGTTCCTGAGACCATCTGACATGCACCTCCTGAGAGTTCTAGTGAGCTCTGTTGTACACTTGCTGTTGCTGGTCAGTTGCTAAGTAGTGTCCAACTCTGTGACCCCTCTGATTGTAGCACACCAGACTCCATGGAGGTCTCCAGGCAAGAATACTGGAGTGGGTTGCCATTTCCTTCTCCAGTCCTATATTTCTTTCCCCCCAAGATCTGCACAACTCACCACTCACTTTGTCACCTCCCTCAGCTCTGGCTAAAATTGCACTTTGCTTCCTGGTGGCTCAGCTGATAAAGCATCTGCCTGCAATGTGGGAGACCTGGGTTCAATTCTGGGGTTGGGAAGATCCCCTGGAGAAGGGAACCCACTCCAGTATTCTGGCCTGGAGAATTCCATGGACTGTATAGTCCATGCAGTCACCAAGAGTCAGACATGACTCAATGACTTTCACTTTCACTTTCACTTTCACTTTTTCTCTATTTAAAATAGCAACCTTGGGACTTCCCTGCTGGTCTAGTGGCTAAGACTGCGCTGTTAATGCAGGGAGCCCTGGTTTAATCCCTGGTCAGGGAACTGGAGTCTACATGCTCCAACTAAGAGTTGCATGCCACAGTTAAACATCCCACGTGCCACAACGAAGACTGAAGACCTCGCCCCTTGCTAACTAAGACTCGAGGCAGCCAAATAAATAAATATTAAAGCAAATAAACAAAATAAGCAGCCTTTATCTCTAGTTCATAATGCGTTCAAAGCCATTGAATGGGAACTGTCTATACCAAAACTCTGAGAAACACTAGCCATCAGATGCAATGATTTTGAGGACAGCTGCCAAATCCTTAGCTTTTGCATCTCAAGTAAATGTTTAAATGTATTTTCTTTCTAAAAAATTATTTTTAAGATATTGACTTTGCCACTCATAAGATAGCTAAGATGCTGAAGCCACAGAAAGTGAGCAGAATGGGGATTCTTTAACCATCCACACGAACAGCACCTTCAGGAACTATGTTGTGAAATTTAAGGTCGGAGAAGAAGTTGATGGGGATAACAAAGGCATGGATAACAGAAAATGCAAGATAAAAATCATTTATTTAGTCTCGGCTGTGCTGGGTGCTTGTTGCCATGTGGGCTGTTTTCTCTAGTTGTGGCGATCATGGCTACTCTCTAGCTGTGGTGCAAAGCCTTCTCATTGCAGTGGCTTCTCTTGTTGCAGAGCACAGGCTCTAAGGCACGTGGGCTCAGCAGTTGTGGCTCTCAGTCACTAGAGCACAGGCTCAACAGTTGTGGTGCATGGGCTTAGTTGCTCCGAGGCATGTGGGATCTTCCCCGATCAGAGATCGAACCTGTGTCTCCTGCACTGACAGGTGGATTCTTTACCACTGAGCCACCAGGGAAGCCCGCAAGGCAAAAATTAAAGTCGTGACATAGACTTTTAGTTTTGCAAGGTCCTTGACACCTTCTCTAGTCATATCTGAGGATGCTGCCAGAGCAAATCAGTATTTTCTCCCATCCCTCATGCAGAGCTTGGTCACTTGGGACAATGACAAATTCACCTGCGTGCAGAAGGGGGAAAAGAAGGATTGAAGAGGACCAGCTTCACCTGGTACTGGCCCTGTTTTGTTCCTGTATTTTTTAAATTGACATAGTTGACTTACAATGTGTGAATCTCTGCTGTACAATAGTGTGGCTCAGTTATACATACATTCACGCGTGCATGTGTGCTAAGTTGCTTTAGTCGTGTCTGACTCTGTGCGACCCTAGAAACTGTAGCCCACCAGGCTCCTCTGTCCATGGGATTCTCCAGGCAAGAATACTGGAGTGGCTTGCCGTGCCCTCCTCCAGACATACATACATGCATACATACATACATATATATATGTGTGTGTGTGTGTGTATACACATTCTTTTTATGTTTTTTTCCATTGTGGTTTATCCCAGGACATTGAATGTAGTTCCCTGTACTATACAGTAGGACGTTGTTGTCCATACATTCCATACATAATAGTTTGCATCTTTTAACACCCAACTACCAGTCCATTCCTCCCGCATCCCCACCCGCACCCTGTTGGCAATCACAAGTCTGTTTTCTACGTCTGCGAGTCTGTTTGCGCTTCATTGAGAAGTTCATTTGTGGCATATTTTAGACTCCATATATAAATGACATCATATGGCACTTGTCTTTCTCTTTCTGACTTACTTCATTCAGTGGGATAATCTCTAGTTGCATCATGTTGCTGCACATGGCATTATTTTGTTCTTTATTACGGCTGAGTAGTATTCCATTGTATACATGTACTACATCTCCTTTATCTGTACATCTCTCAATGGACATATAGATTGTTTCCACGTCTTGGCTATTGCGAATAGTGCTGCTGTGAACATAGGGGTGCATGTATCTCTTTGAATTATAGTATTGTCTGGATATATTCCCAACAGTGGGACTGCTGGATCCTATGGTAATTCTATTTTAGTTTTCTAAGGAACCTCCATACTGTTTTCCATAGTGGCTGCACCAATTTACATTCCCACCAACAGTGTAGTAGGGTTCCTTTTTCTCCACACCCTCTCCAGCGTTTGTTATTTGTAGACTTCATTGACTTTTGTGAGGTGGTACTTCATATAGTTTCAATTTGCATTTCTCTAATAATTAGCAATGTTGAGCATGTTTTCATGTGCCTACTGGCCATTTGCATGTCTTCGTTGAAGAAATGTCTATTTAGGTGTTCTGCCCATTTTCAGGTTGGGTTGTTTGTTTTGTTGTTGTTAAATGTTCTTATTTTTCAAATGAGGTTAGGAAACTGTGATCAGCATCCTACCATCCCAACGCAACTGTTTTCAATTTGATGTCTTGCCTTCCAGTCTGAGAGAGTATTCTGCCTTTTCATTTAATAGAAAAACATATTCCAACTTTCTAACAATTGTCCTGTTGTATTCATTTTGTGTTAGTTGAATCCATATAATAAGGTAGCCAACCACTGTGTACTATTCCATCAGATTCATGAACTTTCATTTTAGTAAAATGTTTTCTTAATTGCAATGTCCAGAAATATTGTTTCAGAGTGTTTTCTGCTGTCTCTTAAATTCACATAAATAGAGCTTTTTGCATCCATGGATTTATTTCCTTAGGAAAAATTTACAGAGGGGATCAGTGTTGTCCCAGACATTGTTGCTTCTTGCTACTATGTTGCCTTATCCACTTCCAAAAGGGGTATATCAATTTCTTAAGCCACCAGCACTTCAAGACCATACAAGTTATAGGTCAACCTAATCAATAATTTCTAAATATAATCTATAAAGTATAAAATTGTGCATAAAGGCTTAATTATGGCTTTTAAAATGAGAATTCCTTCTTGCCATATATGTGTGTTACAATGGCTTACATTTTCGAATGATGACTTTGTGTGCAATTACTTAGTTAAATCCTTTGAGTGCATTTTCTGACTTAGTCTTCAAGCCAATCCTGTGAAAGAGACACTATTTTTTTCCCATTTACAAACGATGAGATTTAGGTTTAGAAATTCCCCAAGGTGCAGAGTGAAGATTCAAACCTAGGTCTGACAAGAATGTGTGCTTTCAACTCTATGCCTTTTTGGTCCCAATGTACATGTGAAGTCTAGGTCAGATCCATGAAAACAAAATTAGAGCACTTAGAGTGGGATATGGGTGGTCTTTGAGGTGGTGGTCTTTGATTATGAAGGCATTGAAGATACTTCAATTCTTAGATGGACAAATCTCACACTCTTCTGGCAATAAAAACAAAGTTAAGAAACTTGCCATCACAAAAATGTAGTACGGAACTACAAAGGAAATACAAATATGTTTAAGAATTCAGATTATGTGGCTGTAAGGAGTAATGTTCAAATTGCTGCATCCTTCTTTGGCGTGTCCAAGAACTCTGCCCAAGCAGAGGGTAGAAGGACCCTTGGTCTAAGGACATTCTTGAGATGATTCTTATTGTTGCTTTTGTTCAGCTGCTCAGTCATGTCTGACTCTTTGCAACCTCAGGGACTGCGGCACACCAGGCTGCTCTGTCCTTCATTATCTCCTGGAGTTTGCTCAAACTCATGTCCATTGAGACAGTGATGCCATCCAACCATCCCATCCTGTGTTGTCCCCTTCTCCTCCTGCCTTCAATCTTTCCCAGCATCAGGGGCTTTTTCAGTGAGTTGGCTCTTCCCATTGGGTGGCCAAAATATTGGAGCGTTAGCTTCAGCATCAGTCTTTCCAATGAATATTCACAATGGATTTCCCTTAGGATTGACTGGTTTGATCTTCTTGCTGTCCAAGGGATTCTCAAGAGTCTTCTCCAACACCACAGTTCAAAAGCATCAATTCCTTGGTGCTCGGCCTTCTTTATGGTCCAACTCTGACATCTGCACATGACTCCTAGAAAAACCATAGCTTTGACTATATGGACATATATCAACAAAGTAACATTTCTGCTTCTTAATATGCTGTCTAGGTTGGTCATAGCTTTTATTCCAAGGAGCAAGCGTCTTTTAATTACATGGCTGCAGTCACCATCTGCAGTGATTTTGGAGCCCAAGAAAATAAAGTCTGTCACTGTTTCCATTGTTTCCCCATCTATTTGCCATGAAGTGATGGGACCAGATGCCATGAGCTTAGTTTTTTGACTGTTGAGTTTTAAGCTAGATTTTTCACTCTCATCTTTCTCCTTCATCAAGAGGCTTATGATTTTTATAAGCTGTGATATAATGAAAACCAATGAATATTTGGCCTTTGTACCTGGTTCTTAAAACCCCTGGAATCTCCAGAGTAACGAGAGTGTCTTCTGTATACTACTGAGATGAATGGTGGCTGGGAACCCTAGAGAACTTCAGGATGGGAGCTAGTCCCAAGAAAGATCAAGGTAGGATTAGAAGGTTGGAACATTCAGCCCAGCCCCTGAACTCAGGTGAGGGGAGAGGGATTAGAGATTGACCATTACCAATGGCCAATGATTTAAGCAATCATGCCTATGTAATGAAACCTCCATAAAAACCTTTACATAAATGAGTTCATGGATCATGGAGAAAGCAAGGGATGTTCCAGGAAAACATCTACTTCTTCATTAACTACACAAAAGACTTTGACTGTGTGGATCTCAATAAACTGCGGAAAATTCTTAAAGAGACTGGAGTACCAGACCACCTTACCTGTCTCCTGAGAAACCTGTAGGTGGGTCGAGAAGCAACAATTAGAACCTTACATGGATTAACTGACCTAGTTCAAAATTGGGAAAGGAGTACAACAAGGCTGTATATTGTCACCCTGTTCATTTAACATCTATGCAGAGTACATCATGTACATGAAATCCTGGGCTGGATGAATCACAAGCTGGAATCAAGATTGCTGGCAGAAATTATCAACAACCTCAGATATGCAGATAACTCCACCCTTATGGCAGAAAGTAAAGAGGAAGTAAAGAGCCTCTTGATGAGGGTGAAAGAGGAGAGTGAAAAGCTTGCTTGAAACTCAATATTCAGAAAACTAAGATCATGGCATCTGGTCCCATCACTTCATGGCAAACAGAAGGGAAAAAAACTGGAAGCAATGACAGATTTTATTTTCTTGGGCTCCAAAATCACTGTGGATGCTGACTGCAGGCATGAAATTGAAAGACGTTTGCTCCTTGGAAGGAAAGCTATGACAAACCTGTGTGTGTGTGTGCGTGCTCAGTCAGTCAGTCATGTCTGACTCCAAGGACTGGACCCCAGGCTCCTCTGACCGTGGGATTTTCCAGATAAGAATACTGGAGTGGGTTGCCATTTCCTACTCCAGGGGATCTTCCAGACCCAGTGTTCAAACCCACATCTGCTGCATCTCCTGCCCTGGCAGGTGGATTCTTTACCACTGTGCCAACTGGGAAGCCCCATGACAAACCTGGACAGTGTACTAAAAAGCAGAGACATCTCTTTGCCAACAAAGGTGTGCATAGTCAAAGCTATGATTTTTCCAATAGTCGTGTGTGGATGAGAGAGTTGGACCCATAAAGAAGACTGAATACTGAAAAATTGATGCTTTCAAATTGCTGTGCTAGAGAAGACTCTTGAGAGTCTGTTGGACTGCAAGAAGGTAAAACCAGTCAATCCTAAAGGAAATCAACTCTGAATATTCATTGAAAGGACTGCTGCTGAAGCTGAAGCTCCAATACTTCGGTCACCTGATGTGAAGAGCTGACTCATTGGAAAAGCCCCTGATGCTGGGAAAGATTGAATGCAAAAGGAGAAGGGGACAACAGAGAATGAGATGGTTAGATAGCATCACTAACTCAGTGAACATAAATTTGAGCAAAATTAGGGAGATAGTGGAGGACAGAAGAGCCAGGTGTGCTACAGTCCATGGAGTCACAAAGAGCTGGACGTGACTTAGCAACTGAACAACAAAAACAAAGGGGTTCAGAGAACTTTCCAGTTGGTGAAGACACAGAAGTGCTGGAAGGGAGCTCTGCTAGACTGGTCATGGAAGCTCTGTATGCCCCACCCCTACCACAATACCTTTTCCTATGCCTCTTTTCCATTTGGCTGTTCCTGAGTTGCATTCTTTATAATAAACCTGTAAGTGTAAGCAAAAAGGGTTTATGTGAGCCATTCTAGCAAAGTATTGAACCTGAGAAGGGAGTTGTGGGAATCCCCGATATGGGATGATCAGTCAGATGTATAGGTGACTTGTGATTGATGTCTGAAGTAAGGGCAATCTTATGAGACTAAGCCCTTGACCTGTGGAGCTCTGATCCTCAGTGTCCAAACTAAATCAAATTGTTGGCTGTCCAGTTTGTTGTAAGAGGGTTGGAGATGTGCAATTGGAAAAGACATCATGTACCTGGTGTCAGAAGTATGACTAATAATAATAATAGCTGCTGCTGCTGTTCAGTTGCTCAGTCATGTCTGACTCTTTGCTACTCTTTGGACTGAAGCCCACCAGGCTCCTCTGTCCATGGGATTCTCCAAGAAAGAATATTGGAGTGGGTTGCTATTTCCTTCTCCAGGGGATCTTCCTGACCCAGGGATCGAACCTGAGTGTCCTGTGTCTCCTGCATTACAGGTGGATTCTTTACCTGCTGAGCCATCGGGAAAGCCCCAATAATAATAGACTATATGCCAACTCATCTCTGTTCTCCCTTCCTCCCTGTCCCTAGGAACTATTCTGTGAAGGCCAAGTGTGCAAGCAGATGTTCCAGAGAGCTTGATCTGTATCCAACAGCAGAGTCCACATGTGGGGGCAGCTTGATGAATTATATCCCAGAATGAACAGGACAGGAATGATCTGTTGGGGTTTGGTAGATGGGGCCTTGTGATCAAAGAGACGTCACACAGCCTATACCAGAAGCCATTTGGATTGTGAGAAAAACTCTCAGCTTCAATAAACCTGTCCAATGATTCTGACTTTTTCCTTCTAACTTTAACGTATCTCCTTATTTTCAGAAATATTTGGAAGCTTTCTAGGCATACCATTGACACACCAATGATGAACAAGTTGTAATTCCCACCTTCCAGGGGGTGAGCAAGTGGCGGTAAGGGCCTGGGGTATTTCTGGAAGTGATCTTTAATCTGGGACCTGAAGTAAATGTAGGCAGGAAGTATCAGGAAGCACCCTAGTCAAAAGTTGGAGGAATGTTTGAAGAACTGAAAAGATTACTTTAACCGTAGCTTAGGGTGTGTTGGGTGGGATAGGGTAGGTAGAGATTGCAGGGGTAACTGACATGTCAGTGGCTCTACCATGAAGTATCTTGAATGCTAGGGTAAAGAGGTGAGATTTTTGCCCCTAAAGTAACAGGAATATGGTGACCTGTATTAAGCAGATATGTACAACCAGGTTGGCTCACAGAAAGTAACTCTGGAGACTCCTGTGGTGGTCCCATGGTTAAAAACCCACCTTCCAATGCAGAGGATGCAGGTTCAATCCCTGGTCAGGGAACTAAAATCCCATGTGTCCCAACTAAACAGAAGCCCACGCACTGAAACTAAAACCAGATGCAGCCAAAAATAAATATATGCCTTAAAAATAATAACAAAGTAATTCTGACTGCTGAGGGAAGAAAGGATTGTAGGTGGGGGATGCAATTCAAGAGGCAGTTTAGAAACCCAGTAGAAATCAGAGTGTAAGGTGACATTGTTCAGGATCATCCAAAGCCCAGGTCTGAAAAACAGAGAAATAGACTATTGGGCCTCGGAGAGAAGTAACAAGGTATTTAGGAGGCAGAATCTATAATCCAAAGAGACGGATGTGATGGAGGGATGCTGGCTAGGGGAAGAATCAAGGAGGTGTTCTGTTTTGGATCAGGCAGTTATAGCAAGGTTGAGGCCCATCAAAAGAAAATAACAGGGCTTCTCTGGTGGCTCAGTGGTAAAGAATCTAGCCGCCAATTGTCGACTAAAAAAAGATGTACAACTTGAGAGTTGTGAGTTAAGTTTTATCTGGGGCAAAATGAGGACTGCAGTCTGGGAGGGAGCATCTCAGATAGCTCTGAGAGACTGCTCCAAAGCGGCAGTGGGGGAAAGTCAATACATAAGGTTTTGGTGAAGGAGGAGTTCAATGTTGTGAAACACTCATTTTACAAAAGGTTTTTTGTTAGTCATGAGGGTCTGATGTCACCAAGAAGGGATTTAGTGCTTCTCTAGATAAGAGGAGATGCAAGGATTGAGATCATAAGTTCTGTTGCTAAAAACATCCAACTATCTAAAGACCTGTCCCACCAGATTCCTTGGAGCACAGAATGCCTACTCCCTCAGGCACTGTTGAAGGGCAGCAGCTCTGGCAGCATGGGGTTCAGTCTCCGTAGAGGCAGATGGCAAAGGCCTTTGTTCTTCAGTCATTGGCAATGCTCTTGGTAAGTGCCAATTTGTAGTTGACACGATGCAGAAGGTTCGCTCTCTGATCTGGGAAGATCCCACATGCCATGAGCAACTAAGCCCGTGCACCACAACTATTGAACCCATGCTCTAGAGCCCGTGAGCTGCAACTGAAACCTGTGCACCCTAGAGCCCACGCTCCACAACGAGAAGCCACTGCAGCGACAAGCCCACACACGGCAACTAGAGAGCAGCTTCCCACTCTCCGCAACTAGAGAAAAGCTCAAGCAGCAGCGAAGACCCAGCACGGCCAAAACAAACAAATAACACTTTGGAGAAAGAAGCGAAGCCAGAGCTTCAGCTTCCGAGGTGGCTGTGCCCAGTGAGAGCCAGGCTGCCGGGAGACAATGAATAGATGACTCCAGAGACACAAACAAGTTGTTGATGGCTTCTGGTGAACTGTGCTGGATTCGTGATCTCCAAAGAAGATTTAACTTTGGGACCGGGGACCAGGACTGATCACTCAAGAGCTTTTGTATAGCAGAGTTTTATTAAAGTTAAAAGGGACAGAGAAAGCTTCTGACATAGACATCAGAAGTGGGACGGAGAATGTCCCCCTCACTAGTGTTAGCAAGGGAGTTATATACTTTTTAATTAATTATTACAATAATTCAAAAAGATGTCTCCAGTTTATGAAAATTTTACCAGACCCACTCCCACAATTTAAATTTTAGGATGACAGGACTAGAATTCAACAACAGAGAGATCCTACCAGACCCACTCCCATGATATACAGTCTAAGATATTAGGATTAGTCAGAAGGTTTTCAGGAAGGAAAAACTGTCCTCAAGCATATACACTGTTGTTATATAATCTCTGAAAGTGAAAGTGAAGTCGCTCAGTCATATCTGACTCTTTGTGACCCCGAGGACACCAGGCTCCTCCATCCATGGGATTCTCCAAGCAAGAATACTGGAGTGGGTTGCCATTTCCTTCTCCAGGGGATCTTCCTGACCCAGGGATCAAACCCAGGTCTCTTGTATTGCAGCCAGACCCTTTAACCTCTGAGCCACCAGGGTACTCCCTAGCACAGAGTTAAAACTGAGTTGTTTGTTGTGTAATCATCAGTTCTGGACTTAAAGAAGAAAACGTTTTATGTGACTAAGACTAAGAAATGTAGAGGGGAAAAAAAAAGTTTGTCCTTTCCTTCTCCTTGAGAACCCCAGACCCCTGTCTCCTCGGGGACCCCTGGACTTCTTATCAACTTGCCTAGGAATTGACTCTCTCATTGTGAAGCATATAAACTATGCATATGGATAATACATAAACTAGGCAATGTCTGGGACATTGTATTTAAAGAGAGAAGAGAGAAACCTGAGGTATAAATCCCACAGTCCTGGGACCAGAGGGGCTGGAGAAATAAAGACGGCATCAGGGAAGCGAAGGAAGGAAATATTTCAGGGTTGAGGAGTGTCGAGCATTTGCTGAGATGACCAAGGTTTCCATAAGGTGAGACAGAGGATTTTGCCATGTGGGTGAGGATGGTTTAACAGTGCAACTGGTCCTGAAGATGCACACGAATGGTTATGGAACCAGAAGAGGTGAAGGGGTACAGACAGTGAGAAGCCAAAGGAATGTGGCGGTAGGACTTTCCTGGTGGTCCAGTGGTTAAGAATCTATCTGCTAATGCAGAGGACATGAGTTCGGTCCCTGGGCCAGCGAGATCCCACATCCCCTAGGGCAACTAAGCCACAACAACTCTAGAGCCTGTGTTCTGCACCAGAGCAGCCACTGCAATGAGAAGCTTACATATCGCAACTAGATAGTAGCCCCTACTTGCTGCATCTAGAGAAAGCCTGCTTGCAGCAATGAAGACCCAGCACAAGCATCAATAAATAGGTAATAAAAATGGTTAAAAAATAAAAAAGAAGGAAGGTGGTGGTACTGTCAGGGAATCTTAGCAGGGAGCAACTTGGTAAGATGGGCAGAACTGATGGACCATAGAGCCCCTGCCAGATAAGGCAAGTAAGGAAAGGGTTACAGTTAGCACTTGGCAGTCACTGCGTGCTAGGCTCTAAGCTGGGCTTTAGGGATTCCATGGACAACAGCAGAGGAAAGGTCTGTGCCCCTAAAGAGCTTACAGTCTGCTGGTGATGACAGAAATTTATAGGAAGTTAAAGTCTGAGTATCAGATACAACTCTTGTTTTAAGTAGGGATGAAAAATATGGCCTGCCATTTCAGTAAACCAAAGATATTCCAGCCATCAAGCCATCAGCCACTGCAGCCACCCCCAACTGTGCACCCTGAGGGGACTTAGGATGGAGAAAAATAGGATACTGGCCCAG
Organism: Ovis aries; assembly: GCF_016772045.2. Lineage (NCBI taxonomy): Eukaryota > Metazoa > Chordata > Mammalia > Artiodactyla > Bovidae > Ovis > Ovis aries. The sequence goes on along the minus strand of NC_056065.1, from coordinate 42,796,230 downwards.
GAGAGTTAAACTGCATATCAAGGGAATGATTTCAATGAGCCCACACTCTGACATCTTCCCATACATAGAAAAGTGCTAAATTCATTAACCTGAGATGTCTGCTTAGAGATGAGATGTCTTAATTCAAGAAAAAAAAATTAACTAACAATAATCTTTTGATGTCCTGACTACCTGGTTTACCTTACTTCTTCAGAGATGTCTCTCAGAGCTGAGACGTGGTATCCCTGGCTAAGTCCTTGGTAAGTTGGCCAAATAAAACATAATTCTCAACTTTTAGGTTGTGCATTTCAGTTTACATGAATAACAGACAACAAGTTGTTAGTTTGACTTTAGAAGCAGTGAGCTTGCAGCCAAATGAAGTCAGAAGACAATTGTAGATTCAATCAGATATTGTGATCCCACCATATAGAAAGAACATGAGATTTTTTTTCCAGGATGTTATTTTGTTCATTGTTCACATGCTAAATTGTGTTGGACTCTTTGCCACACCATGGGTTACACACCAGGCTTTCCTGTCCTTCACTATCTCCTGCAGTTTGTTCAACCTCGTGTCCATTGAGTCAGTGAGGCAATCCAACCATTTCATCCACTCTTGTCCCCTTCTCTTCCTGCCCTCAATCTTTCCGAGTATCAGGGTCTTTTCCAATGAGTCAGTTCTTCCCATCAGGTGGCCAAAGTATTGGAGCTTCAGTTTCAACATCAGTTCTTCCAATGAACATCAGGGTTGATTTCATTTAGGATTGACTGGTTTAATCTCCTTGCTGTCCAAGGGACTCTCAGGAGTTTTTGCCAGCACCACAATTAAAAAACATCAATTCTTTGGCACTCAGCCTACTTTATGGTCCAACTCTCAAATCTGTACATGACTACTGGGAAAATTATAGTTTTGACTGTACGAACCTCTGTTTCCAAAGTAACGTCTCTGCTTTTTAATACATTGTCTAGCTTTGTCATAGCTTTTCTTCCAAGGAGCAAACGTCTTTTAATTTCGTGATTGCAGTCACTGTCCGCAGTGATTTTGGAGCCCAAGAAAATAAAATCTGCTACTGTTTCCACTTTTTTCCCATGTATTTGCCATGAAGTGATGGGACCAGATGCCATGATCTTAATTTTTTGAATGTTGGGTTTTAACCCAGCTTTTTCACTCTCCTCTTTCACCCTCATCAACAGGTTTTTAAATTCCTTTGTTTCCTGCCATTAGGGTGGTGTCATCTGCATATCTGAGGTTGTTGATACTTCTCTCAGCAATTTTGATTCCAGCTTGTGATTAATTCAGGCTGGCATTTCGCATGATGTACTCTGCATATAAGTTAAGTAGGGTGACAATATACAGCCTTGAAGTACCCCTTTCCCAGTTTGGAGGCAGTCCATTGTTCCATGTCCGGTTCTAACTGTTGCTTCTTGACCTGCATATAAGTTTCTCAGGAGGCAGGTAAAGTGATCTGGAATTCCCATCTCTTTAGAGAATTGTCCACAGTTTGTTGTAATCCACACAGCCAAAGTCTTTAGAATAATCAATAAAGCAAAAGTAGATGTTTTTCTGGAATTCTCTTGCTTTTTCTATGATCCAACAGATGTCGGCAATTTGATCTCTGGTTCCTCTGCCTTTTCTAAATCCAATTTGTACATCTGGAAATTCTCAGGTCACGTACTGTTGAAGCCTAGCTTGAAGGATTTTGAGAATTACCTTGATAGCATGAGAAATGAGTGCAACTGTACAGCAGTTCAAATATTTTTTGGCATTGCCTTTCTTTGGGACTGGAATGAAACTGAACTGCCGGGGTCCAGCCCCGGTGGATCCAGGGTGATTCGAAGGTGGGGGGACGGAGTCGGCGTCTTTGGAAAAATACATATTTAATCACAGATATAGAGAGATTAGAAATGGATAGTGTTGTAGGAAGATTAGTGGAGAAAAGGAGGCTGAATAATTTGGATTACGTGGAATAGCATCCATGCTCCAGATGGGAATTCAGCCAGAAAAACGGGAGCAAGAAAGAAGCGACATGGGGGAATCAGTCTTTCCGGAAACTGATCCGATTTCTTTATTTTTGGGTTTGCTTATATACCTTTTGTTACACATAGGGATGAATACAGAGTCACGCGGGGGTCAGCAGTCCTGACCTTTATCAAAATCAAGTGTTTCACATAAATGTATAAAAAAAAGGTCTTAGGAATATTACATCATCTTCTGGCCATGAGTGAGACCTGCTGACATTTTATGATCCTTTCTTTCTGATAACCAAAAAACTTATTTTTTCCAAGGGTGTTTTTTCTTAAACCAGGCACCACCCTCCAGATAAAGTTACATTCCTATAGGGTGAGGGTGTAGTGAGTTACAATCAAGAAAGGAATTTATTTCACCCAAGGTTAACATGATTAATCTTAAAGGTTAATACTTATTTCTCCTATATGCTTAAAGGTTAATACTTATTTCTCCTATATGTTTAAAAGTTAATACTTATTTCTCCTATATGTTAGTTATATTCATTATAAAGGTAGGGAACATGGAGATTTAGCAGCAAACATCAGCCCAACAAATGAAAATCCTTTCACCAATGCTCCCCTTAAGATCTATTTAGTCTTAAGATATGATAAAGTTACATTCTTACATAGCAAGGACACAGTGATTTATAACAAAGTACAGTGATCTATTACAAAAGAGAAAATCCATTAACTCAAAAAGTCTAGTATTGCTAACATCAAAAACTACTATATTTCCTTTGCTATACTCCAAATACATTGATTAATATATTCCCAAGTGCCTAAGGATATGGAGGCCTGACTCAACAAGAAGAAAAAGTCCTATGCTAATTAAGACTCTCAAAATACTCCAAAACTCTCTGTGCTGTTTATGGTTGAGAGGTAGTAAACAATCATGTGCCTAGCGGCAGCAGTAAACATAATCCTGTCACACAAGCTAGTCTGTCAGCAGAGAGGTTTGACCTGAGACATCCTTGTCCCACCCAGAGCAGGGAATTAGCAGCAATTATTGACACAACAAATGAAGAGACCCTTCACCAATATAATTCCTAACCAACTATACTAGTAATTTCTAACTCCCCAAAAGAATTTGCCTTTAGTAAGTCTAAAACATCTCGTGCCTCTCAGGTTGGGAGGCTGTAAGCAATCACATGTGGCCGGACAAACCTATACAAGTGGGCTAGATAACCTTCAGAGGAGTCCGTAAGCTGAAATACTCTTGTCACGCCCAAGAATTTTTATCGCCTTGGAGCTGCACGTTTACTCCTTCTCCGAGAGAAACGGTTATGGGGAAGAACCCCCCCGTAAAGTCAGAGGTGTAGGTGAGAGCATAAAACAGACTCTGGTTTGGGGGTTAGATGCTCGGGAACAGGGGGTTTCCTGAGGCTTGATCACGCCTTTGCGTATGCCAAGCCTCCTTCCTCATGACCTTTGCCATGGGCGGAATTCCTCACGCTGGCCCCCGGCACTGAACTTTTCCAGTCCTTGGCCACTGCTGAGTTTTCCAAATTTGCTGGCATATTGAGTGCAGCACTTTCACAGCATCATCTTTTAGGATTTGAAATAGTTAGGATGGAATTCCATCACCTCCACTGACTTTGTTCATAGTAATGCTTCCTAAGGCCCACTTGACTTTGGACTCCAGGATGTCTGGCTCTACGTGAGTGATCACACCATTGTGGTTATCTGGGTCATTAAGATCTTTTTTGTATAGTTCTTCTGTATATTCTTGCCACCTCTTCTTAATATTTTCTGCTCTGTTAGGTCCTTGCCATTTCTTTCCTTTATTGTACCCATCTTTGCATGAAATATTCCCTTGTTATCTCTAATTTTCTTGAAGAGATCTCTAGTCTTTCCCATTCTATTGTTTTCCTCTATTTCTTTGCACTGATCACTGAGGAAGGCTTTCCTGTCTCTCCTTGCTATCCTTTGGAACTCTGCATTCAGTTGGGTATATCTTTCCCTTTCTCCTTTGCTTTTCACTTCTCTTCTTTTCTCAGCTATTTGTAAGGCCTCCTCAGACAACCATTTTGCCTTCTAGCATTTCTTTTTCTTTGGGATGGTTTTAGTAAGTGTATTAACTAAGGCTGCAGACCTAATAGTGAAGTGAAGTGAAAGTCGCTCAGTCGTGTCCAACTCTTTGCGACCATGATCTATACAGTCCATGGAATTCTCCAGGCCAGAATACTGGAGTGGGTAGCATTTCCCTTCTCCAGGGGCTCTTCCCAACCCAGGGATCGAACCCAGGTCTAATAAGATTTGAAAAATTACATAGTGAGTAACCCAAATCAGAGACTGCAGGCCATGAAATCACCATTTTTTATTTATAGAAAATTCCTAACATAACAGCATTGCTTTGAGGCAGTTTGAAACAATAAGCTTTGGTGGGAAGGCAAAGTTTTATCAGCATTTATTAATTTATCCAAATATGGAAATCCCCTGGTGGTCCAGTGGTCAGTACTCCTCACTTCCACTGTCGTGGCCCCTGGTTCAATTCCTGTTCTGGGAACTAAGATCCTGCAAGCCATACAGTACAGCCAAAAAGACTCCCCTCCCACAAAAAAATAAACAAAAATTCTGAAGGACCTGCTATCCCCAGGACTGTGCTATTTCTTGGAATTTTTTAGCAATGAAAAATTCTTCCCCTTATGGACCAAAGGGAGGAGACAAATAAAAAATGTTTTAAAAAACGCAGTGATATGTGCTATAAAAAAAGTAAGAAATCAGGATAGATAAAACAGAATGTTGATGGTGCCCCTTTAAGCAAGACGGTTAAGAAAATCTCATAATAGTGACATTTAGGCAGAGGCATAAGGCAAGGAAGTGCTTCCCTGGTGGCTCAGATGGTAAAGAATCTACCTGCAATGCAGGAGACCCAGGTTAGATCCTTGGGTTGGGAAGATCCCCTGGAGAAGGACATGACAACCCAATCCAGTATTCTTGCCTGGAGAATTCCATGGACAGAGGTGCCTGGCGGGTTACAGTCCATAGGGTCGGGAAGAGTCGGATATGACAGAACGACTAACACATTCACAGTTTCACTTTCACATTAGACAAGGAAACAAGTTTCGTGGAGAGATGGAGGACAAGAGAACAAGTTCAGAGGGCCTGAAGTGAAAGGATATCTGCTCGTGGGATGCAGCAAAAGGCAGAGGAAGCAAAAGGCCTAGAGTAGGAGGAGATGAGGTGGCCTTTGGCAGAGCGAGGTGACTTTGGACAATCTTATCTGCTAGACCTCTGCTTGGGAGCACCTGGAACTTCAGCTTATGAGAGAGAGCAGTTTTTGTTGTTTGCTTGTTTTTTTCAGCCCTTCGAGACCCCAAGTTATGGGACTCAAATGTTACAGGAAAACAAAATCACTTTTAGCAAAGGCATGCTCTCTTCCAGCTTCCCAGGTGGCTCAGTGGTAAAGAATCTGCTTGCCAAGCAAGAGATGCCGGTTTGATCCCTGGGTCAGGAAGATCCCCTGGAGAAGGAAATGGTATGCCACTCCAATATTCTTGCCTGGGAAATCCCATGAACAGAGGAGCCTGGAGGGCTACTGTCCATGGGGTCGAAAAGAGTGGGAAGAGGCTTATTGACTAAACAACATCATGCTCCCTTCCACCTCCATCTGCAGGTTCACCAACTCTAGAATGGCTGGCTCTGCTCCATTCCTCTATCATAGGACTTGAATTAAAGCTGCAACAAGTAATCAGCAATAGCTAGTCCTTGTTTTCTCTTTCTCTTTCTTCTCACCTCATGACTTGGAAACATTTCTTTAAAAAAACAAAACAAAACAAAAAAAAATCCCCGTTTATCCCACGTACCAAATCAAGGTAGGAGCTGTTGTACTTTGAACCCTCATTCCTTTACCCTTGCAGATGTGTGTTTCTTCAGGCATTTTATTAAAAGTTTTAAGCATTAGAAATTAAACTCTTCTGTTCCAAGGACAAATCTGGTATACAGCTTCCAATGGGTGTTATTTTGGCTCCAGTGATGAAGGGCTCAGAAACTAGTCACCACGAGGGCGTTTTTGTTTCAATCAGGAGAGATCCACCGAGGGAGGGCTGCTGGGATTTTTCTAGGCGGCTCTGAGAGCAGCTGCTACGCTTCCCGCCACGTGGGAGGGTGAGGCACTGAGGCTGTTTATTCCCCAAAGTTACCGCTGGCCCCTCTGCCGGCCCCTGCAAAGAGCTGACAGTCTGGGAGAGCAGCAGTGAAATAGATGAACGGGCGCGGGCTCTGCCAACCTGGGAAGCAAAGGAAGGCTTCCGGGAGGGCAGGAGTTTTCGGGCAACCGTGCGCGCTGCAGATCAGGCAGCGTCTTGCGCCACCCAAACAGGAGGAGGGCCCGGAGAGTCCAGAAGAGGAACCCCTCCAGGGAATTTGCATTTACTGCAGCCTGGGGTGGAGTGACTCGTCTTACGTAGCATGCGGATGCTGCAGAGGAGCAGGGGGACCTCAGGGCGCCCCCTTCTGGACGAGCCTCGCATCCTCTTCTCCCTGGCACTGGAGGAGGGAGGGCCCTTAATGTTCTTATGTTCTTCTCTTTTTTCTTTTGCTTTTTTCCTATGATTTTTAAAAATTATGGTAAACTATACATAACCCCAAATTTAGCCATTTGTAAGAGTACAGTTAAGTAGCATTAACCCACTCACATTCTTGTTAAACTACCACCACTAGCCATCTCCAGAACTTTTTCATTTTCCCAAATTGAAACTCTGTCCCCATGAAACAACTTCCCAATCCTCCTCCTCCTAGTCTGTGGCAACCTCCATTCTACTTTCTGTATGTGGAATCATATATTTATTCTTTTGCGTCTGGCAATTTTGACACAGCATGTCTGCAAGGCTCATCATCCATGCTGTAGCCGGTGTTAGACGTTCCTTCCCTTTAAAGGCTCCACTGTATCCTATGAATGTGCCACATTTTGTGTACCGATGCATCTCTCAATGTATATTAGGGTTGTTTCAACCTTTTGGCTGTTGTGAATAATGCTGCTGTGAACATAGGTGTACAAATACCCATTCGAGTCCCTGCTTTCAATTATTTTGAGTATATTTGTTGTTTAGTCCCTAAGCTGTGTCTGACTCTTTTGTGACCCCATGGATTGTAGACCAGCAGGCTCCTCTGTCCATGAGATTTCCCAGGCAAGAACACTGGAATAGGTTGCTATTTTCTGCTCCAGGGGATCTTCCCAATCCAGGGATTGAACCCTCCTCTCCTGCATTGCAGGTGGATTCTTAATTCTGCATTTAACTTTTTGAGGAACTGCCAGCTGTGTACCATAGCAGCAATGCAGTTTACATTCTCACCAACAGTGCACAAGGGTTCCGGTTTCTTCACATTCTTACTGACAAGTGTTTTCTGCTTTTTTGGTACAATAGCCATCCTAGTGGGTGCATTTTTAAAAATTGTGGTAATTTATTAATACACATAACAAAGTTTACCATTTTAACTTTTTTGTGTGCAGTGCACAGCATCTGGGATCTTAACCCAATTCTTCAGCAGCAGAAGCTCAGACTCTTAATCACTGGACCACCAAGGAAGTCCCCATTTTGACTATTTTTAAAATGTACAATCTGATGGCAGTAAGTACACTCACAATGTTGTGCAGTCATCACCACTGTCTAATTCTAGAATTTTCTTATTACCTCACATGGAAACCCCTTACCCATTAGCAGTCAACTCCTTCCCCACAGCCCCTGGAATTCATGAATCCACCTTCTATGGAACAGCCTTTTCTGGAGTTTTCATATAAATGGAATTCTATGATATGCAGTGTTTTGTGTTCCCACAACAGTCCCCTCAGGTTCAAGTGGAATGACTGACAGAACTCAAGAGAGGACTTTACTTACTGTTACTGATGTTGAAAACATGGCCTCTATGCTGAACCGAATCTTCAGTTCAGTTGCTCAGTCTTGTCCAGCTCTTTGCGACCCCATGGACTGCAGCATGCCAGGCTTCCCTGTCCATCACCAACTCCTAGAGCTTGCTCAAACTCATGTCGATCGAGTCGGTGATGCCATGCAACCATCTCATCCTCTGAATCTCCAAGAACTGAATCTTGGAGACTGAGTTTTGGGCCAAGTAGGAAAGAACAGCTTTATTGCTTTGCCAAGCAAAAGGGGATACAGCTGGCCCCTTCTCTCAAACACTGTGTGTCCTAGCAGGAGGATTTGGTGAGGGGTTTATAGCACCAATTCTAAGGTGGGGTTGCTGATAAGATTAGGGTATATGAACTCTGCACACACTCTAATCTTGTCAGCAATCCCTCTCCATTAATCTGGCCTCAGGTGGGCTCCTAATAATCTGGAAAGATGCTTCTTTCGTTCCTTTAATGGTTCCTTTAAGATGAAATAAAGAGTAGGAATACCTTTCACTTATTGAGGGATTTTTAGTTCTGTGAAAAGTTCAAAGGTATTATTACCTATATCCCTTGGAGCAGAACCAAGACCCTGCCTCAAGGCTGCTCCTTATTTGTCTCCATATCCCCTCCCTTCTCTGATTAGCAGCCATTCCATTCTATCCTTTGGGACTCAGGGAAGGTCATGGAGGCTGGAATCTATTCCCTACAAGTAACAATGGGGGACAGAGAAAGGCTTTGCTCCTGCTTGGTTTCATTACTGGTTTATAACAAAGGACATAAATAAGGGACAGCCAAAGGGAAGACATGCATAGGGGAAGGGTAGGGAGACATGGAGTTTCCATGTCCTCTTCGAGTCCATCCTCCTCCTGGAATATCCATGTTTTCACCAATTTGGAAACTATCCTGAACCTCAGACTTTTTAAAAATAGATCTCAATCTCCAGTTCTTCTCCCAGAGGCTGGCTCCTAAACTCTGATAAAGTATTTGGTGGTTCTGATGACCAGCTCTCATCCTGGGGTACCTGGGGTGGGCGGGGGAATGGCACTAGTGGTAAAGAACCTGCCTGCCAGTGCAGGAGATGTAGGAGACACAGGTTCAATCCCTGAGTCAGGAAAAGCCCCTGGAGAAGGGCATGGCAACCCACTGCAGTATTCTTGCTTGGTGAATCCCATGGACAGAGGAGCCTGGTGGGCTACAGTCCATAGGGTTGCAAAGAGTCGGACATGACTAAAGTGACTTAGCACAGCAAACAATGCCCTTAGCTATCCTGTTAGCACAAACTCAAGTGTGATCCATAGTTGTGCCTTATGAATGAAAAAGACATGCCTGCTGAAACTGATTGGGACCACAGATTGGGACTTGAACCCATGTGCTGGGACTCAAACCCAGTGAAAACTCACTCTGGGACTTGAACCCACATGACCAGGACTTGTGCTGTGTTTAGTCGTTCAGTCGTGTCTGACTCTACAACCTCACAGATGTAGCCTGCCAGGCTCCTCTGTCCATGGGGATTTTCGAGGCAAGAATACTGGAGTGGGTTGCCATGCCCTCATCCAGGGGAACTTCCCAACCAGGGACTGAACCCAGGTCTCCAGCATTGCAGGCAGATTCTTTACCATCTGAGCCACAAGGGAAGCCCAAAACTGATGTGAGCATGATGCACTGGCTGGGAATTGAACCCGGATTTCCCCTGTGGGAGGCAAGAATTCTACTGCTGAACCTCCAGTGCAAACAAAACTTAAACCCAGCCAAAACCCTGCTTGGACTTGAACCCACCTGGCTGGGACTCAAACCCAGCCAAAACCCATGGTACCTGGTTTCAGGACCTAATGAAGCTCAGGTTCTTGATGTCTCATCACAGAAAAAATTCAGTGAGAGACAAAATGGTAGGTAAGAAGTGGGTTTATTCAGATTCAGAGAGAAGCACACTCCACAGGCAGAGTGTGGGTCATGCCAGAGGGCAAGTAGGGCTGAGAAATGTGACATGGTTAGTTTTAATGGGCTGGGTACAATTGATATGACCATTACATCTACTAATGGGGGCAAGAACCCCTTAGAAGAAATGGAGTAGCCCTCATAGTAAACAAAAGAGTCCAAAATGCAGTACTTGGGTCCAATCTCAAATTTGAAAGAATGATCTCTTCATTTTCAAGGCAAACCACTCAATATCACAATAATCCAAGTCTATGCCCCAACCAGTAATGCCAAAGAAGCTGAAGTTGAACGGTTTGATGAAGACCTACAAGACCTTCTAGAACTAACACCCAAAAGAGCTGTCCTTCTCATCATACTGGAATGCAAAAGTAGGAAGTTAAGAGATACCTGGAAAACAGGCAACTTTGGCCTTGGAGGACAAACTGAAGCAGGGCAAAGGCTAACAGATTTTTGTCAAAAGAACGCATTGGTCATAACAAACACCCTCTTCCAGCAACATAAGAGAAGACTCTACACATGGATATCACCAGATACTCATTACCAAAATCAGATTGATTATATACTTTGCAGCCTAACATGGAGAAGCTCCAGTCAGCAGAAACAAGACCAGGAGCTGACTGTGGCTCAGATCATGAACTCCTTATTGCCAAATTCAGACTTAAATTGAAGAAAGTAGGGAAAACTTCTAGACCATTCAGGTATGACCTAAATCAAATCCCTTACAATTATACAGTGGAAGTGACAAACAGATTCAAGGGATTATATCTGATAGAGTGCCTGAAGAACTATGGACAGAGGTTCATGACACTGTACAGGAGACAGTGATCAAGACCATCCTCAAGAAAAAGAAATGCAAAAAGGAAAAATGGCTGTCTAAGGAGGCCTTACAAATGGCTGAGAAAAGGAGAGAAGCTAAAAGCAAAGGGGAAAAGGAAAGATATATCCATCTGAATGCAGAGTTCCAAAGAATAGTGAGGAGAGATAAGAAAGCCTGCCTCAGTAATCAATGCAAAGAAATAGAGGAAAACAGTAGAATGGGAAAGACTAGAGATCTCTTAGAAAATTGGAGACCCCAAGGGAACATTTCATGCAAAGATGGGCACAATAGAAAAAAGAGAAATGGTATGGACCTGAAAGAAGCAGAAGATATTAAGAAGACCTGGCAAGAATACATCAAAAAGCTATACAAAAAAGATCTTCTTGACCCAGATAACCACAATGGTGTGATCACTCACCTAGAGCCAGACATCCTGGAGTCCAAAGTCAAGTGGGCCTTAGGAAGCATCACTATGAACAAAGCTTGTGGAGGTGATGGAATTCCAGTTGAGCTATTTCAAATCCTAAAAGATAATGCTGGTAAAGTGCTACACTCAATATACTAGCAAATTTGGAAAACTCAGCAGTGGCCAAAGCATTGGAAAAGGTCAGTTTTCATTCCAATCCCAAAGAAAGGCAATGCCAAAGAATGTTCAAACTACCACACAATTGTACTCACCTCACATGCTAGCAAAGTAATGCTCAAAATTCTCCAAGCCAGTCTTCAACAGTACATGAACCATGAACTTCCAGATGTTCTAGCTGGATTTAGAAAAGGCAGAGGAACCAGAGATCAAATTGAAAACGTTTACCACAGATTGGGACTTGAACCATGTGGTTGGGACTCAAACTCAGTCAAAACCTTGCTTAGGACTTAAACCCACATGGCGGGGACTTGAACCCAGCCAAAACCCACAGTATCTGGTTTCAGGGCCTAATGAAGCTCAGGTTCTTGATGTCTCATTGCAGAAAGAATTCAGTGAGATGCAAAGTGTAAGAAGTGGATTTACTCAGATTCAGAGAGAAGCACACTCCACAGACAGAGTATGGGCCATCCCAGAGGGTGAGTAGGGCTGAGAAATGTGACATCAGTCAGTCATTGAGTACAGTTGCTCAGTTTTGTCCAACTCTTTGCAACCTCATGGAATGCAGCATGCCAGGCCTCCCTGTGCATCACCAACTCCTGGAGTCTACTCAAACTTATGTCCATTGAGTCGGTGATACCATCCAACCATCTCATCCTCTGTTGTCCCCTTCTCCTCCCACCATCAATGTTTCCCAGCATCAGGGTCTTTTCAAATGAGTCAGTTCTTCGCATCAGGCGGCCAGAGTATTGGAGTTTCAGCTTCAGCATCAGTCCTTCCAATGAATATTCAGGAGAAATGTGACACGGTTAGTTTTAATGGGCTTGGTACAATTCATACAACCATTGTATCTGCTAATGTGGGCAAGAATCCCTTAGAAGAAATGCAGTAGCCCTCATAGTCAACAAGAGTCTGAAATGCAGTGCTTGGGTGCAATCTCAAAAACTCATAGGGCGAGTGCGGCTCCAAAGTTTGACTTGGTTAGTTTTTATAGGCTAGGTAATTTTATAGCTTATTGAGTTGGAGGATTATTCCAACTATTTTTGGAAAGGGGTGGAGATTTCCAGGATTTGGGCCATGGCTCACTCCTTGGTCTTTTAACATTGCCTTGGAACCGTCATGGCATCTCTGGGTGTGTCATTTACTTGCTCTTTGAGGATCAAGGTCTAGTCTTGTCTGCCATCTTGGTCCCATTTGATTCTAATTGGTTTATGTTGTTTCCTTGGGCTATGTCATTCTTTCAGAAGTTTTGCCCTGCCCCTTTCCCTCCTGTTACAAAATTGCCAACATCCATTGGATCATGGAAAAAGCAAGAGAGTTACAGAAAAACACCTACTTCTGCCTAAGCCTTTGACTGTGTGGATCATAACAAATTGTGGAAAATTCTGAAAAAGATGGGAATACCAGACCACCTGACCTGCCTCCTGAGAAATTTGTATACAGGCCATGAAGCAACAGTTAGAACCCGACATGAAACAACAGAGTGGTTCCAGATTGGGAAAGGAGTATGTCAAGGCTGTATATTGTCACCCTGATTATTTAATTCTATGCAGAGTACATCATCCAAAATGCCAGGCTAGACAAAGCACAAGCTGGAATCAAGATTGCTGGGAGAAACATCAATAATCTCAGATACACAGATGACACCACCCTTATGGCAGAAAGTGAAGAGGAACTAACGAGCCTCTTGATAAAAGTGAAAGAGGAGAGTGAAAAAGTTGGCTTAAAACTCAACATTCAAAACACTAAGATCGTGGCATCTAAGCTCATCACTTCATGGCAAATAGATGGGGAAACAATGAAAACAGTGAAAGACTATTTTGGGGGGGTTCCAGAATCATCGCATATGGTAATTTCAGCCATGAAATTAAAAGATACTTGCTCTTTGGAAGAAAAGTTACGACCAACCTAAACAGCATATTAAAAAACAGAGACATTACTTTTCTGACAAAGGCTCATCAAGTCAAAGTTGTGGTTTTTCCAGTAGTCATGTATGGATGTGAGAGTTGTGTAACAGGAGGGAAAGCGGCAAGGCACAACTTTAGAAAGAATGACAAAGCCCAAGAACACAACAAAAACTGATTATAACCAAATGGGACCAAGATGGCAAACAAGACTAGACCTTGATCCTGAATCCGCAAGTGAAATACACATCCAGAGGTGCCATAAGAGTGCCAGTTCAGTTCAGTCACTCAGTTGTGTCCAACTCTTTGTGACCTCATTGAATGCAGCACGCCAGGCCTCCCGGTCCATCACCAACTCCTGGAGTTTACTCAAACTCAAGTCCATTGAGTCAGTGATGCCGTCTAACCGTCTCATCCTCTTTCATCCCCTTCTCCTCCTGCCTTCAATCTTTCCCAGCATCAGGGGCTTTTCAAATGAGTCATTTCTTCACATCAGGTGGCCAAAGGATTGGAGCTTCAGCTTCAGCATCAGTCCTTCCAGTGAATATTCAGGACTGATCTCCTTAAGAATGGACTGGTTGGATCTCCTTGCAGTCGAAGGGACTCTCAAGAGTCTTCTCCAACACCACAGTTCAAAAGCATCAATTATTTGGTCCTCAGCCTTCTTTATGGTCCAACTCTCACATCCATACATGACTACTGGAAAAACCATAGCTTTGACTAGAGCAGACCTTGGTTGGCAAAGTAGTGTCTCTGCTTTTTAATATGCTGTCTAGTTTGGTAGTAACTTTTCTTCCAAAGAGCAAGTATCTTTTAATTTCATGGCTGAAATTACCATATGCAATGATTCTGGAACCCCCTCAAAATAGTCTTTCACTGTTTTCATTGTTTCCCCATCTATTTGCCATGAAGTGATGGGATCAGATGCCATGATCTTAATGTTTTGAATGTTGAGTTTTAAGCCAACTTTTTCACTCTCCTCTTTCACTTTTATCAAGAGGCTTGTTAGTTCCTCTTCACTTTCTGCCATAAGGGTGGTGTCATCTATGTATCTGAGGTTATTGATATTTCTCCCAGCAATCTTGATTCCAGCTTGTGCTTTGTCTAGCCTGGCATTTCAGATGATGTACTCTGCATAGAATTAAATAATCAGGGTGACAATATACAACCTTGATGTACTCCTTTCCTGATTTGGAATTGGTCTGTTGTTCCATGTCCAGTTCTAATTATTGCTTCTTAACCTGTACACAGGTTTCTCAGGAGGTAGGTAAGGTGGTCTGGTATTCCCTTCTCTTTAAGAATTTTCCATAGTTTATTGTGATCCACATAATCAAAGGCTTTGGCATAGTCAATAAAGCAGAAGTAGATGTATTTCCGGAAATCTTTTGCTTTTTCTATGATCCAACTGATGTTGGCAATTTGGTCTCTGCTTCCTCTGCCTTTTAGAAATCCAATTTGTACATCTGGAAATTCTCAGGTCATGTACTGTTGAAGCCTAGCTTGAAGGATTTTTAGCATTACCTCAATGGACGAGTTTGAGTGAACTCCGGGAGTTGGTGATAGACAGGGAGGCCTGGTGTGCTGCAATTCATGGGGTCGCAAAGAGTCAGACATGACCGAGCAACTGAACTGAACTGAGTCTCTTTCTGACCTGGGTTTGATTTCTGGGTCAGGAAGATCCTCTGGAGAAGGAAATGGCAACCCACTCCAGTATTCTCGCCTGGAGAATCCCATTGACAGAGCAGCCTGGCCGGCTACAGTCCATGGGATCTCAAGAGTAGGACACAACTTAGCGACTAAACTACCACCACAGTCTCTTTCTTATTTTAGAGAATTTAACAGCCATTACTATCAAAAGGGGAAAATAGCTCATTTATCTAGTCAAGGCTATGGTTTTTCCAGTGGTCATGTATGGATGTGAGAGTTGGACTGTGAAGAAAGCTGAGCGCTGAAGAATTGATGCTTTTGAACTGTGGTGTTGGAGATGACTCTTGAGAGTCCCTTGGACTGCAAGGAGATCCAACCAGTCCATCCTAAAGGAGATCAGTTCTGGGGGTTCATTGGAAGGACTAATGCTAAAGCTGAAACTCCAATACTTTGGCCACCTCATGTGAAGAGTTGACTCATTGAAAAGACTCTGATGCTGGGAGGAATTGGGGGCAGGAGGAGAAGGGGACGACCGAGGATGAGATGGCTGGATGGCATCACCGACTCCATGGACATGAGTTTGGGTGAACTCTGGGAGTTGGTGTTGGACAGGGAGGCCTGGTGTGCTGTAATTCATGGGGTCGCAAAGAGTCGGACATGACTGAGCGACTGAACTGAACTGAACTGAACTTGACAGCACCTGAGATAAGTGCAACTGTGTGGCAGTTCAAACATTCTTTGGCATTTCCTTTCTTTGGGACTGGAATGAAAACTGACCTTTTCCAGTCCTGTGGCCACTGCTGAGTTTTCCAAAGACATTGTTATAAGACCAAGGAGGGGGCAGTGACCCAAATCCAGGAAATCTCCGCCCCTTCCCCAAAATAATTGGAATAGTCCTCCCACTCATTAGCATATGGAATTACCCAGCCTTCAAAAACTTACTATGCCACATTTCACAGCCGCCACATTCACCCTTTGCGATGGCCCACACTGTCTGTGAAGTGTGCTTCTCTTTGTATCTGAATAGATCCACTTCTTACCTATCATTTTGTCTCTCACTAAATTCTTTATGTGATGAGACATCAAGAACCTGAGCTTCATTAGGTCCTGAAACCAGGTACTATGGGTCTTGGCTGGGTTTGAGTCCCAGCCAGGTGGGTTCGAGTCACAATCTGTAGTAAACGGTTTCAGTTGGACTATAAAGAGAGCTGAGTGCTGAAGAATTGAGGCTTTTGAACTGTGGTGCTGGAGAAGACTCTTGAGAGTCCCTTGTACTGCAAGGAGACCCAACCAGTCCATCCTAAAGGAAATTAATCCTGAGTATTCATTGTGTCGGGGGAGTGTGTAATTTCCTTGGTTCTGTCTTACCGCAGCAAAAATTTGAAACAGTGGACCAGTGTTACAGCTCATTTACAGCTCAGTTTTATTTGGCAAGCAAAGGAAAATACAACCTCAAGGCATGTGGGCAGGCCTACCCAAAGAGGAAGAGAAGAAAGAAGCTCAGTTTTGGCTCCTCTTCTTATGTTTTTTCCTCCTCCCCCTGAGCCTGCCCTATGTAAACTGGGCTAGCCAGAAGGGCTCTTTGTTTCACCTGAGGTTCTCACTCTAGTCCTGGTCCTTGGACCTTCCTTTGTTCTATGTTCACAAGCTTTTTCCTTTGTCTTTTAGCCACTGCTATTTTGGACTCCTTTTTCCTATTCTAACTACCTGACAATTGGAAGGACCGATGCTGAAGCTGAAGCTCCAATATTTTGGACACCTGATGTGAAGAGTTGATTCATTGGAAAAGACCCTGGGAAAGATTGAAGGCAGGAGGAGAAGGGGATGACAGAGGACGAGATGGTTGGATGGCGTCCTTGACTTAAAGGACATGAGTTTGAGCAAGCTCTGGGAGTTGGTGATGGACAGGGAAGCCTGGCGCGCTGCAGTCTATGAGGTCACAAAGAGTCTGACGGGACTGAGTGACTGAACAAAAACAATCTTGCAAATATTTCCTGGAATGGCCAACCTCAGGGAGGGGCAGGGATCCCAGAGGCAGGTCCTTATGTATGATTATAATAACAAAAGCAACTAAAAGCAAAGGTTAAAGTCAAAGAACCAGGTCTATCATGGAGTCAGAATTGGCTCTTTCCTGCAACACTATCACTCAGTAAACTCCAAGGGTTTTTGGACCTCTGTGCTAGGAATCAAAGACAAAGACAAAATATTGTAAATTAGGCCCCACTGCTTTAATATCAATTTGGAAAGACATTTTGGAATGCTTCCATAAAACAAGCAAGAAAATATATTACGCCAAGGATCCCTCTGTCATTTTAAAATGCAAGAGGCCATCTTCATGAAGATTTACTATAGTTAACTGTTAGATGCCTTTTTATCACAATTGCTTAGATTTAATTCAATTCAGTGGGCATTAGGAGATGTTCAACAAGTATCACTAACTAGGTACTGAGAATATGAAGCAAAAGTCATAAAAAGTGAAGTCATAAAAAGAGCCACATAAATGACTCTAACATTAAGAGGGCTTCCCTGGTAGCTCAACTGGTAAAGAATCCGCTTGCAATGCAGGAGACCTGGGTACCTTAGATCCCTTAGTCAGGAAGATCCCCTGGGGAAGGGCATGGCAACCCAGTATTCTTGGGCTTCCCTAGTGGCTCAGCTGTAAAGAATCCACTGCAATGTGCGAGACCTGGGTTCAATCCCTGAGTCAGGAAGATCCCTTGGAGAAGGCCATGGCCACCCACTCCAGTATTCTTGGCTGGAGAAACCCATGGACAGAGGACACTGGCGGGCTATGGTCCACAGGGTCGCCCAGAATCCGACATGACTGAAGTGACTTAGGGCACAGCACACCCCTGTGCACCAGTGGTTAAGAATCTGCTTGCCAATTGAGAGGATGCAGGTTCAACCCCTGGTCCAGGAAGATTCCACATGCCAGGAGGCAACTCAGCCTGCGCAGCAACTACTGAGCCCACGTGCTCTAGAGTCTGTGCTTGGAAACAAGCCACCTCAATGAGAAGCCCGAACACCACAACTAGAGAGTAATCCACTCACTATAACTAGAGAAAGCCTGAGCACAACCAAAATAAAAATAAATAAAATCTAAAAACAGGAGTGAATTGTAACCCCCTAAAATTGTTTTTAAGTTATACCCAAAGAAGCAGCTTATTATACAGATAATTTTTGAATAACTGTGAATAGTTCCTGAAATTATGTGATAACCCGCTTAAGAAAAGGAGGGAGTCCAGACATAGAGAACAGACGTGATTGCCATGGGGAAAGGATGGATTGGGAGTTTGGAATTAGAGGATGCAAACTACTATATATAGAATGGATAAAGAGCAAGGTCCTACGGTATAGCAGGGGAACTTTATTCAATATCCTGTGATAAACCACAATGAAAAAAAAAATGAAAAAGAATGTATAACTGAATTGTTTTGCTGTACAGCAGACATTAAGACCACATTGTAAATCAGCTATTCTTGAATAAAATAAATTTTTTTAAAAAAGGGAGTGAGTTGAAAAATTTAAATTTCTGGCTAAACTTCAATATTTTGGCCACCTAATGTGAAGAGCTGACTCATTTGAAAAGACCTTGATGTTGGGAAAGACTGAAGGCAAGAGGAGAAGGGGATGACAGAGGATGAGATAGTTGGATGACATCACTGATTCAATGGACATGAGTTTGAGTAAACTCTGGGAGTTGGTGATAGACAGGTAGGCCTGGCATGCTGCAGTCCATGGGGTCGCAAGGAGTTGGACATGACTGAGCAACTGAATTGAACTGAACTGATGAAGAGGTGATGAGTATGTTGCAGAAAACAGTTATTTAGAGGCAGTTAGTAAACCTGTTATCTTTCTGATTTTTAAAATTGACATTTGAGGCTAATTTTATATTCTGTTTTCTTAAAGAAAGCTTCCAAAATTGTTTGTTTTAGGTACTACAAAACCTAGCTCTATCCTTGATATCATCAAAATTAGCAACTTACCACAATTTACTTAGTCACTTATTTCTCAGGAGGAGCTGTCATTTAGCTTTCTAACTAATGAAGTGGATGATGGGATTTTCATTTTGCTTGGGGGATTTCATTTGGCTCCACTGAAGTTAACATGGCAATGTTGTCTTAGTCCCATTTTACAGATGAGGATATTGAGTTTCAGAAAGGGTAAGTGCAGGTCACAAAGTTGGTTAGTGACGGAGGACACGATATCAAGCTGAGGAGAGATATCTTTGGTAGTGAAGAATGAGTCTCAGTATGGAAGGGTATGTATGGTATATAGGGAAGAATAGAAAAAGCTAAAAGGGAAGTTGAAAAAATTGTTGATAATAATAAAACACTTATATATGTTTACAAAGGGTCAAGCAAAGTTCTAGTACTTTACAGAGCTCAACTCATTGATTTTCATAACATATGTAAGAGCTACCATTCTTATTTCCATAATTATTATTATGGCCATTTGGCATGTGAGATCTTAGTTCCCTAACCAGGGATCAAACCCATGCCCCCTGCAGAAGAAGCAAGGAGTCCTAACGCTGGACTGCCAGATAAGTCCCTTGTTCCAGTTTTACACGTGAGACAGTTTAGACATAAATTGTCTTATTTACCTACATTAAGTTACTTGCCTGAGATCACAGGGTCAGTATTGATAGAATGTTCGTATATACTCGCTAAGTTGTATCCAACTCTTTTCTGACCACAGGCACTGTAGCCCGCCAGGCTCCTCTGTCCATAAGATTTTCCAGGCGAGAATACTGGAATGGATCGCCCTTTTCTTCTCCAGGGGATCTTCCTGACTCAGGGTTCGAACCCTCATCTCTTGTGTCTTGTGCGTTGGCATTCAGATTCTTCATCACTGTGCCGCATCTGTAAATTTTAGGACAGTGTTTAAACTTCTTCAAATTTTCTTCTTTCTTTACTTTTTTAGACACACTGAGGTATGTTTTTGCATCCAAGTACTGCATTTCGAACTCTTTTGTTGACCATGATGGCTACTCCATTTCTTCTAAGGGATTTCCGCCCACAGTAGTAGATATAATGGTCATCTGAGTTAAATTCACCCATTCCAGTCCATTTTAGTTCTCTGATTCCTAGAAAGTTGATGTTCAGTCTTGCCATCTCCTGTCTGACCACTTCCGATTTGCCTTGATTCATGGACCTAACATTCCAGGTTCCTATGCAATATTGGTCTTTATAGCATCGGACCTTGCTTCTATCACCAGTCACATCCACAACTGGGTATTGTTTTTGCTTTGGCTCCATCCCTTCATTCTTTCTGGAGTTATTTCTCCACTGATCTTCAGTAGCATATTGGGCACCTACCGACTTGGGGAGTTCCTCTTTCAGT
Source organism: Ovis aries (assembly GCF_016772045.2). Classification (NCBI taxonomy): domain Eukaryota; kingdom Metazoa; phylum Chordata; class Mammalia; order Artiodactyla; family Bovidae; genus Ovis; species Ovis aries. Next base: position 42,776,170 of record NC_056065.1, on the reverse strand, counting down.
ACCCTATCATTTTGCCATTTCATACTGTTCATGGGGTTCCCGAGGCAAGAATACTGAAGTGGTTTGCCATTCCCTTCTCCAATGGACCACATTCTGTCAGACTTCTCCACCATGACCCATCCCTCTTGGGTGGCCCCACATGGCATGGCTTAGTTTCATTGAGTTAGACAAGGCTGTGGTCCGTGTGATCAGACTGGCTAGTTTTCTGTGATTATGGTTTCAGTGTGTCTGCCCTCTGATGCCCTCTTGCAACACCTACTGTCTTACTTGGGTTTCTCTTACCTTGGATGTGGGTTAGCCTTCCTCAGCAATCAATGCAAAGAAATAGAGAAAAATAACAGAATGGGAAAGACTAGAGATCTTCAAGAAAATTACAGATACCAACGGAACATTTCATGTAAAGATGGGCTCGATAAAGGACAGAAATGGTATGGACCTGACAGAAGCAGAAGATATTAAGAAGACGTGGCAAGAATACACAGAAGAACTGTACAAAATAGATCTTCATGACCCAGATAATCACGATGGTGTGATCAATTACCTAGAGCCAGACATCCTGGAATGTGAAGTCAAGTGGGCCTTAGAAAGCATCACTATGAACAAAGCTAATGGAGGTGATGGAATTCCAGTTGAGCTGTTTCAAATCCTGAAAGATGATGCTGTGAAAGTGCTGCACTCAATATGCCAGCAAATGTGGAAAACTCAGCAGTGGCCACAGGACCTGAAAACGTCAGTTTTCATTCCAATTTCAAAGAAAGGCAATGCCAAAGAATGCTCAAACTACCGCACAATTGCACTCATCTCACATGCTAGTAAAGTAATGCTCAAAATTCTCCAAGCCAGGCTTCAGCAATACATGAACTGTGAACTTCCTGATGTTCAAGCTGGTTTTAGAAAAGGCAGAGGAACCAGAGATCAAATTGCCAACATCCACTGGATCATGGAAAAGCAAGAGAGTTCCAGAAAAACATCTGTTTCTGCTTTATTGACTATGCCAAAGCCTTTGACTGTGTGGATCACAATAAACTGTGGAAAATTCTTCAAGAGATGGGAATACCAGACCACCTGACCTGTCTCTTGAGAAACCTATATGCAGGTCAGGAAGCTACAGTTAGAATTGGACATGGAACAACAGACTGGTTCCAAATAGGAAAAGGAGTACATCAAGGCTGTATGTATATTGTCACCCTGCTTGTTTAACTTCTATGCAGAGTACATCATGAGAAATGCTGGGCTGGCAGAAGCACAAGCTGGAATCAAGAGTGCCGGGAGAAATATCAATAACCTCAGATATGCAGATGATACCACCCTTAAGGCAGAAAGTGAAGAGGAACTATAAAGCCTCTTGATGAAAGTGAGAGGGGAGAGTGAAAAAGTTGGCATAAAGCTCAACATTCAGAAAACGAAGATCATGGCATCTGGTCCCATTACTTCATGGGAAATAGATAGGGCAACAGTGGAAACAGTGTCAGACTTTATCTTTTGGGGCTCCAAAATCACTGCAGATGGTGATTGCAGCCATGAAATTAAAAGATGCTTACTCCTTGGAAGGAAAGTTATGACCAACCTAGACAGCATATTAAAAAGCAGAGACATTACTTTGCCAACAAAGGTCTGTCTAGTCAAGGCTGTGGTTTTTCCAGTGGTTGTGTATGGATGTGAGAGTTGGACCATGAAGAAAGCTGAGCGCCAAAGAATTGATGCTTTTGAACTGTGGTGTTGGAGAAGACTCTTGAGAGTCCCTTGGACTGCAAGGAGATCCAACCAGTCCATTCTGAGTGAGATTAGTCCTGGGTCTTCATTGGAAGGACTGATGCTGAAGCTGAAACTCCAATACTTTGGCCACCTCATGCGAAGAGATGACTCATTGGAAAAGACCCTGATGCTGGGAGAGACCGGGGGCAGGAGGAGAAGAGGTCGACAGAAGATGAGATGGCTGGATGGCATCACTGACTCGATGGACATGAGTTTGAGTAAATTCTAGGAGTTGGTGTTGGACAGGGAGGCCTGCCATGCTGGGATTCATGGGGTTGCAAGAGTCAGACACAACTGAGCAACTGAACTGAACTGAACTGAAACATGTTGGATCTTATTTTCCTGACCAGGGATTGAACCCATGTCCCCTGCATTGGCAGGTGGATTCTTCATCACTGGACCACCAAGGAAGTCAGACTTAAAAGTCTGGGTTCCAGAGTCTATACTTGTAATTGTAAACTTTTGCTGGAGAACATTTAGTATTTCCCACATAATGCATCACTTCATCCTGGGTCAACTTTGCTGCTTCATAAAATGTTGCCCCTTGTTCCTCATGCACACTTCTCCCCTTACATTTGCTATCTTGGCCACTAGAACACCAGGAGACTATGTCTATGAGAAAACTCTCAGTTACTCATTTCTTCATTCCTTCCATAAACACTTTGTGCTTGTACGTGCAGGTTGTTTGGAACCCAGGGACACTTAAGATGCTATGAACTTTGTATATTCCAAGGCTCCATACAAACAGCAGTTTTATCCCTAGGTTCAGGTCACTGGTCCTGAATTCAGATGTGTTGGTTTCTAACTATAGTAGTGAGGCGAGGAAAGAACTTGACAAAAAGGGAGTTGAAAACAGCACTCTCCATCTTCGGATTCTGTGAGTTACATGTTTTTTTCTCAAGGCTCCACATCATCTCCCAGGATAAGGCATGGCCTCCGGGACAAGATGGGCCAGATTCCGGTTTTGACTTGCCAACCAGCTGGGTCAAATAGAAAACTTGATTAAGACCACCATTATACATCAATTATACCTCACTAAAACTGAAATGAAAACATAAGCTCAATGTTTCTATTGTTCATAAAGAAACTTCATGGATTTTGACTCTGCATCTCTCAAGTTTTTATTTAAAAGGAGCACTGATCAAAGATCTTTCCGTGAAATCACTAGCAGATGTTGGCACTTCAGACAACCAGCAAGAAAGGCTCATCCTTAGCAAAAGAATACCTCTGTTATCTACATCCTCTGGATGCACTTGAAGGAAAAAGAAGAAGCAACAGGATGGGGAGGAGGACAAGCAATTCAATGTGGCTTGTAATAAAAATGCAATTACTTAGAATAAGATTCTTGTTTGGGTTTTTTTTTCTTAATTTTAATAGCTTTATTGAATTGCAATTTACATACCATAAAATTCACCTATTATAAAGTGTACAGTGCGATCATTTTTAGTCCATTTATAGTTGTGCAACCATCCTCACCATCTAGTTTCAGAGCAAGTCCATCACTTCAAAAAGTCCCCTCGATCCCGCTTGCTGACTATTACTACTTTACTTTATATAAAAAAATTATTTATTTATTTAGCTGCCTCGGGTCTTAGTTGCAGAATCGTTTACTTATGACATGTGAACAAAGCTGCAGCATGTGGAATCTAGTTCCCTGACCAAGGACTGAACCCAGGCCCCTTGCATTGGGAGCGCTGACTCTTAGCCACTGGGCCACCAGGGAAGTCCCACTATTGTTACTTTATAACTTCTTCTGGAGTTTCAGATCTTGACTTCAGCAGATACCCTTAAAATGAATGCTGTTTATGTTGCACTGCAGTTTGCAGATCTTCTTTCCAGACCAGGTATTGAACTGGGGCAGGCAGTAAAAGCATTGAGTCCTTGCCACTGGACCACCAGGGGATTCCCAATGAATGCTCTCTGTATTCACTCGTTTCTTCCCAGGGCAAGAAGCTCCACTTTATTTTCTGAGATCTTTTATAGGATATTATTTTCCCTAATTTTCCCAGCCTCCCTTCTTTTGAAAGTTCTTCAGTTTGCCACAGATGACAGGTTGTTTCTGAGACTTACCTGATGTACTCATTAGTATTCAATTATATCTTCTGGGTGCAATATTTTGGGCCCTTTGCAAAACAGTCATCTAACCAGTAACAATAAACAAGCTTTGGTTTAGGTTGTTTAACAGGTACATTTCCAATCCCATCTCCCTCCATGAAAATGTTTTCTGTGAATATAAAAGTCAGTAGCCATAAAATTAGGTGAATCTTTTTTTTTTTAATGAGGAGTTGTAGGTTTACCTCATCACTTTGAAGAGTGTTTATCTGTGAATAAGAGCAAGGAAATGATCACCACGGAAATCAGGACAGTGACCTCACTAGACGTAAAGGACAGGGTTGTGATTGAGAGGTGACTAAGGTCTACTAATGCAGGCTTCTTTGGAAGGTGGTGAATATACAGGTTTAACTTATAATCATCTTTATGCCTATTTCTGTATATGTGTTATATTTCACAAGAAAACATTTTTTTTTAATAGAGAAAAAAGATACCCTTAGAGAAATGGATAAGAGTTACAGATCTTTCACTGTTTGCTCTGCTATTTTTATCGTTGGCACAATTTTCCAGAAACAAAGGCACTACCTCCGTGATTAAGTCCAGTTGGAGAGAAATGTTCTAGAACATCACTTAAAAACCTGTTTCTCAGAACTGTGCAAACTAAAACTGTATCCTGGAACCTCATACACATTTTTGGATCTCTTAAAACCATAGATATAATGTTGACGAAAACGTGATTCTTATGTGATTGCAAAAAATTGAAATGCATGTATGTTTTACAGTTTACATCATTGATTTGCCTTCTTTGTAATGGTTCTAGTTCCTCTTCAATTGCTCTTTTTTTAAAAAAATTTTATTTATTTATTTGGCTGTGTCAGGTCTCAGCTGCAGCACGTGGGATCTTTGTTGTGATACACGTGGTCAGTAATTGCCTTGAAGGCTTAGTTGTCCCAAGGCATGCGGGATCTTAGTTCCCTAACCAGGGATCAAACCTATGTCCCTGCATTGCAAGAGGATTCTTAGCCGTTGGACCACCTCAATTGTTCTTAAACACACACACTGCTGGAAGTTGCCAGAGGCAGGAATATGCTGTCTTTATCCTTCCCTCATATTGAACTTTTAGCCTTATAAAACAAAACAAATTACACTTTTTTGAATGCTTTCCCAAATTCAGTGTATAAATTTTTTTGGCCTCTGTTGGGTCTGTTGTGATGTCAGCCAGGTCACATTTGAAGCTACTGGAAATATTAAGAGAGGAGAAGTAGGGGAATGGGACACAATTAGTATTTTTTTAGCTTGTGATGTACTTTACTCTTCTCCCCAACCCCCTTTTTTTTTAATTAAAAAAAAATTGTTTCCAAACCCTTTGAATCTGATGTGAGTGACTTATTCCTTTGTGAGGTGGTTTCTTCTATCATGTTCCATTGTTACGCTCGCTGACACATTTATCAGTTCTTTTGTAAGAGCAGAGAGAGAGGAAAGTAGGTGACATGACGAAAATATAGACAACAGGAGTTTTATGCAGGTAATACCCTTCACTTAATGAGGAAATGTAGATATTGAGTTTGAGAGTAGTTCATCTGATTGCAAACATGTTAAATCTTGTTTTTGTTCAAATACAACTGTTCATTAGGTTTTAAAAATTAAGTGAAACTTTTAATATTAAATTTTAAGTACATATAACAGGAATAGAAATTTTTTTATTGAAAAGAGATGGAGTCAGCTCATTTGGCTGTAAAATGAAATGTGGGGTCAAGTTGCTCCGGCTTTCCAGGAGATCATGTTTTAAAATGTGGGGAAATACTGACATTAGTTGAGATCATTGGGAGGAAGGCTGTTGAGTAGATTATCTTCAGAATACCTGCCTGCTTCAGTGAGTCAGAGCAATGCCCTCCAAATCAGAAGTAATAGTCTCTTTACCCTGTTGGTTTCTCTAGTGCTTTCCTGGAACGTGTGTGTGTGTGTGTGTGTGTGTGTGTGTGTGTGTGTGTGTGTGTGTGTGATCTTAGCTCTCTGGGGATTGAACCCAGGCTTCTGTCAGTGAAGGTGCAGAGTCCTAACCAGCAGACTGCCAGGGAATTCCTCCTTATAATTTCTTTTATGGCACTTAAACACTTTGTGGGCTTCCCTGATAGATCAGTTGGTAAAGAATTCGCCTGCAAGACAGGAGATCCCAGTTTGATTTCTGGGTTGGGAAGATCCTCTGGAGAAGGGATAGGCTACCCAGTCCAGTATTCTTGGACTTCCCTTGTGGCTCAGCTGGTAAAGAATCTGCTTGCAATGCAGGAGATCTGGGTTGGATCCCTTGGTTGGGAAGTTCCCTTGGAGAAGGGAAAGGCTACCCACTGTATAGTCCATGGGGTTGCAAAGAGTTGGACATGACTGAGCAACTTTCGCTAACACTATGTACCATTTCTTATAGTTGTGTATGTGTTCTGCAGTTTGTTTTTAACTTTTACATTTTTTAACTTTATTGAAGTATACTTGATTTACAATGCCATGTTAGTTTCAGGTATACAGCACAGTGATTCAGCTATATAAATATATATGTGTATATACATATATTATTTTTCATATTATTTTCCCTTATAGGTTATTACAAAATATTGAGTATAATATTGTGCTACATGTAGATCCTATTTTATATATAGTAGTGTATATCTGGGGCTTTCCTGGTGGCTCAGATGGTAAAGAATCCACCTGCAATGTGGAAGACCTGGGTTCAATCCCTGGGTTGGAAGGATCCCATGGAGGAGGGCATGGCAACCCACTCCAGTATTCTTGCCTGGAGAATCCCACGGACAGAGGAGCCTGGCAGGCTACAGTCCATGAGGTCACAAAGAGTTGGACATGACTGAGTGACCAAGCACAGCACAAGACAGCGTGTGTCTGATAAGCCCGACCTCCTAGTTTTTCCCTTCCTCCCCTTTCCTTTCCGGTAACCATAAGTTTGTTTTCTATGCCTGTGGGTCTATTTCTGTTTTGTAAATAAATTCATTTGTATCTTTTTTTTTCAATCCTGCATATAAGTGATGTCATACAATAATTTATCTTTCTCTGTCTTGCTTACTTCACTTAGTATGATAATCTCTAGTTCCATCCATGTTGGTATAAATGGCATTTTAAATTTTTTTATATGGCTAAGTAGTATTCCATTTATATATGTATCACATCTTCTTTTCCTATTCATCTGTTAATGGACATTAGGTTGTTTCCATGTCTTGGCTATTGTAAATAGTGCTGCAGTCAACATTGGGATGCATGTATCTTATTGAATTATAGTTTTCTCTGGATATATATATGCCCAGGAGAATTGTGTAAGTGTTTGATTTCTCTCCTTGACTGTATCTTATGGGTAGGAGAACACTTAACATGTCTTATTCACCAGTTCATTTTTGTATCTTGCATAGTGCTTTGCTCATCATGCTGGTAAGTTGCTTCAGTCGTGTTCGACTCTGTGCGATCCCATAGACGGCAGCCTACCAGGCTCCCCCGTTCCTGGGATTCTCCAGGCAAGAACACTGGAGTGGGTTGCCATTTCCTTCTCCAATGCATGAAAGTGAAAAGTGAAAGGGAAGTTGCTCAGTCATGTCCGACTCTTAGCAACCCCATGGACTGCAGCCTACCAGGCTCCTCTGTCCATGGGATTTTCCAGGCAAAAGTACTGGAGTGGGGTGCCATTGCCTTCTCTGTTGCTCATCATAGGCTTTCAATAAGTGGTTACTAAGTTCATGAATAGATGACAGACTGAGTCAGCAGCACTGGTTTTCTTTCTTGGCTTTGGTTAACCACATCTGCTGAGTATATCAAACAACCCCAGACATGAGGCAAAATCAAGTAACCTTATGAAAATAAAATCATACTCCAAGCAAGAGAAATTCTGAATCTTAAGCCCAAGTAAGAGTCAGAATAGGCAATTTTGATGTCCCAGGGCTCAGTCTGGAGACCTCTTTTCTTACTGGGCTTCCCTGGTGGCTCAGACAGTAAAGAATCTGCCTGTAATGCAATAGACCCAGGTTTGATCCCTGGGTTAGGAAGCTCCCCAGGAGAAAAGAAGGGCTACCCACTCCAGTATTCTTGCCTAGAGAATTCCATGGACAGGGGAGCCCTATGGGGTTGAAACGAGTCAGACATGACTTAGTGACTAACAGTTTCAATTTCTTACTATAGTCACTCAACACACCTCATGACTTTGGATTTCATCTATGCGTCGGAGATGCTCAACTGATGTCTCTAGTCTGGATTTGTCTCCAGATCTATATGGCCAGCCACCTATTTGACGTCTTTACTTCGAAGTCTAGTAGATATCTTAGACTTAATATGCCCCAAACTGAACTCCTAATCTCCCCTTAAAGTCTACTCCACCCATAGTCTTCCCCATCTAATGAATGGCAACTTCTTTCTCTAATAGTAGTTGGAGTCATCCTTGACTTCTCTCATTTTTCTCATTCTCCTGCCCCACTCCCAAATTCTGTTGGCTGTTTCTTCAAGACATATCCAGAGTGGCTGATTCACTTTGCTGTGCAGCAGAGGTTGACATGGCATTGTAAAGCAAGTATACTCCAATCAAATTAAAAAAAAAAAATCCACTTCTCTCTGCCTTCATTGCTGCCACCTTAGTCTGAGCCCTCAGCACCTCTTACCTGTAGCATTGCATCTCTCACCTGACTGGTCTCTGTGCTTCTCTCTCTTGTTCCCCACAGTCTGTTTTCAATATAGCATCGAGAGAGTGATCCTTTTAAAACACCAGGGAGATCAGATCACTCCTCTGTTCAAAATATTCCAATAGGTCCCATCTTAGAGTAAAAAGCCACAGACATCCCCTTCTACTTTCCCCAACACTCATTCTTCTTTGGGCACACTGGCCCCTTGCCAGGCCTATTCCTAACTCAGGGCTTTCTATTCCCTCTACTCCTCATGCTCTCCCGCTGATGTCTACTTGGTTCACTTCTTCCATCCCTTCAGGTCTTTCTTCAAATGCTACTTGCTGAGTTAGATCTTCTCTGATCACCTTTTTTTTAAATTAATTTTTTACTTGGAGTATAGTTGATTTATATTGTGTTAGTTTCTGCTGTACAGCAAAGTGAATCGGCCATACATTTACATACTTGTGTGTGTGCTAAGTTGCTTCAGTTGTGTCTGACTCTGTGACCCTTATGGACTGTAGCCTGCTAGGCTCCTCTGTTCATGGGATTCTCTAGACAGGAATACTGGAGTGGTTTGCTGTGCCCTCCTCTAGGGGATCTTCCCAACCTAGGGATCGAACCTGCATCTCTTACATCTAACTTGCATTGGCAGGTGGGTTCTTTACCACTAGCACCGCCTGGGAAGCCACATCCACTCTCTTCTAGACTCCATTCCTATATAGGTCATTACAGAACCATGAATAGAGTTCCCTGAGCTATACTATAGGTTCTTATTATTAGTTACTTTTTATATATGTAGCGTGTACATGTCAATCCCAATCTCTCAGTTTATTCCCCACCCCATTATCCTCTTTGGTCACCATAAGTGAGTTCTCCACATCTGTGACTCAATTTCTGTTTTGTAAAAAGGTTCATTTCTATGACCATCCTCTTTAAGATAAAAACACTGATCTCCAGCATTATTTCCCTTTTTGGACTTATTTTAATCTCCAGCACTTATGTTGGCAGACAGAAGAGGGCTTGGCACTGAGCCTGCGGCTCTACAATATTTAAAGCTTGGGGGAAGAAAGCAGCAAATGAACCTAAAGAAGAACTTTCAGTGAGGCAAGAGGAAACCCAGGAAACTGTGACCTTATGAAAGGCAATAATGGGGAAAGTGTTTCAGAAGTGCTCATCTGAACCAAATGCAACTGAGATGCTGATAAATATTGGACACAGAAGTGAAACTGGTCTTAGGAAATCTCAACAAGAGAATTTTCTCAGAATGGCACAGACAGAGGATAGACTGGACTGAAGAGTAAGGGAGGAATGGAAATAATACATATATAGGTGTGCTCAGTCGTGATCCACTCTTTTGCGACCCTATGGACTGTAGCTGCCAGGCTCCTCTGTCCATGGGATTCTCCAGGCAAGAATACTGGAGTAGGTTGCCATTATCTTCTCCAGGGGATCTTCCAGACCCAGTGATCAAACATGCATCTCTTATATCTCCTGCATTGGCAGGTGGATTCCTTACCACTATGTCACTTGGGAAGCCTGGAAATAACATGCAAAATACCTTTTGAGATGTTTTGCTGTCAAGGGAATCAAAGAAAAGAGACATAGCCCTAAGTAGATGTAGGGTCAAGGTAGGGTTTTTAAAGTTAGTGTTCCTAGAGCAGAAATGTATCCAGTGGGGAGACAGAAAATGATGGTGCAGAAGAAAGAGGATAAATCTTGGACCGAAGTCCTTAAGAAGGTGGGAGGGAGAGGAATCCAGAGTTCAGTGCAGGGGTTGACCCTTGATGAAAGTGAAAGTGTCAGTTGCTCAGTTGTGTCCCACTCTTTGTGACCGCATGGACTATAGCCCACCAGGTTTCTCTGTCCATGGTATTCTCCGGGCAAGAATACTGGAGTGGGTTACCATTTCCTTCTCTAGGGAATCTTCTCGATGCAGGGATTGAACCCAGGTTTCCCACGCTGCTGGCAGATTCTTCACCATCTGAGCTACCAGCCAGTTGTGTTCCCCGATGGTTAAATGAGGAAAGAACATGCCTGCAATGCAGGAGACACAGGAGATGCAGGTTCAATCCCTGGTTGGGAAGATCCCCTGGAGAAGGAAATGGCAATCCACTCCAGTATTTTTGCCTGGGAAATAAATAAATTAAAAAATAAAAAGTTAAAAAAAAAGTGGTGAGATAGCTTTAAAGGTGAACTCTCTCAGAAATTCAAAATGTCATAAATCAGACTTCCCTGGTGGATCAGTGGTAAAGAATCTGCCTGCCAATGCAGGAACATGGGCTCAACCTCTGGTCTGGGAAGATCCCACATGCCATGGAGCAACTGAGCCTGTGTGCCACAACTACTGAGCCAGTACTCTAGGGCCCAGGAACCACAACTACCAAGCCCATGTGCTGCGACTACTGAAGTGCATGTGCCGTAGAGCCTGGGGTCCACAACATTACATGCCACAACAAGGAGAAGGCTGAGCACCACAGCCAGAGAGTACCCCCACTCATGGCAACGGGAGAGAAAAGGCCATGCAGCACAAAGACCCAGCACAGTTGAAAGCAAATAAATAAAGTTATTTTAAGAAGTCATAAAATGTTAAAGCAGGATAGGACATGGAGTTCCTGGTAAACAAAATACTGCGGCATAATCTTCACAGTATCACTACTCAATAAATAGTAATTTATCTTGTGTTTTTTGAATACTCATTTTGTGCTAGATATCGTGTCCTTGTAAATACATAGTCAGAGATATTTGGGTGATAGGGAAAGAATTCAGAAGGAAGATTCCTAATCATTTCCCCATTTCATTTGGGGCAGCCCATTTAATATTAACAGTTTCACTTTCTCGAACAACAAAATGAAAAGGATCTTTCCTATGACATTTGAATATTATTATGGTGGAATGTTTGTGTCCCTTTTCAAGTTCATATGTTGAAACCCTACCAACGTAATGGTATTAGTTCAGGAGATTATTAGGATTAGGGCTTCCCTGGTGGATCAGACGGTAAAGAATCTGCCCACAGACCAGGGTTCAATCCCTGGGTCAGGAAGATCGCCTGGAGAAGGGAATGGCTACCCATTCCAGAGTTCTGACAAAACATGGTCCACAGGAGAATAGAATGGAAAACCACTTTAGTATTCTTGCCTTGAGAACCCCATGAACAGTATGAAAAGGCAAAAAGATATGACACTGAAAGTTGAACTCCCCAGGTCGGTAAGTGCCTAATATGCTACTGGAGAAGAGTGGAGAAATAACTCCAGAAAGAATGAAGACACAGAGCCAAAGCAAAAACAATGCCCACTTGTGGATGGGACTGGTGACGAAAGTAAAGTCTGATGCTATAAAGAGCAATGTTGTAGAGGAACCTGGAATCTTAGGTCCATGAATCAAGGTCAGTTGGAAGTGGTCAAACAGGAGATGGCAAGACTGAACATAAACATTTTAGGAATCAGGCTCCTCTGTCCATGGGATTTCCCAGACAAGAATACTGGACTGGGTTGCCATTTCCTTCTCCAAGGGATCTTCCTGACCCAGGGATTGAATCTGCATCTCTCACTCCTCATGCATTGATAGGCAGGCAGGTTCTTTACCACTAGCGCCATCCATGAAATTACCCAAAACAGATTAGTGGTTGCCCCAAGAGAGGGGAGGGAAAAATGGGAAGTGACTGTTAACAGGCATAGGGTTTCTTTCTGGGGTGATGAAATGTTCTGGAATTAGTGATGATGGTTGAATAACTGAATTTTCTAAGACCATCATATACTTTAAATGGGTGAATTGTAGGAAATATAAATTATATTGCAATGACTATGTTAAATGTACTAAAATACCAATGTCACCAGAAGTCTCACTTCTGACTTACACAGAATTTCTTTCTTGGAGAGCAGATAATATGCAAAGACATGCAGTCTAATTTTACTTACAAATTCCTTACATACCTAGGTGTCAGGTTACTATTTTAAGTAAGTAGCAGAAAAAAAAAACTGTGGCTCTTTAAATTCTGGAATGCAATTTTTTCTTGCCTGGAGAATCCCAGGGACGGGGGAGCCTGGTGGGCTGCTATCTTTGGGGTCGCACAGAGTCGGACACAACTGAAGTGACTTAGCAGCAGCAAACCATCCCAAACAGTATATTCTTCATACAAGGCAAAATCTGTAATTTCATGATACTGTTAAACATTGACTGCTGTTTAGATTTGTATATTATAAAATATTTGCATTCTTCAGAGACCAGAATGATGGTTGCCAGAGACAGACAGTGCCTGGGCAAAATGGAGGTCAAAGGGTACAAACTCAGTTATAATAGTCCCTGGGGATGTTACGTACAGCATAGAGACTATAAGTAGCAATACTATAGCATACATTTTGGAGAAGGTAATGGCAGCCCACTCCAGTACTCTTGCCTGGAAAATCCCATTGACGGAGAAGCCTGATGGTCTGCCGTCTATGGGGTCGCACAGAGTCGGACACGACTGAAGCGACTTAGCCGCAGTAGCATACATTTGTGAAGGCAATCGCACCCCACTCCAGTACTCTTGCCTGGAAAATCCCATGGATGGAGGAGCCTGATGGGCTGTCGTCTATGGGGTCGCTAAGAGTCGGATACGACCGAGCGACTTCACTTTCATTTTCATGCATTGGAGAAGGAAATGGCAACCCACTCCAGTGTTCTTGCCTGGAGAATCCCAGGGACGGGGGAGCCTGATGGGCTGTCGTCTATGGGGTCGCACAGAGTCGGACACGACTGAAGTGACTTAGCAGCAGTAGCAGTAGCGTACATTTGAAAGTTGTTGAGAATAAGTCTTTAAACTGCTCATTCCAAGAAAAAAAAAAGAACACAAAACTATGTGTGGTGATGGATGTTAAACTTATGTGTTTATATTTCCCAATATATACATATGTCAAATCATTGTTGTACACCTAAAAACATAGTATGTTGCTACGTTACATTTATTTCAATTAAAAATTTTTGCATTCTTGTTCAGGTAAGGGCAATTGTTTCCTTTTCTTGGCTCCACAAGTCTGCCTTGTATATGCACTTCATAATTTTCTTGGTCTCAAACTGATTTAAACTTTCAAATTCGCCATCACTTTGGAACACACCTTTTTATTTAAAAAAGTCTGAAACTCTCTAAAAGGACAAAGCAAAATGAAGTTCTATTTGTGTTAAAGTTTTCTTCTAAATGGGCTTTCTCTGGGAAGGTGTAAGAGTCTACGTTGAAGTTTTTCAAAATGTTAGCGGTTAGGGTGATAGTGAACGCTCGCCCCAGAAAGCAGACATTTTTCGTTTTCTTTTATTTCGTTTGGGCCGCACCGTGTACAGTCCAGACGTTTGTGAGTCGCTAAAGGGAAGAACCTGGCAACTGAGGAGCCGCTGCGGGCCGGGGCCGCCCGAGGCGTCCCCTTCTGGCCTTCCCGTTGTTGGTGCAGCCACCCAGCCCTGCGGCCTCCGCCATCGCCCGCCCGCGTGGCGGTCCCGGCAATCTACCTGGGCCCGGCCTGCCGCGCCCCCGCCCGCGCCGTCGCCATGGCACCACGCCGCCCCGCCCCCTCGGCTCTTCGCCGGCCCGCCCGCGGCCCCACTCGCCCCTCCTTCTGCCCCGCGCTGCTGCGGGGGAGAGGGTGGGGTGGAGGCGGGAGGAGACGAAGGCGAGAGGAAATAGGCGGCGCGACGCCCGCGGCCCATTGGCTGCCTCATGCTAGGGCCAGAAGCCCCGCCTCTCTGGAGAGGTCACGTGAACCCTTTCAAAGATGGCCGCCCTGTTGTTTTGATGAATAATACTTGGTGGGGCGAGGGGTAAGAGTAGGGGTGGAGGGGTAGGCGGATTTACTCTACCAGCGAAAGCTTCGAGAGTCCGGTCCTCCCCCTCCCCCCTGCCCAAGCTCCGCCGTGGAGGAGGGGCGTGGCCGGCCTGCTTTGGGAGGGGAGGAGCTTCCCTCCTCAGTGCTGGGCTCTGCCTGGGCGGCTGTGGGGTCTCCTTACCTTTGGGTACCCACTCTGCAGTTGAACACTTCCCGCCAGGGTCAAAGGGTAGGAAGGAGAGCAGGATCTGCTGAGGAAGCGCAGCTGCCGCGCCACCACCACGAAGACCCAGCAGGCTCCGGGCACGAGGCGAGCTGGAGACCGAGCTCCTTAGTCTGGGTAACCTGGGAAGCAGAGGGTAAATAAGTGGCGCCTTAAGATAAACCCTGTAGCAGCAGCAGTGGCGGTCAAAGGAGGCTGCTGAAGGCGGCAGCAGCTGTAGGAATCTCTGGGGCGATTGGAGTGACCGACGCCAAGGCATTTCAGTGCCTCTCGTGTTCTTATTTTTTAACCTCTGACTATGCAATTCTGAAACCTCCCCCATTCGGGGGACCAGACAGCCCGATAGACACCTACCACTCTCCTCCCGCCCTGGTCTCAAAGAACGGAAGATCTCTCCCTAACGCCTTTCACCATTAAGAGGAAAGCGATGGAGGAGCTGAGCGCTGATGAGGTGAGGAGGTTGGGGGACACGTTGAGAGATTAGTTGGCAACTCTTTGGCGCTTTGGGTAGGCATGATACTGCGCCAGTGGTGCCTGGCCTTTGGTCAGCAATGGAGATGACATCTAAGAATAAAATGAGTCCTTAAGAGGGTCTCCGATTGTATTCTCTTAGATTTCTTTGCCTTGTTTTTGCATCCTGTATTCCATTTGCTTCTTTTCGAGTTTTCTTTTAGAGTCTAAAGAAGAGGAGAATATACTGAGGTTTTTATTCTGTTTTTCAGGGTATTTAAGCTAGAAGGGTTAGATTTACATCAAGTTGTGTGTGTGTGTGTGTGTGTGTGTGTGTGTATACGCGCCCGCGCGCGCATGTACGTGTGCGCGCGCGCGCCTTACTGCAGAGATTGAAAGAATAATTTTGGGTGGAATCAGAATGTATGGGTGTATGTTTTTAAATGGATTTGAAATCCCGAGTATGTGTGGACACTTCATTGTATAAGTTGGTTAAACGTTACGTGTGTGTTTGGGGGTGGCCTACAAACAGATTCTTTGATATTTAATAAAATGTGTGTCTTCTCAATAGCTTAGTGAATTACAGTTAAAATTTAGCAGTTTAACAGACCAGTAATGGCTTCTGGCGTACTTCTCTTGCAGCGTGATTTTTTCTAGTTTTTGTCCCTTTCAAACTAGTGCTTTGCTGTAGCAGACACTGAGCAGGAAGCAAGTGGAAGCAAATAACTTTGAAAATTTCCCCTATTACCATTTCTGAAAGAATTCTTACAGATCCCTTTCTGGATGTTTTCTAGATTATTTAATAATAATCTTAAAAGCTGACATTTAGGGTACAGGGAATTTCCTGTGATTCTGTTGACTCCCCCCCACCTCTTAAAAAAAGAAAATTTGAGTTTCTCGTTCAGGACCCCTTCCACCTACCATGTCTTCCACTGGTTCTTGTAAAACTTCTGCCCGTACAGTATTAGAAAAGTAGTTGTCAGTCAGGTTGGTTGTACCGTAAAACTTCCATGCTTCAGTTTTTGCTACAGAGTAGTCACTATGTTGACCTCGGGACTAAAATTCTCCAGAGTGAGGCAGGCGAGTGGTGGGCTAAGGGTCAGGTAGGAAAGGAAGCAAATAATTTTGTTGCTTTGATACCTGGCTGTTTAGAAAGTCAGGATTACCCATTCTGTGTTACTGACTTTGTTTTCTAAATTAGAAAAAATTGAACAGCTTCTTTCATGTAGGAATTATCAAGAGATCCTCTTAGAGGCACTCCGTTTTGTGTAGTTTTTTTAAAAGTGCACCCCCCCTCCTTAAAAAAATATTAATCCTCATGGATCATTTCTCTTAAGGCCAAGAGTTTTTAAGTAGTAGAAATTACATTTTTCTTGACATCCTCTAAATAGTTCCTGGTTTAGAAGTTTTTACATTCTTGAGTTTTCACCAAGAAATTGTTTTCAGACCATTAAAGCATACAAACCAGTTAAAGAGCTGTATAATCTGAACTGCAGCTTTTCACTTTACCCAGTCCTTGAGGGAAGGTATTAACTTTTTTGACCATATAAGGAACAAATGTAATCATTGTGGAGGAGATAGATATTTTTCAAGGTCAACAGAATATTAAATATGAAAATTTTAATTCACTAATACAAGATCAGTATAAAATTATGTTCAACAAATTAGTTAGCCTGACCACAAAGGGACAGTTCAGTAATTTTACTCTCAACAGAATCTAGAACAAATCGTTTTTGGGAAAAAAGTTTAATTTTTTTAAAAAATCCATTTCCTTTAATTCTGGGATTAGGTGAACAGTTCTTAACAGATATTTCTGAAGCTTTTGCCTTATTGTTACTCTGTTGGTGGAAACTTGTGTCATAGGTGTGGTAGGCGACATCGATTTGGTTAGATAATACATTTATGTTGTTGAACATTCAAACATGCATCTCAGGGTGTAAAACAGTCAACACAGTGACCTTTCAATCTAAATTAGGGAATCAGGTAAGACAGGATTTTATATTTTAGCAAAATGGAAATAGATGAGAATGTAATCCATGAAAAATAGAGGCTGCTCAGCCCTCGTAGCTCAGTCGGATAAGAATCTGCCTGCAGTGCAGGAGACCTAGGTTTGATTCCTGGGTAGGGAAGATCCTGTGGAGAAGGAAATGGCAACCCACTCCAGTATTGTTGCCTGGAGAATTCCATGGACAGAGGAGCCCGGTGGGTTACAGTCCTTGGAGTCGTAAGAGTCAGACACGACTTAGCTACAAAATCATCATCGTCGTCATCATAGCCAGGCTAGTAGCTTTAGAAGATTGTACATTATGGCTACTTTTTAGTCCCTCTCATTGATCACCTTGAGTTCTTGTACTTTTCCTTTCTTGTGCTAAGCAGAGTATTTCTTTAACTTCAT
Organism: Ovis aries; assembly: GCF_016772045.2. NCBI lineage: Eukaryota > Metazoa > Chordata > Mammalia > Artiodactyla > Bovidae > Ovis > Ovis aries. The sequence goes on along the minus strand of NC_056065.1, from coordinate 42,758,857 downwards.
TACTGTTTCTATAGCATGTTACAATGAGTCCTTTGCTCCATAGAGCAGATCCATGACTAAGTTTATGCTCTCCAGGAACCGCATTTCAAGGCGTTATTATTTACAGTACATTCATTCTGTACCCTGCTCATGTTTGTTTATTTGTTTTAATATCAAAATAATGCTGTGATTAGAGCAGGTATTTTAAACTGTTTGCAACTGTGGTGATGATGTGTTTTCATGGAAATGATGTGCTTTGCTTTGTTTCTTTTTTTTTTTTTTTTGGCAAAATATGACCTAGTTCATCTTCAAGAGGGCTGGCTGGGATTCAGGGTGTGGTAAAGGTTTTAGAAGTTGTCTTCCTTCCCAAATGCAGAATGTGTGACCTTGGATATTTTAGCAGTTTTTTCAGTGGAAGGGGACCGATATTTATTAACAGTCTTAGAAGCCTGCTCTGTGCCAGTCACTTTACAACCATTGTTTCATTTGATAAAACAGAGCAGTTCAGCAGGTCCTTCAAATTTCCTTGTTTTATAGGTGAAGCAACTGAGATTTAGGTTAAGTTCATAGTGCCCAGGCTTAAAAGTGGCAGAATTGGAGTTCATACCCAGGGTTCCTGGTCTAAAAGCTCTTTTTACTGTATTTTACTGCCTAACAACTGGCAATAAATTCACCACAGCTTCTCTATAAATATCCTACTAACATGCTTGATCTGCATAACTTTTCTGTCAAAGTGTTGTTCTTCATGAATTCATTCATGATGTTATCAAGTTTATAGTCTTTTTGGTGCTGACTCTCATCACACTCCTCCAATAATCATTCGCTCAACAACTGTTTCTTAAAAAGATCCTGTACATCCCCAGCAATGTATTAGGTAGGTTAAGAGAAACAGTCTTTTTCTTAAAGAAATTATTATGGGATTGGGGAATGGGTAGGGCTAGCTAGGAGTCCAGCAATTACAATACAGGGTGCTAAGAGTTATTTTGGACATGTGCACAGTAAGACTTGTAAGAAAATCAAGAAGGGAACCCTGGTGGGATAGCATCTTAGTGAAGACTTTCAAGAAGTGATGCTTGGGGACTCCCTGGTGTTCCAGTGGTTAAGACTCTGTCCTCCCACCACAGAGGGCACAGATTTGATCCCTGGTTGGGGAACTAGGAACCCAGATGACTCATGAGTACCCCCCCTGCCCCCCGCCCAAAAAAAAAAAAGGAAAACTGGTCTTTATACTGAGCAGTAGTTGTCAGGCAAAGGGCTCTTGGAATGGACTGTGAAACTGGGGAGCTCAGGAAACTGCAAGTAGTGGCCTGGAGATAGGATTTTTGGGGGAGTGGCTACAGGCAGACAGGCACCAGATCTCAGACAGTATTCAGAAATGCTCAGGCATTTGAACTTTCTCAGTAAGACTGTAACAAGCCTTTGAGGGGTTTTAAGGGATTAGATGACTGGCAAGGTGTCGAAGGTAGGTGGAAAGAAGGTGGCTGCAGGCTGGGAGATGCATTCAGAGATTTCTGTTGCTATTGAGGAGCCGAGCAATGGAGTCCAAAGGCCTTGGCAGTGGGAATGGGGGAGAGCAGACAGGAGAAATATTGAGGATCTAAGTTAAGCCACTTCTGATGCTCAGGTTGATTTGAAAGAGGTAGAGGCAGGGGAGGAAAGAAAAAGATAACCTCTTGATTTCTAGTTTGAGAGAAGGATGGATTGGAGGAGAGAGAAGAAATTCTAGACAAGAAGCAGATTGTGGAGAAAGAAGATACTTGTTTGGGTCACTGAAAGATGACCCAACATAGAAGCCCCTATCCTTGGCCTTTCTACTCTAGCATCTCCATTTCTGACCATTTCTTTTTAACAGGCCTCATGACCTAAGCTCACTTTTTTCCCCAGTAGATAATTGCTGCCCCTCACTTTATAACCAAGATTCTTCTGAAGCCTGGTAGGAGAGTGGAATGTTACCTCTCCAGACTCTGTCACAACTCTTTTTGGTTCATTTTAGCTAAGAGACAGAGAATGGTAATGATGTTAGCTGATAATTATGAATTCTTAATATGTGCTAAGCGCTTAAATTACTCAGTAAAGTTGGTATTCTTATCCCCTTTTTACAGATAAGAAAATTGAAGCTCATGGCAATTAAGCAGTTTGCCAAAAAGTGCACAACTAGGAAGTGGTAGAACCTGGGTTCTAATCCAGAGTCAGATTCCAGAGTTCTTAATCTCATTACTAAACTTCCTCCAAAAGAATAATCTGAGCAAGTTGTAATGGTTACGGCATTTTTATTTTCCCTTTTGAGATGGAAACTGGAAGCAGTAACCCTTTGTTATCGTTAAGAGTGGAGCTCATCAAGTAGCCTTCTACTGTTTTAGGGGGAAAAGACGACAAGATTTCTGATGAGGGGGTCCTTGGATCTTCAGGCCTTTGCTTCGTGCACAGAGCATTTTCTGAGATGGTACTTGGGGTGTGTCTAGGTGGAGACAGCTTCTTGTAGCAGCTCCTTCAATGATATTTGCTGTTTACTTGCTTCATATCAGACACCATGTGAGACTTGCTGGTATGGGGCTTCTTTCTGGTGGGAGGAGATGTGATAAATATCCACATAAGGTGTCATTTGGTGGGCTTCCCTGCTGGTCCAGTGGTTAAGAATCCTCCTTGCTGTGCAAGGGACACCAGTTCGATCCTTGGTCCAGCCGGATCCCACATGCCTCGGAGCAGCTAAGCCTGTGAGCCCCAACTGCTGAAGCCTGTGTATCCTAGAGCCTGTGCTCCACAACAGGAGAAGCGCTCAGATCGCAACTAGAGAAAAGCCTGCTTGCATCAGCAAAGACCCAGTGCAGCCAAAAATAAATAAATATTTTAAAAAGATGTCATATGGTGATGGTACCATGGAGAAAGATAAAATAGGCTATAAAGGGATGGAGAGCAGTAAGGATAAGAGAAATGTGTGCAATTTGGGGAGGTGACTTCTGGAAAAAAATTTAAAAGATGATGGAGCCATCTGGGGGGAAGAGTGTTCGAAAGAATAGGGGACAGCAGAAACCAGGGGCACGTCCCCTGCTGCTTCAGGAATACCATGGGGTCAAGTGTGGTTGGAGATGAGCAAGAACACAGTGGCAGGAGGTGAAGTCATTCATTTACTCGAGAAACCTTTACTGAGTTCTAACTGGGTTTCAGTCAGTTCTAAGACGCTCCCCGTGCCGTGCTACTGTGCTAAGTCGCTTCAGTTGTGTCCGACTCTTTGTGACCCTATGGACTGTAGCCCACCAGGCTCCTCTGTCCATGGGATTCTCCAGGCAAGATTACTGAAGTGAGTTGCCATTTCCCGCTCCAGGGGATCTTCCTGACCCAGGGATTGAACTCATATCTCTTAAGTCTTCTGCATTGAAGGAGGGTCCTTTACCACTAGCGCCACCAGTTTTAGTCAGTTCTGAGATGCTCCCCACCCCCTTTTTTTCGTTTACCTTTTCGAGTCGTTGACCTTGGGATGCTTCTTGGTGTAATCGCGGCTGACCAGGTGGCAGTTGTGACACAGTTGTCATTTCCTGTTTATGTGCAAACCTGGTTATACCTGTTCATGTTGTTGGCCTTCAGTTGAGCATTATGCATGATCAATTTAGTTGCCATGTTAAATGCAAACGTGTTCAGTCACTCAGTTGTGTCTGATTCTATTGTGATCTCATGGACTGTAACCCATCCGGCTCCTCTGTCCCTGGGATTTCTCCGGCAAGAATACTGGAGTGACAGCAAAAACCAGGGGCATTTCCTCCTCCAGGGGATCTTCCTGAGGTGTCCTGCATTGCTGGTGGATTCTTTATCACTACTCCACCTGGGAAGCCCGCCATGTTAAATGCCTTCCCCCAAATTATACTTTGATCAGCAGTGAAAGCAAATGTTACTTTGTATGAAAAAGAGAAATAAAAATGGCAGTGGGAGGGGTGGTCTCAACTCCGTATTAGTAAAGAAAATGGTTGAAAGAATGACCACGATTTCATGTTTTGTTTTTAATTTTGGCTTCTATGGGTTCTTTGTTGGGGGCCTGGGGCTTGTCTAGTTGTGATATGTGGGTTCTAGAGCTTGAGGGTTCAGTCGCCACGCATGTGCAGTCTTAATTGCTCCATGATGTGTGGGATCTTAGTTCCTTAACCAGGGATGGAACCTGAGGCCGCTGTGTTGGAAGGCAGATTCTTAACCACTGGACCACCAGGGAAATGCCAAGTTCATATTTTATTGCCAAGCAACAACCAAGTGCATTAGGGAGCCATAGAAAGGCAGAAATCCACAAGTCTCTGAAACTGTGTCACATTTTGAAATTGAACACACAGGTAGAGGGCTTCCCCAGTGGCTCAGTGGTAAAGAATCCACCTGCAGTGCAGAAGCTGTGGGAGACGAGGGTTTGATCCTTGTGTTGGGAAGATCCCCCGAAGACGGAAATGGCAACGCACTCCAGTATTCTTGCCTGGAGAATCCCACAGACAGAGGATCCTGGCGGGTTACAGTCCATGGGGTCGCAAAGAGTCAGATGTGACTGAAGTGACTTAGCACAAAGCACATACAGTTAGCAGGATTGCCTTTCACATCCAAGCAATGCATTTGAAGATCAGAGATACATCACCTTTTCAGAAATTTCAAAGTAATGAAAGGCTGATACAACTGATTACTACTTTGGTCTGGTCTGTTAAGATATTTTGTTGTGATTTAATAGGTAGTGGGTTTTTTTTAACCCCCTTGGTCATGCAAAAAATAATGTTGCAGTTTACAGTCAGTGACATTTTGTATATGATGATACATCGTATATGCCCAGCTTTCTTCTAGATCATGAGGCTATAGGAATGAGCAATATAAGCAGAAATCCCTGCCTTCATGGGGCTTACATTTTGATTTCTGTTTTAAGAGAATCATTTTAGAGGCTTCTGTGAGGAGAAAAGATGAAGGGGGAAAGAGTGAAAGTGGAGAAGAAAGGTCAGGAGGCCCGCACAGGAGTCCCAGGACCAGGGTCAGTGGTGGAGAAGGTAAGAAAAGGTCAGACCAAGAATGGTCAGATATTTTGTGGGTAGAGCCAGTAGGATTGGGTAATGGGATGGATGTGAGGTGTGAAAGAGTGGGGTCAAGTATGGCCATTTGAGTTGAGATGTCATCAAGTGGATTGATATAACAGAGCGACATGAAATAGCAGCTGCTTGCACCAGCTAGATGGTTATTTCTCTCTAAATAGAAGTCTGGGTGGGAGCCTGGGGCCACTGTGGTAGGCGCCTTCTGTCCAGTTGTTTCGATTCTCCTAACATATGGCTTCCATCTTTGGTCCACGTCTGTCTGCGCTGTAGCCAGAGGGAAGAGAGGAGAGGGGAAGGAGAAATCATGTTCCTCTTTTTTTTTTTCTTGACTGTACAGCATGTGGGATCTTAGTTCCCCAACCAGGGATTAAGCATTAGGAGCAGCATGCAGTCTCAGCCCCTGGACCACCAGGGACGTCCCATCATTCTCCTCTTTAATGGCACAGCTTGGAAGTTGCACCAGTCACTTCTGCTCGCTTCCTGTTGGCCAGAACCTAAGTCACATGGCCACAGCTCCTAGCTGGGAGGCTGAGAACTGCAGTTCTTGCTGGGTTAGCCATGTGCTTATCTAGAAGTTCTGTCACGTGGGAAAGGGTACTGTCAAGGCATTACTGTGTAAACCCTTCTTCTGAGATATAAAACACACTCCATGCCTTCCCTCTATCAGCCTCCAGAATCTCCGGGTATTACACAGTCCAAGAACCTTTAGATTAAAATGCAAGTTATCAGCTTTTCTCCACTCTCTGCTCCCCACCCCCATGTGCTATGGTGGAGTTGGATAAAAGCATGGAAATAAGTCCCCTTTGGCAAAGCGAAGAATGGGGAGTACACATCCCCCGCTGGTCCACGGGTATCGTCAGCTCCTGCCAGGCCGAGGTGTGGAGGCTCCCTGCCTTGGCAGCTGTGGGTGTTCCTGTTGCAGTCCACTTAGCAGCCCTGGCTACAGTCCACAGGGTCGCAAAGAGAACTGAAGCACGCACACACTGTGCTTTCTTGGAGGAACTGCCCTGTCCTGGCCCTCCGTGGTAACTTTTCAGTGTCTGTTTTCCTCTGGGGCCAGGTCATGGAGAATATCCCCTTCCTGGGGCTGAATAGTGTCTCCAGCTTGTCTCCTTTAGGAGTTGACTTCTTCAGTCCTACTTGGTCTCCAAATTACCATACTGAGCAAACTTAGACTAGACTGTGGCCGTGACTTAGGCAGACCTGTCTTCCCTTTTATCTCTGTGTGCAAATCGGCAAGCTGTGGCTTGAGTATGTCTTGTTCTTGCAGGACTTCTTGCTTAAATTGGCAGGAGGGCAGTAGGCACCAAACTCTGAATTGTTCAACCAGTTCCCCTAGAATTACAGTCCAGGTAGACATGCAGGGTATTTTCTGAGGTGTCACAGGTTTTACCAAACATTTTATTGTGGCCTAACAAGGGTTACAAACTTTCCATTCTGCAATATCTGTGCCCATGTTGAGCCCTAAGTCATTGCCACATATTTATATTCTATCTAGGTTGATTGCTTCCAGGTTCCAAATTCTGTGCATTACTTAGGATACTGGTTTGGCTGCTGCAGCAGAGAGATCCAAAATAATCATGGTGTAAATACGATAGAAGCTAATTTTTTTTTCCGAGTAGAAATCTGGGAAGGTGGTTGAGAACTGAGTTAGTAATTCCTTGACTTCTAGGGAGCCAGACACATTCTGTTTAGCGCTGTCATCCTCTGTAAGAGGCCATCTAGTTTGTAATTAAGACGGCTGCTCCAGCGCCTGCATGCACATCTGCATTCCAGTCTTCAGGAAGGAACTAAAGGGGAGGGCATGTTTTTGTCCATCAGGGGCATGATCAGAGGTGTCACCCGTCATTGCTTACGTCTCCTTGGTCAGAACTTAGTCACTTGGCTACAGCCAGATACAAAGGTGGCCAAATGTATAGGAGGAGGTAGCTAGCTGTCTCTATGACAGTCATACCCAGAGTTATAGTCTCTGCAGCTTGGAAGAAGGAATTGTCTTATCCTGAGGTGGGAAACATTGAAATAGGAGATTAGGGACTTCCCTGGCAGTCCAGTGGTTAAGACTGTGAACTTTCACTGTAGGGGGCACTGGTTTGATCCCTGGTTGGGGAGCTAAGATCCCACATGCTACTCGATGTAGCCAAAAATTGAAAGAGGAGATTAGGGGGAGAAATTAAGCTATCCATTTTAATCGTATTCTGGTTATATTGCTTATTATTGATCCATCTGGAGATGTTAAGTAGGTTGTTGGATATATATTGGGCTTGCAGTTCAGGAAGAAGGTTGGGGTTGGGGACTGCAATCAGGAAGCTGTCGGTGTATTTTAAATTGCAAGAATGGAAAGATGACCTAGGGAGTGAGCATAGAGAGAGAGGAGAGGAGGTCAGAGAACTGAACCTTGAGCCATTCCGGCATTTAAGAACTGACAGGGGACAGCTACTAAGGTAGAAGCCAACACAAGAGAGCCTAGAGTTCTGGCATCCAGGAGAAGAAAGTGTTTCATGATGGAGGGGAGGTTCCACTCTGTCCAATGGCAGTAAAGTAAATGAAAGGAAGACACTGTGTGATCTGCTTACCAGCTGCCATATCTTCAGCATTATTTGAAAAGTATAGTCAAGCTGGGCAGAGGTATCTTCTGGGTTTCAGTATTAAGAATATCTGGCCTTGACTTAATTAGCTTTCTAGTTAACATTGTGAAATATATTCAGTTCACATTGTTTCTCTGTTCCCCGTCAGGGTTTGGTATAGGTTCCAAATGTGTAAGAGCGTCATGATAATTGTGGGTAGCCATTCCCTTCTCCAGGAGATCTTCCCGACTCAGGGATGGAACCTGGATCTCCTGCATTGCAGGCATACCATCTGAGCTACTGGGAATCCCAATTTAATTAGTTAAGTTTTCTGCCTAGATGAGGTGGCCCTTTGCTTTTATGGGTTGGTTTTTTTTTTGAAGCTGAACTAGGATTTCCAGACAAATCATAGTGCACACCTGTCATGTGCCAGGTTCTCTTCTAGGATCATATCAGGCTGGACCTTTGGTCAGACCTCTTTCTGTACTTGTCACCAGCACTGGCTTCATGGGAATGTGATGTGCAGACAGAACTGCCCCACCAGTGGTTGAATGCTCCGCTCTTGTCATCTTGAAATTCTTAATACTTTTGAGCAGGAGGCCCTGCATTTTCTTTAGGTACCAGGCCTCACAAATTCTGCAGCTGGACCTGCTTTGTCACCGACTTTCTCTGTACAGGTGGATATGTATCTGGGGAGAGTTTGCTTAGGTTCCGCAGTTACAGAAAACCACAGGAAAGCTCATTAAAGAGATGTTCAGATTTTAATGGGAAAAGTCTTGGTATATGTTAATAACCTTCTACTTGTAGTAGAAACTTAAATTTTTACAGTGTTGAGTACGGTATTGAATCTTTGGATAACTCACTTAACTTCATCAAATAGATTTTTTTTAATTAAGATTTTTATATAGAGGCATTTACTTCTGTATTTTTCATGTGTATCTTATTTCTCCAATCTTAATGAAGCCTCTTTTGTATTTTGTCAAAAACATTGATCATATTTTTATAGTATAAGCACTTGCTTTGTGAATTATGACTTGGATGTAAAACTATAGCTGATGTTTTAAAATTAAAATTTTTTAATTAAAAAATGTTATCTGAGAGCTAGTTTTCTCTACTGTATTTTTTCTGTAAATAGTTATTTGTGCTGTCAATATACCGATTTCTTATTTTTAAAAATAATGAAGTACATTTAATGTTAAAGGTGGGAAAATTCTGTGTATATGAAAATCCTTGTGGGAATAACTTATTTCTGAGAAGGAAATGAAAATTGGTGGAAAATGAAAAACTATCTAGCAGCTTTTACAATCAGTAGAATTTTTTATGTGTGATTTGATTTATTCATAAAATTGTCATGTCTAGGGTATTGAGGAATATGAACATTTAGAAAAAAGCAGGCAATAAATTGTTGTTGTTTTCTGACTGTGCCTCATGTAAGCAGAACCTTAGTTCCCCAACCAGGGATGAACCTGTGCCCCCTTTCAATGGACGCTCAGAGTTTTAACCACTGAATCAGCAGGAAAGTCCCCCCCTTTTAAAAATAATAATAATTTTAAATTTTTTGAGGCAAGATGAAGGAAAATTTTTAAATATTGAAAAAAAAAACCAAATCCTTTTTCCTTACTTTATATAGCCCTGCCAGAGGAATTTAAACTTTGATTTCAGCAATAAATACTTTGTGGGCCAGTTAAAAAATACTAACATACACAGAAAAAAATTGTATAGCCCATGGATGGAGGAGCCTGGCAGGCTACAGTCCACAGGGTCACAGACTTTTGAGCTTTGAACATTAGTTATGTAGAGTAGATGTTTAGAGTGTTGTTTATGACATTTTTTGTCTTAGGATGCTGCCGTACAGCATATATACACTTATGTTTGGTGAATGCTAGTTAATTAGCTTTCTACTTTTATGTTAACCTTATAGTTATGATAAATATAGACCAGGCATCATTTCTGTGAAGTTTCATGAAAGAAGTGCCTAGTTTTTTTGTTTTCCTTCAAGACCAGCTTGGGTAGATGGGTTGGTTATCTCCTAGGGCTTTTGTTTGTTCTTTTTTGCTTTGTATGAATGTCCTCAGACTCAAATAGTTGGGTGATTTCTGGTCTAGGGAAATAAGGCTAAAGCAGTCTTTTGCCTTGAGATGTTATGATTAGAATGGCTTGTGATTGGGAGCATTTTAGTGAAGGCCAAGTAGAAACTATGCTTGTGAAAGCATCCCATAGGACACCTCTTCATCTTTTTTGATGTTCATGTGGACAGGTAACAAAGCACATTCACCCACACTGATTAGGTGAAATTGTCACTATTTCTGGTTTTAAAAGGGACTGATGGCATTTGAGATGATGCTTAACCTGTAGGAGGAACTTAAATGTGAAAGATTCATGTTAGGAAGGGAACCTTTATTCATACCAAGAACAAGATGCGTGTGGCATGAAGTGGCCTGAAGTCAGTATTTTCTCGCTCTGCAAGAGCCCACTTTCTCTAACCCTGTTGTATAGATCTGCTAGAATATGGGCTTTGGAGTGTTCAGAGTTGGTGTGAATGTACAATTTAGAGATTAGGGAAATGAGCTAACCCTGTTCTGGGAGAATTTACAGTTTTGTTTCAGTAATAATTATTTTGCAAGTCAATTAAAAAAACTCTTTCCACATGTCTGGGCTGCAGAAAATTCTTTTAAATGTTTAATATTGCCAGTTTCACTTGGCCTTTTTTCAGTGACTAGAAACCATTCTGTGAAGGGCGTCAGGAGTAGCTGCAGTTTGGTTGCCAGGTTCTTCTATTTAACCAAGTGGTATTAAAGATTAGAGTGGGGAGCATAGCATCTCTATCATTTGGGGTGTTTTTGGAACCATTTTATGAAGACATAAAATTGCAAATATAGGAATCATTAAAAAAAATTAGATCCAGGACTTCCGTGATGGTCCAGTGGTTAAGAATCTGCCTGCCAGTGCAGAGGACATGAGTTCAATACCTGGTCGAGGAAGATCCCACATTCCTCGGAGCAGCAAAGCCTGTGCCCCTCAACTACTAAAGCACATGTGCCTCAAGCCTGTGCTCCACAAGAGAAGTCGTGCACTGGAGTGAAGAGTAGCCCCTGCTCACGGCAACTAGAGAAAGCCCAAGTGCTGCAATGAAGACCCACCGCAGCAAGGTAAATCAATGAAAGTTCAAAAATGAGTATAAAGGCAGTGCAAAAAAGTAATTAGCAAAAGTCACTCTGTCGGATCTGACTCTTGTGAGCCCATGGACTGTAGCCTACCAGGTTCCTCTGTCCATGGAAGTTTCCAGGCAAGAGTACTGGAGTGGGTTGCCATTTCCTTCTCCAAGTCAGATCCAATGAAAACAATCTCACTCTCAGGAAGTTTCTCTACTATATAATGTTAGGCTCTTGTTTCTGGTGGTGTCTCCTAATTTCATAATCAGTTAACAGACCTGGTGCTTTTCACAGATCTGATGTAGCTGTGACATTTATTCATACTGTTTGGGTGAAACAGAGCCTATGCCAAAGGAAAAGTGTTTGAGCCTAAAAAGAAGATGGACAGAGCAAAAGGATGGCAAAAACTTGGAGACTGATGTCAGGGGAAAAAAACGACTGTTTACTGTGTGTCAAGAGGCACTTCATTTGTTCAGCAAGTATTTGCTGAGTGCTCTCTGCTGTCAGCGTTGTTATAGTTGCAGATGCAATGAGTACAGCAGACCAAGTCCCCATTCTCTTTGTATTGTGCTCGGGGGAGACAGACCATACACGAAAGATAGAGACCAATTCAGGTAATATGTTTCCTTGCCTTTATCTCCGATGACTGTCCTGCAAGATAAGTGATTTTTTTTTTTAATATTTTTTTTAATGTGGACCATTTTTAAAGTCATTATTGAATTTGTTACAATATTGCTTGTTGTTTATGTTTTGATTTTTTTTGGCCATAAGCCATGTGGGATCTTCGCTTCCTGACCAGGGATCGAACCTGCACCCCCTGCCTTGGCAGGCAAAGTCCCAACCATTGGACCACAAGGGTAGTCCTAGATATGTGATATTTATATCATCACCACCTTCTGAGTGGGGAAACCAAGACCCAGAGAGGTAATACAGCTAGAGATGGGTACAGGTGGGATTTTGACCTGGAGATGGCCCTGTAAGAGCGCATCCCGTAGACAACCGTGAAGACATGGCCTGGAGCAGGAATCACTCACACATGGCACTTGGTCCCTTGTTTCACTTTCAAGAGGAATGCTTTTCTTTTTAATCCTCTAATATTTTTTAATCCAAGTAATATTATTTACTTGGTTACTGGGTCTTTAGTTGTGGCATGTGGGATCTAGTTCCCTGACCAGGGATTGAACCTGGGTCCCCTGCATTGGGAACAGGGTTAGCCAGTGGACCACCAGGCAAGCCCCTCTAATATCAAATGTTGATGAAGAGTCTAGAATAAGTCTTTATGATTATAAGCTAAATATTATTTCAATTTGAAGTAATAATACTAATGTTTTCAGTGTTACAAGGTGACTCAAGAAAGTACCTTTGATAGTTAAGCAGGTTATGAGTTTGATTCTGAGCCCTCGCCAGCTGGTGGAATGTGCTTAGGCATTCCCAGTGTTCTCTGTACTATTGATCAGATTCAGGAAGTACTGACGTCAGTAATTTTTTTTGGGCTTTGTAAAACTCCATGTAATGAAAAACCACGTAATCACTGCTGGGCATTGGAGAATTATTAAGGGTCACATCTTTTTTTCTCCCTAAGGCAGTTTACAGTCTTGTTTCTTATGACAGTAAAACCATTGCTTTGTCATGAGCCAGACTGTGGGGTTGGTGTTGAGGCTAGTTACGTAGGTGTGAGTGTCCTGTGGTAAAGCAGCCAAGGAGCAGAGTTCAAAAGACAATTAGTTTGAAATTGTGTATTTTGCCAGTAATTGCTAAAACTTGGCCTCAAGATAAGAATTTTGTGCTTTATTTTTGAGAGATTTATGAGAAAAGCATCGGAGAAATATTCATGGAGGAAGTCAGGTTTTAACTCACCTTGTCTGCATTCCTTTCTCAAGTGAGGGAAAGGGGAACCTGGCGGGCAACTGAGGGAATGTAGGTAAAGAGAGGGGTTGGAGTAGAGGGGGCCCAGCCTGGGGCTGAATGCAGAGCGGTCAGGTAGATAGCAGGTGGCCATGAAATGGCTGTGTCCAAACCAGGACTCTTGCTTCCTAGGGGGCTTTTGCTGCTACCTTGCAATGCACTCCAGGTGCGCCGTGTGTGAGTGCGAAGTTGCTTCAGTTGTGTCCCAACCCTTTGTGACTCTATGGACCTTAGCCCGCCAGGGTCCTCTGCCTGTGGGATTCTCCAGGCAAGAATACTAGAGTGGGTTGCCATGCCCTCCTGCACTATCTTAGCTGCTTTCCCACTGGACACACCTAGGTAACTAGCCTCACCACCAGCCCCACTGTCTGGCTTGTGACAAAGCGATGGTTTTACTGTCATTAGAAACGAGACTGTCAACTGTTATGTCTTAGGGAGAAAAAGATTTGACCCTGAATAAAATTAGATGGGACTACCTGGAATGTGGGCTTCCCAGGAGGCGCTAGTAGTGAAGAACCCGCCTGCTGATGCAGGAGATGTCAGAGATGTGGGTTCAATCCCTGGGTTGGGAAGATCCCCTGGAGGAGGGCATGGCAACCCACGCCAGTATTCTTGCCTGCAGGATCCCATGGACAGAGGAGCTCAGTGGGCTTTGGTCCATAGGGTCTCAAAGGACTGGGACACGACTGAAGCAAGTTTGCACTCACACATGCACCTGGAGTGCACTGCTGGGTGCTGGAACAGATGCGCTCCCTGCTATGAAAGTCGCTCAGTTGGGTCTGACTCTTTGTCACCCCGCGGACTATACAGTCCATGGAATTCTCTAGGCCAGAATACTGGAGTGGGTAGCTTCCCTTCTCCAGTGGATCATCCCAGCCCAGGGATCGAACCCAGGTCTCCCGCATTGCAGGCGGATTCTTTACCATCTGAGCCACAAGGGAAGCCCCTTGTGTAGCATGTTTGGGGAGGTGCATTTGGGTTAAAGCACTGTTTAAGTTTTTGATTTGGAAGTCAGTCCTGAACATGGTCTGGGAGTTGGTGAAGGACAGGGAAGCCTGGTGTGCTGCAGTCCTTGGGGTCACAAAGAGTCAAACACACTTAGCGACTGAACAACAACCACCTGAACATAGTCATCTCATCCTTTGGAGCAGAAATGCCGTAGAGAAAGCAGGCTTTCTTGTAACTTTGAGTAAACATATTCTAAGTTGAGTGGGTAATCTGGAAAGTGAAGGAGAAAGGTTTGGAAAACAGACTGTGGAGGTGACTGCTGGTCTACTGTTGTCTCTTTCTACTGTGCTTTGTGTGTCTTATGGCACTATTCAGCTGACTGGAGGCTTGGTTCTGTATTTGGAGTATGGGGGTCTGGGCTCTTGAACTGTTAAATTCATGTATTAAAACTTACGGTGCACATCACAGGAATGCGGCCAGCTGTCTGTTCCTTTCTTCTGCTAACTTCCTTTTATATCTTGCTATTAAAGGAAGGGTGAGTGAAAGTCACTTGGTCATGTCTGACTCTTTGTGACCCCATGGGACTGTACAGTCCATAGAATTCTCTAGATCGGAATACTGGAGTGGGTAGCCTTTCCCTTCTCCAAAAGGAAGGGTAGAGTACTCCCAGTTCTACAATTAAATGCACGTTAGGTTCATTACATTATGAGGCAGAAATAAAAATAGGAAACAGAAGGTAGAAACAAAATCTCTCACCAGAATCTCACCATCCGAGGATACCTGTAGTTCACATTTTGGTGTACATTCTGTCTTCCACTGTTTTTTCTAGGTTAGGTTTCCCACCGCCGCCCCCAACTAAATCTTCTAACATGCTTTTTGTTTTTGGTCTCCCTAGGTCATAGATTTGGGGGAACTTGAAAGGATTTTGGAAGTTTTTCTAGCTTAGCCTCTTCAGGTATATAAATTCAATAGTATAGATTCACTGAATTCTGCATGATTCATTGTCAAAGACTTCCAAAATCAAGACTAAAGGAAAAAGCAAGAATTATGTGTAATCCTACTATCCAGAGATTGCCATTTTTAAAAATAAATATCTGTGTTTTTGGTTGCATCAGGTCTTAGTTGTAGCGTGTAGGCTTCTCCGGTCCCACAGGTGGTCTCTAGAGCCCAGGCTCGGGAGTGTGGGCACCTGGGCTTAGTTGGCCCCATGGTGTGTGGAGTCTTCCTGACCAGGGATCTAATCTGTGTCCCATGCACTGGAAAGTGGATTCTTAACCGCTGGACCACCAGGGAAGTCCCATCGTTGTTAATTTGGGGGTGAGGGAGAGATTGCCTTCCCAGGGTCTTCTCTGTGTAAATGTACTTGACCTGTTCTGCTGTTCCGTAGCCTTTGCCCTCCGTTTCTTGCCTCTGTGCCTCTGCTTTCTCTGGAGCCCTCCTTCCTGCTCCTGTGGTCTGCGATTCTACAGTCCTCAGACGGTGGCTGTGAAAGGGAAGTTCTGCTCTTGGTACCTAGAGTTATCTGTCCTGCAAATGCTGGTACCAATGACTTCACAAGTGCGTATCTCCTGCCTGCCGTCTAGACCCAGATCTCTAGCTGCCCCACCCTGGGGGACAGGGAGGGCGTGGACCCTCTGAGCTTGCTGTACTTCTCTACACAAAGCTCTGCTTTGGGGAGTCCCTGGAAGGCTGCTGAAACTTGCTGCAGCTCAGTGCTTATCAGGAGTTCTGTTGAGAGCACAGCACATTTGTATGGGCAGTCGAGAGAAGGATATGCAGCCCAGTCATCCCCTGAGTGATTTTTTATCTTTTTCGAGTCAGGGCCCTCTTTACAAATCTTATGAAAATCAGAGATCCTCATGACTCAGGTTTTGAATCTTTGCCCTCAGGACTCTAAAATCTATCCTAAAGCCAACCCACACCACAAAGGTGAGGCAAGGCTCTCTTTTCTCACTTGGGCCACTCTAAAATTGCTTTCTCTGGATCATATTTTTGCATTAGCATCTGCCGATATACTAAATACGTGATCCGTGTTGTCAGTCACATACTTTGTTGATAAAACTACATGTGTAATGTGTGCAGATCTCCCTTCTGGCTTTATCTTATTTTTTCTGTCTTCTTATTTCTATCCTAGTGTCCTTATCTGTTTGATTCTAACTTAATTTAGTCAAGTTGATGTATTTTATGTATTATTTTCTTAATCACTTTCAGTCCTTGATAGAACAAGGAAATGAAAACCATAAATAGAACAAATGTCCGCTGCCTACAGGGCATTTCTGTTTGGGTATTCTTATAGGCCCCTCATAACCAGTGTGTTTGTGTCAAAGTCACTCAGTCGTGTCCAACTCTTTGCAACCCCAAGGACTATACAGTCCGTGGAATTCTCCAGGCCATAATACTGAAGTGGGTAGCCTTTGTCTTCTCCAGGGGATGTTCCCAACCCAGGTATCGAACCCAGGTCTTCCAAGTTTCAGGCAGATTTTTCACCAGCTGAGCCAGAAGGGAAGCTCTCTCCTTCTTGAAAACTCTTTCCGCTGTATTCTCAGTTTATGAATTTACCATCCACTTAGGTATCCTGGCCTGAATTCTAGACTCTCCACCCTTCCTCACATCTCACTTCCCAAATAATGACCAAGTTCTATTGATTGTACACATTGAATGTCCCTGTAACTGTCCCTCCCCATGTCTCCCTTGCCTATGTTTGCTTTGTCCCACCTCAGTGCATTCTCCACACCGTAACTAGAGTCATGTGTTTAATTTTTTTTATTATTTACTTATTTGACTGCGCATGGTCTTAGTTGCTGCCCATGGGATTTTTAGTTGCAGCATGTAGGGTCTAGTTCCCCAACCAGGGATCGAACCCTGGGCTCCTTCATTGCGTGCATGGAGTCTTAGCCACTGGACCATCAGGGAAGTCCCCTGCATTGATGTGTTTTAAAAGATCAATCTGACACAGTCACCCAGTCAAAATGTCTTTTTTGCCATCATGAGAAAGTTCAGTCTTAGGATGGTATTTGGAGCTCACCATGTGCTTGCCCCAGCCTGTCTTTCCTGCCTCATATCTTGCTGTGGCTGTGCACACTCATCCTTATCAGACATCTCAGAATTCCCCTAAACACCGGGTGTTCTTACAAAACCTCCCCACCTTTGGCGATGCCGCTCTGTCCCTTTGCCTGCTGAGTCCTTCCTGTCTCCTTCCTGTCTGAGGAAGAAACTCTCATCAGGTCACTTGCACAGCATGTTTGTAGTTTGTAGAATTTGTATGTTGCTTTATTTTCTTTCTTTTTTAAAATAATTTATTTATTATCTTTAATTGCACTGGGTCTCGGTTGCTGTCCGTGGGCTTTCACTAGTTGCCATGAGCAGGGACTACTCTAGTTGTAGTCTGTGGGCTTCTCAGGGTGGTGGCTTCTCTTTGTTTGCGGAGCAGGGCTCTAGACATTCTTGGGCTCAGAAGTTGTGGCTCACGGGCTTAGTTGCTCTGTGCTATGTTGGATCTTCCCAGACCAGAGATTGGACGCCTGTCCCCTGCATTAGCAGGTGGATTCTTAGGAATTGCACCACCAGAGAAGTCTGCTTGATTTTCAGTTACTCTTTTGGGCTGATTCAGAAATGACATTACTGTGGTTGGTGGAAGTGATTTTGAGTTCTGAAAACCTAACAATGGAAAAAGCCAGATGATAGTCTGTGTGCGAATTACTGATTGTGTCTCTGGGGAATTGAGATTTATAAACATGCACACAATAAGGAATAGACAGCTTATGTAGGTTAAGCAAAAGATGGGGTTTATTTTAAGGATACAGGGCTCCTCCTTCTGAAGCCAGGAGCAGAGAGGTAGCTAGCTGATCACAGGAAGGAACTGGAACCTGGAGGCCGAATGCTGCTGGGACTTCCTGGGTGTGTGCTTCCTTATAATTGCCGCTTGTACACACCGTGCCTCACCTTGCCTCTGTCTCGCTGCCTCACATTCAGGGGCAATGCTGGCTGTTCCTACGTCATGCCTGACATGTGCAGCTGAACATGTCTAGAGAAAAGCAACCCAGGCTGGTCGGTCTAATTTTTCTCTCAAGTTTTTATTCTGAAAATGTTCAGATCTGCAGAAAGGTTGATCGAGTCACCTGGATTCATCATTTTGTTGGTGTTGCCTTTTTCTGTATTCACTTCTGAGTGTGTGTGTGTATACGTGTGTACGTATATACATAAACAGACATACTGGTTTTGACTGAACTGTTTAAAAGTATGGAAAACCATAAAGCAGAAGTGAGAGGAAGTTGGTGGTGAGGGAAGGCCTTATCCAGAAGGTAGCATGTGAGCAAAGACCAGGGGAGAAGATGCTGGGCAGTCGTCTTGGAGAAGAGTGTGCACAGGAGAAAGGCAGTAGGACAGAAGTGACCCCTAATCCCTGGGCAGGGTGTGGGCTGAAGAGAGAAGAGCCTCTGCATCACTAGGCTTAATACTGTCAAAATATTCCCTGCCCCTTACTGATCCAAGGTTATGTTTCTCAGCCCCATTGGCTGTAGGCATAGCCCTGTGACTTGCTTTGGCCAGTGAGATGTGAGCAAAAATGAACAGGTCACTTCTGGCCTCTTCCTCTGCCTTGACAAGTGGGAGTGTTCCCTGCAGAGGCTACTCTGTCATCCTGGGTCCTTGGAGTAAGGACAGTTTGGAGCAAAGCAGCACTTACATCTGAATGTTTTCAGACTTTATAGACATAGCAGGAAATAATAATAATTTCCTTCTCTTCATCAGAAATTGTGTGAAAGGAGAAGAAAGACAGGAAAAAATAGAAATTTTAATGTATCACTGCCATTTTCATTTATGTGTAACTTGCATTAGTGTCTAATACAATGTAAGTACACCCAGTGGAATCATAGTGTATGCCCTTTTGCAACCTGCTTTTTCAATTTTGTTTAAAAATATTGTGGTCAAATACATGTAACATAGAAATATACCTTCTTGTAAGAGCAGGACATGTTGAAGTGAATGTTTTCTTTTAAAGATACAGCATGACTAAGCCCCATATGAATGTATTCTTTATGTGTAGGTATGTGTAACCTCCACATGAAGTGATGACGGATGTCCCAGACTGAGTTGAAGTCCCCTTGTTTGTGTCTTTTCTACCCTCGTTGTGTCTTGTGCAGACCTTATTTCGCTGTGTCATAATTGTTGATTTTCTTCTATGTTTTTCCCCAGTAGATCTGGAAATCCTTGAGGGAAGAGCTTATGACTCCAATATTGTCTTACCTTTAGTGCCTGCTACAGTGGTTGGTGCAAAGTAGGCACTTAATAAACCAGCAAAGGACTGAATTTGAGGCACAAGATAGTGTTCATAAAGTGTCATATTTTTCCATTTTATTTATTGATACTCTATATACTTTAAACCAGAAAGTGGAAATATTTTTAAAATTTATTTTTTGCTCTGCTGGATCTTCATTGCCGTACAGGCTTTTTCTAGTTGCGGCAAGTGGGGGTGCTCTCTAGTTGTGTGCAGGCTTCTCGTTGCAATGCCTTCTCTTGTTGGAGAGCACAGGTTCTAGGCACACAGGCCTCAGTAGTTCTTACACAGGGGCTTAGTTGCCCTGAGGCATGTGGAGTTTTCCCAGACCAGGGATCGGAACCCGTGTCCCCTGCATTGACAAGTAGATTCCTAGCCACTGGACCACAAGGGAAGTCCAAAATATTCTTTATTTCAAAATATAAGCTCATCAAAGACAGAGTTTATTAATATACTAATATTGTTAGAATATAAATACTGTATCTGTAGTATCAACATCCTATGCATAAATCCATTTATTTGTAACTAATCATAGACAGACAGCACAGTATCATCAGGAGTGAGGATGCCTCCATTTGCAAGTGCCTGCAATGTCAGGAGATTTTCTTCTCTAAAGAGCAGTGGAATCTGGAATTAGACCATCTATCCTTTTATTTTCTAGCTATAGGACCTTGAGCAGGTCACGTAACCTCTCTTAGTTCAGTTTTCTCATTTGTAAAATGGGAAAATAAGTGTACCATCTCTTTGGATTTTGAACTAAATTTATACACATGAAGTCCTTAGAACCAGCATCTGGCACATCATCAGGGTTTGGTAAGTGTTAATCCTATTAATATTAATTAGGTTTTTGTCTTAGAGTTTGCAGCATTCTCCCAAAGTTAATTGTCAGTGACCAACCCAGAAAACTTTACTGTCTGAGTAATGTATTCACTTCTGCTTTGTAGGAGAGGAGATGATAGAGTTGTATTGAAAATGAAGGACACATTTAACTGGTGTTCAGTTGAAATTTTTTTTTTCCCAGTTGAAAATCTCTGAAGGAGAAATTAAGTCACTTCTTCTGTAATGTTAAGGTTTAAAGAAAAAGTGTTTTTTCATATTTTTGGCATCGTGTGACAGTGGTAGATTGAGTTTAATATATCTTTTAAAATAGGGGGGATTTAAATGACAAGACTTTTGGAGCTTTAAGTGAAAATTTAAGTTTAAAGAAGTTTAAAAAACTTGTGAACTTTAGATCACAGAGCTATGGTATTCAGATTTGAATGTATTTATTTTGAGATATATTGTTGGGTTTAGATGTGTAGATGTGAAAGAGAAAGTCGCTAAGTCGTGCCCAACTCTTTTTGATCCTATAGACTATAGCCCGCCAGGCTCCTCTGTCCATGGGATTCTCCAGGCAAGAATACTGGAATGGGTTGCCATTGCCTTCTCCAGGGGATCCTCCCAACCCAGGGGTTGAACCCAGGTCTCCTGCATTGCAGGCAGATACTTTTACCCTCTGAGCCACCAGGGAAGCCAAAGTAATACAGTGAAATTGTCATAACATTTTACACAATTAGACGTGACCAGGTATTGAAAAAAAAAAACCCTACAATAATATTATCAAAACAAAAGAATCTCTAGAAGGATGCCATCTGGAAGAATAAATATTTGAAAGTGTTTTTCTTTATGTTGAAATTTAGTATTTTAGAATGTAATAATTTGGGAAAGTAAGATGCTTTTGTAGAATGACTGTTTGCTAAATTGAAAACAATGCCTTTTAGACTTAGTTTTCCCCAACACAGATGCTAAAAATAGGAGGAACAATTTGGCCCATCCTGTCTTAGCTTCTGCCTCATGTCACCACTGTGGCCCTTGCTGTTTTGAACAGAGGCTGTTTTGAGTCTATTTTTAGTTAATCAGAACCGTGAGGGTAGGAAATACTGCGTCAGAATAGTTCCAGGGAAACCTCTATTTATTTTACCTTTTTTATCCTTTAAAAATTTTATTATTGGTTTGTTTTTTCTTTTTTGGCTGTGCCACGTGGCTTGCATGATCTTAGTTCCTCGACCAGGGATAGAACCCCAGGCATCCTGAAGTGGAACCCTGGCCCTCAGGAGTGAAAGTACTGAGTCCTACCCATTGGCCCACCAAGGAATTCCTGGGAAACCTCTATTTTAATGTCATTTGTGAAATAAGAACTGAAACAGTCAAGACAAGAAAAACTAGGAATGAACTTTCATGATCAGTATGTTTGGGTGTGAGTTGTGGTTTAGGACACAAGTTGAGGAATTGGAAGTTCCTTTTTATGCTTTTGGGTTTTTTCTGTCTGTGACATCTAGGAAAGCAATTCTTTTAAAGCAAAAGACCCTTAACTTTAGAGAGATTATACCAGTCTTGTGTGCTTATATATAAAGTAGAGTAAGCAAAGAGAAAAACGTTTAATAATATTTTGGTGTGTGGTACTATTTTTAGTTTTTGTCTCATATGTTCTTCTTGTGATAAAAGTGAGGTCACATCTCTTAATAGACTAATTAGGCTTTCATACCTGTGATTGCTCAAAGCCATTCTTTAGGAGGAAGTCTCCAGTCCAGATATTCTCAGGGTCCTCAGGTTGCTAAACCAGTTCAGAGCCACCACCATGGTGGAAGGTGGCCAATCCACTGAAGAGCTTCATCTCCTACTGAGAGTGTTGCTGTGTGGCCGCCCAGAGCACTGCCCCGGCATGGCTGTTTCGTCGCTCCCCAGCAGGTCTTTAAGATGGGAAGTCAGGACAGGTTCTGCCAATCCTTTTCCAGCTCATGTCATGGGTGGACCTGCCCCTTCTCCTTCCTCCACTCCCCCCTCTCCCTTAATAGTCCACAGGCTATTTCACAAAGTCTTCATTCTTCTTCCTTTTTTTCAAACCTGTGTTTCTGGAATGGTACTGGGGAGGGAATGGGGAAGGCAGCACAGTGGAAATCTTTCTTCTTTGGAAAACTTCCTTCAAGCCCTTATTGCAGTGAGTCAGGACATTTGTGCTATGTTTATAACACTGAGGAGAACATCTGAATTTAACATCGCAGGCTGAACTTGGCACCCAGATTTAAAGTGGCTTTGTGATTTTTCTAAAAGCTGTATGTGTGTGCTTTCTCAGAGGCAATATTATTTTTCGAATAATAGTAAATTTCATGTGCAATGCATTTTCTAGTGTATTTCATTTATGCTTTCATTAATTCACCAGATATTTAAAGGGTACCCGCTATGTGCCAGGGCCTTCCCAGGTGGCACTCTGGCTCAGTAGTTATGACTCCTGGGCTTGGTTGCCCCATGGCATGTGGGATCTCAGTTCCCCAATCAGGGATCAAACCCACATCTGCAATGGAAGGCAGATTCTTAACCACTGGACCACCAGGAAAGTCCCCAAATCACTTTTGTTACCATGTCTTAAAGGTAGCTGCCCTGGGATTTGCAGCCCATGCAGGAGATGTAAGACCTAGTGCTCTGTTTCATGGTGGTGTATGCCATCTAGAAGCTGACAGCTCTCAAATTGTCATCCTAACCTGCCCTCTGCCCCGCACATCAGATTATATATCTTCATGCCAACTCCATCTGCCTGCTTGTTCATAATCTTGTGTCTTAAAAGAACTATTTAATCTCTCCCCACCTCCATTCTTCTTACTGTCTTTACTTTGTAAACTGATGTAATAAATTGCTTGGGCCCAAAACTTCAGTGTCATCTTTGCCCCGTCTAGTTTTATCCTCCCCTTCACCTAGATTTAAAATAGCTTTATATTTTTTCCCCAAAAACCGTATGTGTTCTTTTTCAAAGGTAATAACTTTATTCCATAAACAGTATATACCCCACCATTTCTCCCATCAGTAGTGTGTATAATCAGCACCTCCTGTGAGGTTGAACTCTGTTTTCAAAGTATACCCACTAATTGACCACCCGCCATCGTCTTCACAGCTATCCACCCTAGTCCAAATCATCATCCATCTTCCCATAGATTATTCCAGTAGCCTCCTGAGTAGTCTCTGCCTACTTTCATTCTCCTCTACAGTTTATTCTCCCCAGCAGCCAAACTAGCAATTTTAAAATGTAGGTCAAATCATGTTCTTTTTCTGATCACAAAACCCTCTGGTGGCTCCCCACAGCCAGTCCTCTTACATTGGCCCTCAAAGCCTGCCTCTTACCTCCGAAAACCTCATCTCCTGCTCTTCCTCCCCTTGCTCATTCTGCTGTAACCACACTGCCCTTGTTGACCTTGGACTTGGCATGCACAGTTGCACCCCACTTCCCAGAGACCCACATGGCTTGCTTCCTCCCTCCCTTCAGGTGTTTTCATGTGTCCCCCTTTATCAGAGAGGCTTCTCAATCCACCTTATGTAAAAATTATGTTGCCCTCTCCCTAGCATGCCTGACTGTCCCTCCTCTGCTTTATTTTTCTCTAATGGTGCTCATAACCACTTGGCATCCTTTTTGTCCATTTGACTGCTGTCCTTTGGACCACCACTAGAATCTTAGTTCCACGAGAGCAGGGACTGTTCTGTTTATTGGGGTACTTGATGAATGAGGTTGAAGGAGGAGTATCTGAAGAGGAGTCAGTATCAGAAGTCTGAAACACTGTCTGAGCTTTGACTATTCAGTGAAATATTCTTGTGTGTGGCTTCAGTACTCCCTTCCTTCTGTGTATTTATTTCTCCTTTTGTCCTGGGTATAAAGACATGTTATGTGTCAGGAAGTTTCCTGGTAGCTCCGATGGTAAAGAATCTGCTTGCAATGCAGAAGACCCACGTTTGATCCCTGGGTCAGGAAGATCCCCTGGAGAAGGGAATGGCTACCCACTCCAATATTCTGGCCTGGAGAATTCCATGCACAGAGGAGCCTGGCAGGTTACAGTCTATGGGGTTGCAAAGAGTCAGACACACCTGAACAATTAACACATGTGCCTGGCACTATGCTCACTGCTGGGGATACAGTGGTAAACAAGTAGACATGATTTTCTTAAGGAGCTTCTGTTCTACTAGGGAAGTTAAGACAGTGAATAAGAAATAAGCAAGATTTTGGACCGTGAAGGTTGCTAGAAAGATGTGACCAGAATATGAAATGAATGTGGTAGGGAGGGCTGTGCTCAATAGGATGGTCAAGGAAGTCCTCCAGGAGGTGACATTTAAGCTGAGAATGGAAGGAAGAGAAAGAGCCAGGTGGGTCAAGAATTAGGGAAAGTGCTCCTAGAATAAAGGAATTCGCGAGTGGCCAGAGGCAAGACAGTAGAAATGGAAATGGCAGCACACTCCAGTATTCTTGCTTAGAAAATCCCATGGACAGAGAAGCCGGGCGGGCCGCAGTCCATGAGGTCGTAAAAGAGTCAGGCACAGCAACTAAACAGCAAGAGGCAAGGTAGAGCTGAGATGATCTAGGAACTGTCCGAGGGCCAGAGTAGGACACCGTGACCCTGGAGGAGCACTCTGTAGAACATGG